>NC_044574.1:30341483-30961691 GCF_901933205.1 Camarhynchus parvulus
TGTGGAAGACATTGTTCAAATCAGGCCTTTCATAAAAATGGCTTAAGGAGGAAATATGGTCCTGGTTTGCAACTTACTCTGAGTTACAATGTGAAGGAGTGATGCCACTGATGATTGCAACCTCTATATGACTTCTTCCTGCACAGAAACAGTTCAACATTTTTCAAAATCAGTATCCCTTATTTGTCTTTCTCTTGACATTTACTGCATAAACTTCCATAAGGAAATGATATGGGCATCTGAAGATGTTGCTTTTCCTGTCTTTTTTCCTTTTTAGTATATTTGATAATGCTGAGGTGGAGAAGGAAGACTTATATGCATTGGAAGTTATGATTCAGGTGTGCAATTTGAAAAAAGGAATCAACCTGATTTGGACAGGAAGACAATGAGCAATTATTGAGACACTGCAGGAAATTTAATTAAAACTAGGATTTTTATGAGCAGTGTTAATGCTTGCTGCCTCAGCTAACCTGACAATGAAGGCTTTCCAAGTGACAGTGACATCTGGTACAGGATCACATGTAAGAATTATGCAGAGGTAATAAAAAGCACTTAATTAGCATTGCAAATAGTATTCCAGCATTTAGGAGATGTCTGCAAATTTGCATACAGATACATAATTACGTAATTTGCAGCCGTTGTGTTTGTTCCATAAGACCTTGCCACTTTACTAGCAGAATATGTAAATCAAGAATTAATCCTTTTTAGCACCTACTTTCTCAGTAGTCCATAAATCTGTGGCAAATTAGAGGAACTTGTGGACTTTCCCATCTTGGCTCAAAATTCTGTGGAAAACAGAACTACATCCCTGGGCTTACTTAACTCTAAAGATCTTTTAAGAGGTTCGTAAAATGCGGCTCCTTCATGGTCAGTTTTTTGAACCCCATTCATGTCTGATACCTTAGTTTGCAAGGTCATGCTTCAAATCTCTTTCTGATATATTCTCTTCCAGTTTTAAAGAGAATCCAGTTAATATTTATCCTCATTAGTACCTTTCTGATACAGGTAATTACCTTATGTTACATGTAAACAGAGAAGGCTGGGAGGGAAGGATATCTGACCAAACAATAGTTCTGTCTAGATAGGTCATTAAATTCAAGGTGAAGCTGGGCAACTCAGATGCCTAAAAACAAAACTGGACCAAATTAGCAGCTAGTAATTTCTTAATACATGATTTAATACAAGGCCCTTAATAAAAGGCCCTTGTATGTAAGATTTCTTTGCCTGGATAAGCTTGAACAATTTTCACTTAGGTACCAACAGAAAAAGACATGAAAAATGTTTATCCATACCAGCTTTCTTAAGGTATATTTTAGTATTAACTTCTGGTTTTTTTCTGCATTGGTATTTTTGTAGCACATTTCTTGTATTTAGTGCTGGGGAGATTTGCAGAGATACAGTCGATTAACAAAAGGTAATTCTGGTTACAGAGTTTGAACATACCAAAATAATATAGAGAAGTTGTTCTTTGGTTTTTATTTTTAAATATGTTTTCCCTTGTGTTTTTGAAAGTGCTTTTAGTACAATCATGCCATTGCCCCTTCCATGTAATGGAAAATTCCCCTTATGCCTGGGTCCTGTGAAGAAGTTCAAAGCGTCAAGGGAGTTCAGAGCAGGTTAGGTGATAAAGCATCTTAGAAAACAGTGATTATGCACTCCCCCAAGAGAACTTCGTTGTATCCAAGTTTAATTTGTGTTAGGAAATTGACTGAATTGTGGGCTGCTAGTTCCTTTTACATCTTCCATTAGATGAAAGCCGTTTGCAGTAATGTAGCCTAAAGTATATTTTTCTTTATTGACTATATAATACCTTTTTGCTATTTTTTCTTGTAATCTAAGTGACATTTGCAAAATGACAATATGCTTATAGGATAATTATAATTAACAATGAATATATATTTAAGGATTTTGTTGCTGTTTTTAATGAGTATGAAAATGGGAATTGAAAATGAAATCTTTCTGCTCAGAGTGATTGATCTACCTTATAGGCATTGTCAGCAATAGTTTCTATGGAGAGAGGGAAGTTGTAGTAACAGAAAGAATAAAATAATGAGCCTTCATAAATGAACTAGACAAAGACAGGAGCAACAGATGTTTCTTTTTCCTTAAACTGAGTGTGTGAGCACAAGGAGAAATGTTGTTCTGTGTTGACTGCTCCAGCAGAATGTTGCTGCTAGTAGCTGCTCTATTGAAAACAGAAAAAATGGAAACAAGGTCTTGCTTTACATTGCTGTAGCTACACCTGGTTTTCTACAGCTGATCTTTACTTTCTAGAGGAGGGTTCACTTAACAGAGGACGAACTGGGGCCGGCAATGCAGATGGTTCTGAGCTCTCTGCACCTCTGACTGCAGAATGGGAAGTTTTGGGGATTCAAATTCCCAAAAATCCCCATGACTCCAGCCTGGTGCAGTTTAAATACTGTAGACTGGCATCTAGCCAGATCATATGGAGAAGGTGTCTTAGCTCAGTGTCTATTTTGCTTCTGAGCAGAGGCTTCCAAGGTAGCATGCTTGTCCCACTGAGCCTCAGAGTTACTTTTAAGGTCTTCAATGATTTACACATCTCCAGATGTAGCTGAAACTTAGGCACTGTCACCTCCTCTTTCCTGCTCCACCCGCTGTCCCTCCTTACCTGGCTGGAGGTGTACTGCCTTGTGTGTGGATTTCTCGTGCTGGGTCTTGAATCATTTGTTAAAGAGCTTTTTCCAGAAAAAAAAACCCCAGCATGTGGAACAATGCTCTTTCAAAGAGAGTGAGTGGTTGTACAGAAGTGCCAGAGTTGGGGAATGCTGCAGACTACCCAGGCAGCGGCTGACTTGGTGTTTGCCTGCTGTGCAGGGCTAGGGACACCGACCCTGGTCATGGGCCAGGGCTCCCTGGTGCTGCCAGACACAAGGAAAAGGCCAAAACCACTCCTCCATTAATGAATTTGCGTGGCTGAGAGCCTTTCCCTGGTCTTATGTGAGGTACAAATCTTCCAGCAGCAGATAGAAGATGATTAGGACTAATGGTGCTTCTCCTTTTGTTTTCTGGTGCTTTTAGCTACGGTTACTAAAAGGTATACTCACAGAGGACATTCTTTTGAATTAAAGGTCCATAGCATTTTTTATCCCAATTAGGCTGTGCATTTTTGAGATGCATAGCACAGTTCTTTGTTTTTAAAAGGTAGGGGTGTTCCCAGTGGTTTGATCTGTTTTCTGAACTTTCTTACAGCTTGAAAAAGGTTTTCCTGCAGATTATAACTGATTTATTTTTGTCAATGCCATGCTACGTACCAGTTCTAGACCAAATCAATTAGAAACACATATCTTTTGTTAGCTGAACAAATCTGATGTAACAAAATGTAAGCCTGTGAAGACAGACTTTTGCAGGAAGCAGGCTGTCTGGAGGATTGTGATAGAATGTCCTCTGCAGTGCTGAAGCCAGGCAGGAACTCACTCACAGCCTGTGACAACCTGTATGCCTACAATTCTTAGGGCTTATTTGGAAATTTCAGCTTGTCAGAGGCCTATCCTGATGTAGGACCAAGGCTTTTTATCCCCCTGTATATTCCTTTGCTATTATTAGTAAGGAAAGGAGTACATACAAAGTCACTTTTTATTGAGCTGTTGAAAAGGAGCTGTAGTTATATATGTTTCTGCAACCCCGGGCATAGTCCCGGTCTTGTCTGTCATCTCTAGATACTCTTGTTTTATGAAACACTGAAATCACATTGTGCAAGCCAAATAATTTCCTTCTTTTCAGTCAGGAATAGATGGTGGAGAAACTCCACTATCAATTTAATTCATCAGCTTCACTGGCAGTATTTCAAATTTAATGGTTTTCAAATATATTTCTAATTTGCTGTTAAGAAAATTAAAATAAAATTCCTAAATGCGTTGCCAAAGGCAGCATTCAATACAGACTAATCTACGCCTCAGGAAGGCAGTCAATTTTTTTTGTCTGTAACTGCACATAATTAGTGTGTCTGCAATAAGCATGTAATTTTTACTATCTCAGAAGAGTTTGGCAGGGGGAATACATCATTACCTGCACATCTAATAATGTGTAGTGCTACAATTCATTTTCTGAGATGCCACGTGTACTGACAAAAAATATTGACTTTATCTTTCTCTTTGTTTTTTTGTAGACATAGCAGAAGCCTAGCAGTCTGAAGCAGATAAAAAATAAGGACGGACAATATGTTGGAAAGACATTTACATAAACAGTGAGCAGTAGTGAACAGCAAAAACCAGTCTGAAGATTCAGTGAATAACTGCTTATTTCAAAGACTCAGGGAATGTCAAGCAGCAATAAAAAAAGTACATTCTATCCAGCAACCTTGAACATGGATCTGTAAGTGGTTTTATGCACATGTAAAATAGCATAAAAAATGGCAGACTACGGGGACATTAATAAACATACCATTGCCTTTTATTGTTGGGCTTTGGGCTGCACAAAGTACACTCTCTTAAATATACAACTTTACTATGAAATGGGTTTAATTATCTCGCTAAACTGTGGACATAAGTGAATGAAATTGTTTAGAAGAAGTAGCTACTGACATGAAGCAGCACTGAGAGCTCCTCAGATTTGTTTAGTTCCTTGAGGAAGGAATCTTTGTGTAAGGAGCAGTAGTATGCTGGACAAGGTTGTGTAAAGAGGACAGTGATGAAGAGGACAAAAGCTCCTTGAGGGGTTGTTTTCTGAGAGAAACTATGAGAAGAACTAGGCTAATAATTACAGTCCCTATCTGTGTGGGCATGATTCTTCAAAACACTGTTTTGAGGGACCAGCAATGAAGTCCTGCTGTTCCAAGGCACTTATGGGATCAGATTTCTTTTTCTTGCAGTCAGTGAAGCCTCAGGTGTGATCCTGAAAGCCCATGTAGACCATGAAGAGCCCCTACATGAAGACTGCTTGTCAGCAGTGAGATCCATCTGGAAGAGCTGGAGGATGGATGTAAGTCCTGTAATTAAATATTTGAAATGAAAAACTAAAAACTCTTCAGCTGCTAAATGTCCTGTATTAAACTTTAGAGCTGTAAGTCCCTTCTTCAGGTGAGGAAGTTCTGTGGGTCCAACTGGAGTCTTGTGAGACCAGTGATGGAAGCTGATCTTCCTTGCTAATGGAAAATTTGGTTTCTGTCACATGCCATTTCTCTTCTGCAGAATCTAAGGTAATGTTTTTTTGAGAAATGGGTATTTTAATAATTGGGGTTGCTAAGATCGTTTTTAGACTACAGATCAAATTCTACAGTTATACTACTATGAATGCAGTAAAAAAAAATGGAATTTTTCTGTCTTAGTGGATGCTAAAATAATATTTAGCATTTATAGATGTGCCAGAAAAAAAATCAACTAGCAAGTGCATCTTGTCTAGTTACATGAATTGGCCCCTTCCTTCCATGATCTACAATCAGAACACCTTGTGATTTTTCAGATGTGTAAATGGTCCCATCTTCTCTCAGCACTTCTGAAAGAGAATACACCTATTTCTCTGTATGATAATGACTGTTAATATATGTTGAATCTGTAGAGTGTAACTTCTTTTTGTAGTTGATTGTTTTTGAAAAATCTGATCACATAGAAAAAAGAGCATATACAATAATGTTTTAAGATAAATATCCTCTTTAGCAGCTTGCATGAAAGCTTTAAAATAAAAGGATGATGAAAAATTTGAGATAGAAAAATGATTTTTCGGGAAAATATTTTATGCTCAGAAGGAAATATTACCTGATTTTCAGAAATCCTCTGTTGTTGTCTGCTGCATGTGTACATTTCTCATTCCCTATTAGACTTTTCATTCTTTACTTATGTTCAATTTTTATTATGACTATCATTTGAGACTAATAATACAAAGTAATTTTTTTTCTGCAGTTTTTGGAAATATCACTTTTGATGCCTAAGCCACCTGATTTTTACAGACTGAATATTTTACTAAGGGAAGTTCCATAACATTACAAGTGCTAAAAGCTTACCTAGAACTGTTTTTTTTTCTCATATAATTGTCAGTTATTAATGTTTATAAATGGTTATTTATTCATAATTAGATGCTAGATACATTTTGAGGACCCCAGATGATAAACTTTAAATTGAACTCTTGGTTTCATTACCTTTTAGGGGCCCACTACTTTGTGGATTTGGGCCAAACACAATGCTTGAGATGAATTGTATTATTTCAGAAACAGTGCCTACTGGTAAAAACAGTGAAAATTGAAATTCAAGGAACTGTTTAGTGACATAAATACCAATAAACTACAGAATTACAGTTCATTCCTCTGAGACTCTATGCACCAACAGTTAGTCTTAAGTGATTCAATCGTGACTAATTACATATTACCAGACCTGATCTTTAACACTTCAATCAACCTTTAGTTGTGCTGTTTGTACATAATTTGTCTCTGTTTATGGTTTTATGTGATAACTGTGCCAATCTGCATTTCATTAAAATTGACATGGAGGTGGTGGAGGCTTTCTCACATAATTTTTTTTAGATGCTTCTCTTTCTTTGCTCTACCTCTGTTTTTGCTCTGCAGCTTCTTTTACTGACTGCCCCATGGTTCAGTGGCTTTTGTGGAGTTGCCGTGAGGGAAAAGGGGGAAACCAGACATCTCTGCAGTCCAAACATGACCAGTTGCATTGGACAGCCTGGAGTATTGTGAAGTGCTGAAGTGCATGATGTAGATGTCACCAGCAGTAGGGCAATGGACACTGCAGCTGTATCAGCCTTATGCTCTATTTGAGCTTATGCTGTATGCTGGGAGGCAGGGTTTGAGTATTTTAGCTGAGTATTATTGTGACAGCACTTCTGGCGTCTGGGGAAAGATTACATTGTGCTTCCCTAGCCCTCTGAAACATGCCAGGCTTTTGGAGACTACCCTGGGATCAGTGGATCATCTTCACTGTGTGGAGCAGGTGCACCCTTCAGCCACCAAATCCAGGGATGTGAATTCTACATATGGAGTCCTCATAGACGTAGATGGGAAGAGCCAGACACCGCACAGGGACACCAATAGAAGCCACTAACAGAAAGGGAGATTTTCAAAAACCGGTGACCCCAAATGCATTATTCATTGGATTCTCTGACTACTAAATCAGAATTGGGCACTTTCTTGCCAGTGGGAATCCTCAGACAGGGTTGCCCCTCTTTAATCTTCTAAAGCATATCTGCCTTTTTCAGTAGTGCATGGCCTAGAGACCAAAAATGTATGTTTCTTCTTGTGGGCAGTATCTCTTTTAGTTCATAATTTGTTTCTCTAGCTTCTGGTTGTGGTTTGTGCAGGTGGTATCCTTTGCATCCTTAATAATGTCACAATTCCACACTTGTTTTGGTCAGGCTGATAGATATCATCTGCTAAATGTGTTTGGAGTACACTGACAAGTTCAGACTTCTTTTTGATAAGGTAGCTGTTTCTAGTTCAGTTAAACATTTAGAGGGGCCTCTAGGCTGTCGGTTTAACACAGAATCACACACAGAGAATATTCTGAGTCTGAAGGGACCCACAAGGATCCTTGAGTCCAACTCTTACGAGAATTGATTAGCTCTATGGCACAGCACAGTTTATTTTATGTGGGAAAGGATGCTTTAAAAACACCAGACAGCAGCAACTGAGTGGTTTAGGTGTGTTGGGGTACAGCACTGAGGCAGGAGACACTGGAGTTGCAGTCTTTTGCTTGACTTCAATCCCATTTTCTTTCATTTGTGGGTACAAATCTGGCTCTTGTTTATTCTGGACAGAAATTGCTGAGTGGCCTGGGGTGGTGTCTGCTTTTTGCAGCATGAAGCTCATAATGCAGGTGTTAAACTTTGCTGTTCAAGCAATTTTGTACTGTGCTCTCTCCCTCTTCATGAACTGGTGTCTTGGATCTCTGCTTGTTTAGGGACCACTGTGCTGCCCTCCATTTCATAATATAGATGTGCTGTCAGGGTTGTCTGTCTGTCCAAATCCAGCCCAGCACGTCTCTTTAAAACATTAAGTCCTCATGTGTATTTTTTGGGTTAGATCCCTTTTAGAATCAACAGTATCAGCTGTGAATATATCAGCTGCAGGATGAACCATGAAGTCACGTGCTGCATATTTCAGGCTGAATTCAAGTTTAATTGTGTGGGGGAAGGAAAAAAGAAACAAGAAACATTTTCAGTTTTCTGACTGCAAAGATAACCTCCCACTAGGGGTCAAAACCATGCTCATTAATCCATGTTTGTGTACTTGAGTCATTGTTCTTGATTTTAAAATATCTTCTAAATCATCAGCTCTAATGAAAATGGTTGGGTATTGAGAATTTCCAGATGTACTCTGCAATGTAGTTTTCTGATGATAAGTCAAATATCCCTTAAGAAAAATACAACCTGTAGTTTTGCTGGTTTTGACTGTGAAATTACAAATTTATTTTTAAAGACATTTCAAGAATTAAAAAAAAAAATTCTTGAAGTAAAATGTTACCATATGATTACTGATAAAAACATTTCTGTTAGTGTTGGGGGTAGGATCACTAAATGCTTTCTCCTTGGGAGCAACTCACAGTTTCTGTGGTTGTTCTAAAACCAGTGTGTTTTGACCTCATGAGCTGTTTAAGCCCAATGACTCTCAGTTTTGACTTAGTAAGAGATAGGAAATTATTTCCTAGTGTAAAAAAGGATACAGGATCCTTCAAGCAATGCATTTTGAGGTGTTTAAATAATTTCTTAAAAGCAGTAGTTTGTGATTGAGCAGTTCTGTCAACTGCTACTTTTGTGTGAAGAGAGCTTATTTTAGATTGCTTTCACTTCTGTATCCCTGGCCAAGTGTCTGTGCTGAAGAAATGCAGGAAGCAAATTGTGGTGCTCAATTTCCCAAGAAACTTTTGGACCTTTCTACTGGCATTTCAAATCATAGAAAAACTGCAGCAGGGCAGCCCTAATTTTCCTTCAGCATTTAACATTTATTAGTACATATTTTTAGAGGTAATATGAACTTGGCTGCCAAAGTAGCCTGTTGTTTTTAGAAATACCAGAGATGAGTACTAAATGCCACAGTGTACCAATTATTAATATTTCCTTTTCTTATACATAACTTACTGAAAGAAGTAGTACATAATCTTTGGATTTTAAGCTATATTTTTTCCTTTAAAAAAGCGATATTGATAAATTTTGCATATATGGGAAAAGAGATACAACACATTGTAAACAGTCTTCATTAACCTTCATCACAGTCTATATTAGTTGGTTAGGGTGTCAAGCGATAGAAAAATGCATTTTGTTTAAACTGATTTTAGTTGCCTGAAGAAATTCTTCCTGTGGTAAGCAAGTGAATGCCTAGGAACTTATTTTTGCAGGGAAAGTGGGAATCTGTTAGAAATTATCTCTAGATAAGGTGCATGAGCTGTGTAATGAAATGCTTTCAATATAAGACAACATTTGGTTTTAATATAAAAGTAGTTGGACATGAGAATTGTCTCCCTAAAGTAGTTCTTGGACAAGTGATTTCCTGCCAGTAAAAATGTTTTCTAAATTTTTATTGAATTAGTTTCCGGTTCCTGCAAACTAGTTATTACAAGATATGAAAATCAATTCTGACATTTCCATTTTTAACATTTACTTTAGTGTCTATTTTGTAAAGAGGAAACTAGCAAATTGTGCATGCAGATCTCTAAAAAATTGTACCTGGATGTGATGAGTAGTGGATGCTTAGGAAAATAAATGAGAAGCAAGACAAGTGTGGCTTTGCTTTGGCCTAACAACTTCTGGCAAGCAGGGAGATGGCAGGCACACCATTCTTTTGGATAGCCACCAGGAGACATGCTATTCATAAAGTTGTCCTGCCTTTTTTATAATGCATGTCAATACTCATTTTCCACAAAGTTCTTTGGTAACGAGTTTCACTATGGAGTGTGGGTGATGGGTGATGAAACCATATTTCCATTTATTTGCTTGTCCTTGAGTGCTCTGTATCTTATGCTGAAGAATGAAAGGTTGTTCTCTATTCACTTTCTGTGTGCTATTCATGGGTTTGTAGTCTTCCTTCCTATTCACTCGTCATTAGTTTTCTGTCTAATAAATATAAGAACATTAATCATTATGGGAAAAGGAAATGAGAAGACTCAGAGCATGCATTGTAGTCTTTTGAGTTTGGGAAAAAATTTGGAATTTTCTGGTGAGCAGTAAAACAAAAAACCCCACAACTGACTGTAAAATCTACTCGTGTTGTCTTTACTGAGGTAAATTTCTTGCAATATTAAATTTGACTGATATTAGTCTGTAATTGTAGTATCATTGTTTTCTTAGTAATTTTAATCACATAGAAATGGTTTGAGAGACTGATAAATTTGTAAAATTGTCTCTTTTCATGTGAGACAGAGAGTTTACATTGCTGAGATTGCCTGTTTAGAGTGAAGGTATTTAAAAATCTCCAGTAGTTATGTAGCCCACCAGATTTCACTAGAGAAGAATCCTAGGCCAGATCCAAAAATTCCATAATTGCCCCCAGAAGGACACTGAGTTAAAAAAGACCAGACTCAAACAGATTCGCTTCTCAATCCTGCAGGGACTTATCATGAAAAACTTTCAAAAATTCTTGCTCAGAACTGAACTAACAAACCTTGAAGTGTTGCAAAATTAAGCACAGTAAAAAGGACTATTCAGATAAGGACAATATTTTAATAAATTATTTTGTTACCTAAATTAATCTCCTTATAGAAGTTTTACAAAACTGAAATAAAAGATAAAAAAATCACTTATAAAACTTTGAGATTTTGTATTTAAAGGTAATTTACAATTTTTCTTCTACAATTAACTTATGGCATATCTTCTTCAACCAGGAGACCTACATGACAGGAAGGAATGTCTTCTCTATTACTAAACTAGTACCTTATGCTGGTGACCTATACTGAGTTTGTGCTAGCATCCTTTTAAGATGCTAGAATATGTTACAAATCCACTAGGATTTCTTGACCACCAGTCACTTCCTGATGGTTTACAAATAACTCTCCCAACAGATATTCTGACTTTTAGACTTATCTTTGTATTACAACATTCTCTATTTGGATGGTATGTCTCAGAATATGAATCTTAAGTCTTTGTCAACCTGGAGAGCCAGAACTGTGGTCTAGGTCACTGGCCTAATATTTAATGAGTGACAGAGTTTACACTCTGGAGTTAAAGCTTCAGGTGAGGTAGAGACTTTATCTATGAATGCAAATCAATTAAGTTGGGTTAATTTGTTCACTTAGACATAGCATGCCCTGTGTTGTTCTGCTGTTAGTTCTCCAGCTGGACTCTTCTGGAGATTCAAACTGGAGTTCCAGGTGCTGGGAAACTTTAAGAAAATTACAGGGATAATCACATTTATAATCAAACAGCAACTTATAAAAAAATCTGATAAATAATATTTCCCCTAAAATAATTTGGAAACAGAACATTTTTCGAATAATGGCTGGCTCTTGAAAGGGATCCATTGTTACAAGAGACTTGATATACTTAATATCAAGCCCAGAGAAGAGAGAAATGTTGTTTTCAAGTGTATTTGCCTCCAGATTTCTTGGCAGGAAGACTGAAAAAAGATCCCCAGCTTCCTGATTCTATCAGACATTCACTGTTTTTCTACCAGCTAACCTCGAGGGTTCAATATTGTGTGTGTGTTGAAATCAACAGAATATTCAATGCTTATTAGAGAGCTGCTGTTTTGTTTTGTTGTATGAATTAATGTCTGTGCAAATAGTGACTGAGTGTTTTGAGTCCTCATGCAGAAGAATGAAAGAATAGCTTGGCAGATGGGTTTCTCAGGAGGTACATTTGACAGATAATCAGTACAATACAATGCCTTTTATCTCTGCACATACACAGAAATATAAAGCACTGTTCTGATAATGTCTCCTCCCTTTCCTCAGCTCAGCAGCTCTATGTTTCAATCCAGTGTCCAAACACACAAGCCTCTATGGTGGCAAGTGATTTATATTATATTATATTATATTATATTATATTATATTATATTATATTATATTATATTATATTATATTATATTATATTATATTATATTATATTATATTATATTATATTATATTATATTATATTATATTATATTATATTATATTATATTATATTATATTATATTATATTATATTATATTATATTATATTATATCGTATATTATATTAGAGGTTGACACGGCTATTTTAGTAGATTTTTATACTTGAACTTTAATAGTATATGATGATTTTGCTAGAGTGGGTAGGAACACAGGAATGGTTTGTATCTTCAAGTGATTGAATCCAGTTTTCTGCTGCTTCAACAATAATATAATATCTAATTGTATGTGATTTGAAGACATTTTGTTTAATACTACTTCCTGCTTTTGGAAATTGTCCTGTCAGCTCAATGCTTAAAGGTAAAATGGCTCTTGTCTTCCCTGAGTCTGATTGGTGTTTTGACTGTGGATGGTAGAATGTCATTGATCCTGACACAGTAGTGCTACTCTTAATTTTTCCCTCAGTTCTGTCTTGGAAATACCTCTTTTACACATTCCACATTTGACTGTTGCCATATCCAAATAAAGCCACTGTTTCACAGTCCTCCAGTGACTGTATATTATACTCAGGTCTTTTTCTTTGTGTAGTTTCAAATATAAGATTGAACAGCTTTGAATGAATAAGTATTTCTTATTCATTCAGAACTGTATAGCCTTGCATATTTTCCTGTTGTATTTAACCCCATATTTCCTTCTCTAGTATTCAGTGTAATTCAGTTCTTCCTTTGTGTAATTTGGTTCTTCTTTTTTGCCTTTTTGGTATCTTTTTGCATAGGCAAATTTTCCGTAAGATGTCACCACATCTCCTTGGCAGATTTCAAACTTACTCCTTTTTGTACCAAATATATTAGTGAAATTATGAAATTTGGAGTGATACCCTAATTACTAACCTAATTATTACCCTACCTTGCTGTATTCTTCTAGCCCTATACATCTTATTTTACCATTATTTCTCACCTCAATTTTAATAATTTCACTTCCTCTCTCTTCCTTCATTATTCTATTAATCACTGTTTTCTTGCTAAGTTCATTATTATCTGATTTAATTAATAATCTCCTCTCTCTGGACTTGGCAGATATTTGACTTCCTGCTTAATTATTAATTAATTGATAGCTCTATGCCATCTCTGATGGGATACAAGTTGACTTATCAAAGAAAGTCAATTTTCCACACAAAGCTTTCTGATGAGGATTATGTGATTCATTTCCAAGAGATACTTGCTATCTTCTGTTCATCTAGTGAAGTTGAAGACAGCTCCTTCAGTTCATCACTTCAGTACAGCTCTTCCAGATTACAGACAAACAAGGAGAAATGAAGAGATGAAAAGACTTTTAAAAACGGAAGAGACAATTTACTGAATTCACCTGTTTTGTGTATCATTTAGGAATTGCAAACATCAGATTTTCCTCTTTTTTTTAGGTATTTCATAGACATTTATAGAATGGTTGGTATGTTCTTACAGAGTCCATTCAAATAGAAATCTACATATATTTTGCTCATCAAGGTGATAGAATTAGTGTGGTTTTCTCCTCTATTACTTTGATTTTAAGACATACCAGCCCAAGTAGCTGTGAAGTATGCAAGTCCTGAAGGTATCATAAGCACAGGATGTTTTCTCAGTAACCTTTAAATATAGATAGCATTCCTTAGTTTTGGCTTTTCCTTTTCGATCTGCCCTATTTTTTACTTCTGCATAGTTATCCTCACATGAAATAATTAGTTTCAGCTGCACTGATCCCTCCTCATATATTTTCCTCCTTCTCCAGGAAAAAGCTTCCTGGCTACTGTAAATCTTCATCACCAAGGCTAATTCTCTTACAAGTATGGAGCTTCTGTTTGGATTAAGCACTGAGCAAGGATTAAACCCACTTATATTTACTCATTCTTTTGACTTCTTTAATTCCAGCCCAGAAGGCAGCTTTGGAAGGCTGTGACGGTTTTGATAGCCTGCCATTATGTTGTTTTTATCCTCATGTACTTCAATGCTTAATCTGATTATTATTTATATCAAAACCAGTAAATGATCAGCTTTGTGTTCATGCTTTTGGGACAGCTTTTATAGCCTGATAGCTCAGTCAGTATTCATGATTTCCCTCTCCAGAACACCTTTTCAAGTGCTTATTGAAGGAAAAGAGATGTAATGATAGTGGTATAATTTCTTCTGAGATAACAGTTCTGGATATGTTTGTTTAATACTTTAAGGTGCTGGACCCTGTGACTTGCAAAACTCAAGGAGATTTAAGACAGCTCTCCAAAGAGTCCAACACCTTGCAGGACTGAAACCTCAGTGAGTATTTTTGGGTGGCTGTGTTAGGCAACTTGTTCTCAAACTTTTTGTGTTATTCATGATCTTCTTGTGTGGATTATTCCACATTGCACTCTCATTTCGCTTTTTTTTTTTCTATATAAGCATCTGTGCATCTCAGTAAATAATCTGTTGACACAATCATGTCAGCTAAGACTCTGAAATTGTGTAATCTCTGAGGCTGACTGGAACTGTTAGTATAAACATGTTACAGCAACAGAGGAGAGTTTATTTCACAGATATGTGGGGCTTGTGCTGTGATACAAAGCAGAGTTTTCTTGGCATAGTTACAGTCATGCTGGATGTGCTGTCTTGGTATAGGGTATTGTTGTAATTCCTTCCTAACAATTGCAGTGCAGTCATTTCTCTGATGGTTCTGCCCAAACCAAACAGATTGTCTCCATAATCTGTCAGAAATTACTCTTTCAGTCAAAACAAAAGGCCCAGAGAATTGCATAAGCCTGGCTCCCTGAAAAACACCATCCTTTTAAAGACTCATTGATGAAGACACTGAATGTGACACATCTCAGGACAGATCCCTGTGGTCCTGTTTGTCACTGTCCTCCAGTATGACTGATTAGTCACTGCCTCATTAATTCCACCTTTCCAAATGTACTCCAAAGTCCATGTACAGAAAAAACTAAATTCTTGTGTAATTGCAGGGTTTCTGGGAGAACTTGTCCAGTTCAGTTACAAAAGCTTAGGCTAATAAATAAATAAATGTTAATCCATCATGCATTCTCCATGGCAGATGGAAAGGATGAGAATTACACAATTACACCTACAGTTAAGTTGTTCTGCTGGAATGGGACTTAATTCTGCATAATCACTAGTAGCCTCAAGTCAGTAGTGAAAGTTGTTACTGCATAATGTCTTTACTTTTTGCTACCTACCTTAAAGGGGAATGTAGAAAACTAGATTTCATATTCCTTTGGACATACTATATGTTTGTAGCTGAAGGATGTTTCAGAGAAATGGTTGCATTGTTTACCCATTGGCATACATTAGGCTGTTCTCTTAAACTTTTGTTTGCCTTTAGGACCTCAAAAGTCTTAATTCTAATCTTTATTCCAGAACATTCTTTGAAAAAACAGGAATAATTTTGATTTCAATAAACGTTATTTTTCATTTAGTACAGCAATGGATCCATTCTCCCTGCTGATGATTATTAAAGAGTCTATTAAAAAACATCCATCTGTTCTTTCTTGAGATGACTGACTTTATAACAGCAATTCTATTTGAAACCAGTACTTGTGTACCACATTCACCATTTTGGTATTTAGTACCGCATGTTGACATAAGTTAGATAACTAAAAAGCAGGTAATCTATGTGTTCTTTGCATAAGGTTTAAGAGTACACTTTAATGGTCACACACAGCCTGAAAAAAACCCAAGAATTTTTATTAAACTATAGCAATTTGAGCTCTGATGCTCAACTGACTCGCATTTTTCAGCTGTCCATGGTACCAAAACCACACAAAGCTTTTGGAAAATAGCTTTGACTGCCACTTTTCTCCTTTCCAAATATTGTCAAGAATTTTTAATTTTGATCTGTGATGAATAATTCATTCAGCTTCTTGTTGGGTGTTGAAGGAAGTTCCTTAGCTGTTCAGAAAGCAGTGCTCAGTATTATAAGGAATGACAGTGTAGCGATGGTATAATTTCCTAATCCTTTAGCTATTCCTTGGATATCTTTTTGTATGTACATAAATACTACTTTCAGGAAGGAGAATAGAAGGAACGTACGTGTGTTCAAGAAAGATGAATCAAGTCTGAGACAGGTATGAGGAAGGCTCCTGGGAAAAAATGGAGAGCACACCATAAGTAAGTAATGCTGAAGAGTTGCATTAACCTTTAATGAAGGGAGATTAGAAATTATTTTTTATCCATATACACATATATAATATATAGGCTTTGAACAACAGGAAGACTGAAGAAAAATGTAAGATAAATGACAGTGTTGGCACTGGAGCAACTACATTATTCATTGGTAGAAATACACACTACTTCTGGAATACTCAGGCGTTCCAATCAGAGCGGCAGATCAAACTCACATTTGATTAGACAGGACTTCATAACAGAGTTTACCTTTTTTATATGATGTGGTTGTAAAGCTGTGCATTGGACTGTTTGCTCTTTTGCATCCTTATACTTGAAAGTTATAAAGTCAAGAATGTCAAAGGTAGAAAAAAGAACATTTATGATACCAGGGAAAACAATTCAGCTCCCTTCTGTGTCCCATTGTCCCATACATACGGAGAATTAATGAGATTAAAAAAAAATAGGGGAAAGGAAGAAAATAATTTTATTTTCCAAGATTGTGTCATTGTGTATACAGATGAGATGGCCAGGTTAAGTATTCTCAGGCAACCATAAATCATCTGGTAGAAATAATTTTTCAATCTAAACCTCTCTTTTTTTAATGCAAAATCTTCATGCAGTTTTACACTACTATTTGTAAAATAATATCTTCCTGTACTGAACAATAGCTACTTGTCCTATGCACTTGAACTTCATCCCCAGCTGTGAGATAATGAAAGACAATTAGCATATAAGAAAGGGGATGGGGAGCAGTTTCTTAGTCTGGGAGTTCAGGGAGTTTGGCAAAGTTCGTATTTCCCTACTGCCACTTGCATCTTGTCTTCAGAAGCAGTGGCTCTCAGTGACAAGACTGGGCAAGTAATGGGGAGACCAAACATGTCTTTGAAATTGTTGTCGTAGATTGTCAAGATTTTTTTCTAGTCCTGCAAGTGAGGGAAAAGGAAATGGACACAGATATAAGTATCAGGAATATTACTGGAGATAGGAAAAGACATTTTCTAAAACCCAGGGAGTTTCATCCTCCCAAGAAATGGATGCAGATAGACTTTGATGAAGTGTGCAAGTAGAATAGTAGGCAACATATGTTTTGGAAATATACTAGCAGTCTAATTCCTATCTCACACACACACATATATTGACTATGTCCACTGAGTGACAAATTTTAGGCCAGGTTGCACTTAAGAATGATAATGAAATATGTCTTATGTTTGATGACAAAGATTTTGTAGGGCCCCAGTTTGTGGTGATTAGGAGTGGGGCTGTGGCTGAGCCTCATCCCCAATGGGCTGCAGCTGTGAGCAGCAGGTGAGCAGCATTGACAGCAATGAGCCATGGAGTGCCCAGAGGCCCTGAGTAATCACCAAAGGGAACACAGGGCACACAGGTGCAATGAATGAACGTGAGGGGTATAAAAGGTTGGGCTGAAGGACAAGGGCAGATGCTGGCAGCCTTCTTAAGTGGAGTGGTGGTACTCTGTATGGGTAGGTACCTGCAGCCTTCTGATGTGGTATGGTGTTGCTCTGTATGGGTTGAAGCATTCTGAAATTGTGTGGTTATGCCTTGTGTATTGTGGTTGTCTTGTCTGTGGTATGTGCTGCAACACGATTTGGTGATAAAGCCACAAAAGAAACCTACGTTATTTCCGCTTCCAGTCAAGATAATTTGGTATTCAAGTCTCCTGAAAAAGTTCATTTTGATGAGACTTAAATAGCTACATTTTTGACTCTTTTTTTTTAAATTTCTCCATTTGGAAACTGCTGAATTTTGTGGTTTGATATTGGCAGCATATTATTGTCCTGTTGATTTCCTTATTTTCTGTCTTCTTCCATTTTGATTGCATACCCCATGCTACTTGGGCAAAGCTTGCTTTCTCATCTGCGTTTGCGGGGGGAGACTGTCCACTGTGGAACATGTTTAAAATATGCATTATGTTCTTCTTGACATGTTAGCTGATAAGTGTTGTTTAAGATCAAAGGTGTCTGATTTAGAAAAATGTCTTTGTTAAGTCCTTGACTGTGGGTTAATGGTACTATCACTTAATGGTACTTGTCAGTGAAGGTAGCCCAAAGGATTTGTAAGTGATGGCACTGACCAAGAATGAAGGCCAGAGCAAAAGAGTGTGTGGAAATACTTGAAAGAGAAACTATCTTTTTGTCATGGGAAAAGAAACAAGCTGTTTAGAAGCAAATTGAATAAATCTTCCTTCATGTCCTGAGAGAGCTTCCAAGATATTTTACTTAGAAAAATACAACAGGCCTGCTCTTTTTGGTTTTCAAGTATAAAGAAAATTAACAATAGAAGGGACATCCTGTTATTGAAAAGAATCTGTGCATAGGGTTTATGGTCTAAAATAAAGGAGATGTATTTAGGTGTTTTGGTCCTTTAATTGTTCTAGCATATGCAGGGTTCAGCTTGGATAATATGAATCCTGTGGCATAACATTTCTCACTGTTCTCCATGCAGAGTATTTGGACGTGCTGTCTATTGTTGCAAACTGTGGCTGTGAGTCACCTGGCAAAGTGGGCCAGCTCTGTCCCTGGAGTAACTCTGCTGAAACTAATACAATTAGCTGTTGAATGAGCCTTTCCATCGTGTGTAGCCCATACAATTACTTTAAAGGTGATAAGAGCTTAATTAACTCTCTTTGAATTTTCAGCATAGTTTCTCTTTCACTTAAAATGCTTTTTTGCTGATTGGTAACGTATGTAAACATTGACTATGTACTGTCAAACCCTTTCTCTTTTTCTCTTTGTTGCATGGCATCCCTTTTAATAATGAAAGCAGAAAAGCATATATCATTGCTACTAATGTGATCTCTTTGTCCTTTTGTTCCCTCTCACAACACTGTTGGTACATTCTGTCCTCCAACGGAGAAGTATGAGGCATAAGCATCTTCTTTAGCCTTGATAGAAGAACAAGTAATACTATTACCATTAAAGGGATTTCAACATATGGCTTGAAGTTTCCCCAGAGGTACTATATAAATTTAATTGAAGTCATCATTAATAATGATCCTTTCCTTCACCTAAAACCTTGAGTTAAAACAGGAGAGCCTTCTCTTTGATTGTATGGTTTCTGCAGATGCGTATATTTCAACTGTCTTTTAATTAATTTTTCTCTGATGAAAAAAGTATGAGTTGGAGGGAATGGGACAATTTAATCAGTGAAAAAAATACATATCATACTTTTGAGCTCTTGTGAGGACTGTGTGGCACCCTGGGTAGTCAGCAGTTAGACTGGAGGTTTAGCTGCAATGATTTGAAAAATTAATGGTCCCACATGTCTGCCCTTCTGCCAGACACCCTTATCTTGTTGGTAGAAGTGGGAGAAGGGGCCATTTGCCTGTGTTTCGACTATTCCAGATTACAGTTCAGCGCTTCATTGCTTGTAGGCACTGTTGGACTGGGGTGTGTCCTAGTCATGCTAAGGTACAGTCACATCTGCCTCTAGCAGAGGGAGTTCAGAGTAGTGTAGCTAGAAGCAAGAATAGCAAAGGGCTCTGCCCTGCTCCACTCTGCTCTCAGACTTCTTTAATGTGCAATTCTGAGAGTAAAGAAAAAGGTCTTTTCTTAATTTGGATCAGCCAATCTTAGCTAGATAACTTGAGCAAAACCAGTGGAGTAGATTAAAAAGTTAAAAGTAGAAGTGTTAAAATTGATAGGGGTGTTTGGGGAAAAATAAAGTAGGCTGCTAGCTGAAATTAAAGCCAAGTTGGGCTTTTGTTTCATTGCTCTTTTAGCTATTGCTAGTTCACTTGGGTTATTCAGGAATTGAAAACTACTTGGATTGAGAATGAGAAAGATTTGCTTCAGTATACACCAACATTAGAAGAATTGCATTTTCTTACTTTATGATGCTAAAGATTTTTTGCCTTTTGCGTAAAAAAAAATCTGACTGCCATTGTATAGGTATCTCTTGGAGTAGAAAATATTTACTATGAGAAAGATCTTTAAAACAGCAGAGAAATGAAAGCTCATTGTAAAAAGCCAAAACAAAATAATTCAAGTTAGCGAAATAACTTTGAAGGAAGGGTGTAACTACAAGAACAAAATGCTATGAAAACGGATAGATCTTCAGTTTTCATGTCTTGACTCAAAATTGGATGTTGACCTGAGAGATAAATTTTAGACCAACAGAAGTTATATTTATTCAAGTGTGAATCGCGGACAACTTTTTTTCATTAAAATAAGATAGTTGAGTAAAATTTTAAGGCTTAGTATATAAAGTCACAGCAGATCATCTACTGAGTTATTCTGATGTCAGTATCTGTATATGTGTGAAACTATTTAGAAAATGGAGCAAAGCAATGAGATAGCAATTACAGTTTTATGAATAAACACCTCACTTATGTTATGATAAGCCTCTCAATGTATGTGCAGATGGTCTCTTTCTAAGCTCATTTACACCCATTAAATGAATCTGATTTACCCTCTGGTGAAAAGAGCGAAAACCCTGTTCTTCCCTGCTGATTTTAATAAGCAACTCCTACCCTACTGATGTTGTTGATATAATATTGTGTATCAGATAGGCAGGGGGCAGTTGATATTAGTAGTTTTCAAGTAACACTTCCAGGAAGGCAATTTCAATAAAATGTAGAGAGTTTGCACACCATGATGAAGGCAGAGCAATCAATACTTATACTTGCTGGCTGGTACTTTCACTGTTCAATATTTCTGAATTTTCCTAAGTTTCTGGCTCATCCGGGATTATACTTATCAGTAATGCCACCACCCCGGATAGTGTTTCATTTTCAACTTTCCAGGGTTGTTGGAGTTGACATTTTCTATTTCATTTTTACAAAAGGCATATTTCATCTGATTTCATTCGCTGTACCCTGTAGTGTGCTGCTACTGCCTGGGAAAGCACACAGTTGGCTCCTAGATGTGCCCTCTCATCTCCTACGGTGACATTCTTGTCATGAATTAAACACTCCGCAGTGGACAGATCCTTCTAATTTCAGTTCCAGAGTGTCATTGGTTGACACATCACAGCTCTGCCTTGAATCCCAGCTGGTGATGAGGCTGGGTACTGAAGCCCTCACTTGGCTGTAACTCTTACACAGTGTGTTGTACAGCTGTATACACTGTACAGCATAGGCTCAGACATGTAGGATGATATTTTTTATTTACAAATAATAACCAAGTTTGGATATCTAGTATTTCTAGTGGAATAGTTGTCTCCCTTCTCCTTGCTCCATTTTTAGTGGGTTAAGTGTGCTAATAAATGTGACACTTGTAATGATTTCTGACTCGTTTGTGTCGCATTTTCTGGGCTAAATTTCATGTAAACTTTTAACTGTTGAAGAAGAAATCTATCCTGATATTACAAAAATTTATCAAAATGAATCTTCTGTTTTCTGAGATTGTCTTGAAAATCTGATCTAGTTTTAATAGCATGTTGCTTTGTAAACTTATTCTAAAGTTCATGAATTAGGGACATGAAAGATCTCAATTGCATCCCATTTATCAGACAGCTATATCAGAACAAGCAGAAGTCATAGTATGTACAGAAATAGCTATCAGCTGACAAAAGTGTGTGCGGTGTCTCAGGCCAGGATAGGACAGCAGTGTGGATGAACCTTGTTGTGATTGCAGATGTTGGGAAGCACTTGCAGGCGAGCTCTGGTCAATTAAGTCTGTGGAACTAATCATGCTGTGATTTCATACCTGTTTCTGTTCAAGCAACAAATAGGATCTTGTCTGACTGGAGTTTACCTTTCTAATTTGGTCCAAAATTTTTTTTTAACTTTCACTTAGCTTTGTGCTTGAAAGAGAAAAGATGAAAAGATGAACGTGATGGCACATTTTTGAAACAAGGGCATTAAATTAGGAAGGAACTGTGCTTTCATTAAATAAAGATATTCTATTTCTGAATCAACAACTAAGTGGAGATGCAATCAAGTAACTATTTCAACCTTCCTTGCCTCAGTTTAATGTACAGTATGATAATGCTTTAGACTAAGTTATTTTAAAGGATTTTTGATGGTTTTATATGATATGGTGTCTTCTTGTCCATAACACACATGAAATAAGTAAAAAATACTGAATGGGAGTTACCTGATCTAAAAGAGACTGATCTAAATGGTGGCAATGGATCATGGTAGCTCTACATTTTTGTCATTAATGAATTTCAAAAAGCTTTTACAGCAATGAAAACTGTAGTTTTGCTGCTAGTTGCCCAATAGGAAATGTATTAAAAGGCTGCATCGTTTTGTATGGCCCCAAAACACTAATTTCAGGAGTGATCACTTTTTTTTCCTCCTTGGATAGTGTCAAGCAGCAATTGAATTGTGCATTGACCTGTTCATATTACCATGTATCATGGTCCACATCACCATATAATTTAGTAATTAACTTCATTTTTAGACAGAAATAGAGATATATTTCTTGACCAAAGGTGTTTCATTTGAATGGCTTCAAGGACAGTCTTGTATTGGCTGAGCAGGATTTCCCTGTGTCTGTGCAGTAAAAGCTAATTAACCCTTTTCACAAATGCCAGTAGTCTGCAAGTCTAGTAAGTTAATCCTCCAAAAGAAAAAAGTGGATTTTTTTTAAGAAGTAAATACCAGGATTTTTTTATTGCATTTGAGCGGCTGCTTTCCAATACTTTGCTGTTTCTGTGTTGATTTTTAAGACTACTGATTTTGTCCTCAAAGAGCCAACAATCCTTAGAGTGGCTGGTTTTGTAACAAAATGGCACAAATCATCTTTTAGCTCTTGCTAATTTTTCTGACTTTTTCTGGTGTTGAGATCTGCTGAAGTAGCTAATAACTAGTTATCTGACTTAGCTGCTTTGTCAGCTGCTGCACTCAGTCTTCACCAATGAGCTTCACTCAAAATGAGAACTGTAATAATGAGAGAAAATCAGATTATTTCAACAATTGGTTATGGTGAGTAAAATGGTTTAAAATGTCTGTTCTTGCTTCCTCACACACAGCAATCTCACAGTAGGACTTAATGAATAGATGTGAAAACACACTGTTCTTGCTGAAGGAGTAAGTCTGGACAGGCTGCCAAAAAATTTTGGCAGAAAAAGTCAAAGCCTTTCGTATAGGTCAAAAGTCAATTCTGTTGAACACTGTAACACATTGCAAAAAGCTGCTGTCCTTTATAATTTCTATTGAAGGACCCTGTTGCCTTAGATGTTTTAATGGTCTGAATAAGTGAGTAATGGCATAATAATTAATTACCTCTTATGTAACATATTTCAGCCAGAGATTTCAAAGTCATGGTTATGTCAGAACACAAGTACATTAAACCCCAATGTGGATTCTTTCTTTGAGGGGTAAAGTAGTTTGAAATTACCAAGGCTTAAACTAAGAAGGATTGAGCAGTAGAGAATCAAGGCCACTTTATTTCTCTCTGAGAGCACTGGGAGAAGGATGTAGTGCATTTTAGCTTGTGCTCTTTAACTGCATACCTGCAGTGAACATATTTTAACACTCCTGAATGCTTTGTGGGACAAAGAAGCAGAATAGTGTCTCAAAGCAGGGACCCTGCTTCTTTTTCATCTGCAGATAATTCTGTAACAAATTGTAGAAAGTAAGCAGTTGCATTCACTTGCAGTAGGTTTTCTTTTTTGCACTCTCATAAAGAGGTTCTGTGATTTAAGACCCATGAGTTTCAGTGTGGTTCAAACAGCTGTAGGCTCATGAGGCTTGCTCATGCTAGATTAACTTAAGCAGTTATTAATGCTTTTGTAAAATCATTAGCAATGTGATATTAATAAGAAAATATGGAAATGTCATATTAATGAGTAAGTGAAACAGAATGGGATACATGATATATGGAATCAAATTTCTGATAAAGTCAAAAGGTGTTCTTTCTTTCACTTCAGTGCTGTTTGCTTTTATTCAGCTTAGAAAGTTAAAAGTTGCTAAGATTTTATGTAATTCCTGTAAAAAACCCTAATTAAATAAAGTACTGGAGAAAATCCCTTCTAGCTATTAATGGCTACCATGCTGTCTGATAAGTACCAGTATCAAAATAATGCTTTACAGCCCATGAGAGGATACATAAATCCATCAGAATTAGACGAGGGTTCATATCTCATCTCCCTATCTTCTTTCTACTTCTATTCTTCTTTCTGAGAGCAGAAATGAGTCAAGTACAAGAAATTGAGCATAGAAACGTTCTTTAAATGCTGTCCTTTAGAGTTTCTGTTCAAGGACTGTGTTGCTTTAGATGTTTTAATAGTCTGAATAAGTGTTGATCTAAAATGTTTATTATCTCCAGAACACAAGAGTCTCTGAATGTCTGTGGTGAGTTGACCCGGCCTCAATGCCAGCTGCCCACCAAAGCTGCTCTGCCATTGCCCTCTTCAGCTGAACAGGGGAGAGAAAATATAACGAAAGCATTTGGGTTGGACCAAGAGCGATCATTCACCAATTACCATCATGGACAAAATAGACTTCACTCAGGGAAATGAGTTTAACTTAGTCTATCAGATCAGGATAATGACATATAAACCCACATCTTGAAAACCTCTTCTCCCTCCCCTTCCTGCTTCCTAGGTTTATTTTTACTCACAAATTCTCTGCTTGTTCACCCCTCCAGTGGCTCAAGTGGACAGAGAATTGAGGTTATGGTCAGTTCATTGCCTCTTTTGTTCCTTCCTCCTGAGGGGAAGGATTCTTCACACTCTTCCCTTGCTCCAGCACGTGGTCTGTCCCATGGGAGACAGTCCTCCATGAACTTATCTAACTGGAGTCCTTCACACAGGGTGCAGTTTATATGAACTGTTCCAGTGTGAGTCCTTTCCATGGGGTTACAAGTCCTGCCAGCAAACCTGCTCCAGTGTGGGCTCCTCTCTCCACAGGTCCTGCACGGAGCCTAATGCAGCACTGGCTTCCCATGGGATCGCAGCTTCCTTTGGGCATCCACTTGATCCAGTATGGGGTCATGCACGTGGTTCTCTGCATCCCCGTGGTCTTCCAAGGGCTACAGGGACGTAGCTGCCTCACCATGTATCTGCACCATGGGCTGCAGGAAAATCTCTGCTCTAGTGCCTGGAGCACATCTTCCCCCTCCTTCTGCACTGACTTTGGTGTCTGCAGAGCTCTTTTGCTCAGTGTTTAACTTCTCTCTCTGCCTGCTGCTCAAGTTTTGTTTTCTTCCCCTCTTGTTAACTGCATTATCCCAGAGGTGCTGCCTCTGTTGCTGATGTGCTCAGCCTTGGCCAGCAGTGGGTCTGTGTTGGAGCCATCTGGCATTGACTCCATCAGGGAAGCTTCTGAGAGCTTCTCAGAGAAGTCAGCCCTCTCTACCAAAACCTTGCCAAGCAAATCCAATAGAATGCAGAACATGCCTTTTGTAAGGGAAGCATATTTTTGAAGAAAACACATGTTTCTGTGAATGCAGGGTTATCCAAGCTTCCCCCGCATACTGCTGCAAAACAGCTTATCTCAGCTTTCTCCCTGAAAATTGTCTCCAGCTACTGCCAGTTATCTCTTGGCAATATTTATGATACTGTGGTGATTTTAAAAGACTGAAACAATATGTAGTATTATGTTTTTCTCTGTCCTGCTGTAGAGAGACACAATTTTCATATTTGCAGAGAGATTTTTAAACTTACACATGGAATGTCTGACTTCCTAAAACAGGTTTGGCTTTATTTCTCTTTAAAACAGAACAATAACGTATTAAATCTTTGAGTTTTCTTGAAAGCCAGGCCTAGGTATAATTTGAGCATATTTAAGTAGACACTGATGGCTAAAACATGATAGTCCCATTTAAGATTGCAGGGCTATAGCTTATTTTAAAGAATAAGAAGTCCATCTATTTTGATTTTTTCCACTCTAAAATAATTTCATTTCAGATGCTAAATATCTGTAAATCCTATTAAGCTTAACTATGGTTATTCTGTTCAGAACACCATCTTTGCCAGCATAGGTCTCCTTTAGGAATGGAAACCCTGTTTGAAGACAGTTACAGCATGCTTTTTCCCAGCTGGTAATGTGTTAAAAATGCAATCTCCAATATGCAGAGCTATGAGAATTTATGGCAAGTGAATTTGGAAGTGCCTCTAAAAGAATTGCCCCAAGGGGTTTCAGATTGGATATTGTTTAAGCCTTTCACTGCCTTGTGTGAAGTCTGCAGTACTGAGAAGATGCTAAAGGGATTGGAAGGAAAATTTTATTAATTTGTGTAGTCCCGAATGAAAACTTACCTGAAGACTTTGTAGACAACAGTATTAACAATTTAAAACTACTTACTTTTGCAAAGTTTGCATGACAATATCTGTTTTTTAGGAGCCGAAATCAGTATGATTTGTGAGATGTGTTCACATGCACTATTTTTGCCATTTTAGAAAACACCAGCAACCTCCTATCAATACTGCATGTGTATTTACCTACTTGACTCCGTCTCTCTTTCTTCTTTCTGTGTGCTTGTAAGGTCGTGATTCCAGGGCTCATCTTTCCTGACACATACACCAACAGGTGGAGTGAATAGAGGAGATATGGTTACCATTGTGGTAACATCCCTTTTTTCCATAAGTATATTAAGAATTATGATATAAAACTTACTGCAAGCACAAACTTCATACTCATGTAGCCTTTCTTCTGAATTATATTTCTGTGAAGCAGAGTAGAAAGCAAATTCAATGGTTTAGCAAAAGGACATTTAATTAAGCATAGATGTTATCTGGTCTCTGTCAGTCTGAATCATGAATAAAACTGTTCCACTACACAGTACAAAGTTGTTCTCAGATTTTTTTAAAAACCCAAGATTGATGGTTTTGTTCCTGTCTTAGAACAAGAAAATGTCAGGGTAGATTATTGTTTAGGTTACAAGGGAGAAAAAGTACACCTGCAGCTCTAAGTTTTATATTTGTTTCTGCTTTAATTCTTCCTTTTGCAAATGTCATACTGCAACTAAGTTACAAGTATCTGCTGAATTACTGAAGAAGTATTGCAGGAACATCATCAGTGATTTTCTCACAATTTCTTGATAATCTTAGAAGGCTTTTGTAATTAATCTTTGATATATTATACTAAGTAAAAATTTTGGTGTTTACAAAACAATTAGGTATCAAAGAACTTCACTATGGCAGATTCTGACTGCTAGAACCATATTTTGTTACCCTTTTGGAAGAGCATCAAGATCCTTTTTGTCCTTAATTTTAAAGCACTTGAAGCTTTTACCTTTATGTTCCAAGTTCTTCACACTTGAAGAACACATTCAACAGGTAAGGTTAGCAGTAAAATAAAGCCTAAAATCATATTAGCAAATTCAAGATCAAGGGCCTTCTTATAAATTTTCTTATTCAGTCTACTTCCAGTGAGATCAATGAGTCCTGACATTATTGCCTTTACAGTGAAAACGAAAACGTTTTTCTTCCCCTTGGCTTTTTTAAAGCATCGTTGTCAAAGCACAGTTCAGGGAATGATGTGAGATGTATACAGGCTTCTTTTTTGTGTTCACTTTAATTGGGGTGTGTTGCAACCTTGAATGCTGCAATGATGAACATGCTACAAAACATGGATATTAGGGGGCTATAGGTTTCCAGTAAACCAGACTTCTTTCTAAGCACTGAATTTGTAGCCTTCCTGCTGGGCTGAGTAACAAAAGCGTCTGCTAGTGTGAGCAGAAATCATTTTTGTTTAACCAAAACTAAAGACAGAGTCTGGTTGGGCTAAATCAGGAACTAAACCGAGTTGTCATGTGCTTGCCGCACATCAATCAAGAGCTTTTTGTGGTTTTTGAAATACGTATTTTTTGTTTTTCTCATAAACCATGCCATTGTTATTGGTTTTCTGTATTCCTTAATTTGTATGGATTTCAGAAATCCCAAAATAATATGTATAAGGCTTGACTTGCAATTTTAGTTAGCCTCTGGTAGGAAGCAGTAAAAACCTGATGGTAGAGAAAGGGTTCCATTACCTTGATAATTATTAAAGAGCTCTGGTGAAATATGAGCACATCTAGTTGTGCAGGGTATTTAGAAACATTTCAGTCCAGCCTTGGCATTGCAGGTTATTACCTTTATAAGGAAGCCCAGTGAATGTATACATTCTATAGACATGTGTATGATCACGAAGCTCTTAGCTAGGAATAAAATTAGAAAATATAAATGGAGGAGCTGTTGGTTTAGTGAGCAGGATTTGAGGAAAGTTTGAGACCTCTTAGGAACTTCACAGAAGAATTTGGAGGAAAATTAGTTACTGGGTTTCCTCTGCAGGAGGGAAAATAAAAACCTGTGAATGGATCATCTGAGTGTAGGCATATGAGGAACTCTGCAGGCAAGGGTGACAAAGTAATTTTTAAAACTCTCAAAACACCAGGCAGCACAGCTTACCTAGTAGAGCCCTTTGAAAACTTGAGGAGAAAGCTGAACAATCAAGGGAAATCTTTTAGACCTGTAGGAGAGAAGAGATAATTTCAGAATCGAAACAGATAATTTCTAATTCCCACTAACCTGTGGTCAAAGTAAGAAGCGTTCTCTTGTAAACTGTTTTTGTGACTGCCGGGAAAAGAAAAACTTTCCTTCGGTGATGATGACTTGTAATAATGTCTGTTTAGAGTAATGTTGTTGTAATGTTGCTCCTCTTACTGTTGTTCAGACCAAATTGGATCTGCAACCATTTGTACTTAATTTTAACCTTGTTATCCTTTTGTGTAGAATGGATCTAAGCTAGCTGGCATACTTGACACGCCAAAGAATGGTACAACATTTCATATTTTTGAAAACTTCTTGAAACATCTTTATTTTCTTGAAAAACCTTCTTGAACAATAAAACAGTAAATAGGTATCTTGCTTAATTAGAAATAAGGTTGCAAAAATTTATTAGAGTATAGGAGAGATAAAGTACAACTATTGCTCTCTGGTACTTGAAGAACTAATAGGTGAGTTTAGAAATGGTTGCAAATACTGATCGCTGTAAACCAGTTTATTGGATTTAAGTTGACAATTATGGACAACTCAAGCTGTGCCAGCTGAAATGAAGGCTGAGATATTTTAGATGCATGTTGCATTTAAACTTTGCTAGAAATAGAAATACCAAGAAGAACCAGCTGGATTGTATGACCTGTACATCAGGCATGCCTTGTGGACTTAAGGTTTTTTTTCTACAAGACCGCACTTAATTTTCTTTTACTTTGACTTAACTTGTCCATCTCTGTCAAATCTGTCTACCCATTTGACATAACCTTGTCTCTGATGTATTGGAGGAGCAGACACTGCAGGAGATGATGAGAGTTCCAGCCTATTCCCTTAATGCATATCACATTAAAACTCAAGAGCTCTTGGGAAACTGCTGAAGCTACATGCTTGTCCACGCTGGATTAGAGAGCATATGCAATTTCCTGGCATTGCTCACTCATTTGAAAGAGCAGCACCATTTTCTACTGACAACAGGCTAGGCACCGTTTGCTACTCCATTATTAGTTCATGTGAATTGAATGCTTCAGAGTAAATTGGTAACTGTAAATTTTAAAAAAATCTCAAGCATATTATGTAATACTACCAACAGAAATAAAATGCTAGTGATTTATGTGAATTTATTTGTACAAAAGAAATTGCAACTTGAACCTTATCTTTTTAAAAAAAATATTTTAAAGAAATCAATTAATTGCCCATTCATCATATCCCATTATTTTTCAGTTTTATGGAGCTTGTAATCTGTCTCTAATAAAAACTATGTTCATATAAGCTGAAAAATGTCTAGAGAATTTCTATCTCAGATCAAATAGGAGGAAGAATATGAAATAATTCTCAAAAGGCTTGTGAAATTTCCAGCTTAATTTTTAAACCTTATTGTTTTCATGTATTTGGATGAACAGTTGGAATTTGGAGTTTCCAGATGGGCCAAACTATAGTTCTGAACTTTTCTGCAGTTCATTTTCAAGGAACCGATATTTGGCCCATAATGTAAGCCATGTTTTAATCTTATAAAAATATGGAAAAATGTGGCTTTTTTCCCTATCCTTAAAAAGAGATCTTCAACCCTAGAAAACTAGAAAGAGATTGAAAAAAATCTAATGTTTTGGGTGGGAGAAGGAATATATGAGGAAGAAAAAGTGGCTTGCAGAAGTGCATTGCATAAAAAATAAATACATGTTTAAGCAAACAAATAAAGCTAAGCGTAAAGTTTGCATTTCACATCCACATAATAACGGAAACAGTGGCATTTTTAAAGATGTAGATTTACTATTTTATTCACGCATTGTAATGATAATTCCATATCATCAGCTCTACATATCTATGAATATCTCACTTCTATGTTAAAGATAAAATGCTTACACATCATTCATTGGGGAGTTAGTCCTTATTTACAAAAAAGCTCTTTATAAAGCTACAAAAATTATACATAGCATCTCTTCACTACCCAGTCTGGTTTTAGCAAGATCTGTTGCTAATTTCTGGCATTCCAAGTGTGTTACTGTTCCTGAAGGGATCTTCATCTTACTTTTTTCAATGGGAAATGGTGCCCATGCGTAGAAAAATAATATTGTTAAGCTGGCAGTTAATCTATTTTAGTATTCTGAATTTTGGATTTTTCTGCCAGGCATATATTTCTCATTTAAATAGAGATGGTAGAAAAGTCATATTCTGCCATTCTTTCCTTCACCAGGCAGTATTTTTTTGCTTGCTTCTTATTCTCTTTAGGGTGTCCTGCATGTCTCCAAGTGTTTTGGTGATCAGGTCATCCTCGTTGCCTTCATGCTAGCAATATGGTTTTTGATGAAGGTGCTCTGTGGTCTCAAAGATAACTTCAGTGAGTGGAAGCAGGTCCTTACATCACTACAGCACAAAAAAAAATCATAGCTCAAAAAGTGAAATTGGAATCTGTCTAAGGCTGAAATTGTGGTTGTGCCTTACTCTTATTTACAAGCAATGCTTCCATTTCCTATACGTTATTAAATAAGATTTTAGTAATCCAGGTGTTCTATATGGAACATTACTATGTAATCCACGCTTATGACCTGCTCTATATTTCATATGTCATAAACAGCTCTACTTCTTTTCTATAAATCAGTGAAACTGCAAATAGTGTGGAAGAAAAATGGGTAGCTTGTCTAATTACAGAGCACTAGGAAGATCAGAAGAGAGCAGCTCTTTAAATGAGCAGACGTAATGCTTAAACCTTGATTGTAACAATGTAGCATGACACACATTTGCCCTTCCCTCCTGGCAGTCATTGTAAAAGGGATAGGAATTTGCAGAACCATCATCAATTCTCATTAAACTGTGTGAACTTCTATCTACTTTCTGTGAGTGCAGTATTCATGTGAGCCTACAAATCACTACGTCAGCCAATTTAATGTTTGAATGCCAAGTTCAGTAAAGAGATACCTTATTTTAATATGACAAGAGGATGATAATTAAAGAACAACTTTAAGGACATATATTTTCTTATTTTCCCATTTAAAATCTGGTTTTCCCAAGAACAGTGTAAGGATGGTCTGTAATTTTGTAGAGGATTTTCTGTTACAGAAGTGTATGGGAAACCGTAATTCTGTAATATATAATGCTTACATAGTGATAAAACAAAGAATAGCAGTTTGAAACTGCACTATTACCCATGCTCAGGAATTGCTTGTGGCTAGAAGTAGCAACCTGAAAATGTGAGACTGTTCTTGTAAAAACCCTGAGGGTACTCCTCAGGTTGGAACTTCTCTTGCTTCCTTCCCTCTGGTGCAGAAGAATTTGTTTTTTCGTTGCAGGAAATCAGGTGATCACTTGTATTCCAAATGGGCCCTCAACAAAATTCTGTTTTTTTGTAGTCGTGGAATAACACTGGCTTGAAATGCTTTTTTTTGTCCAAGTGTAGACCTCTGGCTGCTCTGTATTTGTGAAAAAAGACAAGTGTGGCTGCTCCAGCTGGCTTCCTCTGTGTAAGCAACTCAGGTGCTGTTTAAGTGGAGGGGTGCTTAAAAAGGCTTCCAATGTGCAGGTTAAAAAGATTTCTGGAGGCCAATGGTCTAAGCACATGACAAAGATGAAGAAAAATGGGAGAAATAAACAGTGGCGTAGGGAACATATGAGGTGAGTCCATAGTGCTGTTTTCCTGTCTTACAGGTTAATGGTAATCTTAGGTTCTTATTTCTGATAAAGGTCTAGTTTATTGGCTCATAACTACAACAGAACAAACAGCTTAGACTCTCTCCCTTTGTGGTTCCATTTCTTCTTCCCATCTGTTCAATTGGCTATTGCTTTTTCTGTAATGGATCCTCTGCAGTATTATAGTTCATAGTTATGTGAAGCAAATGAAAGGCATTATGAAAATGGCAAAGCAATGAACATTTCTCTTGGCTAAAACAGTTTTAGCCTTTCCTACATGACATGAAAAGAACTTGCTTAACTTTAGTCTTTTTTGATGCATTGAACTTATGGCAATATAGAGGAATTAAAATTTGAAAATAAAGAATAGAAACATTTTTTGATCAGTGTTGCATTCTGAGTGCTTTGGATATGGTGAAAACCTTAAATATTTCTATTCTTATGGCATTGTCTAGAGATTTATTTCTGAAAATATCGCGATCAAAGTACTCTTTCTTCATCTTGTTAATATTAAAATATAGGGGGCTTATAAGTAATTCCAAAGAAAAAATGTTTTTTTCTATGTGAAATAAAGTTTCATCGTGGTAATTCTACAATACTGTAATTTTCAAAAAAGTGTGTCTTATAAAGGTACATTTTATTGAAGAGTAAAGTGTAAAGAATCTATGTGTTTCTATGTGATTTTTTTTTTGTGGTGGAACAATTTTTCTTACGATTGTGACACTACGTGTGGGAACAGGAAGTGCCTTGTATTTGCTCTTTGCTACATGCCTGGAGTTAGTCTACTGGTCAGATATTTCTTTCATATGGGCTAAAAAAGTTATTTTGTATTTGCCCTAGGCTGGAATAATACTGCTGACTTTTGAGGGTTCCTTAGGGTGGTTGGGTTGTGTGAGGCTTCAGGACATCCTTATGTTGTATGGCAGTGATCTGTTATGTCAATGTCTCCAGACCTGTGTGAGTTCCCAGGTCTCCAAGACAAAATAATGTAGAAAGAGCAGAAGACAGTGCAAGGAAACCTTCAGTGAGATAAGGAGTCAGAACACTAAATGTTGAGATCTACAGATGGGACAGTGTCACCTTCACAGAAGTACCTGGCCTTTCCATAGTGCCCTCCTCTTCTTCCTCTTCCTCTGTTCAGTGAATTCACTAAGTTTATGGTCACACAAACTCCCTCCTATGAGATAAATTGTGCTGCTGTCTACAAAGAGGTACCTGTTTGCATTTGATGCCTTGCAAATACTGAGCAGTAGTTGTGTTGTATTATAACTACTTAGCAGTTTATCACCATATGCTATAACTGTCTGTCCAGGCAAAGGTGAAAATAAAAAAGGTCCTGCAAATATATTTTCATATGATATAATGACAAATCATTTCATTAGAAACCTCTTTTTTGCTTTTTGCCGAGAAATCTTATATGGCAGCTTTTTCTCCAAAACCCCATGTAACTACCACTGTATTTAGTGAAGTGAGGGAGAATAAGTATGAAGTTGTAACTGATATATTGAAAATATTAACTGAAATGGCATAAAATCAACAGTCTCTTGAGGCAGAGCAATGTACTCCAGTGATGAGTTACACACTTTAAATTTGCTGTATGGCAATATATTATTAATTGGTCCTTTATACTAAAGGCATACTATCAAATTTCAGCTAGTCATACAACTGTAATTATGTTTTCATAGTATGCATTGTTATGAGTTTAAGTTTTGTGGTTTTCTGTGAGTACTTGTCTCTATTGGATAAACTTTGAGGTACAGTACATGGTTTGAGCTGAACTCCCCTGGTGGTAAATTAATGAATATTTATTTATGCTTTGATTATGAAGCATAGAGGATGTGCACTAGCTAAGTCTTCATGCTGATTCAAGTAAGAATCTATACAAAGAATTCCCAGAAATAAAGTTAGCAGAGATCAGTTTCTCTCTTGCATCCACTCCTGTTGTTATGATTAAGGGTTTTCTTGAAAGCATTGAAGAAATATGTCTTAAAAGTGTTGAATGGAGAAGGAGTTGAAAGATTTTTTGGGCTTGATGGCAAAGCTAAGACATTTAAATTTAGAAGTTTAGATTTCACATGGCAGAACACAAAAGGAGCTAAACAACAACGCAATGTGGTCTTATCGAAACGGAAGATAGTCTTAGCAAATTAGCATTGAATTAATTGCAACAGAGCAATGTTGACAAGTCTAAATATTCAAATGCATAAAACTCTTTCCAGATGCCTTTTGCAAGTTGCATCTTTGAAATAATAACAGGTTTCAGAGATTTATTATTTTCGTTCTGATATTCGGACAACCAGAGTCCAAGGTTTCAAACACATATTATTTGTTGGAAGTACTTCCAGTAATTTTGTATGGAATAAATCCTGGTCAACTACAAGTCCTTGTATTTTCCCTCTTAAGCTTCTCAGTGTAAGTATTACTCAGTTTGCTCTTTAGTTTATTCAATGTTCCTAAAGACCAGAAGTGCCTCCATTTCAAGAGAGGGTAATCTAGATTTATAATCCTTTGCTGTTTGCCCTGTTTCAACACTGGAATTTCCAGGCAAGGTGAAACAAAACGACAGCAGAGAAGTTCATCTAGCTTTATAGCCAGCAAGCAGTTTGTAAAGTTTGAAGTACAACAGCGTAGTACAGAATAGTTCTTGTTGGAAGAGACCTACAGCAGTCATTTAGTCCAACTGCCTGACTACTTCTGGACTGAGAAAACACTAAAGCATATTATTAAGGCTGTTGTCCAAATCCCTCTTCAACATTGGCAGGCTTGAAACATCAAACACCTCTATATAGCTAGCCTCTAGTAACTCTACAGTGCACGGGTTCATAATATCAAGCCTAGTTCCAAACATATAGAGTCATTTTGTGAATTATTCACATTTGCTTCTGAAGGATAGTAAGACAATAGTATTTTCATTGCTTAAGTCATGTCTCCTGAAGACAAAAGTAGGAAACCATGCTTACATGGAATGCTCATAAGATCTATTAACAAGAAAACTTAAAACATAGGCGCAGGGTATAAGGAAGCACATTCAGCCAACATCTTCCATTAAGTCTGGAGTAATAGAAATAATCTTACCTGTTATCTTTGCAGATAAAATTGGGGAAGATAATAACATTATGATTTTCTTATGAAAACAAGTAAGTTCTGTGTATGCAATTTTGTGTGCCACAATATAAGGATATAAAGGTACTAGGGAGCATCCAAAGGAGGACTGTGAAGATGGTGAAGGGCCTTGAGGGGAAGCTGTATGAACAGTGGGTGAGGTCACTTGGTCTGTTCAGCCTGGAAAACAGGAGACTGAGGGAAGACCTCATTGCAGATACAACTTCCTTGTGAGGGGAAGAGGAGGAGCAGACACTGATATCTTCTCTATGGTGACCGGTGATGGGATTCACCAGAATGGCATGTAACTCTATCAGGGGAGGTTTAGGTTGTATATTGGGAAAAAATTCTTCATCCAGAGGGTGGTTGGGCGCTGGAACAGGTTCCCCAGGGAAGTGGTCACAGCACCAAGCCTGGCGGAGTTCAAGAAGCATTTGGACAATGCTTAGGCACATGGTATAACTCTTGGGATGTTCTGTGCAGGCTTTGGAGTTGGACTTAATGATCCTGATGGGTCCTTTCCAACTTGGGATATTTTATGGTTCTGTAGTACCAGGACATTAATTTATGTCTTCATGCATGTACATGTCATACAGACAGTATTAATCACCACTCTCCACCTACACTTTCTGTTTATGATGATGTAATCTGGTTTACAGTCGTTTGTTTGCAAAAACTGTCTCAATTTGATGTCATAATCTTTAAATGAAATTAATTTTGTCTCTTTATGTAAAGAAATTGCACAGAACAGTTAATTCTCTCCCATCTTAATTTCCTCAAATCTAAAGGTGAAACAACAGCAAAACCATTTCTACAAATTCCAGATTTAGTGCATGTAGCAAGGGAGTATCCCAGATAATTATTATTTCTTAACTGCTAAAATTATACTTTAAAATCATTGCTGCTTCTGTTTAGATTTGCAGTTTTGAATACATTGGTATGCCCTGGGTAGTTCTGAGATCTATTTGACCTTTAATTTCTCAGTAGAAATGTTAATCAGATTTTGGAAAATGATGCCCAACAATGTTATCTTTCCCTATTCTTGCCAGTATTTTTGAACATACCAGCTGTGCTTTGAACATATCTTTAAGGAGTCATGGAAACCAAGACAAGAGGAAGGAGGGTGGTCTTTAGGCAGCTGTAAACAGCAGACAGATGGAATACGAGAACCTTGTGGATCATTAGAGAGACTTTGGCAGTCAAGAAGTTTGGCAGTTAGATCAAGATCAAGGAGAGGTTTATAGCACTGTCCCAAGTTAAGATGTTCAGCTCTGATGCACTTAAACAGCAATTTTTTTTTTCCTACTGCTGCCATGTTTGTATTTTTGTGTGTTCAGACTGTGGTACTATGAGACCTTGGGATGCCTTTGGAACAGAGACATCTGATATTTCCAACCAAATCCCTGATATACAAGGAACTAACTTTCTGCTGGCCTTGTGTCACATATACCAAAGGGCCAAGACATTTCAGTGTGATGAAACTCATAAAAAAAAGGGGAGGAATGATAACAGTGTGAGAGAACACCATACCTATATCCAAACAAGATAAACAATAACATTAAAGGGGAGACAAACTTAAGAAAATATTGTCTAAGAATTACAAACCATGTTTACTCAGTGCATAGCTGGCTAGCATCCTGAATTTCTTTTTTGTTTTTTTGTTGTTTTGGGTTTTTTTTTGTGTGTGTTTTTTGTGTGTGATATTTCCTGTTTGTGTGGAAATTACGTCATAAAACCACAACAAGGGTTAGGGAAGTTGCTTACTGCCTTGAAGGTAGACACAGAAGTTACAAGAAAGCATACAGGACCAGATGATTTAAGAAGCTTATTGCTGATTGACAGAAGCATGTAAGAGGAGGAGGATCATGCTGCATTTACTTTATGCTCCTCCCCTGCATGTCTCTACTGTTGCCACTGCTGGAGACAGAAGACTGGGTTGTTGGGGTCCTTCCTATGAGACAGTGTGTCTTGTCTTATGTAATTGAGCAAAATATTCCCCATATTTTCACAAAAGCTGACATTTTTTTTCTGGATTCATTTTTAAAGATTGTGAAGAGTAATTTGTAAATGGAAGTACTATAAAAATGCAAAAATGGTGTTTGAAATTACGTGATCCTTATTCAAGTCCAGAATGTGCCCTTTTGGTCTGTGTCGAGAGAGACTGTGATGTACCCACTGGTGATAAGAAAAAGAATAATTCTTGAGAGAGATTTCATGAAAACAAAAGGGTACAGCTCTGTCTGCAAACCATTCAAGATACTTCCATAAGCTATGGCAAAAAGCTGTGTTTTTTCTACAGCTTCAGTGTTTGATGAGGATTTCTTTATGTTTTTAAAACTGAATAATCAGGACTTCATTAGGCCTGGTGTACTAGGTGTAAGGCCAAAAATACTGCAAAATCACACATCTGCTTTACATGCTCATGTCTCTAAAGATATCAAGGTCTATTTGTTGTTCTTCATTTTAGGAATGGGAGGACGATCACTGATACAGAGTGAAAACTTCTTTCTGCTTTCTCTGTGGCAAAGGCAAGACAAAATACTGTGACTGAGCTTCTAATCCGCCTTTGGTTGAGCAAAGTGCTGCTGACAGTTTTGCCTGAGTAAAGGCTACATAGTTGTCCTTGGTTATTATATAGCCTCATTCTCTCATTTAAAAACATTTGAGCCTGAAATGGGCTCAGAAGAACAGAATAAATTACTGGAGAAACAGAGAGTGGCTGAAAAGAAGACTATGCCTTTCTCACTAAAAGGAAAGGCAGATACCAGCACATTCTTTATTAAGACTCGTGTGTTTTCTGCTGAGGGAAGATAAGACACGGGGGAAGAGAGAGTAGAAGTTTAAATTAGAATTGATATCAGATGCAACGATTAAGTATTGACGATTTTTCAGGCTTTGGAATGGTTCCCATTTGCAGCTGCAAGGCACTGCAGCAGATTTAGTATTTACGAGCACTCGGTGAGTACTCTGACAGGTTTATTATTTGTTGGCTTTCTCCAGCATTGCACAGTAAAAATTGTTTTCAAGGAGTGTTCAAAAGTATAGCTAGCTGCCACTGTATCAAACCCAATCAATCCACCAATGTATTTCACATTCTTGATTGATAACTGGCTCAGCAGTTTGGCATTTCAGGGAAGGAGTGGAAGGGGAGCAGGTCTCGACAGTCATTAATCCTTTTTCCCTGAGCCTCCCTTGGGCAGCTGCTTGTGCCATTATCCACATTTCTTAGTGCTGATTTCCACAATCCCATGGCTGCTCAAACCACCACAAATTCACCGCTGTCCCTTTCACTTACTGTGGGCCTTTCATCACGCTGGACTCAGCAGCCCTCCTGGGCTGACAGTGGTCAGTGGAACATCTCTCTCGTTTCTTTTTTAAACCTGGGCCATTAATTTGGTTTCTTACCTCTATCTCCTTTCCTCCCTCTAAATTTATGTTCCTCTCTGAGCAAGAACATGAGGGTATGAATGTACTTCCTTTAAAATATGTTTGTGTGGGTTGGGGTGAGAGATGTCTTATGGTAAATAAGAGATTCTGTCCGTCTGGTCTTCTATGAAGCTGAATAAACTATGTTAGCTGCTGGGGAGATAAGCTATTTATTTATTTATTTGTTTGTTCATTTATTTATTTAAATCCTGCAAAACAGTGAGCAAGCTCACACTGTGCTGACTGAAATGTCAGAATTAATTAAGCTAAACTGTTTCCAGTGGGGGGAAAAAAGAAGTCATCTTAATTAGGATCTGAAGCTGTAAGAGAGAAAGGAAAGAGAGACAAAGAAGAAAAAAGACCCCACATTTTTCACATTTTTCCTGTGTTGGCTTCATTGCACCAAGGGTATTGAATACTCCAGATGGGTTTAAAAATACAGATTTGGGCTCCCCACTGAGGATTCAGGATAAAGTCTATCTGTCATTTGCCAGCAATCTGGTGTTATGTGTAGCTGTGCTGCTGGGAGCACTGTCTCAGTGTATTTACTATTATATTAAAGCACAAATGTCTCCTCCACCTGTCCTCTAAAGAGTAATGTGTCCTGGACAAATCTGTTCCATATAATCTATATTTAGCTGCCCTTATCTTTGAAGGCAGAATCCATGTTAGGAAGGAGTGAAATACCCAAGTGAAGGAAATTAATTGTGTGAGGAAGGGGAATTCAAGTGAGGAAGGCAGTGTAAAGAATTTAAAGGAGAGGAAACAGAGACAAGGAGGCAAAGAACCTCACTGGGAAATTATGTAAGAGAGTCAGATATTATGAAAGAGTTGAGCATGCACAGATATCCTGCAGTATCCCTATAAATTGCAAATAAAAACCTTTCCCTGAAAACCTGTCTCCTGGAAGCTTTTACCCATATCAAAGGCTCCAGTGAGCCCACTATAATGACCATCCCTTAAATTTTGTGTTAATAGTTTACAGGTCTGAGGACAGCTAACTCATGAGATCCTTATTTAATGTTTTTTGAGGAGAAATTAATAAGGGCAAATACATGAGCTGTTAATGCATATGGACAAGAGGAGGTTTCATGTCAGGTCTGGGTTCTGCATCAACTTGGGCAAGAAATTAAAAACGATAATCAGTATTATAGAATACTTCTTCTATTGAAATAATCTTGATCCTGTGCTAAGATAGAGCTTGATTCGCTGTGTTAGCAAAACATCGCACTACATGGGGAAGTGGGCAGGTTGTACCTGAACTTATTCTAGAACTGGAATGCTGCTCCAAAAATAGGTTTGTGTTGAGGCAGTGCTGGTGGGAGATGGTTCTGTACTTTCTTGAGCAGCCTTTGCAAGCAGTATTGCTGCAGATATTTGGGGCAGCTTGAAAGAAGCATGGTAAATTTAACAATTTGCTAAAAAGAACCCCACATTTTCTTTGTAAAATGTGCAAACCTCACATTTTCTTTCTTCTTAGCTGTGGAAAGTTTGAAGCTTGGCTTCCTATGGGTTTATATCCCAAGGTAAAACTGTTGTGTATACCCTTTGGTATCCAAAAGGGATGACCTAATTTTGTAGCCTGTCTGCAAGTAGAGGCACTTCAGAGTTTCCATTTCTCTTCCATGCAATTGCATTTTACCAAATTTACAGGGATTTTAACATATCTGGGAGCCTTGTCTCAACTTAATTTGAATTGGTGAAAGGGTAACAAAATTGTTGGGGAACAAAGGGTGAGGAAGCTTACAAAACTGGACTAAATTAATGTTTACATAATAATGTGCAAACAGATCTTCTGGGGGTGTCTGTCCTATTGACTGATTTCCCTCTGGTCTTTATCTGGCATAAACCAATACAGCAAGATGAGACCTCATTTCTTTTTTCCCCTTAGGAAAAAGTAACACAAAAAAGCATCTTGATTCTTCGTATTGCCCTCCCAAACAGCCTTTCAGAATTCTGGCCAAGCTGCTCTAATACCCAAATTCCCTTGTTAGAGTTTCCTTATTCTACAGAACAACCCTCTGATCTGAGCTCTGCTCTACTATTAAGTAGGCCACGCAGGGAGGGATGATACAGAAGACCTTGGCTGTTGCCTGGATTGCTTTGGAGAAAAAAAAAGTAGTGCACTGTATCAGTTTGAATACATTGCAAGATTCTAGAAGGGGTGGATTTAAATTAATCTGTTTCCTTCAATAATGAATTGTATGAAAATGCAGTCCGCTCAACACATGTATACATTACTTCCCAAATATCAGAGTTGGAGAATTGGGCTGTTTTTTGGTCTACACACTAGTAAAGATAATGAAGAAATTAAACATTTGACTTGGCTGTGAGCACCCAGTGAAAGATCCCATTGTTACTGTACATTTATTGCTAAATCTTGATCCTTTAGCAGTGTGTTCTGACTGTCAGGATGTGTCAGAATATTCACAGCTTATTATTGCTAATAATACTGACAGGTTCATCACACTCATCTTCTTAGAGCAAGAGCAATTTATTACAACTTTTTAACCCAAAGGAATTTATATAATTGATGGATTTGGGTTACATTACAGATAGAAAATAACCTTGAGAGATTTGGTGCTCACTGCTGGAGCTGAATTTGATAGAGCTGAAGTGCCATTCACCTGGGGCTTCAACAAAACTGATAGCTCTAAGTTCTGTATAACTAATTTAAATTGTTTGACTAAAGTTACATTTTATGTCTTTAATATAGGACATGCTGATTAGATCGGAGGGAGAGGGAGTGGAGAACATGTAACTTAAATAAAATCTCCTAAACCAGTAGAGATTCCTCCCGGAGGGTTTTTTTCCTTTTATTTTGAATGCTAAGTGATAATGTTTCTAACATTCAAATAGGATCATCAGAAACCAAACTCAGCATTTCCACAGTAAGAGGGCCCTTTATTCTCCAAGATGAATGGAGTCTGTGCTGCCATGCATAGGTATAAGCCTTTAAGAGAGCTTTGTGTTAAAATAAAGACTGGGTATTATCATGCATGTGCAACAGCTTTTATTTTAAGGTAAAATAGAACTTTCCAAAGGACAGCTGAGTAACTGAGAGGTTGAGTGGTTTGACTAAGCTCCCACAGTAAGTCACTGGCAAAGCTGTGGCTAGGCTCTAGATTGTTGGATCTCTGGCATATAGAGTTGTGCTGTTTACAAAATCCATTTCCTTTTTTGCAGCTCTGGTTGTTTCTTCAGTCCTGACTGTGCCTTCTTACGCTGGAGTATGTGGTAAAAACTAGACCAAAAAAAAAAAGAAGAAAAATTAAAAATTGAAAGCAAAATGTAATAGCATGGAAAGATAAAGTCTTATTTTCTGGTTTATTATTCAAGTGGAGTAAGATAAATTATGGTGATGTTCCTAGCATAAAAGCAGGTTTCAAAATAATGTGTATGGTTGTGATTATTATTATTGTTGTTGTTGTTGCTGTTATTTTAAAGAAATATATTATTTTAAGTCAGTAAGGGACTGAAGTAGAAGAGTGGGACAAAAGTTAGATTGAGGAGGTGGGAAGGTGATTTCAAATGTTCTCTGGTTTTGAGGGAAGTTTAAGCAGCCAAAGGGATTCCAGCGGAATAGATATTGCAAACAATACATGAAGATTGAGGCAGGCATAATCTTGTATGCAAGGGAGTACCCTGCTCAATAGCATTAAAGATTGGTGGGAGAAAGATGCTGTTGTGTGACTCTGTTTTGCTAAGTTATCCTGCAAGCATTCTCACAGCTGCTTGTTGTTACTCTCCACTCAGAAAAACCCCACAGGTGGGACTCAGAGATCATGGTGGAGAAGTAATACTCACTGAGTAGTATTTTCTTTGGGTGTGAACTCAGGTTCTAGATTTCTTGGAGTCTTTTCCTGAAGTATTTTATCTTCTTCCTCAGCCTTATAATATAAGATGTCTTGAACATATTTCGGAAATGGCTTGAAAAAATAAGAGATGAATGGATTGTCCTGAGTTCCTCTCGTCATTCCATAAAATATAGATGCAATTTTGAGAAGTAGAGCTCTTCACAATACTGTAAGGGATCTAGATAGCCAGCCAGCTATCCAGGGTATCTGTCTCCATAATAGGGAACAACTGAAGAATTCTCAGATACTTTTATTTTCTTTCTTGGATATTTTTCCTCAGTCAGGGTTTTTTTAGGTGACATTTTTTATGTTGAGAATTTAAAAGCAGTGATGATGATGATGATAATAATAGTAACAACCTTTTCACTGTGACATTAACTCAAACTTATCTACACAAACATTGGCAGATCTTAAAGAAAAAATCCCAGTGTTAGCTTTGAAATGGTCTTGAGTGTGTTTTATTGAGACAGCATTAGATGACTCTCATCAGTATGTCTGTCTGAATATTCTAAGTACAGGTCTGTTACACATAAGACATGTTAGCATAAAGCTATATCTTCTGATGGAGTGTAGCACTCATCTACATGAATACATCTGTGCATACATGTATATTTATATATATATAGATAGTGCTAATATTCAAGCTGAACAATCATTTGTTTTCAAAGCTCCCTGATTTACTATAAATGTTATATTATTATCTCTTTGAGGACTGTGTTTCTAACATCCAGTCATTTTCCACACTCCTCATCATATTTTTTGCTCTGCTGCCTCTTCTCTGTCTTGTGCATAAAGTAAATATGTCACACCATGTCTTTCACATCTGTTAGGGGAGTCTGCTATGTCAAGTGACCAGAAACCACAGATTTGTCTCATTTCCTCTTCCAAGCAGAAGCAGTCCATAAGGGTGCTTTGCACCCTGCATTGCTGCCTTGGAACAGCCACCTGTAGTGCTGTTCCTGCCACTGCTTGCTGCTCTCAGTAAAAGCTTGTGTGGCCAGCCAGGCAAGTGGCTGCTGTTTGCACATCCTCACTCTGATATAATTACAAAGCTCTTTCCTTCTTCTGTGTTCTCTTTACTCCCCTGCAGTCTGTTCTATTGTGTGATTTTTCTTTCAGAAGTCACACAGGTAATGTAAAGGGAAGCATTTTTCATTCAAAACAGAATTTGGTGAAGCTGTGATTCAGCACAAATTCAATGAGATGGAGACTGTCTGACTGGTATATATTGTGGAAAAGGTGCAAATTTTGTTTCTGGTTTTACCACTTTTTTTTTGCTGTTACTTTCACAGCTGTGGTAGGTTTTTGCCAGTTGCTGATTGTTTTCTTTTTCCTTTTTTTTTTTTTTTTTTTTTTTTAGTCTGTTCTAATTATGTCATGGGAAATAGCCTTCGGATTTTTTTTACTGAGCATGTATTTAAACTTGAGCTTATTGTGGGGTTATATTTGGTTAGCATTATCGTTCTTTATTTAGAAAAAAACTAAGTGCTTTCATAAATAAAAGGACACTGATGCTGCATATTGTAAAACTCTGATAAGGCTGTAATTGCCATGCCAATAAACAACTGAGTGCAGCATACTTTTAGCTTTTACCTGCACCAAAGAAGTTTTACAAGTGATAGACTGATGGTCTTGATGTTCTGACCAAATTAGATCTGAGAGTGCTAAGTTTTTCTTGTCAGTGCTCTCCTGTGGCTTCAGTTCAATTTTCTGACAGTTCTGAGCAAATCCAATGGCTTTTGACCTTTTCATTCATATCGGATTTTTTTAATTGAATGAACTGTACTTGAATCATGCTGCTTTTCAGAGAATTGTTGCCCAATATTTTTAAGTGATATGGCTGTGAAGCAGTAATTACTTCTTGCTTTGCTCCCTGTCATTTCTGTATGTAGATGTACAAATACAGAGATAGATAGTGTGATTTCAATCCACTTTTTGATAAGATAATATGCTTACTAAAGAGAAGGTCTTCCATACAGATGAGATGCATCTCAATATAGATTGACAGATTCTTTTTCTTTTTGCATTTTTTACAGTACTTGGCTGTCCTGGTACACTGGTTTATAAAATCTTGTGCTGCTTCATGGCTTACAGGGCAGAGAAAATATTACTTCTTGTATAACACACAAATGCACACATTTTCCCACTCTGTGCAGTCTTTATCATGCCTTGCTGTTTTAGAAGTCATTTAGCGATCCAGAAAATACCTTTCTTAACCTAGGACAAAAATCGTAAGTATTGTAACAGAAGAAAAAATTCTTACTGGCTTAAGTGAGCCTTAGACTAAGCCTATAAAAGCAAATCTTTATAGTATCTCTAAACACCAAGAATATAGTATAAGTGGATACTGTACACAGACCTACAGAAAAAGAACTGAAGTATTCTTTCATACATTTTTACAGCCGGTTTTGTTGATATTTCTTTGTCCTCTGCTATTTACATTTGTAGATGAACTTTGAGAACAATGTAAATTATTTGGTTAGCATCTTGTGACTTCCCATCCACTTTGTGGGTAGCATTTTTATTTCCTGGTCTCAAAATGCTATTATTTCTGGTTCCATCTATTACAACCATAGTCATGTGATCCTTGGAGAGGTCAAACCCACATTTTGGCATTTTACTCCTTCAGCTCTTTTATTCAAGTTTATGGTACTGATGTGTTCATTGTCTTCAGATAATGTACAGTCCTGTCAACAGAACAATGCACAGAGATTATGTTGTCTAATGTATCATTGAGCTTTTAGTTCTCTGGTTACAGAATTAAATGCTAGGCTCTTAAAAAGTAACCTGTATTTCCAAGTCAGTATTTTAATGAAGTCTTTAGATGGTAACTAGTGCTCTGAAATATTGAGTATTATAATAAAGGGGAATTTTGGTTAGCTATTAGAAAGATAACAGTACTACCCTGATAACTTACAGGATAATTCTCTGTCACCAAGCTGGATACAGATTCTGACAAGAGTGGTTTTGATTTTTCTCCTTAGATAATTCTGTGACTTTTTTGGGAAGTAAAAGACAAAAATAATTACTTATGTATATAAGGTTAAAATTGCTGCTGTGCCATGGAGTACATGATGTGGCAGGCACTGTAACAGTTTTTTTGGGCCTATGTAAGCAAAACCTGTCAAAAAGTGAATTCTAAGCTACTGAATGTCTACATTGATGTTTACATATATTTAATATAGCTAGTGCTGTATCCTCATCTGATTAATGAAAAAAATCTTTTTCTGAGTGACTGGAAGACACTGTTGCTGAGCAGTGTGCTTCATCTGCTACATTTTAAATCCAATAAATCCCCCCTGCTACAGTCTTTTGTGAGAGAATTTGAGTAATGAGCAGGAAGTGAGAGTTGAACTCTGGTTACTTAATGCAGAAAGAGATGAAAAAGATAATTTATACCAGCTCTGGAGAATTAAGAGGAACATTTAGCAGCCTTCAAGAGACACATCCACAGAAGCAGCTTCAAATTTGGAAGTGCAGGCAGTCTTGGCATTCTTACAGAGCAGCTTGCCACTGTACCCTCTGCTAATGAACTTGGCAGTCTATCTCCAGGGTAATATTGGACAGTTCAGCCTGACAGAAAATAATACACAAGCCTGAGTTCCATGTTAAAAAATGCAAGACGTTTAAGGTATAGATGTCTAATTACTGCAGTCCATAAGCAATGAATCTCTGCAAATAACATATTTCAGATAACTTCATGCTTTGCTCTTCCTGTCAACCTCATCTTTAACATTTAAATTTGGATTGTAATTTGTATCTTGCAGAGCAGCTATGAAATGGAGGTCACTGGGTTAGGACTATTTAAAGAGAGGACAACAGAGGGATAGGTAAAAACTCCAGGCAGAAGTTCCATCACAGCAGAGATAGTAGGGCAGCTAAAAAGTCTGGGATAGAGCTTGATCAATCCTTGGAAATAGTTAAGGTCAGAATGTTAATGTGTGAAGCCTGGCATTGATATGGAAAGTATATTTTGCATGCTGTTTTCTAGCCTTATTAACTGACTTAGAGATTCTTGTGTGACAATGAAGGTGCCTGACATGAGTATGAATATGTTTCATCTGAGGACACGAATGCATCTGCCCATGATGTAAGTGGTCATGGTACTGAACACGAGGAAATGACCCTGCAGTGGCAAAGAGCTTCAGGATATTCCACATTTGTGTACAATGCAGGTATATGAACTACTGCTATTTGTTTAAGGTTAACAAGGTTGGAGACCCAGTAAAAATTTCGAAGAAATGAGAGGCTGAGGATATAAGAGAAGCTGGTCCAAGGAACCAGTTTTCTAATTTGTTTAAAGGGAAGAGAAAACTGATCATAATACTGTATTAGACATAAGAGATGCAGTTGCATGATGCGTTTCAGGTTCCTATCAAATGATCTGAAGGTAAAACTATCACTTGCATAATCTTTTATGAATACTTTTCAAACCTTGGTCTTACCAGCACTACTTCCACCTATTGGTTAACACAAGCCAGTCATCAAGAAGTCACTTGATGGGATTGAGTTTAACCTGGCATGACTCACATGCTTTGATATTCAGAAAGCTCTTTTAGTGAGTTCTATGGTGGATTCATAGGTAGTGTACTATTTACAGAATAGAAACTAGTTCCAAGAGGAAAAAAGCCAGGCATTAAGATGCATATATATTCATACTGCAGGCACATGCAGAAAATTTCAGTAGTACAGTGTGCTTTATGAGTGGTGTCTAAGTGTCTGGAGGAGTAATGAAATGATCTGTTATTCTAGTTTTAAAAAGACTAAAGTTCTGTTCATGCGCCTGATACAGTGTAGGCGTAAATAAAGTAGGTTTTCAACATTGTTCTCTCAAATTAAGGAGGTGGCAAAGATAAATTAATCTCTGTGTTCTGTCAAGAAGCTCGTGCTTACTCTTTTCATGCCTGCTGTGTATAAGGACTGTGACACAGGCTGACAAAGCCTGTGTCTTTGCAGCTATAAAAATGGTATCATTTGACTATTTTCTATCAGGAAATAGAGAAAATATCTTACAGAATTAGTCAGACTAACCATTTTAAAAATGAACATAGTTCAAGTTTTGGGTTTCACCTATGCCAGGCATTTTACTAAGAGTCTGGTGGGACTTCCGCTGATTGGCTCCAGTTCTACACCAATATTAATAAGATGGGAAGCCAAGCCATGATATCAAAACACACAGCAAACAGCAAATAATACCAGTTTCAGGCCAGCCATTGTAACTGAAGCTATTCTGGCCATGTACATGTGCTCCCCTGACCATCCACTGCTCATTTGTCTGGACTGAGACCTTCACGGTCAAGAGCAGGACCTCTTCCACTTCTGTGCAGGGGAGTGGGAGCATGGTAGCCCTCTCAGAGAGCAATTATAGATGCCAGATTATTGCAGTGTGTGGATGGCAACCTGCTAAGGTAAAATGTCTATTTTATAAGTTGGACCAATGCAGTCTTCTAAACGAGCCGCCCCAACAGACACATGTCAGAGCTGTGGCAAAAGTAAACCTGTATGGCTTTGACATCTCTATGGAAAAACTAAACAGAATTTTATAAACAGTGTAAGAACACTAAACAGAATATTATAAACATAGGGTGCTGTAGGTCACATAATTAAGCCAAGACTTAGAGGTCTTAACAGAATGGAGAATAAGAAGGAAAAATACTAACGCAAAACACTGTGCATTACTTTGATTGGAAGGGTAAGACTGCAGGAATGGATTGAGTATGTGTCAATCGTTAAGAAAGTTTTGTTACCCAATTGGAACAAAATATGAAAAGACCTTTATATGCTGACAAGTCCAATAACAACCTGGTCAGCAAATGGTTAATGGTTTGGGTTATTGAGATGAACTGATGCAAATGTTTGGCTTATGAAATGATGGAGGAAAAGGAAAAACCTTAAAGGGAAATTCACAGTACTGACTTTATCTTTTCAAGTTTTCTGTTACTGCTTATTACAATGATGCCTAAATCTTGCTAGATGATATCTAGCAAAATAGAAGTCTGATTGATAAATGAGGTTTCCAAAGCTAATACAGAGATATACTTAGCCTCTGTAGGGAGGAACTCTGTAGCAAATAAAGTGAAATAAATATTTTGTCCTGGTAACAAAGACAGAATATTTTATAAAAAAATGTGTGGGATGAGCTTAGCTACCTTATTCACTTTTATGCAGTTTCTATTATAGAAGAAAAATGATATCCTCTTAGCGCTGACATTCTTTATTGACTGTCCCAGAATACTAGTTCATAATAATTTTTATATTGGCACTTTATATCCTCTAAATTTAGTTGTAACTATTGTAATTATACTTCTGTCTTAAAAAATAATTCAGAAGTATTTTTTAGCAGATGATGAGTTGGAATATAGTTTATGATGCTTTGGGATCTTCCTAGTGAAATTTCGTTCTCATATTAAATGCATACTAATAAAAATTATAAGAAGTCTCCACTTAATATAAACCTGCTCTTACTCTCAGTTTACATCTCTGTGTTCAAGTTTGAATCCTTAAAAGTTGTCTTTGGAAACACGGTTGATCTAGGGGAGAATGGAAGTATGAGGCATCTAGACTACAGCTTCTGTATGGTATGGAATCAGTCCAGTTAAAGATAGAGCAAGTGATCTTAGAGAGCAAAAGAGAACTTTTTAATAAATTTCTCTTAACATGAGGAAACAAATACTGAGCTTGGGTTTTCTTAATAATTAATGTGAAAGATAAAACAGAAGAACATGGACATCTCTTTTACAAGGGAAACCTTCAAGGAGCTCTAGCTGTATGTTACTGAAAAATGAGCTTCTCTGTTGAAGCTGCAGAGACTTATAATGATATTTAATTAAAAAGCATCAAGAGAAAGATCTTTTCTAATTCTTACATAGCTAATGTCAGCAGCGTGAAAAAACCCCAACTAATTAAAACAAATTTTTAATTTTGTTCTATGAAAACAACAGGTCCTCTTTATTAACATACAGTTTTTACAAATTTTTAGTGACAAAATAATGAGAATGCCATATGCAAAACAACTTGTTGTGTCTGCCATATTGGCAGACTACTTGTCAAATATGCTGCAAATTATTAATAATTACATTATTAAATCAATAAATTACAGAAGAGTGAATTAATAATAAGTTACTAACAATAGTGCCATGTAGACACGTCTTTGTGTTTAAGATTCTGAAGGGAGATAGTCCCAGGTGTTAAATAAATAGTAGATAACTGGAAATCTTTATTGATATTTGCTCTTACTGTTTTAAATATTTTCAGATCTGCCAGTGTAACGGTTCCCAATTTCACAGCAAATCAGTATTTTTCAGTGCAGTGAAGCAGAGTGCCTGTCAGCAGCTGAATCCTGTTTTGTGTCCTCTAACTTTTCTTATCTCTGTTTTTCAACTCATCTCCATTGCTGCCTTTATGCTGTCCCTTGTCCTTGAAAGAATTTCCCATGTGCCTTTTTTTTAGTTCTTTTATTCTTGTCTTTAAATGCCACTTGTCCAGATTCTGTCATTTATAGCAGATCAGTCACAACAAATGATTGGCACCACAGCAGAGTTTGGCACGGACAGAGACTTTTCAGCTAGCATCATGACTCTCAGCTGCAATGCTGTTTAAAATAAATTTTATATCAGACAGCAGATGGGTTTGCTGTCAGGGAGCTAGATCTAGTTAATAGGTTTTTTAAGTTTTTTGATACAGCAAGTTTATTGGAGGACATGACAGTTTTCTAAGGCATGCTTGTAACTTGTACTCCTGGGGAGCTGTGGGGGTAATTACATCTTAGATCTGATGAATTACTCAGTAGGGATAACAGAAAAAGGAATATCTGAAAACAGGAGAAGTTGCAGTTGGTGCAGCTCAGGATTAGTTAGTTATATCCAGGATGTGTAGCAGACTGCAGCGTTTGAGGCACAGGAAAACCAGTCCCATAGGTACTTTGCTGCAATGCTGAATAGCAAATTTTTAAGTATCTTGTTCAGTGGTGTTTCCACAATGGCCAGTGTTCTTCATAGCTTACAGGCTCATGACTAACAACACTCAGCAAGGAGTGAATAGTAGGTGCTGTTGTACTCCCTGCTCAAACAACCTGATAGCATTATCAGTCACTGACTTTTTTAGGAAAGGGAATATTATCACAGGATCATGCACGTGACTGAATCTGAACATGGCTTCTAACAGAGAAGTTTGGATCAAATTTGAATGTTTAGACCATACCTTGTTTTCAGCAAACCACTTAGGGAATTTAGCTCCAAGATGGTCTGACATTTCATTGGTCACAGGATGCACCCTAGTAGCAACCCTGCAGCTTTGCTGGCTGTATCAACTTTGATCATTTTTTCTTAATTCATTGAGCAAAGATGATTGACTGTATCCTTGCTGTAAGCTAGCCTTGATACAAAAGTAAAATAAAGAGCCTCTGGAAATATTCCCTGCTTCTAATTTCCGCTGTTAACACATTCCCACATTTTGTGATTGGATAGATCACAAAGCAATTTTAGCATGGATCAGCAGGATGCTGCTAGTGCTGCTGGCTCCCTGTGGTCTGGTGCCCATCCTGCTGTGCCCAGTGCAGGAATAGGAGTAGAGAGAGACATCCAGGGCAGCCTCAGCCACCATGGCAAGACAAGGCCATGGTGAAGAGGCCAGAGACAGGCTGGGCCTCTTGGGGACACAGTGGAGACTTCAGGTGCTTAAAGTGAAAAAAATCCATTCCTTGAATAAAATATACATGTTCAGAAGTATATTTTGCATTTTCTGGTTTGCATGTAGTGTGATCCTGGGTTTGTAAACATATGATGCAGATTTTGATTTATAGGTAATAATTTTTTCATGCTGTGTATATTTTATTTAATTGTATTTTCATGTTGGTATTCATATGGATTATAAAGTGTTTCCAATAGAGGAAATTTCATTATTCCTGTAAATATTTTATTTTTCTTTTCAAAAAAAGGAGTGAATATTTTCACATGTCTTAAGTAAGAAAATAGTATTTTTACACAAAAAGAAAGCACTTAGTGTTTGGGGATATTTACCTGACATCATGCATGGCCATGGTGCATATGTACTTTGTCTCTTAGGGGACACTCAGTTCATGCCCTGCAGCAGATCCATGGCAGCAGCACCTTTCAGGAATTGTAGATGTCAGGCCTGACTTCATTTGTTTCATCATTTAGAGATAGCTGATGTTGCTCAACCCCAGGAAGGTGTGTGCCCCATGGGAAAGTGAACTAAAGTGAGACAAGAGAGAATTAGAGGTAATCATTTTTTCTTTAGGAGAACATGGGGTATATTCCAAAATGAAACATTTAAATCTAAAAATTGGTTGATATTTGTGGCTAATATGACAGATTTTGTTTCAATGTTCATGATTTAATTTAGTTCATTTAAAGTATTAGTGCCACCATAGTTTGTGTGGAAAAATATTTGCTTTTATATTTTTAAGTAGCTCTAACAAAATTATTTCTTTTAAACAACTACATCTCCCACATACTAATATGAGTAAAAAAGAAGTAGTGATTAATGAAACAATTACTAAATTGTGTGAACAAAATGCTGTGAAAAGGAGAAACACTGCAAAAAGAATAAACCTAACAACAAAGGCTATTTTTCAGTGCTAATTTAAGAAAATCCCTAAGTGTGGATACCTGTACACTTATCTGGAGAGCAACAATGAATATCAGTTAGGATTCACAGTCACAGACATTTTTGAAGAAAGAGAACCAGCGTAGGTGAGAGCAAACAAATGTACCTCTCTAGAAGTATGATGTGGTGGCCTGAAGTTTCTTATTTTAACCTTTAACTGAGATACTTCTGCAGCAGAATAGACACCATGTACAAAGAGCTCAAAACTAGTTGCAGTGGCTGTATGGAGACATAAGCTAGATAGAGTTCTTCACCTCATCATTTCCTGGAAAATTTTATATACTGGGAAAGTCCTATAAACCAATTTTAATCCTGTCCTTTAATACTGGCAAGGCTTGTGGCTTTTTGAGCTCTGTTTTCTTGGTGTTTCCCTTTAAGAGCAACATCCTCCTTTGAAACAGGCTGACATCCATCACACCAACTCCTGTTGTCAATGTCATACCAGTTTTAATTTCAAATGGCTGAAATCCTGATCCCCTAATAGAATAGTTACCACATGAATGAGCAGATGCTGACGTGGGGAGCATCTGACGCTTTATAAATGAATGCCGTCCAAGCAAAACATCAGCAGGATTGGATATGTTTAGAAAGTTAAACATCTGCAGAGGTGACTTGTTTGCCAATTGTTAAGAATAAAAGCTTGTTAATTGTCAGAGAACCTTGGCATATGCATGACCACTCTGGGTCTAGTCCTCTTTGGGATTGTGTGTTAGCATCAGAGATGTGCATTCCCAAATACTTTTGGCAGGGTGAACTCCCTGAAGTTTATGTTCACATAGTGGATCTAAGCAGCATCAAAACACATGCTGTAAAAATCTCAGCCTAGACTCCTCCAATTGCCAGTGAGTTGTTTGAATAGGTTCAGGTCTCCATATTTATACCACCATGTTCTAGAATGAAGGGATGTGGAAGTGCCACTTCTATGCAGGACACTGCAATAAGCCTTCCTGGTGAATAGAAACACTTGTTATAAAGCAAACGTGTTATGGAAGTAAACATTTGGAAAGTTTGTATGTAGGTTATGTTTCCTGATTGCATTATTCTGTGTCTCTCCCTAGACCAACACAATTTCTAAGCTGTCATAGACATCTGGAGACCCCTCACACCTCTTCCTGAGTGAGCTGTGACAGACCCCACATAATATATTCTTGTTCAGAAAATAATGGCTATGGGCAGAAACCAGATCTGACCCTTTTAGACGGGGGCTCTGGCACTGAGGTAAAACAGAAGGCACTGCAGAATTCTGTTTCTAATAACTCCTGAGTAAAAGTTGAAGACATACCAAACTCAAACTGGAATAATTAACCCAGGAAATTCTCGGTGGGAAGATGGTACACTGACTAATGTGTGAGCAAGCTTTGTAAATAAAAGGCTTTAAAACTGCCTGAGGTTGACTATAAAGAGTGAGGCATTGCCTTTTTGCAAAGGAAACCAATTTGCTGCGGGTTGCTTTGTAAGGTTGAAGAGGGGGTTGCTTCTTTTAGGTTACACATCACAAATTAGAGTTGCCATTTGAGAAATAGAAGGTGTATTGATAGTAAACAGGTGGCTGCTGTTCCAAGGAGATTTGTTTAGTACCATTTTATGACTGAGCTGATGCTGTGGCACATTAAGTGGAACTTGTCACTCTCCCATCTGGTCTACACAACTGCTGGAGGCGGAACCCATTTAGGAAGTTGTACATTTCTTGCAGCTGTTCCTGAATGTTTCATAAATAACTAACAGAAACCACTGATTCATTTGGCTTTATTAAACCTATCTTAGGGGAATCATGTCATTGTTCATGTAGAAAATTGTACATGTTGCATGGCATTTAAGGGACTTGTTACCAAATTACAGTGTTTTACAGCCTTACTTAGTGCTAATGGGAAAATTGTGAAGTACAGATACAGATCAGAACTTCTTTTGGCCTGATTATAATTTATCTAAATGACTGCACTTGATAAAGAGTCCTTCATGCTAAGTAAAATGCTTTTTGCCTGTAGAACCCAATGGTGTCTTGTTTTCATCCCCCTGTGGAGGCAGTTTATCCTTGGGTCTTATCTGGAAGAAGCAGTTGTTGCAGAATCCTGTGTTCACTTCATACATCATTTAAACTGGTTTTGTTATTGATGAATTGCTTTTTTAATTCACAGATGAAAGTGAACATTATAAACAAGGCATTCTCATATTAGCTTTTCAGTGCTTTGCCCAATGGGCAATTTAATGCGACATCAAACGCGATAATAGCTGAATGACAAAAAGAACCTTCCCCATGCTTGTTGGCTTCTAATAGCTTGATTTCATTTTTAATAGGCTGTTAATCTTCAGCTAGTGTTTTGCTCTGTATCAAACATTTTGCTGCAGTAAGCTGGGTTGTTTGTCTACTTTAGGTTTGTGTTGTGTTCAGTTAACACTCCCTTTGGAAGGCATTTGGCGCACATAAAATGCTTGAGATTGACTTTGCAGTAGGAAATTTTGACTCCCCTTAACAAAACTTTCCTATCTGTCATGATGTGACAGACTAATAAAACCACTCATGTGCTAAGTTATAATGATATCTAATATGTTGACAATAAAAGAGTATCACCTACTGAATTCAAAGTAAGCAGTGTGCTGCATAGAAAAAGAGAGACACCACTGGGTGTAATGGAGGATTTAAAATGTATTGCTGTCTAGCTTAGGGAAAAATTAAATACACTACATTGAGCTGTATGACCTGAAGGAGACACACATTTCAGGTACAGTTACTGTCCAGCTAGCCTGTTACATCCACAGTATGTATGGAAAGGCTGTAAAAACTGTGGAGAGCATTGTGAAGTTTATTCAAATTCTTTTTCTAGATGAAGGAAGAATGTCACTGATGGTTTTGTGTTATGTTAAAAGATGTAATTTTTATTTTTTCTGGTCTGGAGTCTGATTTATTTTGGACACTCACTTGATATCTTTAGATACTAAGCTCAATTTCCTCTCAGAACTGTCACTAGCCAGAGATACCCGAGTTTGAACAAGCTCCATTCTGTGATGTCAGTATTTTTTGACTGACAAATGACTGTCAAAGGGATAGGGAAAGTTCTTTGGTACCTCCCGTGCTGCTCAGTGAGAGTCATCAAAGCATCTGGAAATCTTGTCTGGTGTGCCAGTGGGCAGCGTTCTGTTACTTCCTCATCAGGTGCTGCTCCTCATATTTCCAAGACTACAGGCAGAGACACCTGCTGATTTACTGGACCCAGACCCACTGAACTGCATTACTGACAATCATAAACTGATCATTTCCCCTGTGACAAGCGCCTATTTGGGGCAAGGGGGACAGAAATTAGCTAGTGTCATAAAACTGCTCTAATATCTGCTGTCTCCAGCTTCCCCGATGGATAATTTCAAGCCCACAGTTATTAAATTATAGCTTATACCTGTTTGTATCCTCAGGTGAAATAATTCCTCCTTCTGCCTGGTGCTTGCCTAGTTAGTGTTAAGTAATCAATTAATTTGCCCCACCTCAGGCTTTTGTTGTGAAATGTGCGAAGTGATCCTCAGCCTAGTGGTCAGCTGAAATGGGAAGGTCACATAAGCTCAGATTTGTGATCAGTGTTGGATAAATTCATTACATTGCTTTGAACCCAAGATGAAAGCATGAACCAGAGATACAGATGTTTCTCCAATATATGTCTGTATGGCTGATGTCTTCCATAACCATCCAGTTCCTAGCAATATTTATTTCTTGAACGCTGTTACAACAATATCTACTACTGGATGATTGTAGGAGACCTCTAGCTGTGCTATGATGGACAGTCTCTTATATTCTTAAAGTTTTGTAAAACAAATCAGTTAATCTTGATACATGCTAGCTCTATTTTTTTCCAATTGAAGCACTCCATTTAGTGTTTCCTTTACCTTTTCTTCCTAATCAATATACCTCCATTCCAGTCCTCTTGTGTTTTCTGCTGTCACTGCATAGTTAGCTAGCTGTTGGGCATCAGTAACATTTCCATTTTGTTATTATCTTTTCATTGTATGGAAAAAATTCACATTTCTTTCAAAGATATGACATATTACTGAAACAGATTAGTTGGAATACTTGCTTCAGCTCACTTGCCTAGTATTACTGTATTTTTTTATCCCTTGTTTCTCACTCCTAACGTTTCTTTATCCAGTGTTCAATCTCTATTTGCCCTGTCTTCTTCTTCTACTATATTTAAAACTTGTGATTATCAGAGTTACTTCTACCTTTTCTCTTCTTTTTTAATATAATAACTCTTATCTCTTAACTCTTATCTCATTATATTTCTACCTTTCAGCATGTCTCAACATGGAAGAAGAATTTAAATATCTTCCTCTGGGTCTCATTAATTAGTGCTTCCTTCTAAAAGTGTTTACACAGAAGACAAGATTTCCTTGTCTTCCTGTTATGTGGTGGGACTATTGATAAGAAAAATCTACTTTGCTGGATATGAAGATTAATTTTACACATTCCCTTTGCAAAGAAGCTACATGAAAGTAGTTACTAATTTTTCTGATGGAATCTTAAGGGACCTTAAAAACTTGTCTTCTTACATAGTTAATCTAATGAAAATAGTTAATCTTACAGAAAAATTGGGGCACATCATACACCTCAATTTCTGTACAAGCAGTCAATTTATCATCGGTGTCAGAAATAGCAGCTGTTTTTTCCTACTTCTTAGTTCAGAAACTGGTATAATTTCATAGGTCCCTAAGTTTTGTGATGAATGGACTAAATGTAATGATGAAAATGTAGGTATTTAGTCTTCCCTTGGCACTGAGTTAATTCTAGAATCCAAATGTCAAACGGCAAGATTTTGCTTCTACTTGGGGCCATTTTAGACTTCGCTTTAAATCATGTATGGCATTTCAATGGGTCATAAAGAGTAATAGTTTTCCTTGTCAAAGCATCTTTCAAACAAATCTGAAAAAGATAGAGGGCTTTGAAATGGAAAAATGCAGAGCTGATTTACAGATGCTTGGAAAAACACTTATCATAGGCTGAATAAAATCTGCAGTACAGAGACATATATGTTGTCCAGAATATATTAATCACTGATAATTCCTGCTTTATCATTTCAGACTATTTCCTTGCAAAAGTGCGACTCAATCAGTATTTGGTTTCTGTTTGAGGCCTAGGCTAAGCATGGTTTTTCACATGTGCTCTGACCAAACGTGTCAGGAACAATTATTGTTAGTTTTGCATGTAGTTCCCATAATGTTGCCTGTGTATGGGAAGGAACTCAGCAAATGGCTTTCCATAACATTGTCTGAAAAAGAAACTGAACCCAGAGCATGTTCTCTTGTAATTCTTCTCTTACTAGGTAGTTTGTGTATAATTAAAAAATTATTGTTTTGTCTGTGCATTTCACATGTAGTTGTCTGTATTGATTTCTGCTAAATTTGGTTTTCAGTCTGTGGTTTAATTATTGTCCTAATGAATGTTCACTTTCTCTTTTTTCACTCACTTCCTAGTTTTTTTTCTGGTTATTATGATGGGCAATAAATGACAAGTCAGATTTTAATTCAATTACTGACTTTGTACGCAAAAGATAATCACATCATGTCTCATCTAAAAATATAGATATATTTTGATTTCCATCCAATAGATCTGCAATTTTATGTCACTTATGATTTGCTTAGCCAATTTTGGGTTTGTCCTCATTTTCAGTATTTTTCAATATGGAAGCATACACAATACAATGAAAAATTTAATATCTGGGAACAAAAATGAAAAAAAGAAACGTGTCCTTTCAGGTAGCCTTCAATTAAATGCATCCTACCTAAATATTATCAGAAATGCTACATAGAAAGCTATTTTTAAATGGAAAATATTGGCATTTATCATGTTCTCCCAAAATACAACATACAGAAGCATTTCATTTCTTTAAGTGAGGTAAGCAACCTTTGTCTTTGAGGTGCTAACCTTACAGCTGCAGCATATTTCAAGGACTATTATTCTTTCCATTAGAATATATTTGCTTTATATTGGTTACATGAAAAAATAATGTATTCATTAGTAGAAGCACGGCATCACAAGTGATGCTTGGCTTAAAACCATTAAATATAAACAGAAGGTTAAATCTTCTTTGGCATTCTTCTGAGACTAAAAGACTGTCAAAGGGATGTTCTAAAATAATTCCACAAGACTGGATCTTTAAAAAAAATGGAGCCAATTTCCATTCTAAAAGGCTTTATACCTTTAAAAGTTTTCCACCACTGTTTATCTTCACTAGGTACAAAAATAAAGATGAAAATAGACAGGGGAGCAAGGACTTGGACAACTCTTTTCACAAGTCTGCTGTACTAATTACCTTTGAAATTACATTGAATTTGCCTAGCCAAACTTTCATTTGGATACTCTTTTTTTGTCATTACTCAGTTTCATTCTTCATTATCTCACTGATGGTTGAAAATATTGCCCAATAGAAGTGTAGGCGTCTGACAGATACATAACCCAGATGAGGAAATTACATTGGTTGTTTGCTCATTTGCTCTAGTATTTTGATTGCTGCCGTGGACTATTCCCATTTTTGTCCATACCTCTCCACTGCTGTTGCATGTCTACTTTCACAGTACCACTTCCTAGGTAAATATGACAGATAATAAAAGTATAACTGTGCAGCATTTGATCTCAGCTAGACAAAGAGCCTAAAGGTATAAAGCTATAATTTTAGCATAGTTGTCCCATCTCATTCTGCTGAGCTCATGCCCCGAGGTGCAAATATCTCTGGGTTGAAATGGGTAGGATCACCTGAGCTTTCAAATGCCATGCAGGAAAAGGCACCCTGCAAGCTGGAATGTTGCAGTGCTTTCATAGACTTGTCTAGCATTTCATCAAGATCTGTACATCCAAAACCCGTTGAACTGTTGTAGATTTGTCACAAAACCAGACATGCTTAATACTTTAACATTGCTGAAAGCCTTGCTCAGGCTGTACAGACACAATCTGAAGGGTGTGTGTACCTTTTAGCTGGGGGAAGTGAACTGTAATGCTGTGGGTATAAATTTGGGTATATAACTCAGCACTGCAAATGCTGTGCTTTTGATCAACCTCATCTTGATATAGGATATCTATCTCACAATATGCCCTGCATTTTGGTGTGTGACCACTGATGTTTTCCTGTCTTTTTTGTGAAGAAAGTTGCTGAAACTGTATTTATATATCCTTTCCATTTACAGGAGCCTGGCATTTGTTCATATAGCCAGGCAGTAAATATGAATTAGGAATGTCCTTGATCCTCTGTTGATATCAATAGAACTGTTGCTGGTTTATGCTGGTGAGAATGCCATCAGCATCCAATTTTAGACCTCTATGGTTCTCTCCTTTGTCAGTTATCAAATGTGGTCAGACTTTTTAGAGTAAAGTATGTTATCCAAGGACAAAACAAACAAAAACCCCAAAATAAAACAAAAACAATCACCAACAACAAAAACAGACAAACAAAAAACCCAGAACCAAAAAACCACAACCAAACAAACAAAAAACCCAACCAAATAAAAAATTAAAAATTCCCAAACTGTATTATTTAAATGTCCTGTGCTACTAATAATTTTTAATTACTAAAAAAATGTGTGAAATCTTAAGTAATGCAAGTTGCTATTTCTTTCATTCTTAGTAGTACAAGAAGGAAATATTTAATACTCAAGATTTTGGAAAAGAAATGTAGATAGTAGTTGCAGATCAGCTTTGTTCTAGCCTTGGTGCCTAGTTGTCACTGCTGGCTTAAGTGTCAAGGTAGAGAACACAGTTTCATTTTATGACGAAGCCTGTAATATCAAGCAGAAAAATCAAATCCGGTTGCTTGCTGTGTAATCCTAAAGGAAAAGCTCTCAAGTTACCACACAGTTTCAGTAAAAGCAGTGTTTCTTATCAGTGGCACAGCTATTGGAAAAATGTCTGATCTTGCATTAAAGGCATTCCAGAAGCAGAGTCAAGGTAGTTCAGCTGGTTTCCCTCAAGCTGTGTGGATGAATATTGTAAGCTAGAGTCTGATCTTTCTTGTACCAGTGTAGCTCTGGGTAACTTGTCAGGGTTTTGGGAGAGCTCTCTTGATTTGACTGCAATAACATGCTGGTGTCCTCAGCTGTTCTATTTCAAGAGATCCCTTGTTAAAGTGGCCTTCACTAGTAGATGTTGATGACTTTCTCTGGAACCTAATTTTGTTCCTAGACCTCTTTCTAACAATATTATATCCTATCCAATTACACTTTGCAGACAACTCTAACTAGTGTGGGAGTGTTGATCTCCTGGAGACTAGGAGAACAGGCTGTATTCATGGGCTGAGACCAACAGTATGAGCTTTAATGAGGCAAAGCGCTGGGTCCTGCACTTGGGTCACCAAAAGCCCCTGCAGTGCTACATGCTGGAGGTGGAGTGGCTGGAAAGCTGCCCAGCAGAAAAGGACCTGGGGATGCTGGTCAACAGCAGCTGAACATGAGCGGTGTGCCCAGGTAGCCAAGAAGGCCAGTGGCATCCTGGCTAGTATCAAAACCAAAGTTGCCAACTGGACTAGAGAAGGGATTTTGCCTCTGTACTTGGTGAGGTCACACCTCGCTGAGTGCTGTGCTCAGTTCTGCACCACTCACTGCAAGAAAGACATTAAGATGCTGGAGCATGTCCAGAGAAGGGCAATGGAGCTGGTGAAGGATCTGGAGAGTCAGGAGCAGCTGAGGGTCCTGTGATTGTTTGGCCTGGAGAAGAGGAGCCTCAGGATGACCTTATTCGCTCTAACTACCTGAAAGCAGGTTTTCACAGGATGGGGGTCAGCACATCTTGCAACAACCTCCCCAGGCCACTAACAACAGGACAAGAGGAAGTGGTCTCAAGCTGTGTGAGGGGAGGTTCAAACTGGGCATCAGGAGAAATTTCTTCACTGAAAGAGTGGTGAAACACTGGAATGGGCTGCACAGGGAAGTGGAGTCAGTATCCCACGAAGTGTTCAAGAAATGAGTGATATGGCACCTAGTGCTATGGTTTAGTTGACAGGCAGTGTTCAGTCAACATCCAGCCTTTAGGATCTTGGAGGTCTTTTAACTAGATGTTCCTATGATCCTTTCTGTATGAAACTGGCTGTTTAACATGCTTCAGGCTAGCAGCACTGGATTTTAATTATTAATCAATATGGTCTATATCTCGTAAATATCTTGCATGTGCCCAGGAGTGGAGTAGCTGTTGTTGTACTGTGATACTTTTAGTGGAGGAAGAAATGATTTGTTTCTATTCTACTATTTACCATTCTTTTTTTTAAAGGTGTAGTTGATTCTGGAAGATACACAGCTTTTTTTGGCTCTCAAATACAATGTTAGACTGCATAGTATCTTGTTGTGGGTTGGCCCTGGTTGGGTGCCAAGTGCCCACCAAACCTTCTCTATCAACCTCTTCCTCAAACTGGACAGAAGAAAGAAAATATAATGAAAGGCTCACAAGTTGAGATGAGGACAGGGAGAGATCACAAACTGATTACTGTCACAGGCAAAACAGCCTAGACATGGGAAAGTTAATTTAATTTATTACCAGTCAAAATCAGAGAAGTATAATGAGAAGTAAACCAAATCTAAAACCACTTTTCCCTCACCTTTTCCCCCTGCTCCTTCCCAGCTCTGCTTCCTCCTGCTCAGCAGTGCAGAAAGACAGAGTGGAGGCTATGGTCAGTTCATCACAGGTTTCTCTTGCATTTTCCTCCAGGGAGAGGAGTCCTTCCCCTACTCTAGCATGGGGTTCTCCCAGAGGAGAAAGTCCTTCATGAACTTATCATGTGAGTCCTTCCCATGGGCTGCAGTTCTTCAGGAACTACTCCAACATCAGTACCTCCCATGGGGTGCAGTCCTTCAAGGACAGGCTTCTCCAGTGTGGGACCCCAATGGGGTCACAAGTCCTACCGGGAAACCTCCTTCAGCGTGGGCTCCTCTCTCCCTGGGTCTGCAGGTCCCTAACAGGAGCCTTTTCTAGCACTGGCTTACCATGGGACTACAGCCTTGTTTTGGGCATCCACCTGCTCTGGTGTGGGTCTCCTCCACATGGACTTTCATGGGCTGCACAGGCACAGCTGCTTCACCATGATCTGCAGGGGAATCTCAGCTGTGGTGCCTGAAGAACCTTCTTCCTCTCCTTCCTCACTGTCCTTGGTGTCTACAAAGTTGTTCCTCTTATATATTCTCAGTCCTCTCTTCTCTGGATGCTGAATTACTTCTGCACAAGAACTGTTTTTGGTTTTTTTTTTTTCTTTCTTACATATGTTATCACAGAGTTGTTACCACCATCTCTAATGGGCTCAGCCTTGACCAGTGGTGGGTCCATTTTGGAGCAGCCTGGCATTGGCTCTGATGGACATGGGGGAAACTTCTGGGAGTTTCTCACAGAAGCCACCCCTGTAGCACCTCCCTACACTACCAAACCTGGCCACACAAACCCAATATATGTTTCTTTTAATGTGAGTTCTTTTGGAGGTATGATCTTTGGTACCTTACTCTTGGCATGTTTCATTTTCACAATAGCTTTATAGTTGTAGAGCTGATGATATTACGACCTGCAAGTAGGCCTTGATGTGAAATCGTGTCTTTTTTTCACTCTTCATCAGATTAAACCCTAGACTTTTCAATTTGCAAGCCCAATTTAAAGGCTCCTAGGTTACAGTGTCAGAAACAAACTGTTGTAATTGCACTTGAATATATCACTAGAATACTAATGGTCATTGAAATTGTTTGAGCTATTTAAGTTCACAGAGAGCAATTTCAGTCATTATGAATGAGTGTAGGAACAATAGGCTACATTGATCTTTGGCTTAGGTGTCTGCTAGTAGACTTTTGTAGAGACCTTTATCACTGTCATATTTCAAAGGAAAGTTTAATGGCACTTTTTTTGGTAAAATCTCATATGATTGAAGCAGTGCTAATTGTGATGTTCTTGGTCTCCTTTCAGTCACAACCAAGACTGTTTCTTCCAGTTGCTATATCCCATGTGGCTTTTGCCTTCTTGATTATGCATCTTAATGTCTTTCATCATGTTGCCCAAATGTCATTAATCACAAGCAGCAGTAAGAGTACCTTCATGTGAATGAATTGAGTTCTAATAACCTGCAGCCTGGCCCCAAATGATTCAAACCCCAAAGCACAGTTATTGCAGTTCTGACTATTGTCTGTTCCTTCTGGCATCTGTCTCTTGCATAAGCTACTGTGTTAGCCAGCATCTGAGGAATATTGGCCCTGTTAACACTTTGACCCTTATTTGGGGGTGTAGCTACTCACTGTTCATAGTTGAGTGCATGAGGATATGTTCTGAGTCTCACCTCCTGCAAGGACTAAACTTGCTCAGCCTTTCCACACATCTTGACCTGATGCTGTGTTTATCAGGCACATTTAAATATAGAAAATAGCAAACCTTACACTTCCGTGATCTAGCAACACTTGGTGGAGTTCAACTATTCAATAAGCAGGGCCCAAAGCTATTAGTCTGCAATATATTTTGGATTTCATCTTCATCTTCTAATTGACTATCTTGTGTTTCATCATTTTCACTTAATTACTTTATTCATATTTAAAGCATGTTCTCAGATTCTTGCAATTAGCAGCACCATATGTTTGCTTCCTGCTCTACAACTTTAAGCTGTGTTTTGTCCATTTTTGGGTCTATGTATCCTCATTGTACAATACCACAGCTGCAGTCTGTAGGCATTTGTTAGTCCTTTTGTGGACTACAGACAGTTCATTAGTCTTGTATGCAGCCACTGACCAGTCGCACTAGTGAGTCACTTCAGCTGTGCAGCTACAGCTGTTTGATTTTATCCCATGAGCTTCAAATGCCCTAATGAGTGTAAGATAGTAAAAAGGAGGATTAGGTTTTACAGAGCAAGGTCTGCTTTAATAAGTACCAAAAAGAAAGAAAGAAAGAAAAAAAAAGAAAAAGCTAGTATTTAACAGTAGACTATTATAAGACAGAAAGAAATAGAGTGCTCATAAAATCAAACAGAAATTCTGAAGTGGGAAAAAGATCCTCCAGATCTTCCCAGAAGTGCTTTGGGAATACATTTGTCAATGATTAAAGGTTTCAGATTAATAACAGAATGCAGTGCATGTGACACTTCATGAATGCAAATGGCTTTACATTCTGTAATGTCTGAAACTTCTTCTTCATGCATCTCTCTTGATTTTGTGATTTTCTGTTTATTCTACAGTGCTTGATGAGCTCTCCCTGAGACCAATGGCAGGTGAATATTTCCTTGAACAAGTTTTTGGATCATTAATGACCATGCAGCAGATGGAGAAAGCACTAAGCCTTTCCACCCATCTTTGGTTAACTTTAATTAGATACTTTATGCACTTTATAGGATCCTAAAATGTATGCAGTGGACTGCGGTGCAGTGGGAAGAAAAATGGAAGAGCAACTGTGTGTGAGGATACTCCAATGTGCTGAGAGAGTATGTTCAATGGCTGCTGACCAAGACCTGTCCCAGCTTCAACTGTGATAGAATTAGGTTTTTTTCCTCAGTAGCTGGTATAGGGCTTTGTTTTGAATTTAGCATGAGAATAATGTTGATAACACACTGATGTTTTAGGTGTTGCTAAATAGTGCTTGTCCTAAGTCAAGGACTTCTCAGTGTCCCATGTTTTGCCAGGAAGGATGTGCAGAAGAAGCTGAAAAGACCATATCTGGGTAGCTGATTCCAACTGGGTGTGGGGATATTCCATGCTTCTATGGGATGCTCAGTATATAAATTGAGGGGGTTTGGCTGGGAGCTGATGATCACTGCAGGGGGACAGGCTGGTCATCGGTCAGTGGATGGTGAGCAGTTGTATTTTGCATCATTTATTTCTCTCGGGTTTCATTCCAATCTCTCTCTCCTTGTCATGGCTTAAACTCAGTCAGCAGCCAAGCGCCACACAGTGGCTTCGTCACTCCAACAGTTTGGAGTGAAATGGAAGGGTGAAAGCAGGAAAACTCAGGCTGAGATAAAGGAAGTTTAATAGTGAAAGCAAAAGCCATACATAGACATTCACAAAGGAAAACAAGGAATTCATTCACTGCTTCCCATGGGCTGACAGGTGTTCAGCCATCTCCAGGAAAGCAGGATCCCATCATGCATAACGGTGATTTGGGAAGATAAACACCAACAGTTCAAATGTTCCCCCATTCCTCCTGCTTTCCTCTCCTTTATATATTGTGCATGATGCTCTGTGGATCCCTTTGGTCATTTGGGGTCACCTGTTCTGGCCGTGTCCCCTCCCAGCTCCTTGTGCACCCCCAGCCTCCTTGATGGGGGGTGGGGTGAATAGCAGAATAGTCTTGACACTGTGCAAGCCCATCTCAGCAGTAATAACTCTTCAGTACAAATCCCACACCAGTTACTGTGAAGAAAATTAACTCTACCCCAGCCAAAATCAGCCCAATTCTTCCCATTGTGATTACCATTATTGTCATAATTAGTATTATCATTACATTTTTATTTATTTCAATTGTTAATCTGTTCTTATCTCAACGCCAGGGTTTTACCTTTTTTTTTCTATTCTCCTCCCCATCCCACCACAGAGGGAAGGTGAGGGGTGAGAGAGCAAGCAGCTGCATGGTATTTAGTTGCTGGCTGGGGTTAACTAGTACAAGTCCTTAATTCAGAACCTTCACTCATAGTGAGAAGGGTCAACAGGTGCTGTTCTGTCAAGAGTGTGTGACAGTTGTACTGCAGCTTGCAGTTGCCCGTAAGTTGTGAGAGTGAATTCTGGCCTAATTATCTCATATATTTCACCTGTAAGGTCCCATTAGACCTTTGAACAATAAATTTTGTTCTTAGGAATTTATTGTTGAAAAATGTCTCATTATGTTTTTATTTGAAGACCCTATGCAATAATGAGACAATAGTTATACCTCATCATCAGCTTTAACTACACTATATTTCATGGACTAAATTCCTAGAAGACCAGAAATAACACTCGAGTTTTGGGACTCTTTTGCCTGCTTTTGTGATGTGTAGGCAGTCACAAAACATTTTCAGATTATGTTTGTGGGACTTGAGACTGGCTGGTATGAATTGGACATGAGGAAAATATCTGGATCATGAAACCACTGGCTGATATGGGCTGGTTTATTTACTGAGTAGGGAGTTTTGATGTACAAACACTAAAATACTCATCTGAAAGTATTTCTTGATCTGTTCCTAAGGAGTTTTAGAAAGAGGATTAAATCCATGCAGCAGAGAAATCTGCTTTGTTCTTTTCTAGTTATGGAACCTAATCAGTCAAAACAATGACTGTCTCAACCTAAACAGTTACTGTATCCTCATGTACAGTCTAGGCAAATATGATGTTTCTTAAAAAATGCTAATGGTATATTCATTTGGTGAACATCAGTTTTATGCCAGGAACTAAACTGAAGGGAATTTCTTGATGAAATATGTGACAGAAGGCTTCTCAGTGCTGAGTTTTATACGATTATGTGGTTCTGTGGTTGAATAATCAGGTTTCTAGTATATGAGAAACATATATATTTCCCATATATATAAAAGTCTCAGCTGGGGAATTGATTGCACCTTAAATTACAGTTCCTACTGCATTTCAGAAGGCCACAGGTTTAAGTACATTATTCTGCCATGGGTTTGATTTAAGCTAGTGCAATAGCTTTTGCAATTTTCATTATGCTCTTTGCCCTGAAAAAAAGATTTGTCAAGCGAACAGATTCATGTCATGTTAGTTTGTGTCCCTACTACAGATTGTGATAGGAATAAATGACCAGATTTTAACTACCCAATATGTTATGTACAGTGTGCCATTTTGGCTTCTATCATGGCTTTTCATTGGATAGACACTTTACTGTCACATACCTATCAATTACTGCTTGAATAAGGATTAATGGAGTGGTTATCAAATCAGAAGGATGCACATTGAAAAGGTTGTGCCATAGAACACAGAATTTTAATTCAGAGAATAGGACTGTATTATCTTTTAACAAGAAGGAAATGACATGATCAATCAATTTCTCAAAATTAACCTTGCTTAAAAATTATGCGGAATGATAATTCATAGGAGAGATGACTAGCTGATGGCAGACTCTCTCCAAAGCTCTTAGCTACTCATGTCTGAATGCCTGGGAATGACTGGGATGAGCAAATTGCTCTGCTATTAATATTCAGAATTAACTATATCATGACTGTGATATAGTCAAGGGTGTAGTCAGAGTGAGAAAGAGTGGCTGAGCAATATGCAGAGGTAACAAGTGAGATAAATTAAAGACCTGAATAGCCAAATGTAGAGGCAAAGGTGGACATTGGACACTGTTGCTGAGGTCTGGAGCAGAAGAAGTGGGATTGTAGTTTGCTTACTGGCTGGCAAGAAATATAGGGGCTCAAATCTGTTCTTCTGGATAAAGTAAAATGTACTTTAGCATTTATAGCTGTCCAGATAAGTCTTTTACCCTGCATTGATGCTTTCTGTCAATTTAACAAATGCCAGAAGTGTTGGTGGTTGCAAAATGGTTCAGCTTTAACTGAAATGATGAAACACATTGTACTTCAGGCTATGTCATGCATAGTAAAGAAGATACTTCTCTGGTGTATGCTTGACATAGCTCCATGAGTCTAGATATGAAGAAACCCCTCAGTGGGAGAGCCCTATGATGTTGTATGGCAGATTGAGATTTAAACTCACATGGACTGATTGCTGTAACTTATATTGAACTGATTAATGGACCTTGAACTCCAATGAGGAATTTTGAGGGCATATATGTATAAAATGAATAAATACAGGTATGCATAGTCTTTGCCTTCTTGATGTCTATAGGCCTTCTTTATGAAATTTTTCAGGAGCCCACTTAGAGAATTGAAGTAGGAATGAACAGCAATGCTCTCTAGTTATTTAAAAAGTTATATAAACATTTGTCTGAGTTGCTTCTCCTACCTACCTACTTGTCTCCAAAGGATTAAACTCCTGTAGAGTTTTTTCTGCCTCTTTCTCCTCATAGTTGAAATGTACAGGATGTGCTGCCAGTCTCACTGATTCTGTATTACCTGAGATCAGTAGCGTTTGGCATCTGAGATTTGACAGACGAGCTCTTCAGTCTCATATAGATTCATGATGTGTGTGACAGGTGATAATTACTGCCACCTTACACTGTTCTGCTGAAACTGATCCTTCCTGTCTCACACAGTTCTTGCTCCTAAAGCCTCACCCAAAAAGCCATCTGTGATAAGGTACCACTAAATGGGTAATGCTCACTTGCAGCTCTAGCCACAAACCCATCTGCTTGTCAGGAAGTAGTCAGTATCTTTTGGGATTGTTAGGTGTGTATGCCACTGCTACAAAGTCAGATAGAGAAAAAAGTTAGTGAAGCAGAGTTATTTTATTAACAGAATTATAAAAGCAGAAGTAGTTTTTTTACTTCTTAGACTTACTTTGAAAGCCTGATGTTTGGGTTCAAATGAAAGGACATGGCCACTTAGTACCTAATGAGTAGTAATTGCAGGAGGTATGGTATTATGATCCAAATGGCTTTTTTGCACACAGCCATTAGTAATTAACACATTTGAAATAAAACAGAGGATATGCACTTATTTGGCCTGCAAATGTATTTTTTGATTTCCCTTATTATTCATTGAGATATTATGAAAGCATTTAAGTAAGCTACAGAATCCTTATGTATTAAGCATAGGTAGGCACAAAAAGGAAAACTGAACTGTAGCATAACTGTCTGAAAATGTAAATTTAAATAATTAGGAAATCATATTAATTTTAAAGTTTTTAAACTTTACTGTAGATGGAATACTGCTGAAGGAAAGATTTAAAAATGAGGTAAAATATGGAATATATGTTTCTAACTGGATCAGTGAATATCTTGCAAAGTGGAAAAGCCCTACCAGAGGTAACACCATATAGATATTAATTACATTTAAAAGGTATGTCCTTTTAATGAAAGGTCTGTTATAGCTCCTAATTTCTACATCCATCTGAGGCAAGCTTGTGTAATAACTGAAAATGGAACAGCCTGAAATGCCCATTTTTGAGAAGTAATGTGGAACCAGTAACAGCAGCATATATTGGAAAGGAAGCAGTGGGGATTTTAAACCCAAGTTCAGTGTTTGTCTCATTGCAATACATATCTGCAAGATACATGTGAAACATTCCTTTCAATTTATATCTGTCACTCTCCAATTTATACATATTGAGGAGAAAAGCACCTACTTTAACTGCTCTTATACCTGCATGGAATCTTTTATATCTGAACATCAGAATGAAGTTTACCCAGATAATCTTTCTGTTGATGGCCAAATGCACTTGTCTTAGATCAGAACTTTACCCTGTGAGCTAAATAAATCCCTTTATTAAAAAATAGAATTACATCAGGGGTGTATTTTGCTCTATGCACTATTCAGGTCTATTTTAGATGAAGTGTGATTTCTGACATGATTCTAACATGAATATGAATGCAGTCTTAGAACTTTTCATAACATGAGATATGAGTCAGAAAGCAGATGCAGATGATTAGATGATGGATCCAAAACCAGTTAAGCTGACAGCACCTTCAGTACACCTGGACTGGGTTGGAGTCACCTGTGGTCCCATCAGCTGGACTCAGATAATGTGCCTTTTCCTCCTTTACTTCTTCAAGCTTGTAATGAATGTGATGTAGACCATTAATGAACATATCTCACATATCCTAATGAATTAATTGAGCTACTATATATAGTTGTGATATTTACCCTCTTTCTCCCCAGTTAATATGTAGTTCATCATCATAAAATCTGCTTGTTTTTATCTCTGATATTAAAAAAAGTAGCCATGTTGATTTAAACATAGCTTTAGATCAAGATCTACTCATTATTGAAGAATATTTGCATGGGAAACTGGTATTCTTTTTGATTTTAGAATAGTAGATCAAGGTAAATTTTCTGTCTAAAATAATCCTAGTGTGCATGAAGTAGGAGGCTGCTTTCTGTCACCTTTGGTACCAATGTGCTATCAGATCCTGGGAAAGGATCTTTATGAACTGAGGTACTGAAGTCTTCAGTGTATCAAAGTTGGGGATGACATATCTCAACATACTGTAGACCTTGCCCATTAATGCCAGACTTAGGGAAGGAAGAGGAGAGAAATACCTCAGATTTTTTTACAGAAATTGCTTGCCAATTCTTGGGATGTTTTAACTTATTCCTTAATGTTCTCATTTAACTGGCTTAATTTTGTTTTGAATATATGCTTTTATGTTTATATTTTTGCTCAGTGTGCAGCCTTTCAATTAATTTTAGTGGAAGTTAAATGCGCACAGTCAAAATAAAATTGCAATACCAACCTGGAAGCATCTAAAGACAAGCAAGGTGTTAGCAGCCTTTTCAGCACCAAGCATGTTTTCATGTTAATAAATTGGCTACAAGAAAAAAATCCCATTTCAAGGGAGTCACACTGTCAAACAATTAAATCACAGCATAAAATATTAAAGCTGATTCACAATGATGGGAAAATTTCTATCACTTCTTCTAGCAACTTTGGTATCGTAAAAGCAGCAAGTAAAGGAGCATCTCAGTCTCTCTCATTTCCTGTTAGCAGTCAAGTCCAGAGTGTTCAAACAGAAGGCTAGATATAACTTTGCAGTAGTAAAGCTGTTTTTTTTTACTGTTGACAAAAGAGCAAATATTGTGACTGTTTGAAGATTAAGGAGAAAATCTCCAAAGATATACTCAATTTGAAGGAAATGACACTGACTCATAGTGATAATTTGAAAAAAATAATGGCCATGTAATGTGATTTTAATGTGCAAAGTTCAAAGAAAGATGAAGGTGAAACAGCCAAAAAAAAGGTAATGGAAATGAAATTTAAATAATTATTGCTTTTGCAGCAATTCTTGCTAGTAGAAAATTATTAGGCATAATTAGTTTCAATTAAATATTTGTCCTCTATAATGTCTACAAAATTTGCAGGCATTTTTTGCAGCTTTTATAGAAGGATTTTAAAAATCACACTGCACACAGCATGCATAGAGATATATCTTGAATTATCCCTTCTGAATCTACTTGAGGAAGGGCAAATATGTCTGAATCCATCAAGAAGGCAGAGCATGGCTTTCTGGTTTTGTTGCCTGATCCCTAAAGCTCTGGTGCAATTTAGAGTACCTAGAAATACCAGGCAATGTGGACCCTAAAGAACTGATGCTGTAACATATAAGACCTTTCTTCCCCCCTCTTGATGGGATTTTAATTCCACAAACTCATTCTTCTGGGAGAGAGACTTTTGAAATAGGAGCTGGGCAAAATATTTGTGCTGAGTGCTCTGTCCTGCTGCACATGGAGAGAGGAGTTGGTTAAGGAAAAAGAAGGAACATTGTCTCATGCACCATATTTACAGGGTGTGATGTTTTTTAATTATTTGGAACTTGTAACATACTGCAGGCGTACTAAAAACATCTTGCATCTCAAAATTATGAGTATTCTTCATCATTTTCCAATTATGATGATATTAAAACATTGATATGTAATTATATCTATGTTTCAGCACTGGCAATGTTGACCCTAATGGTACATTATCCAAGTAAATTACCATGAAATGCCAATTTGCATTACTCCCTTTTCAAAAAGGTTTGCACATACTGCATTATTCATAAAATGTATTGTGAAAAACAGCAAAACCTGGGTTAAGCTGTTGGCTCAATATAGCATAAATATATAAAAATGTCAAAGTCCTGGAAAATTTGATTTATGTTTTGCACCTTGGGCAAATCAGCTAAACATATCATTCTCAAATTTTTGTCTTTTTCTGCAGGGAATATTTTTTCAGTTGCTAAGGAACTACTAGCTGAGAATATATGGCACTGATGAAGATTAAGCTAGTTCTTATTAGCTCATAAAAGCAATCATGTTATTTTGGTCCTTGTGCTGCAGTGGGAATCTTGAAAACTAGTTAATTTTATTTAAGCAATTATATTGCCAGTTCTATGAAATCTGCATGTGTTTTTGCAAGAAGAGGGTAGAAATCAGAAATGATCACAAATTTTAATATTTATGAAAGCCTTGAAATTGGTGAGGGTTTTTTTTTACAAAAAGGTGTTATGGTACTGTTAAAAACCAGTTGATTTTTAATAATCTACCTACTAAAATCCTCGCTCCAATAAATAGACAGAGTTCATTTTTGGTGTTTTTCTTTCTGAAATATCTGCATCTTGAGACAGGGCTGGGAGAGACTCCCCTGGGGCTTCCCTGCACCCTGGGGACTCTGTGCTGGGCACTGTGGGGCCATGGCCAGGGGTCTTCCTCAGCTCACCTCTGCTGGGGTACAGCCCTGCGCCCAGGCTCACCTGCCACCTCTTTTCTGGGGAGAGAAACTGAGAGATGAATGAGGGGTGGCAGGCAGAAATATATGAACCTGCGAATGTACTAGGCAGGTCAGTTTAAAATTACTTTTCCTATAATACACCAACTGGGGCACAAATATGGTTAGATGGAAAATGAATATTTTTTTTTACATTGTGTATATAAATCCTGAAACTCCTTGTCCTAGGATAATAGCTTGAAATATAATCCAGAAAATATTTTAAACAAAAAGACAGAGATACAGTTTTTGACACTGCATGTTTCTGAGTAGTTTTTTAAAGGTAGAGGGAGCAATATTAAGAGAACTATGATTTCAGCTTGCTTTATCATTTTCCTAAGCAGTTGCAGTTGGCCACTTGTAGTCACACAACTGCTGTGGTCTGCTCAGTATGTTGTTCCTTATGTTCCTACTGTGAGATGATGCTGAAAAGCTAAACATTTAAATGTTTCCCCATAATTTTCTATAAAAAGACCAACTATAGTCAAATGGTTTTTTGACATTAGTAAAAAGTGAGGACAGGGAAAATGTCATCCCTTTGAATGGAGAAGATAGATAATTTGCATATCAGCTCTATTAAGACAGACCCAAAATTACATGTAAATAAACTGACATAAATAGAAGATAACTGTATTAAAGAGGATAAGGTTAGATATTGTAATAAAACTCTTAACATTAGAAGAACAAATGGACTAGAGTGGTCCATCAGTACCACTAGTGATGCTAAGAGATCACCATGCCTGGAGGACTTTTAGAATAGCTTAGATAAACCTCTGTCAGCACTGACAGTGGTACATTGGTTTGTGCATTAGGGCAAGCATCTGTGTTGATCATTCAGCCTGTAGTCTTTAAAATATGAAAAGCTAGTAACTATAATGTTTGTAGCACGACAGCAAACCCCATGCAAGTCCATCCTATAAAACATGAGTAAACTTAACAAAAAATCAAAATATGAATAATATGAATAGCAGACAAATTTTTACTTTTTTTTTTTCTTCCCACAAATTAAAAAATACAAGATGGTCCATAGATTTATTTTATTCCCCAAAACATTTCAGCTAAAAGTGTAATTAGATGGGCTAAATAATCTCTGAAGTTCTTTACAAGGGTGTGGTTCTGTAAACAATGCCCCCAGTGTCAGAATAGTTGATGAACACACGTGGTTAAACCCAGCAGAGGATGCAGCCAACCCCTAACACTTTTGTGACTGTCATTCTCCACTAACTATAAAATGAGGCAGAATTAATGGTATTTAAAGCTTTGGCTTGCAGGCACATCTAAGGTTTTCACGTAGGGAACCTGTGCGGAATGCTATGGGTTGATCTGCAGCTGTTTTCATGGATAGTTAGAGGGGTCTTGATTTGGATCCATTAGATAGCTTGAACAGAATAATTTTTTTCCAAAGAAAAGAAAATCTGTGGGCATTAATATTTATGTGTTATTATGACCATTTTGTTAGTAATTTAAAGCACACAAATTGCATAGACATCTGATGAAATGGGGGGAATAACTTAGTCAAGGTAATTTAGTAAGCGTACCCACTGAAAAGCTGTATTCTTGGTAAGATTGCAATTTACAGACACATTCTTTGCAAAGAGAAAAAAACAAGCAAAAAGAAGGAGCTAATAGACAAAAGTGAGAACACTCAGGTAGATCTTGCTGGAAAAAAGAAAATTCCATAAAATATTAATGGTAAATGAGTTTCTTTTAGCAGCCAATTCCAGTCTTGTGTATGTGAGATGTGCAACAAAGATTCCTATTGGGAATATAAAGAAAAACTCCTAGAAGATAAGGGACTTCCTCTTTTCCTTTTTATTAAAGTTCCACTTTATTTCAACCAATCTACATATGTTGTTACCAGGTTCAAGTCATACAATGATAATGACAATAGACATCAACTATATAAAGGGCAATTGTGAGCTTGTGATTTTGCTGAGAGTTTATGCCGCTTCTGAGCTGAGTGATGGAGTTACTGGTGTGCTGTTCCCACCATAGTTTAATTCACAGTCCCCTCTAAAGAAGACAAAAGTAGGTTTTGCAAGAGATACAGGTAGAAGAGAACATAAAATTTCTGGAAAGAGAGTTTTGCAAAGGCTTTTAGAAAATTTTGCTGTATGGCAATGTGGCCTCCAAAAGTCCTGTCCCACTTTTTCTCTCAGCAAGTTAGAAATTGTTCCAAAACTTCACTCTCTCCTGCACTCATCTGGGCTCCTTGGAGCAGAAATATGTGGGATGGGCTGTACCAATCCATTAAATCCCCATGCTTGGAAGATTTCTCTCTTAGCCATATCCAGTGTTTATTTGGTTTTTATACCATGTGACTCAAAAAAACAGATAATGGAAAACCTGACAGTTTGGCAGTTATGTTTTCATTTTAGATTCAGATCCCTTAAGCTACATTTGGGACTATTAAGTAAAATTTTCACATTCAACTCAAAGACTAAACCAGCAGGCATTCTGGAATATAAAGTGAGTAGTATAGTCCAATAATAAATGCTTTCATAATGATTTACATGTTTACAATATAATAGTGGCTAATGTGCAGAAAGTCAAATTTCAGTAAAAATGAGTTAATTAAATCAGATTTTAATGCTGAGAAAAAGAAATAAGCATCATGCATGGCTGATATAAATATTAATTGCCAGCAAGATGACATATAAAAGTATAATATTCTGTTATAGTAATGAAGCAAACCCTGAAATAGCAGACTGCATATAGACAGGGTATATGTTCACCACTGCATAGACACTGTCTGTACACTGTCAGGGCATGGGAGAGAGCTGCAGGTCTTGTAAATAAGGTCTTATTAACTAGGGAAAAAGACCCCTTTTCTATTTTATTTTGCAATTCTAAATGTGTCATAGCACTGAAAATGCCTTTGTAATCTACTCTCTGTGTATTTGCTTGTGCATGTGTGGAATGAAAGAAACCAATTTCTCAGCATCTGTATAAAGCCACAGACTTATGGTCATTTTTTTTTTTGATAATGAGATAAAAGGATCCTCAAGAAAAAAAGGTTTCTAGAGAAAATATAAATATTAAATAATTTATTGGTCCTTTCTATCAGACAAATCTTTTTGTGACATAACATCAAGTGATGGACACATTCTCTGCATTTGTCCTCTTGCAATTTCATTCATATTTCTTTTTATTCAGAGTACCAAAATCAGTACTTTTGAAAGTTGCTGAAAAGCAAGAAAATTACAAAGTTAGCTTCTGAGTTTCACTGACTGTCTTTATCTGACACAAGTTGACATTTGTCATTTAAAAATCAGAGCATTTCTTTGGACCGGTGCAGTGATCAGCTGGCATGCCTAATGCCATGGGATGCTGCGCTAAATGCAAACCACATGCCTGTAAGACATAGGAAAAGGCTTTTCTTTTATTGCTCTGTACACTTAGTTAAATCCTCTTGCTCTGCTTCTCAGCTGATGGAAATTGAAGTTTTGTTGAAGTCAACTTAGTGAGCTCTGCCAACTCATAACTGCCCATGATTATGTTCCTAAAATATTTACCAAATTATTGCACCAGCTTTGAAATTCTAGATGTGGTAGGAATGCCAAACGTAGTAGACCAGCTTATTTTCAGAACAGTTCTACTGATTTCTGAGGGTCTGCTTGAAGAGTGAAGTATTGCTCTATGTGGATAAGATAGTCCTGATTCAATCCTAAGCCATTTGGATAAAAACATAAGTGCATGTCTGCAAAGAAAAAAACATATAAATTCTTGGCAATTGGGATTCCTTTACTGATGAACTCCTGCTTCATGCCACTGGTGGATTCTCATGTGCAAATGAAAATATCAGGTAGGTGATTAAACAGACTTTGTTATGGTATAGCTTCACAAAACAAATGATGCTCCTGCAATTGCATTCCTTAGAGTGATTCTTATCCTATGGAAAGTATTGGCTGTGTCTTTGATACACTAATTTCTTCTGCAAACATGTCCAAATTATTGTTGCCTGATGGATCCTCTGTATACTATAATTTTAATCATTTGTCTTCCCAGTGAATGCAAACTATAAAATATTAAACTGATCGTAAAAAGCACTTACTGATAAGTGCTTAATATTTATAGTTAAAAATGTATTTTTGTTTATCAATCAATCTAATGAAAAACACACTTTAGTGGATGGAATGAAAAAAATCTACTAGAGTGTTTTAAGATAGAAAGATTCTAATAAGCTACATTCAGATACGTTTTTTCATAACAAGACAATATAATACATACACATTATCAGTTTTTGGGGTTTTTTTTGTTGTTAATATTCTCCGGCTTCTTGCTTTTAAGATCATTCCGTCTACAAGGGGTTTTTTGCTGGGCTTGGGGTCCAGATAGAATTTGCTTAGACTTTTTGATAACCCAGGGATGACTGAAGTACAGCTTTGCTGCTTTTCAGTTCTGCCAGAAAATACTCTTTTTTTCCTAGATGCTTCATTAGACTGTGACTTGTGCAGATTTACAAAGGTGTGTGTGTGTGACTTTCATCAACAGAGCACACAAACACACAAAGTCTATAATATTGATGAGACTGGAATGATTAAATAAGTGCAGGGAAGAGAAGTACATCTGGATGGCTCCCACATTAGACATCTGAATGACAACAAATACATGATAGCAGTAGGAAAAGAAAGTGGAGTGTGGGTGAGAAAAATCTGGAGGCAAAGAATTAACTTTAAATGCACCAGTCTGTCAGACAATGTATCTTCTGCATTATTTTCCCTCTTCTCTCCTTAACCATGTGACAAAGATATAGAGAGTTGCCTTCATCTAATACTGAAATTTGTTAAGATAAGGATATCAGTATCCTTGGATAAGGATATCTCTGTACCCCGTCCTCCATGCACTCCTCAGCACCATCCCCCCCCCCATTCCCCTCCTGATTTCGAAGCTTAATTCACTGTCCAGCTTTTACCCAACACCTTTTCCAGCCAAGCCTGGCTTCTGGAGGCAGATGAAAAGCAGCAGCACACACATACAAGCAAGTCTAATGGGCTTGCCAAAAAGTTGGTTGAAAATAACTAAACTTTTTGAAGTTGAAGGCACTAGTGCTGGTGTGATTTTGCAGCTCAGGCTCACAGCTACTCTCACCCTTTTCACTCTGTAAATTGAAAGGCTACTAAAGAGACAGAGAAGATTTCTGTGAAAAGTAAACAGGTGCAGATATGCTGTCTGGTTGACCTATGGTCAAAGACAATCAATGTGTGGCTTTTTTTCCTTTCAATTCCTTTATTTTCTAACAGCAGCAAAAGAAAGGGTTTCAGATATGCAAATATTTTAGTTTTGTATATTCTTAGATTAATCAAGAAGGCCTTCTCTGATACACATGAATGATACATAATAATGAAATAGTAGCAATAAAAATGTTTGTCCTGTCATCTGTTTCAAATGCTAAATATTTGAGAATGAACTGCTCTGAATAAATGTAATAAGCAAGGGGTTAAACTGGAGTTCTTGGGACTGAGGGATCCTGGAAAATGACAACCTCAGTTATTTCAGTTAGAGAATATAAACATTAACAAGGAGGTACAGGAACAAACAGGATTCTGTGTGCCAGTGATGGGTTGCTGTTCATTGTACTTCCAGAAATCCCTTTTCAAATGCTGATAAGTTGTAGTCTGCTGCTATTGCTCATGGCATTGGCAGTGCTACACACCAATTACCTGTCAAAGATATTTTCAAAGCAAATATGCAACTTCTTGATTTTCAGCATTATTCCTCCTACAAGCCAGAAAAAGGAAAGTAATAACAGGGTATGTCTGAACCAAAGTGTGGTTTTTTTCAAACGAAGAAAGATCATATTTGTTATTTTTCACATTGAACAGAAAGTTTAACTGTGCCTGCTTGAAATTTTTAATCTGCAGCATTTGTACAGGGAGCCAAATGTTTTCCACATTTTTCCAGCATCTCCTCCCACTCCCAAGTAGACACTGGGGACCTGTGCTTCTCCCATGCAGCTGGGTGACCGTAGTATCCTGCCTCTCCTCTTCACTACTTTAGGAATCTGACCACGGAGAAAAAAATCTGAGCCAAGACTGACAATGTAGTTAACATAAAATGATTATTTTTATTATTGAAGTCAGCTGAAGTCACATTTTTGGATACCATGGCATTCACCAAAAATGCTGTGCCTGGCTCTAACTATCCTGCAGCTGTCACAACTGTTGGTAGCATTTGGCTGTAGAGACAAAGGACCATTCGCTTGCCTGTTGCTGTGATGCCCACTTATAATGACAGCAGAAATTAGCCAAGAACAGACTGAGTGTTTAGGTACCACCAGCATGTTCATCTGGATGCTTCAATGGGACAGGGAAAGACAGCATCTCACAGCATCATGGGTGAACAGCCACTGACTTGTGCTGGGTTTATTCCAGCCTCTGCAATGGTGACCGTCTTCTGGAAAGAGGGGAAAGAAACAATGGTGGCCCAATATTGCTCAGTTCTATTCGGGCTGGTCAGACAGAGGTGGAGTAACTTTGGTTCTCTACTTCACTTCAGTTCTGCATGTGCAAAACAGCTAATCATAATCTTAGGGCATGTTATTGAGCCAGGAGGAGAACAAATTAGAATGTTGACATTAGGATCCTAAAGCTGAATTTGTGTAAAATTTTCCTATGTATGTAATTAATATGCCTCCTGGGGAAGTGCAGCTGGAAATTTCTACATGGAAAACTCTTTTAAGACACACAGAGCTGTGATATGCTAATCTAATTCAGGATTTAAAACTGAAATATAGATAAATTGATAATTATAGCTATATAAATAACACAGCTTTAATTGTGTGTGAATGTCCTAACTGGCATGTGAAATGCAGACTACTGCCAATTTTTAATTTCCAGTAGAATCAGCTACAGCTATGATTCCTACTGTGAAAATTTGTGTGTTACTGAATATGTATTTTTAATGAACCCAGTAGTCATTCAGTCAAAAAAATCAGAAGCTTAATCCTCTTGTTTGAGGTTTGTGAAGAACTAAGTTTGGCATCCTGCTTGTTATGTTAAAGGAAACAACTGAGAGCTTGGAACCATTTGTCTGTTTACCATATGACAATTTGGTGGTTTCTGCCTTTTTAGACAGATAATGTGGCAAAAGCCCCAGTTCTGGTACCAGACCAACCTGGCTGAATGTGCTTGGTCAAAGAGACTGAAGTGCTTGGTGTACCTCTGATTAATATGCTCAGAACAGCTCAAAGTTACTGCTAAATGGCTGCACTTTGACTCGTTTTCAGACTTCTAGTAGTATATTTTGATATGAATCAGTCCTTGAAAAGGTCTGTAATAAAAACTGGGGGTAAATATATTGTCACATGCAAATTAGATGCCTCTTTTCATATGCCTAGTGCTATGTTGGGATAGACAGTTTTGGAAATCCCAATAACTGTGCTTTGATTTGTGTACTTGATTTTACATATATTGCCCAAAAATTAAGGGGAAAAAAATCCAACATAGACACTGGAGAATTAATTTTTTAGCAGAAATACTTTGAATGTTTTGTTCTTAGCAGACTGCATGGATTTGCATCACGCTGCCCTCTTAGGGAAGTCTACCACATATGGTGGATGTTATCTAGCTCAAAAATGGTCATTCATCTCGTTTCTCAGAGGCACAAACCCCAGTATTCTTGAGGCTGGGGCACCCAAGGATGCATGATGTCTTCTGATGAGCTGTGGAGAAAGAAGTTCTGGGACTGGTGCACAGGCAGGGAATGACAGTGTAACCTCAGGGACTTCTCTATTTTGGCAGGTTGGCAGCTGGATGTGAACTAGATTCTAGAGCACCCAGCCTCTGTAGTCAGAGCTGTTTTCTTGCCGTGTCTAGCAACCTTGGACTGTTACATCTCCTTTTGCTGCTTGCTTGGGGTACTTTTCTCACAGGAGCTGCACCTGAGCTGCCTCACTGTGGCTCCATTTCTTTAAGGTTCAGTTTACCCTTAGTCTACATTATATATTCCAGGCACCCCAAGATTATGTTGAACATTCAATTCTTCCTTCTGCTGCTGTTTTCTGTTTTGCCAGCCCTTTTCACTTGTATGAGAATTATTTTGCCTTCTAACTGGGTATTTTTAGATGATTTTTTTTGCCTCATTTGGACATTAATTGGATTTAGAGAGAGAAATGTTACAGCAAAAACATGTTAGGTAGCTATTAATGAGGTTTCTTTGCTGAGTTAGTTACAAAAATTTTTATAAAGAGCCCAGACTACAGCAGGAGAAAGGAACGAAGCACAAATGACATATGTACAGGAATAAAGTGTCAGTGCCCCATAAAAAAGAAATACCTCCTAGAAACTAAAAGGGAAATCATGAAGCTTCAGAGTAAAGGAAATTGTACCTGATTTCCTGAAACATGGCATTTTGTCTATACTGCAGGAAGATGTGAAGTACTTTGTGACCTTAAAGTCTGCTTCTGAAGCAGCTATATAACAATGTCATTGTAAAGGGCCCTCTTCATTCACTGCTAATGACTTTCTTATCAAAATTGTGCAGTTTACAATCCAGAGGATGATTTTTGTAGTTGCTTGCACTCCTAACTGCTCTTGGGATCTAGGAGTTGAGCTGCTTTTTGTGCCTTTTACATTACTACCAGTAATAAAAACCCTGCAATTCGACACAGCAAAATTCATTCTACTCTGGGAACCCTTTGCAGTGCTAACTGAGGGAAAAGTCTTGGTTTTATCAGAAAGTTGATAGGGACTCTGAGGCTTACAGGGTACTGATGTGCAAGAATATGATACTTAAGAACTTTCTTGTTTTAAAATATTTGCATTGCCTTTATTTTCCTTCTGTTTATAATTTTTCAGTTAAGATAACTGCATTCTTTGGAAAGGAAAAAATTGATGTCGTCGTAACCAACATTCCTGCAGCATCTGGATGAAGGAGGCTTTATAGCAGAAGTCTTTACTGTGTTTTGGCTATTTTGTACCAGCTGTTTCTACTTAGGAACTGTTGCATTTTCATGCATGAGCCTGTGTCCCTGATTCAGGACATTACCCGTGTTTCATTTTCGGAAAAGAAACTTGGGAAGCAGTTATCATTAAAAAAAATATTCTGTGAATATACATCAAATGCATTTATTCAAATGTAGGTGTAAGGGCTCCTTTGGCAGGAAAGCCACTTAGCTTCATATGGAAACCACTTTCAACATAAGACCTCTGATGTTTCCTTGTCTGACTACATATTCTAAAGACTTAAAAGTTGTATAGGAGATATGTGGTTGGGAATAGACAACATAGCTTGGCTCCAGGGAGTAAGGAGGCACCCAGCCTGGCCTATATATTGCAATACCCATGTAGATCTAGAGAGCATTTCTTCTGACAGAATGGAAGGACAAACAACTCCCACTGCAAGAATGGAGCAGAGCTACCACAAGAATTATTATGACTGCAGCATTGTTGGGCAATATTGCTATGTAAGATGGTTTTTTTGTTGTTTTTTAGGGGTCTTCCTGGCATCCCATAATTCTGTGCATCATTATGATTCCCATGCTTCAGGAGACACTGTAGTCTTTCAGCAATGGTAAGCTTTGCTCTCTCCTTGCATTACCACTACCTTATAGCTGCAATAAAATGCCATCAGAATGTCTGCATTCTGGTGCAGACAGAATCATCTGTCTGCCTTATAGGCAGATAAAATTTTGCAAACAAGGCTAATGACTTCAGCAGTTGAAGACTAGTTGTTCCTAGCTTTTCTGTAAGTTGTCTGATAAACAGGAGTAGATACAATGCTTTAGAATTATCCAAGTCATATAAATAAATACATTAATAACATCCTCATATGCCCCACACATTTATTGGAAGAGTGTTTTCTGATGGCTTTGGTAACCTTCTCATTTCACGATACAGAAATTGCTATTACTAAATGTTTCTGTTGTTTGTGCAGTTATAAATCTCAACTAGATAACAATTCTTGTATGTTCTCACTGGAAAATAATTCTCTTTTGCCTATCATGAACTATTTATGAAGTCTAAATGTAATGGAAGACATGAATGTATGTATTGTTATTGTTCTCTGGCTTTGCTCACAATATGTTTTTTGCTTTAAAACACATCAGGAAGATAAAGATATATAAACACGATATATAAACACCAAGTGTTTTTAATGTGTGTGTGTGTGTGTGTGTGTATATATATACACACACATATGTAGTAATCGTGAAATTTGTCCAGTGGTAGATTGTAAAATTTAACAGTAAACAGTTCATTTTCTTACCTGAGGAAAACTAACATTTGGTGTGTGTATGAGGAAAGATAATCTGAACTTTAGATAAAAGTTCTGTTCCATCTGCCAGTATTAAAGGTTTTCTCTATCATTGAAAGAAAATTCACTCTTTTTGAAAACGAAAAATGGATTTCACTGTGACTAAAACTATTCTTTCTAGTTAAAGTGAGTACTTTAGAAATATAATTTGGATTTGAAAGGTGTAGTAAGATTTTTTTTCTAAAGTCTCTCCCTCTGGTTTAATTGTGATACTGGCTGGATTTCTCTGTCCAGTTTCTGTTCATGTTTTCTGCTAATAGATGTATCTCCTGTCATATGTTTATATTAACTATTCTGCTGGCTGGTAAAGGTTGTGTTTGCTTTTACGTACTGGGAGGTGATGGCCTGAAATGATGCCTTGGTGTAATGGGTTCCCTATATTAGAGTCAAATACCAGAGGCTGTTTTAAGTGCCTGAACCATAAAGACCTTATTCTTCAGAATACTTGAAGAGTAGATTTGGAAAAGATAATGTGATGCCTATATAACAGCTGTCATTTTGAGGAATGTGCAAGTGCTTTAGAAACTAGTACAGGTCTTGACTTTGATTTGCACTATATGAAATGTAGTTTTCTCAGGGAAGGAATTTGGAGGGGAAAAATAACTGTTTAACAATGCACAGCATTGTTAGGCAATGTTTTAGGAAATAATTAAGGTGCACATAATTAAATGTGTGTTGTACTGGCTCAAATCAATATGAACGAGACCATTTTTAATCAGCTTTTGTTTGGCTGGTTATCCATTTTTTTCCATTTTTATTTTGCCATTTTGAAATGCCCCAGATGAAGTGAGGATAAACCAAACTAATTCCTGAAATGAAGTAATAAAGGACTATTTTGGGCCTGTCTCAACACCATAAAGTTTTGGAATATCCTAAGACCTATTGCCATAGTTACACATTTCTCAGTTAGGTTCAAGGAAGGTGACTGCGTGCCCTGTGCCACACACACATGCATTTGGACTGTGATGCTGTAGAGGCTTCTGTTCATCTGTGCTGCTCATCCCTGGCCATCAGTAAACAAAAACTTACATGCTTTTATGCCACTGGTTGTTAAAATCTGCTGGAGCTGAGCTAAGCCGTTCTCCCAGACTGTGACCATGAGTGTGACAAGGACTTCTAACCCCTCTTAGGCACTGCTGTTTACTTGTTCTGTTTTTGACAACTAGATAGAAAATTGCTCCATTGTACTGCTGAAGAACGGATTGGTTTCAAATTACTCCGAAAGGAAGCCAACAGAACAGCTAACACCATGGGGCCAAGTTTTTAATGGTCTTCAACCTGGCTCTTGTGTTCCCAGGTTTGCACTCTCAATCAATTGTAGAAAAAAGTAATTTCAGGCCCAATTAGATGTGACTCACCATCTATCAGGTTCAGAGAAAACTGAATATATTTATGTTTGAAAGGACAGTAGAAAAAACAGCACTTGAACTTCCCCTAGTGCAATTGGTTTTAGTTTTTTTCACTCAGGCTGTGTGGTCTTTTCAAGTTACAACAGCATTGCATACTGGTTGCAGCACTCATCACCGCCTCTTTAATGATGAGAAGCATCAATATGAAATTTAGTAATGGAGCTAACTTTGCCAGAGATTGAGTGTTCCAGAAACTTCCCTGTCTGACCATCCAGGAGTAACTCTGTTGGTCACTCTCCACCATCTGAGCTGGGACTGAAGCCCTTTCACTGCAACGCACCCCACACTCACACAGTCAGACCAGGTTTTCTCACTGGCTTGACCACAGGGTTCCCACAGCAGAGTCTCAGATGTCAGGGTCTTGTAAATAATTTAATCATGGTGCAACAACAGAATAAGCAGTTGAGCTGATGCCTCTGAGGAGGGACCCTGAACAAAGGAATCCCTGGCCTTTTGTATCCTCCCAGTCTAAGCATGGGAAAATCTGAGGCTCCTCGACTCCTGCCATGTCTCTGAGTGGCCAGTCCCCTGGCTGGCACCACAGGTCCCCGTGCCCTTTGCTGTGCAAAGGCTGGCTCCAGTTCATGGCCTCTTCTCTGGGGCTCTCACAAGTCAGAGCTGAACCTCGAGTTGGCACTGCAGCCGCTCACAGAGCTACCAGCACTGAGTGTATTCCCCAGCATGAGCATGTTTCTTCCTCCTCTATGTTTGGAGTTATACCATGGGTTGAAAACCAGGTGTTAGTGTCTCCAGGTAATCTGACATTTACTTGAGCCAGGACTTCAATTCCAGAGAGTGTAGATGGGAAAAATGTTGGGTGTGTCACAAAAAATTTTGGGTGTGTCACAAAAAATTCAGTATCAATTGTCAGAACAGCTGTTAGAATCCTGCTTCATTCTGCAGGATGCTTCTGGAAGGACCAGAGAACAACATGCCAGCGAGAGAAACTATTTGGTCCAGAGCGTGACTAGTTTAGTTGCAGGATTTTGTGATTCTCTGACGACAACAAGATTAATTTTCCTGCCCTTTTCTGTGCATGTCAAGATCTTGCAGCCTCTTCCCCTAGAAGAAGAGAAAAAGACTGAGCACAGAAGGAATTGAAAACAGCATGATTTTCAATACAGTCCGTCACCTAAAATAATTTTCCTCCTGGGGATCAATACTGTCCTAATTAAGGTCATCTTAAGGACTGACGTTCTTGGCAAATTTCCTTTTGTAAAGACAGCTTTCTTAAATGCGCTTTTTCATGGATGTGTTTTGTCGTGATTACCAGTACTGAATTTCTCACTTTCTACTATGAAAATAACTATGGAAACTTGTGCTTTCTGATAGAATAAACATACAAATAAAACTAGTATACTCTACAAGTGATCAAGCTGAACCTTTCATATAACAAAAAGTGCTTGGGAAGTGCTGTATGTATCTTTTCTTACCTTGACACACCATTGCTTATAGTGAGTCAATATCTCATGTGAGGAAATGGTATTTGCTCAACATCAGGAAAAGGAAGTTGCAGTCTGATATTTTGCTATTCTCCAGAAAATCATGTGAAAGTCATCCAGAAGAGCTTTCAGTGCATTGTACAGGAGTTGTTAAATTCATTTTGGAACAGGTTGGCTTCAAATCTTGCTGTCTTGATGGCTGCTGTGAAAAGAAAGACATGTCTGAAACCCTGAAGGTAGAAATCACATGCTTGGTTTTGTATTTCTACCCCTCGTCTGTGGAAAGGGACAAATGTACTTTGCATGGAGCAGATATCTGCTCTCGGGACAGTTGGCTGCCTTCTTAAACTGCAGCTATCCAAAACCAGTTGATGCTAGTGGAGGAGGCTGCTTTCTCCCTATCTTTCTCATAAAACTGGAATCAGAGGCTGCCCTCAGGGAATCTGACCACTGTTTTCTTAAAATACACCTGAATCTTTAATTATGTGTGGCACAAGGCTTTTTAATTTGTGAGAAATATTCTTTGATTTGTTTTTTGGTTTTCTTCTGTAAAAGTTTCTTAGGATTTATAACAAATGGGCAAGCAAACAAAAGCATTTCCTTTCTTAGAGAGCCTTTTTTTTCCACTGGAGGAAATGTACCTCCAACTTACTGTAAAATGAAGAAAAAGGATATAGAGAGTAAAGTTTACCTTTGACACCTTTCTTTATGCTGTCGGTTCAAAAGGGTGTGATCTACATTTAATGCATCCCTAATGCACATAATGAGAGTTTCTGTACCCTAATATTCTATGTTTAAGGTCTTTCAGTCTCTCACAGTCATTATCTTGAAGCGTACAAAGCAAATGAGCTTCTTCTTTCATGGGGGTGAGATGTTTTTGCACAAGACAATGATTGCTCTCACATTCCCAGGGCAAAGTCTTAATTACAGCATCAGGAAACACTTCAAGTAGCCTATAAACATCTCTGCATCCTGAGTTTGGCAGGAGCTTTTTTGGCAGAGGCTGCTAGTGGTCTTACATTGATCACTTCAGTCCTGAGCTGCTATCTGACAGATGTGCTGGAGGGAACAGCATCAGGCTGTTCATGCTCCTGGTCTCTGTGGTAGGCTTTCATCTACCAGATGTGTGATGGAACTCACAATCTCTTTAAATCAGAAGAGCCTAATAAATAAAGATGAAGTTCCTTCAGTCCCTGATTAGTTTACTATATAGGGAGAAGTAGAAAACAAGCATTTTTTGTGGTGATATTTAAGGTATGAAAGAACAGTTCAAAGCAAGCTTACATAAACACAAAGTAGATAAAATTTGGAGCTCTGTGGAACTCTCATGGGAAAAAAAGAAATACCCTTCCTCTTGAATATAGCTCCCCTAGGTTTCTTTTGGTCAGTCCTGCGCTGCAGCTGTAAAGGATTCCAGTTTCCCAGCTCCAAGATGCAATTACTCACAGTTTAAGAGCCACACAGCACACAGGACTGAGACATGTCCCCATATCCAGGACACATTAGGGGAATGCAGTTAACCCTGGCTGCCTAGACAAGTTAGAAACAATCCTGTAATTGTATCTGGGGACAGGCAGGTTGGACTGGAGTTCCCTGACCCAATTATAGTTGTAACTCTGACAAAGCTTAGCTCTCAAAGCAGGTTAATAAGCTAAAGGGACAGATTCATGTTATGTGCAGAGCATGAAAGTTTCTTTGAAGCTGTTCCACAGTGCTCTAACCCGAAGTTCAACAGGCACTTTGCCAGTCTCTCTGCTGTATCCCATGTGAACTTTACATTGCTTTGCTTAGGAGTGACATTCAGAATGCTTGATGTATTTTTCATCATTCTTACAGCCTTGTCGATTAATGTAAGTCATATAGTCCCCTTCTTTAGCAGAGAGGCTGTTTTTTCCAATTTTTAGAAACCATTTACAAAATCTTTTACCAGGGAAGGCTAAACTTTCTTTTGTAACAAATAAGTTCGGTTTTTTCCTGTTTACTTATCTGTCTATTGCTTATTCCATTTTAATGGGGAATTGCTTCCCATGAGCAATTCTAATGAGTCAAAGACAAATCTTCTGAAGATATGCCATTTTGAAGGAGAGGATTGAGGACTGAAGTGTGGAATACATCTGTCTGTAAAAGACTCAATCACCCCTATCATAAGAAAACATTTGGGGTCTACTTCAGGAACATTTCTGTAAGCAGGTACATGTACACTTAATATTTTGCAGCTGAGGAGAGCAGCTGTTGAATTTTCCAATTACAGGGCTCTAATGGTTCCTTACAAGCCCTATGTTTCCTTTAGTCTTCATCATGTGAAACTCCAACTAGTCCTAGAATGGCACCTCAGGTTTCCTTAGGAGGAGTTTGGGGACCACTGGTGTTAATCAAGAGTTTTGTCATTGTCCTCAGTGTAACAATTACACACCTGCAGCTCAATAGCCTGACTTTAATGTCCCATATTTTAATGCAAAGCTGTGTGGAGATGTTAATGTCACTTCAGTGAAACTACTTCCGGTTTCCAATTTTGAAAGGTGTTAAATTCTTTAATAATATGGATTAATTTAATGTACCTAATAATATGTACTCATACAATTAAAAGAAGTGAAAAGTGGGAAGACTGGAGACAGGTACTGGGTACTCAATGAAAATACTATGACTTGCACTAAAGATCTCTTAAGCATGATCTTCTAAAGAACATGCTTAATTCCAAATACTGTCATTGATACTGCACATTGCTTGTGAAAAGTGAGGCTAAATGTGCCTAAAGAAAAAGGCCAGCATGGTAAGAGCACCCTAAGGCATGTTTTGAATGAAAACTTGGGACACTGCAGTCATGGGTATGCTTATAGCTGGTCTAACTTATGGGCTGTATTTAAACTGATATAGCTAGCTTGTGTATCAAGCACAACAAAAATTATGGGCTTTAGGGGACTGCCAAAACCTCTGGATACGTGGAACACTCATCTGTTGTTTGGGCTAATGCTCTGTAATTGCTATCTGAGCTAAATAGGTTAAAGACAGATAGCATCTATGTAAGAGACCATACTGTTGGGTGCAGATAGCTAAACCATCAAAAAATAACTGAGAGTGGTCTGGAAACAGCCCTGGAATGTTATATAGAACTCAGGGTGGGCTGACTTAAAGGGCTAGGAAAAAAAAAACACGTGTCAGTTGAGAAAGTAGAGAGCAGTGGGGAAAAAAGCAGCACCCTAGCACATAGCTGAAATCTTGAAGAGATCACGGTGTGCTAAGGTAAGGGACTAGGAAAAGAATACATGTTGGTTGAGAAAATGGAAATAGTGGGGAAACAAAGTGTAACTAGCACATGACTGAAATCTTATAGAAAGGAATGAGGAAAAAGTAAAAAAGAGAACAAAAGAAAAAGAAGCAAAGATTGAAAAGAAGAATTGTTTCTACAAGAAACAAAACCTGGGAACTAAAAAATCCTGAAGTTAACAGAGATGTGCTATAGAACTATTATTGAAATGGAGGAAAGGGAATAGATGGCAGAAAGTGAGAAATAAGGAAAGATCACACAGAACGAAAGAAAACAAGGAGATTTCCAGAACCTTGTGAATAACATTTTCTTGTGAATGTGCTTTTCTGCAGGACCTCAATTTTGTAACTTATTTTCTGCCTCTGTTGCAGAAGGAGCCAAAGCTTAAGGGCAGGAAAACAGGAAAGCATTCCATTGAAATCAAATCTAAATCCAGACACGAGCCTGGTTTTCAACTTACAGCCTAACTCTAAATCCCTTTAAAGTTTTCTTGTCACTTAATTGCACTACAAAGCCTTGGCAGCTTCCTCACATCACAATTCTAAGCTGTCAAAATAAGTAAAAGTAGATATAAAACTCATCTAGTGTCTGTCAACTTTCAGAAACCATTTTCTAGCTGCAATTATGTACTAAGCAATAAGTTTTTTGTGTCAGGTCATAAGGCCCAACCTACAAATTCTGGTTCATCAAACTTAGTTGGGCCTTGCTTTATTAGGTGGCCTTTCTGGAACAATAAAATCCACCTTTATCATACCTGGAACTGGAGTCTTTGATCTCAGGTTTTACATATTGCATGTTTGTTTGAACTGACATACAAAGAAGAAAGATAAAGCAACTAAAAATGCTCTCACTTCACTGTTAAGTGGTAGAAATTATCTCATTTACATGCACAGGCAGTGGAAAACTTTATAACTGGGGTAATTCCTAGGGACTTCTAGGGCATATAGATAGCAACATGTAGCATTATGATAGCCTCACCTCACCCTTCTGACAAGCTATTGTAACCACCGGGCCTCATGAAGAGAAATATTTTGACCCCAGTTATCTCCTATGGCAGTGCATGGAATATCATGGCCTATGTTACCTTGTGGATGTAGTGCATCCCTGTATGACAACTACACAAAACCTCAAGGCTATTTTGTAGCATGAAATTGAAATTGTGTAGCATAAACAATGCTTAGATACTTTTGTATTAATTAAGGAGGGAATATAAGAGCAGGGATTAAAAAAGTAAAGTTTTCTTAGTTTTGGTAAAAATGGAATTAAGAGTCAGGCTGGTCACATCAATGCCACATATCTATAAAATGTGGATTCAAATTGAAGTGTTTAATCAATCAACACTGTAATTAAAGAACAGCAGAGAGGACTGATTCAGGTTTCTCATACTTGCACTGTACCAACAACACTCAACTGATTTTAATGACATTACTTCTGCTTTGGACTGCTGCTAATAGGACTTGCACTATGGCATTTACCCACACCTAACATGAAGTACACTTGCTCCACAAACCAGTCAGTAGTCTTAAAAGCATATACTAGCAGTTTGCTGAGAGTGGACGTGCTGAGCATGTGTGCTCAGAAGGAGCACAGGTCTGATTGTTATAGTGGGAAGAGAGCACAGTTCAGTTGAATTTCTAGCTGAGTTATTTTTAAAGGGTAGTTTTTTGAACATGGAGAAATGCAGTGCTGAAAATAAGAATTTGTATATAAAATCTTGATGTCTTCGTAGAAATAGTGGTTTTCTTTCCTATGTGCTTTTGGAAAGAAATATTTACAGGTATTTATATGGTTTGTGTGTTGCTATGGAAATGTCAGGGAGGGGTAAACAAAGAGGAACAATTCTGTTTATAAAGAAAACAGAAAACAGATGAGAGGAAGAAAATATAATTATCCCTATTTTACAGCTGAGAAATTTGAACACAACAAAGATAAAGAGCCCAATTCTTATAGAAATCTATCAACCCTTTTAGGTTCACCTGTCATTTGGGCATTGTTCTGCCTGCAGGGTGCTCACAGAACACCAACAAATCATTATGCTCCCCTCACACTGTACCTTTTGCCTGCTTCTGCATTCAGACGCAACCTTTCATCATAGCTGTCAAAACTGTATTTTGTAAAAGACCCAAGTCACCCCACCGCCCCAGCTTCTAAAGAAATATTGGCAAGACCCAGTGATCAATAAGAGAGCTCAGAATAGAAATAAAAGAAACTGGCACTACCAGCAATGAGACATTGCTTTCTGTCCCACTGAATGTCACAGTGTGGATGTAGGCCCTCTATTTATAACATGTCACACTAACTTTGCAGTCTGATAATTTTCTTTTGTTTAAGAACTGACGTTGGAGGAAGTGGGTGGGTCATTTAGTAGTCTGTTCAGTAAGTTCTGCAGTCTTGACAGTAAATTTTGCACTCTCTGATTCTGAATGGTGAGGGTCAGAAACATCCCCAAGCCACCAAGAAGAGGTTATACCTGAAAACAGGTTTAAATTTAAATATGCAAACGATCTCAGTGACTACAGCCTTCCCACTCTTTCCTTCTGTTGGGCATTTCTGATCCTTGCACCCTGCAACTGATTGAGCTGGATTCAACCTACTGTTCAGAGAAGCTGGCTTGGAGACAGCTAAGAAATGCACCAGGAGATACAGGAGCAGATACAGGAGAAAGTGACCAGCCCCATTACATGTGCAAGAAATCAAGTACTTAAAGAACTTAGAGATAGTTTGATCCCACAGTTCTTTGTTGGAGCAAGGAGCCTGAGAAATAAAATCCCACAAAAAGCCATCTCTGTTAGAATCCAGTCCCAGTAAGTAACCAAGAAATTTTTTCCTCAAGACCAGAGTAAAAGGAACAGGAATTGTTCCTCAAGAACAGAGTAGAAGAGGACCTTGTGCACCTGCTTTTTTCAGCTGCTTTGCCAGAGAGCCTGTATTAAGCCTAGGAGAGAGTACAAGCTGAAGAATTTGTACTCTGATCCAGAATTTGGAACATGTAACTGTGGCCATAAAAACTGTAACTTTGGCATAAACAAGCCATGACATAACTGTATCTGTATATCCTCCTCTGAACTTTTAGAGTATTAGCGCCTCTTGAAAAATTTGGTGGGGAAAAACCACCTGACTGAGGATCTTGGACTCATGCTAGAAAATGGGCTACTTCTCTCTTTGGTCACAGAGCTGGGTGTCAAGAAATGTCTAGGAAGTAAGTCACTCTGACTCCTCAGATAATAGCTAATTCTTGCATGCATCTCACTTCCACAAGACAGTCAACCAGCGCCTGATATTCTTGGATCTCAACTCTGAACTCCGTTCTCTACATGTTGTATATTTATTTCAAAATAAATACTTTCTTTTTCTTTAGGTTCACTCTGTCTTGGCACGTCTTTCTGACTAGAGTTGTGTTCATCTTAGGTGAAAGATGGAATAGTCATCTAGTGAAAGGAATTGACCAGAAAATGAAGCCAGGTATCATTTAAATAACCCAGACCATGTCACAGATTCAGCCTGGACTGAGACCAAAAGAATACTTAGAGCCTTTTTTGCGTGAAACTTGAGGCATGTGTGGCTTTTTACATTTTCAGTAAGGAGTGCGTCACAGAAAAAATGTCTCTGTTCATATGTGAAGTCTAGGAAGCTGGAGCTGGTAGAAGGTTTTTGCTTTTTCCCCAGAACTTGTTAGGTGACATACTTCACTAATGTATGGACTTGTCTCATTGGCCTATCTCTCATCTTTTGCTACACTTGTGGATAGAAATCCAAAGTACTGTCATATTCCCTGTTCCAGTTCTGCCCCCGCTAAAATCAGAAATCACTATTGCTTCCTTTCTAAGCCATAAAACTATCTATGGCCTTGCTTTGACTCATAGTCACCTACAACTTCTGCCATCCATTCCTATCCTTAGAGCCACTCCATGCTAATCTCATCTGGAAAAATCCTGCACTTGTTAAATCATGTCTCTCACTCTTTACTAATCTATATCAACCAAGACAAGACCTGAAGGATTCAGTGCTATCATCTGGTGCTCAAGGCTCTTTGTCTATCATCTGCTTCAAGCTTCTGCTCCGCTTTGCTTCAGCAATGTTGGGTCTAACCTGGTAGGCTGGAGTAACTGGTCCAACATCACCAATTTACTAACATCACTAGGAACTGTAATATGAATCAACTGCTTGAACAACTAATGCTGCAATCACTATAGCTGATAGAAAATGGACTAATCTTGGAGGTGTATCTATGTATGTGTATGTGTTTCCACATCTGGATGGGGCAGTCAGAATGCAAATCAATTAGGCAGAAGAGGGGGGAGATGGCTCATCTCAGATTTGTTGCAAGAAGGTATTCTAACTATGATGTTTACTTTAGTTTTGAGCAAAACAGGATCTTGACAGTTAAGAATCTTTGATACAGATTTGGAGCTTGTGCAACATATCAGTAAATCAGTAAGAGCCACTAGACATATCAGGACTAGTGACAGACATAGATCTATCTGTATGAATTTAAATGCTTTGTTTGCAGAAATGGTACACACTGCTTTGCACTATGACTAAAAAAAGATTTGGCTTCTTTGGAAAAGCTTACCTGGGCTTAGTTCTACTCTCTGAGGGAAAACCCAGATAGAGTAGGAGTTTTTCTGCTAACTCTGGTTACCAAGGTCTGCTAAGGAGGATGGAGGGAGGAATTTTGGGGTTCTTCGCACAAGAAAACTTGAGGATCAGATCTGCTATGCTTGTATTCAAAGGAAAAGAAGTCAGGTACAGGAATCTACTTTGACTTTAGAACTGAGGAAAGACAATAAAGGAGACAAAGTAAAATAAAAAAATTATATGGTCATGGCTGCTTACAGATAAAAAAAACCTGCTTTTCATCCACCCCCTCCTGTTTGTTATCATTTATCTGTGACATAAAAGCAAAGACTGCCAGTTAAAGGAAGCATCTCTGTAAAAGCATGAGCAGAACAGATATGAGCATTTTCCTTTCTACAGCAAAGGAGAATGGAACCCAGTTCTAATATTAAAACAGAGAGTAAGGAAGTAAATATTTTACTTAGATATTTGCTGAGAGGAGAGAAAAGACTCCTTTTTAGCATTAGCCCAGTTAAGGGAACTTGAAAGGTTAAATAAACATAAATTCCTGAGAGGTAACTGTGTGATATGGGTCTAGAGAGAGGACAGCAACATGAAGCTAGAGTATTCTCAGTAGTGCTGTTATAGAGCATTTGCTGTGCCAACACTACCTTATACTATAAATTGATGTATCTTTTGCTGTATTTTACTAGGCATTATAGTTTGTATTTTTGTTGTATGCTTCCACTGCGTTTTCGTGTTGTATATTATAATAAGATACATAATTCTGACACAACAAAAGCAGATGAAATAAAGCTTGACTGATTGATGCTGCTCATATATTTTAGACTGTCATTTGAAATCAGCCTGAATTTCCAAGTTGACAGTAAATGAATATTGATACAAAAACTATTCATGTAACACAAAGCTTTTTACTCTGTGTTCTAAGTGTTTTCTTACTTGACTGGCTGGGTTTGAGATGTCTTTTAACATATCTAACTGGGAGAATAGGAGTAAACATATTTTTAGTTCTGAAAGTTGCATGATACAACGATTCTGATTGATTAAAAATAGAACAAGCGCAGGAAAAAGTATTCTTTGGAAGTTAGATCTTTTTGCTGCTTCTCCTTTATGTCCTTTTGATATCCAATGCTACAAGCAAATTCTACCTGACTAGAGAAGACAGAAAGTTTCTGGAAAATAAATACTTCATTCTCTTTTGCATCTGTGTGAGAGAGGAGTGGATTCTACTGAGTTTTGACAAGTGCCTGTGTCAGGGGGGGACATCATAGATTGTTTCCTGTCAATAGCAACTGCCTTCTTTGGAACTCCTCTGTCTCTCTTCCTTTCTTGCCCATGTCGAACCTTTCATCAGTTGAGTGCTGAATGAGTAAAGTGGCCGAAATAAATAGTACCCCATGTTGTACCAGATTTCCAGTTCTTAGAAAAAAAAGTGGACCAGAGATACAGTTAATATTCTTTAAATGCATACTGTCTAAAAGTCATTGCTAACACTGTTGTGCCCTCTATCAGTAACAGATCTATGAATAGAAAGATTGGCTATTCCTGAAAAGGGTTCCGTTACTTCTTCAGCTGATAAAGCTAAAACTAGCACAGTTGTAACAGTTCTTCTTCATTCATGACTTGAATGAAATATATTTAATTTCTCTCTCCTAAATTAGAAATTCACTGAACAGTTTCAGGAAAATATTGCAGTATTTGAAAAGAAAAAAAAATTGCATAAGATGCTTTCAAGAAGAATAGGTGAAGATCCACAGAGCACTGCATCCACTTTTGGAGATCTTTTGAGCACTTCTAGGTTGCATATCTTGTTCATGTCTCAAATTGATATCAGGTAGAGGCCCACCTAGGTGCTAATCTCACACCTTCTGCATGAAAACCAAGCTTTGATGGGACACATGTCTGTGATACCTTTGTAGACTGTATATGCCCATTAGGGCCTCATATTTTGTTGGACCAACAAAACATGTTATGCCTCAGTTGCTTATTTAAGCATTTAAAGAGATTGAGAAAATTTGGACATGTTTTGTCTTTCCAAAAATTATGATTTTGCTCAAGGACCAAGAGGAATAGCAAGAGAGGCTCAATAATCCTACCCAGATGTTTCCTTAAAAATGACAGAAAGAGGAAAGAGTTTATAATTGATGAAATCACAGTCCAGAGATCCAATAATTGAAGAAAATATAGTTAATTTCTGGCATTTGAAATGGGAGGACGGGGAGATTGTATTCTGATGATGGTGGCCATAATATGCCAGAAGGTGAACGATCTTGATTTTCTTAGTCAGCTTCTTTCATGGTTGGTAGCAAGAAGAGATTCCTAAATAAGTATTAAAATGAATACTCATACTTTGATTCTTACATGCTATTTTCAAATTATGTTGAAAGATGAAAATACTAGATAATCTAAAGTACCACATTTGTCTCACAAAAAAAAAAAAAAACCAAAACCAAACAAAACCCAAAAAAGAAGAACCAGAAGAAGAAGGCTGCAAATTTCCTTTAAGCATGATATTATATCAAATGCATGCTTATCTAGTAAAATATTTTTATTGGAGAAAAGCAATCATTGGTAACTTCATAAATTTTAATGGGGCACTTACACACCGGTCAATAATGCTACATGTAATGATTTCTCTTTCACCAACACTTTAGTGTTGTCAGTTGACCTTTAGTAGAGATTCAGTGATGTAAAACAGCTCTCACAGAATTCAAAGTAATGACACTGGCCCTTCTAAAAACTGAAATGACATCCTCAAGTTCAGCTAATTATAAATGATCCTGGATTATCCAGGATCATGTAAATATCAGAAGAGATTTTTTTTGTGGCCTACAAAAACCTTTGCTGTTTTCTGTGATTGGCAGTTTCCAATCAGTACTGTCCTTTTTAATTATCCTCAAGTTTTCTTGTAGCACAATGGAGCCAAGAAAACATTTGAAGTCTCAACAGTGTCCCCAATTGCCATGGTAGGAATAATAGACCTGAAAGTTAGATGCTATCAAGATAGAGATTTACAAACTCGATTTTTCACAATGAAGTGAAGAAGCTAATGTGAAGACTGACAAGTATGCGGGCTGCATTTTAATGTTCCTTATCTCATTTTACTGTGCTGCCTTAACATTGCCAAGCTAAGTTCTTGACCGAGTTACATGTGGTTTATGTCTCATTATAGGGAACATTAAGCTGAAAATTATCTCAGTATAGGATATCCCCCTCATGCAAGGTGATCTCTATATGCCTAGACCCTGGAGTGAGCTCCAGCTCACTCCCCAGTTCACGTTAACAGTGAGTGAAGCTGCATTTTTGCAGCTCAGTTTATGCAACTAATTGCAAACATAGCTTGCTTTACGTATAATGATACACTTTTGAGTGGCCTGGAACTGGCTGAATGCTGGGTTGTTCTGTAGCATGTTGTCTCCTTCTTCTTAACTATTGCTTTCTGATTTACCTTTTGAGGTACAAAAGAGGCCAGAACGGCACAAGACTGTGTCCTATTGACAGGAAGCAGGCTCTGCTATGATAACTTGAGATATCTGCAGAAATTGTTGGAGAGAGCTGTAGAGATCTTCAGACACCATCTGCAGAATATGTGACAGTTTTACAATATTGCAACTGAGTGAATGACAGATACACGTCAGACTGCAGGGTTCTGCCCTGCATTTGCACTACGTGGATTACTTCTTCCTCAGGATGTTAACTAAGACTTTGATACATGGGAAGAATGGCTTTGAGAAAAAAGATAAAATTGTTATACACATAGGTTAAGGCAATGTTTTTATCATCCGTGGTCCATTTAATTATAAAAGTTACATTAAAAAGAAGAAGCAGAACTATAGAGGGAATAGTTGTCCTGGCATCCACACAGTCTGTCTCACTGGACTAGTTTTTGTCTGAATCAGTAGACTGAGCCTCTTCAGCAGTAGCTATGCTTTAGATTCTTTGCTTGTAATCACTTTCTGCTTTATCTTCATCATGGAGGAATTAGATCTGGAAGGATTCTGTGATCCCACAAGTATGACAAGTTGGAGTTGGTGGAGAGAGTTGCTTCTAAACTACTGATTACCATGCATCTGAGATCATAAGAAAAGTAGATATGATCCCATTAACTTCTTGAATAATTACAGGATAGTTGAATTCAAATCTAAGTCAAAACATTGAGTTAATGATAAATGCAGTTCATTTTGACAGAATAAAAACTATGAAATTATATTTTTTTAAGGATGCAAGGACTTAGGGGATTGAACCAAGTGTTTTTGCAATAAAATGTTTACTAGCTACAATTCTACATATATTTTACTTAGCAACCAAATGTGAGGAGAGCACATGGGCTGTTGAATGAGTGTATACACTATATTATGAGAAAAATTTATGCAAATTAAACTTTCAGTTTTCTTCTTTAAAGGAAAAAAAAATTTTCTTAACTTCAGGATAAAGAATATTTCAACTTGATATCACAGTATTGTGATCATTCTTATGCATAATGTTTTGTTAACACTGCTTTTGCTACAGCACATACTTCTAAAGGAATATTTGTGCTCAGAGTTGTGGTGACAACTCTGATTAATTGTAAGGTTTTTTCCACGTGTGGTGGGGAAATTATATGACTTTCTGACTTAAGTCCCTAATCAGAACTCTCACTTTCTCTCCACTTTAGGCACATGTAATTTCATATTGAAAAAATTTGAACATTCCCCCTCTATTTATCTCCCGTCTGGTAACTGATGGAAGATTGGTGATTCCTCTTATTTTAAAAAATGTCTTCACTCAAACTGCTAGGCATGGGGAAGTTTGGTGCCAGAAGGACCAGGAATATACCTCTGAGGTTTTAAGGGACTGTCAGCAGAACCTACATTGCTATATAAATTAGCAAGTTTCAGTGGCACCAGTCAAGTTAGGCCAATGTGCTTCAACTGAGCATCCATTTTCAACTGGAAAAAACATTGTGTGCTTTGTACTGGGGTTATCTGATGTGAAATCTTTGTTGCACTCTGACTTTTTTGCCGATAGTAACACATGAGCCCTTTGAAATCTTTTGCAACAGTGAGTTTTTGGAAGGTTTATAGGGGAGCCATTCTCAATCATTAGATTGGTTTCCCCCCATAGTGAGTTTGCATATGATGAAAAGACATTGAAAGCTCAGAATATTCTGGATTTTTAATAGTGGAATGAATAAAAAGAATGTATAGAAATGAAGATTTCTGTAAAAGCAGAGGTTATAACACCACCTAACAGCTGTAAACAAATATGAAGCACTTTTTGCTAGAAATATTTTAACTTTTCCAGTTACAGGAACACAATATTACAGAGCATAACACTGCTGTGAATTTACATTGGCTTTTGCTGTCTTTGAAGAATAATATTACATACGAGCTGCGACAGAGCACTAGTGGCTGTTGTATTTTTAAATACTTATTACACTTTTGGTTTAATGAAGAGACATTGATATAATACATCCCAGTATTCTATAGAGAATTAAAATGGTTTTGCTCAGAAACCACAGGATCCAGATAGTAAGTCTGTTTGGTTCGGAAGGAAGAATTTTCTTTTTACTGGGTCACAGTTAGTGACTGAAAATATGTTAGGGTTCTGCTGCAAGAAAGAGATCAAATTGCTCACATAATTTCTTTCAAGATTCTACTTAGACATTATATGTCTTTATATAGACATTTTCTGTTGACTTGGGAAAGAAACTGATACTCTGCAAACCTTTACTGGACCTGTCTCTGTGTGCCAAAAATGGCTTACTTGGATTTATCTTTTTCTGGTGTTTCTAATGCTAACTTCCATCCTGCTATCATAGCCAGCTTTCCTCTTTGGAGACATGTTACTCAATTATATGATAAATTCCTCAAAGCTGTGAAACTAATCCCTGCCAGAGGACAGTGAGCTGCAATTTTCATCGTCCTTCAGAAAGCATTACTGCCAGCATTTCGGTTCCCCTATTGTTTATTATTACAATAATACTCATCTATTTACAGACAGGCTGGATACAAATGCTGTGGCTTGACCAGCCTTCCAAAGTGGTTTCTGACTTCGACACATCACTGGAAACCCAGGGAAAGGATTAGGCCTCTAAAATGCTTTCCTGTTGTATTTTGACTGGACTGAAGTAAAGAATTTGTGAAGTATCTGAATGTTGCTGATAGAAGTGGCCTCTTTCTAGTTTGTTACTCATTTAGCCACAGTTTAAATAATTTAGTTTTGGGCCTTTGGTTATGTGTTTCCTGAGTGATTTGTCTAACAAATTCTAATTTTTCTTAAATAAAATGTATCCCCTTTAGAATAAATAGTCTTTCCATTTCATATGATGGAAAAGAAAACCAAGATAAATTTCCTGAGTCCAAACTACACCTAACCCCACTCCACCTTGCAAGCCCCATAGAGGAAGTAATTCTGCTATTTCAGGAGTCATACTTTGGAGTGTCCTGTACAGCCCTGGAACAGAAGTGCTAAGTTGAAGGATTAACCTTACTGATTCCCAGTCTTTCCAACTTCTTCCACCCCTACTTTGCAAGATGGAGGCTTGTTTGATTACAATGGCTGTCGCAAGATTATTTAAGATGTCAGCTGATGTTCCTTACTGAGCAATATGTCTTGGATTGGCTTAGAAAAGCTGTCAAGGCTCTTTGAAACATAATATTGGGAATCTATGAGTATGAGGGCAAGTTACAACTTGGATGTATGTCAGAGTCTGCTCAGGTCTAGATTTTCAAGTGTCATAGGGGAAAGAAGACATCTACAGCTTTTATTGTGTCTGTTTTTTTGTTTCTTGGGGTTTTTTATCCCTTGGTGTTTGTGATGTGTTGGGGTTTTTTTGTGTATTTTGGGTTTTTTGGGGGTGCTAATGAGGCAGGACACTGGGCTGGTATGCTGTTATTTGGCTTATTCTCTGATATCCTGAAAAAAATTCCTGCAGCCATATTTGGAGTTTAGTCAGCTTCTCAGATCTGGGTGTTGAAGTTTTCTGTGAATCACATTGACAGCTCCTGCCAGGTACCCTGGGTAAATTACTTCATAAAGTATATAAAGTAAGGCATGATTAGAATCTTGTAATGTTATTTCCTTTCTATGTAGTCTGGAAGAGAAATTAAGCAGTTAAAAATGAAGAATAGAAAGTACTGCTACCACATAGGAGTCATATGCCCAGCTTTTATAGACTGAATTACTTAGAGTAGGAAAAGGAGCCTGGAAGTTCCCTGACCACACTAACTGATTTTCTTGCTTTCTGATGGTCTTGATATTCAGTCTTTTACAGAAGGTAGAAAAGCCTCAGGGAGAACCATTTGCTAGTTAGATGACACTGCTGAGTGATTAGTACAAGCCACTTTTTTCTTTTTTTAATGAGGTAGGTAGATAACTCAGGGTGAAGACTCACAACTGCATGAAAGATTTTGAGGTCTTCCCCCCCATCCTGGTTCAGCATTAAATGTGCAACTCTTTCTGAGGACTTACAACATTTAGTTTTTTGAGGGACTTCCACAGGGAAAGTGGGTATACTTAAAACAGGTCTAGGAATCATGGAATTTCTCTGAAATTGTCCTCAAAGCATTTTCCTCTGAAAATGGTGTGGGAGTTAGTCTTTTGTGTAAGTGACAGCAGACTCTTCCTAGCTACATCACTCAGTCTTGGCTGTAAGGAGGCCTTAATGTCCCAAAGGAAGTCCCAATCAACTGGCTGCTGTCAGCCCTCAGCTGTGTTGAGCCCGTGCCAGTTTGCATTAGGTTTCAATATTTACTAGGAGTGACAAAGCACTAGACAATATTCCAGTAAATACAATCAGTCACATGGAATTCAAAAATTTATGCTTAAATTCCTATTTCAGATGTTTTTTATATGTTTTATATTCTATAGTTGCTAGATATGCATACAGCACATAACTAGTCCTTGACACAGGGTCAGAACTCAGGTATTTGTCCAAATTTAAAGCAGTTGGCTCATATGTATACTTCTGGTCTACCTAGATGAAAGTTTAAGTCTCTTCTATGAAAATGCCCTACACTAACAGAAAGAAAAAAATATTCCCTGGTTCTCTTTTGGTTCCCAAATGTTTACAGTTCACAGTAGCTAGATGGTAAGGGAAACATGGGATTAAATCTCACTAGAGATCTAGTTCAGATAACAGTGTATGTAGAGGTTTTTACATTTTGGATGAGGCTGTAAACAGCTTTTCCCCTCTCGACCATAATTTTTGGATGCCTATTCTAATTGTCATGTACTCCTTTCATATGCTCCTTTATTTGAGCACTGTGATTCATTCTAACTTTAAAATTTATTCAATTTCTCACACATTTCGATGTTGACTTTTCATTATGTATGTCAGAACTTAAGAAACACTTAAAGAATTAAAGACTGACATAGATTGCAATGAAATGTGTTTACAAGGAAGGAACATGAAGTGATTTTCTGAGAAACAGTTTATTTATGAGTTATTTGCTCGTCCTTGATTTTGGTCTGCCTCAAGTATTGCATTATGCATTTTATGCCTTTGAGCATAACAGCTGTATGGGAACAGCTGTATGCGTGTGTATGAACACATCTTCAAATGAGAATCATACTCTGTAGAAACCAAGATGACAAAAATTTATAAAACATCCTGTCTGATTCAGAGTGAATGACAACAGTTGTTTGACAGTGCACAGGAGAAGTTAACAAGTTTTAAGGGCAGAAAGATATTTGTGTTTGATAGAATATATTTTGGTTTTGCTGTGTAAAGCTTGCACTGCCTCCTTCAGTGCTAGATGTCAAAAATATTTTTTAAGTCTTTAATCTTTAAATTAAGTAGCACAAACCATTTGTTACACTTCTCTAAAAGAAATTTTTTGGAAATTACTAGTAGCAAAAATAAGGTTGAAGTGTTTATTATAAACTGTAGGGTTAAAATCACTTTGGAAATGTTTTGCTCCTATGATAATTTAACTGGTAAGACAATGGCTCCCACTGATACTTACCACTGTTATGGTAATAGCATTTATCAGAATGTTGCCAAAGTTGTGGCTAAGTATTTCCTAGGAAATGACATGAGGGAGGATTTTGTTCAGGCTTTGGTCTGTAGAACGCCTAAAGCTCATAAATCAGAAGGACAGTGTTTTTTTGTGCTACTGTTGAAGCAACAATGACCCAGTGAAATTCAAAAACTGCTCCAAGGGGAACAGTTTCCCTTTTAATCTCCTATACATGTTAATTCATGCTTGGAAAAAAACTTCACACTAATAATGCTAGATTGAAGAAAAGCAAAAAAATAGCTACCAAACTATTTATTGTTGGTCAGTGAGTGCACAATACAAACACAATTCAATTTTGGGGCAAGCACCAATTCCTGCAAAATTCCAAAGGGTATGGATAGCCCTTGGGCTGTCATTAAGCTGGTCCCTTGGTCACATTAATGAACTACAGAGCTATGTCATTCAGTCATATATTTTTGAACAAGCCAGGGTTCAGTACCCTGATACCCTCATGATGTACTTCTGTCCATTTTGATTGAAAAATTGGTTCAAAATTAGACAAGAGGCCATAATAAAAATGAAATAGAAATAAAACTTTCCCACATAATTTCCAATTAAACAATCCCCACGTGGTATTGAATAGACTTCTCATAGGACCTGGAAAATAAGCATTATTTTTGTTTCATTATTATATTAACTACTTGTTAGTTATCAAAATAAGATCACATGCTATTTATTTCAGACCTGGTACAGGTGTGTAATGTAAGCAGTTAATGTTAGTCCCACTAAAAAAACCACAGTACCTATACAGCTTTTCACCTTGAAAACTGTGTTTCTGTCTAGCAATTGTTATTCTAGAAAGCTGCCCAAATTCTAAAGGTTAATTTTGAGGAATCTTAGCACTTCTCCGAAGCTATGAGTCATAAAATCATAGAATGGTTTCCAATGGTTTCTGTTGGAAAGGGCCTTAAAGCTCATCTTGTTCCAGCCTGTTGTCATGGGCACCAGGTCAAGTTGCTCAGACCCCCATCCAACCTGGCCTTGAACACTTCCAGGGATGGGATATCTGGGCAACTTGTCTCAGTGTCTGACCACTCTCACAATAAACAGTTTCTTCCTAACATCTAAACTTGACCTTTGTGCCAAGGAGAGTGTCAAAACACTGTGCAGTTGCTCAACATGATGTAGAGAAGTAGAGGCTGAATACAGCAGCCTGAGTATTGTGTCTGCAGGGCTACTGCTACACAAAATACTGCCATTCACTAAGACCATGCCTCTCCATGTCTCCTGTTTCATTTTGGATTAGCAGTAAACCTCTAAGTGGATAATGAGAGAAAGACAAAAGAAGGATTAGGAAAGAGGAGTGAAAGGCAATGATTATTTGTGCAGTTTAATTGTCAGAACATGTGAGCTACAGGTTTAGATCTAATTACAAACCAAGTGGAATAGGCTATCAGGCTTATTACCTATAAATGCATGCTGTTGTAATTGCAATCTTATTTAGATATTAAAAACATGTTTATAGAACTATGTTTTTTTTCCTGAAAAAGGATATTCTGGTTTAGGAGAATAATCCTAGGAGAGAGTTCAATCTTGAAAATCTTAGAGATTTAATTTCTTTATTACATCTGGGTGATGAGATAATTTTTTTTGAATTTTCACTTCCCAATGGTCATTTGAAATTCAGCTTGTTGAACGCTTTGAATATTGCTGCTGGGTGCCTAATTTTCTAGGTGTTTAAAAATTAAACATGGCAGAACTAGTGTCTCTTTCATAATTTTTTCTTTATATGCTCCTAAGCAATACTGCTGTTCCACATTAACTAAAATCCAGTTATAAATACTTTTAAAAGAAATGTCTGACTTCTGCCTGTACTTCTACTTTTTTATCCTTCAGTAGCACATTGGGCTTATGAATACTGGTTAGAATTCATCTCTACATGTATTTTTAATATCAACTTCAAGTTTTTCACTGAAGCCAGAGTTATAAGTGCATATTTCAAGATTATACGTTAGGCAAGCAATCTGCATATATAAATGACTCACTTGGCAATTTGAATGACTTCTCCGTTTCTGAACAATTCCTGTCTCTAGCCCTTTTCTGTAAATGGTTTTTAACTGATCTGGCTTAGAACTTTTCATTTATGCTTTTACATTTTTGTTGTGTGTATGGGGAAGAAATTACATTGGCGCTTTTTCTGGAAATGTGCTATCTGCAGAGATTAGGGGACTGCAGTTTATTTGCACTTTCAGCCATTTCTTTCCTTGTCTGCTAGATATTTTCATAACTGATAAAAATACTTGCTGACTAATCTAATTCAATACAAACACATAGAGAAACTCAGGGATATCTAAGACTTTCTCTTACCAAATAGGATACTTATGGTTGGGAGGATTGACTGGAAAAAAAGAGAAAACACTTAATCCATAGCAACAAAAAACCCCACAGAACATATGTTTGAGTTGCTTGCAATGGGAAAGGAATATGGGCCCTCGGCCCTGTTCGGACTTTTCTGTTTATTTGTTTATTTTCCTTCTGAGTGTTTGTTTTCTGGGTAGTGTCCTCTTCCAACAGGTGAGACTGGCCTTCTGTCTCTGAAGTCAAATGCCTTCATAACATTTCCTTGTAGTCTTGGTTTATTTCTTTTTTCTTGATTCACTATGTGGCTTTGCTTATGAAGAAGAAGAAGCTATCATCAGACAAAATTTTCTTCAGCTGTAGTATATTTTGCTTGGCACAGCTGGACTGTCCCAGCATTGTTGTTGTATCTCACAATTCCATTGTCATTTCACTCTGAACAGAGCCTAGTTTGGAGGAGTTACAAATGCATTTTGTTACTACTAATACTTTAAATTTTTGGAATTCATAAGACTTTCAGGGCAGATAGGCCATTTTTGCCATAACAAACAATTATCAGGAAATCTTAAATGTTGTTCTTGCAGTGGTCTTAGATACAGCATAAAGCACGCATTTAGCAGTGGTGGCCAATTTTTTGATCTGAATTACGTCTCATAAAAAGAGCTAAAGAAAAAAAGTGAATGGCTATGTTACTTTGGCTCTAATTTTCTTTTATAAAGATAAAACTCTGCAAACAATCTTCTGAGACAATGTTCACATTACTGTAATTTGGTTTCAGTGAAATAAAGACAGTGGCAGAATTCTTTTCAGCATACAACTTGTTTGATTCTGCTAAGCTGTGGCCTGAAAAAGGGCTATGTTTCCTCATGAGCCACTGTACGTACAGAATTTTGGACTAGACTGCTTGGACTGATATATTTCCATGGCTGCTCATGATCTTTTGTCTGCTTAATCAGACAGCTAGTGATTCGCAGTCCTCTAAAACTAAACTTCCATGATTTTTTTATGATACCATGTTTAAATATTTTCTTTCTATTTCATGGTACAGTCTCTCTATTTTTTTATTGCATCCCATTGTTTTTCTTCATCTACTCTAAAATCCCTACCATTTCTTATCATGATAAGAAACTGGTCTTGCTGTTAACTTCACTATAAGCATTGTAGGACAGTAGGAAAATAATCACCCTCTAGATAGAAATCCTAAAATCTATACTATGATCGTTCCTTTTCTTGGAAGGAGTCACAGGACCTATTAGGCCACCTTGCTAAACCGGTGAGAAAAAGAATAGTTAAAGATGAAAGAAAAATTGTACAAGATATTAAAAATATACAGACTCCTGAATCAGAAAGAAACAGGAAATCACTGAAGTAGAAAATAGATCTTCTAAAAATTAAAGGAAAAAAATGTATTGATGCCATGGGGAGATATTGCTAAAAGTGAAATTAATTCTAGGAAAGATGCCAGTAACATACACCGCTTCATGAGAAGAATAAATAATCCTGGAGAACATAATGATTTCTTGGAACAAGTGACCAGTAAATTAAGAAAATAGTAAGGTTGATAAGACTAGGAACAGATGGGAGATAGCCAAGAAATGTAAAGAAAAATGTATCTCTGATGTAACTATTCATATTTAAAATGCACAGCATCTAGGGGTGCTGGGAATAGACAATGGACAAACTGTCTTAGTACTGTAAGGATTCCTGAGCACTTAGGGAAATTCAGGGTGCCAGAATGGGTTTTGTTTTGTCAGGAAAAGTGTTAATTAAATGAAAACCTATTTTTGTTGTAAGTCTGTCTTTCTGTGAACATGGGTTCCTAGATTTCTAGCAATGATCTCTGGGTATTGCATCAATGTGGCTGCTAAAGCCTGGGAAACAGAGAGTTGATTTAATTCAGTGGTTGTGCTATTGACTATCCTAACACCATGAACATTTTGTGATGGTTATAAGGTTTTCTATTTAGAAGTAATTACAAAGCTTCAACTGCTAAGCACACAGTGCATTGGATAACACCTGACCTATTTGTCAAAACCTGAAACTTTGTGTAATCTCAAATATTTTAATAACATAGAAAACTTTGCATTCTGTCTGCTCCCCCATTCCCTTTTAGTCCATTAAAATGAGCCTAAAAGAATAGATAGAGGATACCAGAAACCTCAGTGTGTATGAATTGGGTATTTTGTTCATGAACTTTCTCCCATTACGCTAATTTTACTGATTTCTACTGATAGAAAAGTGGAACTCTGCTTGAGAAAATACTCCTTGCTGAAGTTCTGCTCATTAATATTACAACAGAAAGGAATGGAAGTAGAAACTTCCTAGTACTCTATGAATCAGGTCTTACTGTCCAAGAACTTTTTAGCATCTACTTTTCTGTATCAAATCTGATTGAATTTGGCATTTAGCTCTTCATATAGTGACTGAATGTTTGGTCCTGTGGATTGAAATAAATGGGATAGGAATTCCTTGGACCAACAGAACATTTAGCAATTTATGTCTAATTAAGCAGGTGTATATCCATAAAACAAAGAATCACAGAATTATTTAGGCTGGAAAAGACCACTGAGCCCAACCATTAACCTGCTGCCAAGTCCACCACTGAACCATGTCCTTAAGTGCCACATCTACACATTTTAAATACCTCCAGAGATGGTGACTCAGCTGCTTCCCTGAGCAGCCTGTTCCAGTGCTTGACACCCTTTCCATGAATAATTTTTTCCTAATACCCAATCTAAACCTCCCCTGGCAAAACTTGAGGCCATTTCCGCTCTTGCTATTGCTTGTTTCCAGGGAGGAGAGACCAGCACGCTCCAGTGCCTCAATGTTCTTCTTGTAGTGAGGGGCCCAATACCTTTAATTTCTCTTAATATAAGCCTTAAAAAAAACCCAAACCTCCTTATCTTTTACGTTACTGACATAATCTGCCAGCACTTTTAGGTCACAAACTTTCACATCTCCATCTTATGTGACTTAATTAATAGCAGTATCTCTGCTGATTGTTAGCCATATCAATGTGATGAACAGTTTTTAATTATCTGAAAGTAGTCTGAATTGAATGTATTGTAAAATTTGTATCAAGGTTACAGAGGGGGGAACTTCAGAGATGGAATAAAAAAGCACTAAAGGCAATAGAAAGTTCATTCCACGTGAGTAATGAGCCAGTAGTCTTCAGTGGTTTTGCTATAGTCCTATATAATCCAACAGTAAACAAGCAGATTCTACAGCAAACCAAATAATTTTAGGATTTATTAAAAGCATTTTGGAATATTATGTTGTTTACAGTAGAGTCCGGTCATTTCAACTCTATTGATTTGTGTTCAAATAATTTTCACAGTGTCACAACTGATTCATGTCTGATGGCATTTCCATTTAAAAATCCTTATTTTTTAAAAAAGTGTCTAGACCTTTCTATCTGCAAATAATTTACAATTACTTCCACACATGTCCTGAATATAGAACAGCAATGAGTAGATTTTTTTTCCATTTGTATACCATTACTTAATTTGACGTATGTCTCTGCAGGATTGTTCCATAGTCTCTAAAAATTGTTCACAAAAATTCTGGAATGTTTTACCTAATGCCAAGATTTATTTAGTTGTATTTTAAGGAAGATGCAAGCTTAGAAATTAAAGTAATCTGCCTTCTGAATCTTGAAATACAAACACTTTAGAATGCATATTAGGTTATCAGGTCTTGTTATACACATCTTAGAAGTCCTCCAAAACCAGGATAGTCATCAGTTAAGAGCAATAGATCTTCACTAAGACTGTTCTGCTGTAATAATTAATTAAAATTTTACTATGGCTCTCTCTTTCAGTAACCTTTAAGGAATGTAAATACAGCTATAATTAGTTTCCCTGGTGGATTTGTTGGGCTACTTTTTTCTGATTTTGAAAAATATCTGTTAATGGAATAATGTAAAAAAATAGTTAGTAAAGTGTTTCTTTATGGCAACAGTTAAATTCCAAAAACTTCAGAGGAATGGAAGATCAATAAAATCATATATGACCAGAGAAGCACACATGCGAACAGTGACCAAAAATAGGATGGTATAGATACAAACCTTAGCAGTATTTTAAAATTCCATGTGGATATATTTGAAGCCTTCATATATTTCAGCTTTTGTAATTCATAGCTTTTCCATCCAGATAGAGATTGTATGGGACATTAGTTGCCTTCAGTGGATAGGCATGAATGTTAGAACAAACATTTTCCCTTGTCATAGCAAGAACTGAGTATATTCAACTTCTTGACATATAGTATCTTACTGAGATACAGAATATAAATTAAGTTCCCTGTTATTTATTATCATGAAATATCTCATACCTTAAAGATTCTTTTTTGAACATTCATCCTAACTCATATTCTGTTCTTGTTTATCCTTAAAGTATATGACAGTAATTCCATTGCAGGGACCCAACTTTAAAAAATGATCAAGTAAAACAAATCTTTATGTAATTATTGCCAAAATAACCAGAAAAGGTCTCTTTGAAGGAAATGTTAGAAATATCTTTTTCTTTTTATACTCTTAGTTTTAACAGAGGTTTCACAAAATGAGGCCTCTTAATTTTATTTGGTTGATTAGTAGTTGAACTAAGATTTCTGTCTCTTTAACTGCATTAAAAAATAAAAATGTAATTCAATTTGCTTGAAGGATTTTTTCCTAGCATAATATTCTGCATCCAGAGTTGCCATAAAAAATAAGTAGGGGAAGCACTTGTGCTTTCTTCAGTCTGCCTCTCTCTTCTTCCCAGATAGTCTGTGCCTCCAAAAGTTTTTATCTTGCATTTCTTGAATACATTAGAACTTGGTTACTGCTTCACATTGTTTGCTTGGTCTTTCCTAGAATCCATACAACCTTTTTTCTTGTCTCTAATATCTTACAAGATTATCTAGACCAGCATAGATTCCATTGTAGCAGGTGTTATGTGACCCCAGCCACAGGAGGATATCCTATTGATATTTGCCATACTGAAATGTTCTGTGACCCCAGTCGTAAAATTTCATCAGTTTTATTCTGTACTTCAAAAATAAAAGAAACATGTCTGTTAATACTGTCTTGATTTGCTAGAAGTTTATAAGTAAATTAAGCTCCACTGAGATGCTCTTTCCTTCTCTGTGGTTGGTTGCAAAGTTGTTTTTCTGCAAATATCTTAATTACTTTGGAAAAATGTGAAGGATATTTGACATTTGCACTAATTTTCAACAACACTTCAGAACACAGTGCTAGACTGATTTGTTTCCAAATTTTCCTCTCCAACATGGGCTTTAGCATGATTAGATAACCACTGCCTTCTGAGGATGGAAATCTCACAGGAGTCTGGATGTCTTAGAGCCCTTTGAAAAGTGCAGATTTAGACCCAAAGGCAAGTACAGGTGCTTTTTCTTTGTATTTATGGTAACTGATATGACATGCAGCTCAGATGAGAAAACAATTTTGCAGTTACATCTGGCTCCTATTTGTACAAGGCCTATTGATAGACAAAAAGATAATAACAGGGAACTATAATTCCCTCTGGCAAAATTATTTGACTCATTAAAGAAAATATTCTGGCATTAAGAATGGTTTGATACATGTCACAGAAAAACAAACTGAAGGTCACTTTCACTTTATCTGAGCTGATTGTATAGGATTTTTTGTTCTATTCTTGAATTAAAGATAAAATGGATATGACTGTGCTATATTAAAAACAAAAGCCAAACTTTTGTATTTATAGTGCTGTCCCACAGAATGCTTGTTGTCTGCTTTGTGAGGAATCAACATCTATTATGTATCAGTCCAGGGACACAAACTATTTTCTAGGCGTTTACTATTCAATCCTGAAAGCAGTTTTGCAGAATTCAGCAAAAAGAAATATTTCATAATCAAATAATTGAATTTTCAAAGAACTTTTCAATGCCCTAGGCACAGATGGAACATATCAAGAGGATCGCCAATCACATTACCCAACAGATAAATAGTATGTTATGCTCTTCTTATCTATTGAAATTTTGCTTGCCAATATAAGTTCTCCACAAAAATATTTGTCAAAGGAAAGGACTCTTTCTTTTATAAAGAACTCAGAACCTGCCCGTCATATTTTCAAAATGCCAATAGCAGTTTTTGCATCAAGTTTTCTGCCTACATTTACAGTGGATGCACATAATATCAAGTTGTTAGTCCATTACCTGCCCTCATCTACACGGACATTTAAAAAGTTGTAGAGTGACAGGGCAGCCCAACGTGGTATCCAAGGATTAAAAGCAACCTCAGTTGTTATTAAATACACCTCCTTGTTCTAGGGCAAGATCTAATGTGCCCGTGTCGTTCCTGTCAAATGTGTGTGAAGATTTAACTTAACGTTCATGAAATCCAGTACTTGTACTCATTTGCTGAGGAGCACCGGGGAAAAACTTGTAATTGCTACTCCATTTTCTCATTCCTCAGCTGTGAAGATGAATGCTTTTGAAGAATGTTAGAGAACTACAGCTTTTAAAAGAGTCTGTGTGTCTGTTTAATTAGAGAATATTATTAGCATCTTATTTTACAGATGAAGAGATTCATGCATTGAACAGCCTGATCCGTTATGCACTGAATGGGTCTGTCCTGAAATAAAGTATTGCCTTATATTTACATGAAAAAAACATTTTTGGGAGGTAGATTTCAGTTTGCCTGGCTAAAGCCTCGTTAGCAGTGGGGAGCAGTGCCGGGAACCAGTGCTCAGCTTTTTACTTAACAGAGACAAGATTTGTTTCAGGGCTGAGTTTCTGTGTTTCCGTCTTCTTTTTGTACTAATGGAAAACAAAATAGGCAAACGTTATCTTAGTTAAAAATTTATAATAAAATGTACAAAATTTCACAGGAGATTAACTGTCCAAAGGAATTTATTTGCAGAACCTGGGAGGGAATGTAGGAATGGGTTATAGTGCAGGCTGAATTTTTGGCACAAAGGATCTACTGTGATGACGGGTATAGAAACATCTATAAATAATGAGCATATCCATTAAAGAAACCAAAACCTGGACTTAAACTCCTGCTTCTAAACCTTAGCATAATTAAGACTTGCATCAACAGAAGTTCTAACTGCAGATGTAATTCTAAATGAGGATGTCAGATTAAAAGTAAATGAGATGTAGAAGATGAAAAAATAGAAGGCTAACAATCTCTTTAATAGGTGAAAGAAACATCTAGCAATCATATAACACTGCTGAATAAGGTTCTGGTGTTAGCAATGTTTCTAACCTATAACATTTAAATAAAGCTTATTATTTAGTTTGGATTTAGTTCAATTCTGAAGTATGCCATTTTCCGTCTCCACTTCTCCCCCCAAATTCCCATGGCATATGTTGTTAAAAAATTGCAAAAGTGCTCAGGATTAGTAAATATTATATGCACAGTATCACTGGGGTGGTACTTGGCTTGAATAACAAACCTTACACTTTCTAGTGTATTTGGTCAACATAAATAGATAATGACCTCTCTTTGATTTAAATACTACATTTTCTACTGTATAGAGAAATAATTTAGACAGTGGGATAACTGTTAGGTCCAACCATGTAATGTGTTGGCAGGAAAAATTAGAATGTAGGACTTCATTGTAGTGTAAACCATTGCTCTCTGCTGAGGAATGATTATGTCTGCTGTCATAACTAAAATATTTTTTATGAGCCTGGCTTTGTTTTTGAATTTTTTCCTAATAGTGTATCATTCAAAAGTAGAAAAAATTGGAGTGTATAATTCAAGAGAAGACTGGTGATAAATGAAGAACTTTCCCATACTGCAAGATAGATGAGCAGGTTGTGAGTTTCATTCGTCTGGAATAATTGATTTACATCAGTTCTGCAGAGCTTTTGGAAATTGCTATTTCAAATCAATTTGATCCAGTTATAAAGTACAAGACACTTTAACTTATTTTAACTGTTATTTGTGAGATGGATATGAGGATACTTAATAATCTTCGAATTTTTAATTCACTAAATTGTGAAAGTATATAACATATATTTTAATTATACAATGCAATCTACTGATATGCTGATTGGTGTCTAGATAGCTAAATCATATTTTATATATTTTGCTACCACAAATAAAGTAACATGAATCAACAGAATGTGAAAGGTGACTCAAGGAATTTAAATTGTTTTCTAAGATTATGGGAGCTATTATCAGTTGAACATCTCTCTAAAAAGGCATAGATAAAAAATTAGCAGATTTGCAAAATAAAGTTGCTTAAAACTTTTAGCTTTTTGAGAAAGTATAAAGTGTAATGTAATTTTAAGAAATTATTTTCTATGTCTTAATTATTTATTTTATTTTTTTATTCAGAGAAGATTAAAAATAAAAAGGAAGTGCATAAAACATGGTTTCTACAGCGGAATCTCATCACTTTTTTAACAGTCTGCTGTGTTACATTACGGATCTTTGAGCCTGTTTTTCTTCATTCTTTTTGTGCTCAGACTGTTTCTGGGTAAAATGAATGATGGCAATAAATAATTTTGGAGAAATTCCTGGCAACTCATAAAACCATATTTTCCCTATTATGTGAAACAGAAGGTCAAAGTTTGAAGTAAGATTTAAAAGGAGAGGTCAGCAATGACTTCCTACTCTCCTCTTTTAAAATCCCCAAAGCTGCTGAGTTTGCCTGCAATATGCCAGTCCAGCAGTAATAGTTAATAACTACTTCTGCAAATGAACTCTCCCTAGGAGAGTCTCCAGGCTTTAGGTGGTTTAACCTAATCTCATATCTGTCAGGTAAGTAAGTACTACTAACCCTCTTTAACACATAGCAAAACTTAGTCTCTGAGAGACTAGCAACAAGGTTATGCAGGAAGTGTACAGCAGAAGAAGAAATAAAAAGCTTGATTTCCTTATTCTCATGAGCCTTAGTTATGCTGTGTTTCTTCTATCCATCACCAGCAACAAGTCATATGCTGGCTTTCAAAGGCTGCAGCAATCTTTGTTTCTCCACACCTACAGCAGCCATCCCTCTCTGAACTGAAGCCTTTGTGCTACAGTGGCCACAGGTCTCTTGGTGAGGTGGGTGAATTGTGAATTTTGTGCTTTCTGTGCTGTATCAGTGGTGCTAGATTAGCATCTCTTACACACACACCCCCACACACCCCCACCGTTATTTGTATGTAAATATTTAATGCCTTTCCATCACAGTTTGTCCTGTTTACACATGGATGTGTGTATGGATTTATATGTGTACGAGGGCAGGAAGGGTAGGCAAACTGGTTTGGGTTCAAAGAGATTAGACTAGAATAGTCCCCTCTGCTCCTATCTTCCTTTCTGCAGAAGGAAGAGAAACAATGACTCTGCCAACACTTAAACTAGCTTGATTAATGAGCTCTGTTCTGCCAGCCTTCCTGTAATCTCTTCTGAAGTTTTAGGTTTGGTTTAATACAGTCTAGTCTGGGGTGAGAAGTTGGCTGGGTTTAATTGTATCTGGATCATTAAACCAGAATCTAATTGGCACTCATAATTGAGGGGGAAGAGTTCTTCCCCTTTGAACTGACTCAGATAACAACCAACAAAAATTAGCTAGATGCACAGAAAAGGAGCTGACAGCGGTGTATTCTGCTTTATTCAGATGTGCATGAGATTTGCATTTGGACATGTGATACAGCCAAATGCAGCATCCAGAATTCATCTTTTGTAGTGACTTGTTAAGGAAATGCTTGTGATCAGTAAGCATTAGCAGATGAAAAGATCTGAGTATTTCTGTGAATCTTGATGTCAACCCTTGCTCTTTACTGAGGGATTGTTTTAACTAGAAGTTCCAGGATTTAACATTTGAGATGCTTTCTTACTTTCCTTCACATTGAGTTGGACTCCACTCTGATCCCTGTCTGTAGGTGGCACTGATCCTTCACTGTAACAGTGGCAGGGAAATTATGAATGCAGTTAATTGCAAGAAGAAATCTTATTCTTTAAAAATGTAAGATAGATGTGTGTGGTTGTGAATCTGGTAGTAACATGAAGCATATATGAGCCTGCAAATCTCATAATACTGTAACAATGAAAGAGGCATCTTCTTGTCTTTAATTTAACCTGTAGTGAATATTTTTATTTAATGTTAGTCTGTATGCTTTCCTTTCACTTTTCTCAAGAGCATTAGAACTTGAAGCAAACAAGAACTGAAAATCTGACCAGAACCTCATGCATGCTTGATTTACTTTGAGTCAAAAACTGATTTTACTTTTTTTCTGGTTGAATAATTCCTGGAGTGATGTAATTCTGCTAGGAATAGTGCATGATTCCAAATAGCATACAGCAAAGTTTCTGAATATCTGGTATAAACCTATTTTTACGTTACTATATTTTTGGAGGAATACAACAAATCTCTGGTCAATAATATCCATTCTAACCAAAACAGGTATGGTTAAATTCAGAAAATTATTTAGGTGCTATAACGTTGAAAATACTACAGCCTTGGGTTGAGCGTCCCTATCTGCATTGTCTGGAGACAATTAATTGCCCAAGACAAAAACCACAGAAATATGAAAGCTGAATAACGTAAACTAGACAGAAAGAAACACTGAAGATAGTAATGAGGCCTATGGCCATTTACTCAAAGGCAACTAAGAAATTAGTTCCACCAGAGAAGCTGAACTCGGAGTCTGCTCCCAGGTAGTATTTAAAACACATTTTCTTGCCATCTTCATCCCATTCAAAGACAGTAAGAATTAGTTTACGTTGGTTCACTGTCACAGTAAGCCTGGAGGAATGTCATAACTGTCAGGCAAGGTATTCTGAAGCAAACACCCATTGTTTTCCAAGTTGTTCAAATGGTATAGATTAATAAATGTTTATTGAAGCAGGGACTTGAACTGAACTCTCCCACAGGAGTATCCTGACCAATTCTGTAAGCCTTTATGTCAGTTTATGACCTGTCCTTCCTCCCTCTAGCCTATAAACATGTATTTATTTGTAGACTGCAGAGCATCCTTAAAAGCTCTTTCTGGAAGAATCATCAATGTCTTTGTTGTTATGTCCTCCAGCTTACATAAAGGTGTGCTGGATTGAAGTTGAAAATGAAGAATTTGTTAGAAGGGAAATTCAGAACTACTTTAATTACTGGGCTGTTGAATGTACTGGGAACTGTGTGCTTCATGAATCTCCTATCAAAAAGAGATATTTATATGTTATCAGTGAGAGTTAAACTGGCAAATAAGGTGTGAAGGGGAACACCTAGCCTGAGGATAAACACCTTGTCAACAGTAGCTCTTAGGTGACAATGCTAAATATTGTCAGCTGGAAAATCAGATTTCTAGATTTTGCTTCTAGGAAATTTAGGATTTTATATGTGCATTTCTTAAATCTATAAATCTACTCAGAAGATTTCCTGAAGATTTTGGATGCCTCAGTTCCAGTTCTTATTCTAGGGTGTTTGTATTGTGAAGTGTGTCTGAAATTACTTCCAAGCTGTTTCCAGTCAGGAGGTAAACTCTGCCTCCAAGTCAGAGCAGCAAGGTTCATCACAGTGAATCCAAAATGTTGCCTCAAGTCTGACTGGTGTGCCTTAAGAAGATTTCCCTCCATTTAACTGTAGTAAAATTTATTCCAGCGTGCACACGTTTCCTTAAATGAGGATTTGGCACTGAGGAAGCTTAGCATTTGGGTTGAATACATTTTTTATAGTCTGTTTCTTATGCCAAGACTATTACCTTTCTTTTGGAGAGGAAAGCAAATGCAAACTGTAAAAAAGTGGGAGGGGAAAACTGCAACTTGGATTGGGTTATTTCTTTCCCCAGTTTCTTGATCCAGAAATATTTGGGAGAGTTTTTCATCCTCTGGGGCCTTTATGCTTCACTCAGACCAGCCTTCCAGAAGAAAAAAAATCAAGTTCTGCTCAAGTGACAGGGAATTAGTAGGTGCTGTGCCTAGAAAAGTTGTCTTTGGGAGCAGAGACAAAGGGTTCCTGCAAATAATAGCTCTGTCACAAATGGAAAGGGGGAATCTGAAGTCCACAGGGGGTTCTCACAGTTCTCCCTAAATGGTCTTCACAATTATAACCTGGGACGTTTTTCCCTGTACTCAGATATTTACTCCAGTTCCTTTCCTCATACTTTGTTTGCTTCATCTGTGCTCTTGCTTTTCTTTTCATTCATGTCCTTTCCCAATACTAACTTTTTTCCATTAACTTGTTTAGGTTCTTGGTAGAATCTGCCAATGACACTTAACATCTCGTGCGTGATGTGGTCTTCAAGAATGGTGAAAGGATAATTTTTAGGTAAGATTCACTAGGGAGAAAGAACAGGTAGATACAGTGAGAGGGACTCCAACGTGTTAATACTGATTTGTGTGATAATGGTGATCTCATCTTCAGAACTGTGTAGGTTCCACAGAAAAAGCAATTCAAATGGAATGTTGGAAGGACAAAAAAAAGCTTTTATTCTATCTTGCTTAGAAAGTTTTCTGAGTGGAAGAGGTTGCAAGGAAAGTTTGGGAGACCCACAAGCAGGTAAGAGAACCTGGCAGAGAGGATGCAGGAAATGACAGATTGGTAAGACATAGGAGATACAGCATCACACTATGTCTTGACAAATGTGAAAGGGAAAAATAATAATATACATATTCTACATACATAATTGCAGGGCAATATGAATTTTAATAATGTTGTGACACATTGCTGAAATTTTCTTTTTCAGAGTGTGGATGAGGCCAGGAAGTAATTTGAAAATACTTGAATTTTTCCTCAAAACAGTTCATGAAGACTTCAATTTATTTGATTTTTATTTGCACAGTTTGCATTAGAGCATGTCTTACCTGGTGTGACTGACAGCAGGATTCAGGGACATGGTCGGTGGAATAAGGGTAAAGGACTGGTCCGTATCTAAGAAAAGGTGGTCTCACCTCATGTTTTAGTATAAATGCATATGCTGAGAGAACATGACAGAATTAATAAAGCAGGCTTTTAAAAAACATTTTAGTGAAGGGATGACCTGCTGTCTCTGAACAGCAAACGCAGGGTCTCACAGAATAGAAGATATTCTGGCTGCAAAAGCCAGAATATGGAGAAGTCTTAAAGAGCAGATCAAGAGTAACAAACCTTTAATCAGCCTAATTATCCTTTCCTTGCCCCAGTTTTCTGCCTTCAGGAGCTGGGGACAGTACAGAGATGATTCTCACTCCCACTATTGTGGTCACTCACTGAAAGGTACCTTGTAGCCCTGTGCAGTTTGTATCCAATACGATAAAAAGCACTCTCAAAGGATTTTTTTCCCCCAAAAGATTGCCTTTTACCAGTTGGTTATGGCTGTTTATTAACAGCCACATAATTTGTGACTAATTTATTTTTCCCTGAAGCAGTGGCAGCAAAGTCCCTTCACAGCTGAGAAGTGAGCAGCTGAATTGCGCCTTATGTTTGCACATCAGGCAAAGTCATATGGAGAAAAACTGAAGCATATTTTTTTTCACAGTCAAGAATGACTGTGGAAGCACAGCCTTTCAGAGACAGCTGTTTTAGACTCAAATGTATGGTGAATGAAAACTGTTTATTTACATAAAATGCATATTTATATGGATAAACCCTGAATACAAGTAGTCTCATCTTATTCCTGCCCCAATTTTTTTATTCTGAAAGCATAATTCTCTTATATCCCTATTAGGCCTAGTAAGTTTTAAAAATATAGAATTTAAGTGAAATAATAAAAAATTTGTGTTTATTTTTCAAATTAGCATTAATTTCATCTAGTGTAAATGTTTCTGCAATTTGTGGTAGTAGTCTACCAAGATAAGCATCAAATTAAGTGTTTGAAAGTTTCAGTAATTTCAGCAGATAACTCCACACATTATGTATTTGTTGATTTAGGTACCTGGAAATATTACTTCAGTGCTTTGGCTTGCTGAAAAAAGTATTAATAAATTGTATCTATAACCTGGGCCTTCATTTTTAGTTTTGCCTCAAGTCTACACAGCTACCTAACTGGTCCTGATTTCACCATACCCTGTCTCTTCAATTAACTTTGATGTTAGTGAACTGAAGTTCGTAATTTACTTGTCTGTGAGCTTCTCAAACAGAGACTTAATGAAAAGAGGTGATCTGCTTTTGTAATGATATGATCTAAAAACCTAAAGTTTCCTTTACTGGTTGAAGGTTGAAACTAATAGGGAACCATATGCATTTCTAAACTACTAATTCTGTTAAATGTACCAGAGAGAATCACCTTATTATGAACTTGATAGTAAATGTCCAGTTAAGTTCATTTGCACACCACATGCATGACAGTAAATTAGCTAAGGGAAAACGAAACACTAAACACACAGATGGTTGAACCCTTGTTTTCCCATTCAATTTATAAGTCTTCTTTGAGCTGGTGGAGAACAATCAGAACATACAACAGAACTAGTTAGCACCAATCTGTTACTATTTTGAGTAAATTAATTGAATAATTATCCCCAAGTTCATCTCTCATCTGACACCTCCCTTGCTTCAAGTTAAAAGATGAAAGGGAAGAAGTACCTGACAAGGCTAATGATTTCCCATTACAGGTGTACAGAAAATGAAGATCTGTGCTTGTTTTAATCCCTGTGGATCTCTAGGTACAACTTGTCCATTTTGAGCAAATATGATGAGATAAAGTTATGTCTTCAGAACTGCTAATGTTTGAAGACATAAATAGTGGCCATACCAAATTTCAAATTTAGCCAGACTCAGAATTTTTAGTTTTTAGAAACATAGGGATAGTCCTGAAAAATGTAAAATACTAGCTCACAGTAATGAAAAAATAAGAAAGTTTGATTTTCTCATTTTTAAGGCTAGTGGTTCTGTTAGTTAGAGCTGTCTTTGAGTGCTGTATCCCCAGAAAAAGAGGTTCTATTCTTCACAACTTAAATAGGACTCAGAGAAGAAGGGAAGCAGAGAGAACTCTTGCTGGAACATAGGGAAGGCATGGATTATGCTTTCATTTATATTGAAGCTATTAATGGCAAAACCAGTAGGTGTCTAACTTATGGAATTCTGTGGCTGCCAGTATGTGAAGAACAATTACCACATTATGTAGAAGGAATGGTGTAGGAATGTGTGTATTAGGAACATGTGTACGCATAACTCTGTTTTCCCTCAAGGCTTTCTCCCATCTAGAGGTTAGTCTATGAAGGCACAATTAGAACTCTAGAAAACCTGGCTTAAAACTTTCTGGAGTGCTATTCAAAGAAAAGAGACCTCATAGCAAAAGGAGGGATTTCTCTAAGAGAATGGTGTTCAGCCTTAGTGAACATGAAAAAATCCAGTGTAAGATTTAAGCAAGACTTAAAGGATACTTACTAGGCAGTGATTGAATATATAAAGCTCTGTTGAGGAAACTATGCTGAATTTAGTAAGGTATTATTTTGAAAAATAAGTCAATTCTTGTATAATGCTTTACAAATCTTTGAAAAAATGTTACCACCATTATTATTGGTCACAAATCTTTGTCAGGAAGGTGCTACTTTATTCTGGAAAAAACTATTAAAAAAGTTCTGTCTGGATAGTAGGTGCCCAGGCTGTGTCACATGGACATGTATATGCACATGTTGTTTCCTAATGTCTTTTTGTCTCCTCTGAAAACTCATAAATTTACTTCTCTAGTGCAAATATGACTGTATCTTCAAAAACCATTTTGATGGAGTCAATGAATTTTGGAATATATTTGTGATAATTTGGAGCCATATTATTTCCCTGAAACTGTCCCCTCCTCAGGCCACACTGTAAGATAAAACCACATAGTGGCTGAGTACCACTGATTTGCTAAAGGTGCCCTCTTTGCAAATCAATGATCCTTAGAATTTGGCTGCTTCTTCTGTTTGCTTTTGCCTTTTAGTTTTGCTGTGTTAATGGACTGAGGCATCTCTCTCCACTAAAGGATGCTGCAAAATATTTCCAGAAAAACTCTGTATTTCTGACTTTTTTCTTTATTTTTGATCAAGATAAATAAATTATGTCTGTGGTAGCATAATGTGTAGATATATCAGTTGAAAGAGGGGTCTTTTTTAGTTCAGTAAAAATAAAAGAATCCTTAATTTTCATGTAAAAAATTTGTGTACTTGTATGAACAAATAGATACTTGACTGTTCAAAAAGTAAACTATAAGTAGCAGTCTTTTATTGCAAAACTAATTATGTATTTCTTATTTTAATGTGTCTGCTAGCTATTTACATTGTGAACACCTATTTTTCAAAAACTTGGTTCTCAAGTATTTTTTTCCTCTGATTACGCTGAATTTTAAAGCTTAATTAGAAGAAATATCCTTGAAGAACAATGCAAATATGTCATTAGCTGTTTTTCTGTAATGGTGGGTTCTCTCATCTGGAACATAAAACTTGAAATTCATTAATAGTTTTATATTTAATTGCATGTTGTCTAGTGAGTTTTTACCAGACTTTTCTTCATTATGTTTATTAGAACTGGTTGACATATTCATCATTAATATTCCTAGCAGTTTGTCCTGGCATTTTTCACTTACAAATAATTTCTGATTTCAGAATAACTTGTTTCTGTCTTTGAGTTAACAGGCTGGATCCAGTCCCAGGAAAGTAAAATATGATTGCTAGCTCTAGCAGCACTTCTGTTTGAAAGATTGGCTGATGTAACGTAGAGCTCAGGCACGAATGATTTGACTCAGTTTTGTGGAAGTTAGGTATTGAAAAGAGATAAACATAAATCTTGCAAAACCAAATCCATACTCACTGTATTTCAGAAGCTTAGATTAGACATATAAAGTGGGAATCTTAGTTTTGTAGGCTCCCTCTGTAGAGAGTAAAGAAATACATGTTCTGTGGGGGAGTAAATCCGATCACTCAAAGAGTACAGTGTAGCCTGTCTCTCTGGGTGCACTATAACAGGAATACTGAGTGACTTTGTTCCTTACTTGGACATTTATACATACCATAAAGTTATGAAGCTGAACCTGGATCTAAGTATAAAATACTGTAAATAGTCAGTAGGGAATTCTGAAGGATGTGTTTAAGTGCTGTCTTCTCTGATGCACAGTTTATAATTCACAGAAGTACTTCTGTCCATTTCTGGCTCACAGCTGTAAAATTATCTTGGAGTTAGTTATCACTCATCCCTTTCTCACAAAATTCTATTGAACCTGGAAGATTGCCTTTTCTCTGGCAGATTACTGCTGAAGATCTTTTCTGAGGTGAAAGAAAGAGATTGTGATTACTGCTGAAGATCTTTTCTGAGGTGAAAGAAAGAGATTGTTCTCTATGTGAGGAGATTTGAACCCATTTTTAACATTCAAGAGTGATGGAGTGGGCAGAAAGAAACGAAATTTACTGTGTCCTCATGAAGTGGATGCTTTGTTAAGAAAGTAGTTGAAGCCCAGTTCTTCAGCTCCAGGGAGATTTCCTAATTCCCAGCTGATTAAAATGGCAACACAACATTTCCTTCTTGCACCTTCTGTTTTCTCTTTGGAAGAGTTTTACAAGAAGTCTTATTTCATAGGAATGGTTTTAGGAAATATGCCAAACATGATCCTACAGTTAATTAGTTAGGTAAGGGAAAGCATCATGTTCAAAATGAGACATTTGAGCAGTAAGGACATCAGTCCTCGAGGAAATCCAAGTGTCTGTGAGGTCAAAGATGAGGTAATCTATAATTTAGTCAATTAACAGTCTCCATTATGTATTTAGCTCTGAACGAATGATTCCTTATCTATAAAATATTTTTTTATTTTTATCTTGTAAATTAGCTAGGGCACACTTTTTCTATGTTCTGTTTAAAAAGTCATCACTTCTATTATGGGAAGTAGGGAAAAGTATACTTTAGAAGACCCTAGAATCATTCTTGTCTCTCATAGCATTATTATTAATATTATTATAATTATTTTCTCACTATAGAGTGAGCAATGGTAAATGAATAGGGCATTAGCATGGAACGCATTTATATTGCATGAAAACTTGGATGAAAAGTGATTTCTATGAAAAAAAGGAAAAATGGTTTTTGTGGGATTGTGGTGCTCAAAGATCATCTGTGTGTGTTTTAGTTGGTAAGAACATGTGTATATCCCTTCCTGTGAGACAGCAGGAGCAAAGTGGATCTGAAATACAGGGATTCCTGAATTCTTTGTAGCCTGAGTGCTGTGGAGTGCATAGGGCAGACTGTGTGGTTGGCCTCCCTTGTTCTCTGTCAAGTCCTAGTCCATAGGGCTTGTGGGCTTTGATGGCTCTGAAGAGTCCCATGTGACATACACAGGGATCTTAAATCTGCTTTCTTCACATCAAGTTACAACTCAGAATAAAAATTGGTATCCCTGCTTTTCAGTTCCATTTATTTTCATGGTATCCTGAGTATTTGGCACTGATAAATAATATAATGCTGATGAAATACAAAACAGACTTACACTAAGTTTAAGAGCCAAGAAAAGTATAAAGATTTAGGGAAGTGTTCCTGACCATATGACAGACTCACTTTCTGGCTGCATGTTTCTAAGCAAAGCTGGGGGGTTGTCCCAGAATTTTATCCTTCTAAAAGGTGTCTATTGCAGAAAATAAATCTAGGATTCCTCTTTAGCTGAAGGGTAAAGGTAAACCCTTTTTGTACATATTCAGTCCTATGCTAAATGAGGATTGCAAATCACGTGGCATGTCCTTTGCCGGTGACAGTTTCTTTCAGTGTACCAGGAAGCCGTGTAGGTGACAACCTTAGTTTAGATGTGCACCTTTTATATGACGATGCATAACTGAAAAAAAAGCTGAACACAAAATACTTGGCCAAGGAAATAGGTAAAACAGATACTTCTGTATGTACATACATACCTGCACGCACACACATGTATATATTTAGGTGGCATCTTTACCACTCAGGAAAATTCAGCTTCTACTCAAAACTGGCAGGTTATTAAAAATTTAAACATTCATTCATTTACCTTTTTAATTCAGCTTGCATGTACAAAACTATTATCTCAGCAATTGAGTGAGCACTGCTTGTCAGTAGTTTAAGTAATTAAAGGGTTCAGTGGTTAAATATTGCTACAAGTAGTTCAAAAATAAATTGTTATTTTTAAAGACAGTTTGGGAGAGAAGAGCAGATGAATAATAAATATGTGGTTACATGCATAGATCTGTAGCTGGAAAAACAGCTGCTGACAGCTCACTATTTTTCATCACTTTTCTTCATTAAAAAAGGCAATTGGTGAAATTATGGTTGAGGGTGGGAAATATGAAGGAATGAAGTGTTAATGACAGTTTCCATTTTGAAATTCAGCAATGATCCTCAGAGCAAAAAAAATCGATGCAAACATCACACTTGCAGACCAAAACAAATCATGTCTGTTCCATTTGTCAAACGTTGAATCAAGGAGCTGGAATATTTCAATGAGCTATTTTGTCAAGCTAGTCTTCCTGAGATTGTCCACTTACAAAGAATATTAAACTTAAGACCATCTATCTTGAGATAGCAAATGATTTTGTTTACAATCATCCTTACCTTGCCTGCCTTCCTCACCTTCTAATTTTTTAATTTTTTAATCAATAGTTTTGTTAGTGAATTATGATTGAAATTAATGAACACCTGTCTCCTGAGGGATTAGTCACAGCCACAGTCTCTAGCTAACATGCTAACCCAAGGAACACTAATATACATCACAATATTAGAATATTCCACTCTCTGCATGTTTACGTTATCAAATGTCAGCAGCTGTCCTTACTGTGGGTGATTGTGAAGTCCTTCAGGGAAATGGCTGTCACACATTGCTGTGGACAGTGGGATACATGGAAAATGACAATTTAATGACCAAAACATTTGTTCTGCATCTTGTTTTTTCTGTCCTCTTTTCTGATGAATTCGCAGCTTGAAACACAAAGATGTATAGGAACTCAGAGCTATACAAACTTTAAGACTTATAGACTTATAGACTTTAAAAAGCTATAACATTAACAGACTCTAGTCATAGTCAAAGGCCTTTAAAATGCTCTTCAGTGTAATTTAAAAGTACATATGTGTATCTGCAGTGACCCCATCTTCCAATGTCATTTGAAAAAGCAAACTATCTTTAAGTTTGGTTTGCTACAGCAGGGTGGTTTCCATGACAAGTATTCAGCATTAATATGTAAAACATGTAATAAGCAATTTCTGTGGTTGCTGTATGGAACACAACCTATTTAATTAGCCTTACTAAAGGATAAATAATGTGGCTGTATTAGACTTAAAAGTACATCACAGGCTCAGACCAGTTCATATGAAGCCTACTATTTCAAGAATTTCAGTATGTATAGGTATTTTAAATTACTTTTTTTTCCCTGTAGCATAATGCTTTTGCTTTCTCTATCTCATAAATACTAGGACTCAACAACTATACTTTAAAATGTTTTACATATCACTGTATTATAGTATGGCTATTTATCTTTGAAAGATACATTGCTGTCCTATTAGTTTCTGCAATGGCTAAATGTAATGTTTAGTAAAGAATGAGTGCACATTATTTAAGTTGTTACTGAAATCTTTTCTACTACTGTTGACCTTGGAATTTATTTTTAATTCTGTAGCTGTTGTTACACCTCAAGGCTTCAAATAGATATTGTCTAAGGGACCCTACCAAGTTCAAATGCAGATTTTTTGATACAAAATGTAGACCTCTATACTGTGATAATTTCAAATGTTACAAATGCTAGCTTTCAATATTGCTTGTCACACAATTTTTTTTTCCTGGAAATGAGTCCTACTCCCACATGGAGGGGGAAAAAGTAGCAGTGCAGAAACAAGGCAAATTCTGGAAATTTGATTTCTTATATGATAAACCAGATTTAAAGAAATCAGAACATACATTTACAAAACAAAACAAAAGATATTCACTTTGTATACTAAATATTCATCCCCCTCAATTCAATTCTTAAAACATTTGGCTTTCACTTAAAACAAAACTGATGATGTACAGAGAGGTGTAATAGTTTTATGTCAGTGGTGTTCACTTATGCTACAATGGCTGCTGGACACAGAAAAGGGAAGAAAACCAGTGGAAGTGTATTGGCCCTGGCTGAGCAGGAGTTCATTTTCCCACAGCAGCTCTCACAGTGCTGTGCCCTGCATTGGTAGCTGGAAATGTGCTGATATCACCCCAGTGCTTTGGCTGCTGCTGGGCAGTGCTGGCACAGCATCAGTGCTGTCTCCCCATCAGTGGGCTGGGGGTGGGCAAGAACTATGGAGGGAACGCAGCTAGGACAGCTGACCCAAACTGACCAAAGGACATTCCACACCATATGGTGTCTGGTCAACAAGGAAAGCTAAAAGAAAGGAAGAAAAGGGAGAGCAAGGGGAATTTGTCACTTTTGACTTCTGTCTTCTGGACTACTACCTGCCCTGATGCCTGGCTTCTGTGGAAGTGGCTGGGCATTGCTTACTGATGAGAAGTAAAGAATAAATCCTTTGTTTTACTTTGCTTTCAAGCATGACCTTTGCCTTTGCTTTATTAAACTGCCTTTATCTTGACCATCTTTTTTCCATTCTCTTCCCAACTTTTTTTTCCTCTTCTCCTAATGGTAAACAATGAATTCTTTTTTCCCTCTTTTTTTTTTTTTTCCCCATTTGACCAGGATCTGAATAAACATACCAGGATAGCTGAAGTTGTTTCAGCGCAGTAAGTGGAAGAGGAAAGTGTACAATGTTTTCATATTAAAAACCTCTCTATGCTCATCTGTCTAGCTTTTTCACCTCTTTATGGGAAATTTAGAAGTAGGAGGGGAAAGCAGAAGTGTTGATGGTCCTTTTCTTGTGATACTATTTCTCTCACTCAAAACAGTGTCTGAAAATGTGACCCTGCTTGAGCAGGGAGGTTTGTACAAGATGACCTCCAGAGCTTCCCTCCAACCCCAACTATTCTGTAGTTGCCTGAATTGATTTTGTTGCATCTCAAAGGAATGCATTTTCTAGGAGAGCCATTAGAAACAAGATGCTAACTGAGGTGCCAGTGACCTCTGCTCTCTAGGCATTCCCTGACAGTCCTTGCATAGAGAATGTTTCTGCTTTGTTTTGAAGCTGGGAGAGTATTCCCTGGTGACCATATACTGCCTGCTACCTACCTTCTCCCATAAACGGTAGGTTCCATATACTAATTATTTCTATGCAAGGGGACAACTAAATTATATAGTCATATTCAGCCAATACCATGCTTAGGTTTTCATACTAAAGTACACCTTAAATTTTCTTAGGCTTAATCTCTCCTTTGCTACATAAAATGCTCTCAGGGTCAGCTGCTTGTTCTCTGCCCCGAGGTGAGTTGGGTGGTCCAGGGAGCGACCCCAGGCTCTGAAGAATGAGACTGGACTCTCTGTTGTTCGGTCTTCAGGTTGTTTATTAAGTCTTATCTACAAAATTTTCTCCCTGGCAGACAGAGGTCTGACCAGCAAGGCAGCCACGACGCTCTCCGCCCGCTCCCAAGGCTGCGCCGTCTTTTATACCACAAATTACGTATATCATATTTACTTTTACCCTCCAATACCTATCACCCATGTTAGACAGTGCACCTATATTCTAAACCAATCCCCAAGTGCTAACATCACAGCAGAAGATGAAGGCCAAGAAGAAGAAGGAGAAAGGCTGGACACACCCAGTTCCCTCCATCTTGCCTCCTGAACCCCCATACCAAAAAACCCAAAATCTTCTTTTCCAGCCCGTGATAATTTCACTATTATTCTACCTAAACTGTTGTGGCTTGCTGATCTTCATATAAGGTTGGTAATTTGCTCCATGGGTCACAATCAAAACCACAGGTGTCTTGGGCTCTGTGACAGGGTCTCTGAGACCCCTAACAGGGGTCCTGGTGTCCTGGACAGCCAGAGGTGTGTCCTGGGTCCCGACAAAATGCCATTCTTGTCTAAATGTAAAATTATGTCTGCATCACATAATACATATTACCACCATCTTATAGGATAAAATAACACAAACTTATTTATCTGAAATACTACTCTTTAATACTAGTTGCATTATATTTAAAACAATGTTCACATTAGAGGAAGACTGAGGGAGTTGTTCTTAGTCCTGAGTAGTAAAACTAAGTAGTAAAAATCAGTCCTGTTTTGGTTAAGTGGAAATCTAATTCATTTTGCTTAATCAAGAAGTCCACAACTAAAATTTTCCAGTCTAACAATTAATCAGAGAACAGGCTGCAGTTTAAATTTGAAGTGTAATGCATTCAAAAGGCAGATTCATAGTCTTAGGACATACAAGCCCTTAGGGTAATGGAATAACCTGTCCCTATTCCTTATATACCCACCTGCGACTAAAAATATGGGTATGAGTTAATTGCAAGGACAGATACCTGATAGGAAAATACCTACTTAATTGCAGTTACTATTCAATAGCTGTTGGTACAGCAATGGTTTCTGCATATTATTAATCTAGACTGGATTCAAAAGAAACCTTGAGGGTGCATCTTCTTCCTCTCTCCTCCAAGGTTATGGATTGGAGTGTAAGTACTGTAAGCATGAACTTACTGAGTCATACACTTACAGCCACCAGGAGTTAAATTTCAGTGTTAAGAGGGAACAACTGAAACATTCTCCTTATTAAATAAAAACAAGTAAAGAGATTTTTTTTGAATTTTAAATCTAGCAGTAACTGCATGTGACTGTTGACTGTAAATGCAGATCTGTGGAAAGTGCTGCTGGAGCTATCTTTGCAGCTGTAGTGTGCTGGAATGCTGATGTAATAATCTAGAAAATGTCCCAGATGAACTTTTATTGGTGGATTCTGAGAGAATGGCACTGTTTTCATACTGAGAAGACAAAAAAGTGGCCTTAAAACTGTGGTCCAAATCAGAGCAGAAAAAAAACCCCAAAATCTCAGTATGCTAAAATTGATTAATGTTTTCCACAATTGCAACTTATTCTTTTTGTTTATGCTTCCTTTTAAAGGGTGTCAATCAAAGCAAAAAAAAAAGTTCAAGTTCCAGCATAAATCATAACTTAAAAATTTTGATACTGCAGGATAGAAGATAGAAGATGAGTGGATAGAAGATCAGTACAGTGCCTGCAATCTTTGCCAACAGTGGTGCTGGATTAGAAGATTGTACAGGCTCTGGATAGAATAGAGTTAAATTGTTTTCATAGCAGTCATTGTGCTGCTGTGTTTTGGATTTTTGGCTAAACCAGTGCTGATAAACATTTCTGGGCTAACCTCTGAGCAGTGGTTTGCCAGTGGCAAGGCATTCTTTGTTTTCTCTCTGTGTTCTGCCTAATTGAGTATGCTGGGTGTGGGCAAGAGATTGGGAGCAGACATAGCTAGGACTACTGACCTAAGCCAGAAATATATTCTGTACCATATAATCTCACTTTGTGGCAATAAAAGCTGGGGCTTAGGGAGGTTATGAGTGATTTGCTGTGCATGATCTCTTTTTTTTTTTTTCCTCCTTTTGTCTTCACTGATTAATCTGTCTTTATTTTGACCCATGAGTTTTCTTGCTTTTGCTATTTGTATTCTTTCTCCCAGCCTGCTGGGTAGGGTGGGGGAGAGCTGCAATGTGGATGCTTGGCTGCTGCCTGGGGTTACCCATCACACTGGTAAACTAATTTTTAAGTCAATAATCCATCACTGCTGCAGCCTAAAGTTAGTACAACTCAATTTAACTCCAAAATATTTATTAATATCCAGGGTGTGAGAGGTGGTTAATATTGCCAACTAATGTAGCATGACTACTTAAAAGATGACCAAAATCTCCCTTTAAAACTGGCTGCATACACAAAACAGCTAAAGAAAATACAATACAAAAAGCCTAGCAAAGCCTCATGTCTCCAAAAGAAGTAATGCACATAAAAGTAGTCATGGTATTTCTTCCATGAGATAGGGCAACTCGAAACCTTGCTAATGGAGTCAGTGGAGGAGTAACTTTTAGGAGATCTTATGTTTGAGAATTTCTTGAATTTTCTTTGACTAAAAATCTGATTTTTCAAAGCTGTATTTTAGTACCATCAAATATACAGTCACGTTAGAAAAATAAAAGGTAAAACTGGCATTTTTATTATGTTTACATTACTCTTCTAACCACAAGGATGTTGTAACATGCATCCATATAAAATGATTTTGATGTTTCACCAGTATAATATCATATTAAAGATACAAATTGGCATTCTGTCGATGTAATGCATCCCTGAGGTCCTTCAGGAATTACTACTGAATTTCATTTTTCATTTAGCTGCTACATGCTGTACATTTATTAACAAAATGGAACTTTGGTAGATCTGCAGTGAACTGTGTTCACCCTGCAGGCAAACAAGCCCCTCAAAGCTCAGGAGTTTTAGCTCACAAGCTGTCTGCATATCTTGCAAGTTTGCTTCTGTCTACAAACCTAAAAGCATTCAACAGGCTGATATGGAAGGGATTGCCTAGAGGAAAAGTGAATATTTCAACAGTGAACTGCTGGGAAGCTTCCACCATTGAAAAGAAAGATATAGAATAATCCTTTTCAGATCTCTCTCAGAAGGAAATCTCTAATCATGATATTTAAATTATTTTTAGGAGAAAAAGTATAAATGAAGATGAGGTACAGGTTAGTGGCTGGAACAATTATATTGTAAATGAGAAGTGAGAGAAGAACAAGGGTGGAATACAAAGGACAGACATTGAAAACACTGGGTCTAATTCTCCAGAGCGACTGGAGGAAAAACTTCAATTAATGAAAAGACATCCAAGCAGCCCTAGTCACCAAATTCTTGAGCTGGACTTTGTAAAAAGTGTTCAGACAAACCAAGAATTGGTATTTCATAGATGCTCGAAGAAAATAGTAGATTTATTTATCACGAAGTGACTACAGTGTGGAATTTTCAATTACAGAAAGATTCTCATTCTGGGAGTTGAGGATTCTGATGCAGAACTCATTTGGGTACTAAAGTCATATTCTTAAGGAATATTAAATAAATGTTGCATGACCTGGTACCCTAATTTTGGCCAAGGCCTTTAGGGGCCATGTGGGCATGCAGGTTGTTATTCTACACCCTTCACACCATCTCTAGGGGCAGAAGTAAGGGAGTCTCACTTTGAAGAAGGGGGCATGGGTTGGAGTGGAGAAAAAAAGTGGGGTATGGAGCACTTTGTCCTTTTTCATGGACAGAGGAGAGGCTGTATGTGGCTTAATTTCCAGCTGAGCCAGGGCTGACTAGATTTAAATCTTAGTCTTCTTATATATCAGTAAATCTGTATCTGTTGGCTGTGTTCATCAAAAAGTGATCAGGAAGTTATGCAAAGATTTGTGTGCCTTCTGTCAGAACAGAATCTGTGTTTCTTAAGAGCTAGTACCCTCAGGATTCCCTATTGTGACCTGAAGAGCTCACAAGAAGACTACAAAAGCAGCATCAGCTAATGTAGGAGGACAGATATTAGTAGATAGAAGTTTGAGAAAGATACCTGTGAAATTTCATGGCAAAGGTTATTAGGTCAGGAGGAGAAGATTCATTGCAATCCTTTAAAGAGCAGATAGGGAAGATAGTGGCTGAAGTCAGCAGGAGTGGGGGAAGATTGTGATCAGTTTAAAACATCCTTAGGTATTGAGAGTGAGATGAAAATGATGGGAAGAGGGGTGAGGGGAGTAAAGTTATTAATTTAGTCACAAAAATGAAGGTGTGAAGATTTCTGATAAGACTGAAATAACGATCTTATCTCATTTTTCCTACTTACAACTGCATCAGTAATAGCTGTCATTTAGCAAACCTTTATCTAGTCAGTTTTAAAGAACGCTCCCCAAACAAAGAATTTCAGAATTAAATCATTCAGTCACAGATTCTACAACCTACAGGTATGCTTTTCAATGTTTACTCGTCATGGTGAATTTTTTTTTCTGCCTAAGAATCTCTTCTCAAGTGCCCCCTTGCAAGAGTTGGGCCTCATCAAGCTTCAGATCGTTCAGATGTAGAAACAATTCAGGACTTCCTTTAAAACTCATCTAGCTTGCTTAGGAATGTAGAACAATAAATCTTTAACCTAGATGTATTTTCAGCTTCAAAAGAAAAGAAAGAGGAGATTCCAGAGCAATGTTTTTAAATGCCTCTTCATGATTTCTTGCTGTACTTAAGGGGATCAAAAAGACTTTTTTAAAAAGACTTCTCAAAAGTTAAGGACATCATGAAAGATTAAGGTTCTTGTTGGAACACACTGATGGGTAAGACTCAGATTTTTATTGTTTTCTTTCTTTCTCTTTGTTGTTGGTGTTGTTGTTACATGGAGAAAAAAAATGCACTTAAAGTTCCACAAGAACATTAAAATTTTATGTTCACCATAATGGCTTAAAACTCTGACATTATTGTCTTCCCCAGGATAGTAATGAAAAGATCAGAGATGCAGGTTTTCTGAAACTGGCAGATTTAGATTGAAGACACTCACATCTCTGTGTCTCCTTCTCTTTTGGTGATTTTGATATTAATATATTTTGCCAAACTTTCTATTGCATGGAAAACAGCAGTATGCACAATGCAGTTGATTTTTCTTTCTTGAATTCTATGCTGATCTGTTAACCATTCAGGAATATAGTAGATGCATTTTACATAGATTTTGCAAATAAATCGTACTGGTGACAAACTGCAGCAGGTTCCTTATAATTCATTTGCTTGGCAGATTCACTACATAAGCCAAAAGCCTTTTTTTTTTTTTTAATTGGTGTAGTTTGTATCCTGCTGTGTAAGCAATCTCCTGCCTTAAAGTTATAACTTCCTTCATAGAAGCCATTCTCTTCAAAGTATTTGTTTCATCTAGACTGTAATTTTCAGAGAGGGGGTAACAAAGCAATTTTCTCATTTATTTCTTACAATTAACTACAATGAACTTTAAGTGAATTACATGTTCAGCTACAACCAGCTGTCTAGGTCTCATTCATATCCTGCTGATCTCACGTCCCAGCCTCTTATACATGCACCTTGAGAATTACTTCCAATGATTGCATTCAATTTAAGATCTACTTTGCAGCATTTGTTTCATGTATGATCTGATAAATCCTATAGTTGTAACATTTCCATGTTTTCTGGGCATCTTGCCTTTCTGATGATATTTTCAGTGGCTGAACCAAAGATTGCTGTTATTTAACTATTGATTTAATCTGAGGTACTAATGAAAATTAAGTGTACCTTTCATTTCAGTTGTGTAAGGAGTTAAATCTGGGCCATGTAGTGAAGATCTCACTTTAAGGAGCTTTGCTTTGGGCAGAATTTAACCTGCAGCACTCACTCATGAAGTATATCTTAACTGAATAATTTACTAAATCAAGCAACTAGATAGTATTGATTGTGTAGAGGGCCAGGCATAAGCTTATTCTGTCTGAGAATTCTGTCTCAGCCATTCTGACTGCTGTGACAGGAAAGCAGTGATGGAAAGGGAGAGTCCATGGAGCTGGGGCAGTGCTGTTCTGAGCCATCTTCCTTTTCTACCTTCAGACTCTTGCTCAGTGCTCCTGCTGCAACTTCCCCGCCCCTGCCAATTAGTTCATGGAAGGCTGCCACAAATGTTTACCCCCTAGAGATGGAGCAAGACCCACTGCTGTGTTGTGTAATACTTAGAATTCTGTCTTGAAGTGTCTAGAGGTATAAAAAATAGCAGAAAAAAATGGGAAAATAATAATTCTTTATAGCATTGAAGTATTTTCTAGAACTTTTCTGTGTCAGTCAAATGAACAGGGCTTTCTTGTTTTATACATAGAAAATAGGCAGGGATATTGGCATCTTTTAGTGCAACATTTTCCATCTTAGAAGAATACAGGTCTGATAAGAAAGTAAAATGGTGAGTTTTCTGCTTTGGTGATTCTTCATCTAATTTTAGGCCTGCAGCTAGAACAGAAACCCCCACATCCTCTTGACTGTGACTCTTTCACCCTTACTATCTAATTGAAACTTTCTGCATCTAAAAATAAATCACAAAGATCTCCTATCCATATTATGAGATCCTGAAGGCTTCCAAAACAAATTGGCCTTCTGTTGGGAAACTTATAAAAATGAGAATGCTAAGATTTTCCGGCAATGTTTAGGTAAGCCTGTAAGTTGGCTTTGAGGGGTAGTGTAGTCTCCTATTATGCATTATTAGTGGGTTTGGAAGTAGAAATTAAATGACTTAGAAAGGGATATTATTTGACTGGAGAAAATTATAAGGGAGTATTGCCAAATAAAAATGCTATTATACAAAGAAGGGGGTGAAATTAAAGAAAAAAAAAGAAAAGATAAAATGCAATTGGAGTTTAATCTGTTTGAAAAAAAATTGAAGACTCAAACCAGTAAATCTTAATTTAAACTTTCTTGGACAATGCCCAGATTTATCATGTTTTCTCCAAGAATAGTCTCTGGCTTTTCCAAAGTAGAAGTTATTCCAGTCATTAGAAGTTAAAACTGGTATTCTTACTCTAAATAATTGGAAATTTCAAATGTCATTGTTGGTAGTGCAGATATTTACAGTGATTGTGTTTCTATAACTTCAGTTAAAATGAATCATCACTTAAAAATCCAGATATAAGTCACCCTGGAAACCTGTTCCAAATTTGCTTACCCATTCAGTCATATGAATGGGTAAGCGAATTTGGAATACTCTGGTATCAGGTGATACCAGAGTATTGCTTAAAGAAGGACAGGTTATTTGAATTGTCACTCTCATGTGTTTCTTACTGCATTAAACACAAACCTCAGAATATTTGCCAAGTACGAAGTCTTTAAATAGTCTTTAAATAAATAGTCTCAGTACTTGTACAGTGACAGCATTCAAGATGGTGTAGGTAACTTCTCTATGTATCTCTCCCACTTCAGAGGTAGGGAGAAAGGAGGAGGGGATGTGCCTTGTTTATCTTCCTCCACTTTTGAGACTTTACATTTTACAGAATTTATATTGTGCACAGCTCAGAACTTGCAGACAATTCACAGACCTTCCTTTTTTATTTTGGTCAGGATGAACATTCTAACTAACTCTTCAGAGCTACGTAACAATTTGGAAAATCCTTAGCTCCGCAGGTCCTGATTCTTGTGGGGGAATTCAGAAAGCAGCACAGCGGTGCACAAGCAGTTTGAGAGATTTTGTTGTTTTGTGAGTCCTAATGTAGCTACTGTGCTGCTCACAAGGAGGAGTGCTCTGCTCAGCTGATTGTTTGCAAATAAGGAAGAAGCTTTGAGCTTTTGAGCAAGTGCTGCAGAATGAGGTTGGCAAATTAGTCAAAAATGACAGAGAAAAGGACAGAACATCAGTCTTTTTATATTGTTCACAGGTAAGGTCAGCCTAGATCTATGCCAAGAAGAAAAGATGAAGCACACCACTAAGAGAATGGTTACAATGATGTCTATAGACATATGTTGTTGGCAATTTAAAGGGTGCATCTGAGGCTGATAATGGGGTAGAATGTTTAATGTTTGTCATTGCAAAGCTACTCTATTCATTTTTGGAAGGTTATGGATGTCAAAAAAAATTCCACAGGTGAGGAAGAGTGACTGGAATGTATCATTACCTTCTACATGAAAGGCAAAAAACGAAGATTCAGGAAACTAGACTAATTGACTAGCTACAAACTAGCTAATAACTGAGCATCAGATTTCTTTTCCAGTTTTCTTGCTTTCTTTCTGATGAATGGAAGCAGAACAGAAGTTATCATTTATTGGATAGTATAGCATATTTTTGTGCAAAAATAGTTGTGATGAAGCCAGACCAAAATGTTTACTCTGCTAGCTGAAGACCTACTGAAACTAAATAAAAAGCTTCAACAAGGAAGAAATTTTCTAAGTTAATTCATCAGAGCAATTATAAATGTTTAGGAGATACAAGTGATTCTTTTCAAATCTACCAATAAAGCCTTTTTTTAGATAATAAAAAATAGAGTTTACATGTCAGCAGCCCTCAGGAAGGGTTAAGCTCATCAGTAATTTCTCAGATACCAAAACTAGACTATAGTGCAGCATATATCCTCCATTTTTAATTTTCACTGAGGAAGAAATATACCCTGTCAGTAAATCACATCATACTGACAAATAGGTTTTCCACTTCATTGGTCTTATATGTAATGTATAGCCTGTGGCAATATATTTATACAGGTGCATCAATTGAACAATTTCATAGTTAAAGATTTAAAATGCATTAGCTATTCTCATAACTTACAGAGTGCTTAAATGCAATTTTCTGTCCTGTTCATTTTCAGTACTATAGCAGTTTTAAAGAAAGTCTGACTAAATATGTGAAGGCCTCCTTGCCAAACCATCCTTTGATTCCATGACATGGAAGAGGGTAGAAGAATGAAAGATCCCTTGTCAACAATCCCTGCTAGCCAAACATAACCCTGCTTTAGTCCAGTAGTGGAAATAGTGTTTGTCCCAGTCTTGTCTGCTGGTAGGACAGCTCACAGCAATGGAAAAGTAAGCAAATATTTTTTTCTGCCTGTCTCTGTGGGCATTCTCAAATTTGAACTGATTGTTTGTAGTTGCTACTGTCTCTTTTTAAAAGGTCACAGTATTAACACATGTCACTGAATCAGACAATATCAGACAATGAATCAGACAATGTTTTAAGGAAACAAGGAGGTTTCTCATACAACCTCCCATTTAGCCAGGGTCAGCTGCCGAAGCACACCACGTTTCCCAGGGCCATATCCAGATGGATATTTAAAAACATTCAGGGATGGAGTGCACAATCTCCCAGGACAAACTACTCGACTATACTTGTATAGAGTAAAAAAGTTTCCCCTATGTCCAGTCTGATATTTTTCCATCTTATCACTATTATCTTGTCTTCTTCCCACTCAGTGCTTTCAAGGGCATGGCTCCGTCTTCTCAGTGTTTTGTTTTTAGGTTTCTCTGAAGCTGTCTTTCCTCCAGACTCACAAGACCTGGTTCTTCAGCCTCTCCTTCCAGGGTGAACAACAAGAACAACAATCTTTATGATTCTGGTAGCCTTCCCCTGAACTCCTGCCTTTGTTGTAGTGGTGGGGGGGGGGCGGGTCCAAAACTGGATGCAATATTTTAGATGTGGTCTAGTGATTGCAAAGCAGAAGGTGACTGTCCCTTCCCTTGACTGCTCCATTTGCCATAGCTGGCTAGTTAACAGTCCCTCTGATCAGCCTGCCATTTTAAATCATATTCCTGGTACCCTACACATTCCAAGGCCTCCTAAAGTAAGCTTAGGTATCTGATGTGGAGACCTTCATTCACAATATTTCTAGGACTATGCTGAACTGATGTCGACAAATTAAGACCTTGACTGAGCAAAACACTGTAGCGCATGATTTACTTTTTGCTTTATTGAACAATTTTTGAGATGCTTGATGTTTTGGAGATGTCTCTGACATTGTGCTGCCACACAGACTTCTGGGGCAGAAAGAAATGTGAGTTGGATTCTCTGGAGGGTGAAGCTTTGCCACATGGCACTTTGCTCTATTTTGTTTGAATAGGAATCTCCTTATATGTGTTATTGTTGCTTAAAGATGGCTTGTTTATTCCAGTTGCTGACTACATCGTAATTTTGCAACTAAATCAGAATTTTAGGTAATGGGGTACCGTTACAACTAGTGATTACAATTTAAAATAAAATTGCTACTAATTTGTGTTTTGGATGCTTAAGTGTTTATTCAGTAAGAAAGAGAGTATCAGAGCATCCTTTACATGTTCTTGCAATTCCAAAGCACTGAAGTGATTCCATGATTACAACCAATATTTAATGATACACAGCAGTAGAGTACATTAAGGAGACTTTATTGACTTCAATTATAGGTAAACTAATCAGCAGATAATGACAGAAAGGAAAGTGAATGTAGTCAAACACTTAACTTGAAACACATATTGCAAATCAGTAATGTTTCAAATTAAACACTTACAGACTAAGCATTCAATGATCATAAAAAGTACATAACTTACAATTAATTCACTTGCTGAAAAATATACAAAATATGTTAATACCACTAAATTATTATGTTCTTTGCAGTTACTGGTTGGTAACTGTACTGTTTACATACAAAAATCTTTAAAGTGTGTGCAAAGTGTAATTTAAATTCAGTAAATATAATACAATTCGAGTACATAACAACTTTGCCCTCCTCCTCCAGAAGTTGCCAGGAAAAAAAGAAATATATTTATAATTTCCCTTTGTTGCAGTTAAATAATACACAATGATACAGTGTTATTTTAAAATTATAAATAGCTATCTCCCTGCCAACACATGAATGTGGAGTCTGAAGCAGTTCAGGAGAATATTTTTTTTTCTCTTCTGCATTTTTAGATTTCTTTTTTACTTCAGTGTCACTATAAATGTGTAACTTCTTTCAGGTCTTCAGTTTAGAGGCATCAGAAAAAGAATCCCAACTATGTTGGTCTGTTTAGATAAATCCAGAAATATCTGGGGCATAGTATCTAGAGTTTTTTATGCTGGCAGACATCTTGGTTGGTCTTTAGCAGCTGAAAAGTGCTTCATTTTGTGATCTCCTTCCTGCAGGGCCTCTCTAAGATCCTCAGAGCCTACCTCCTTTTAGTGAGCTCAAGGTCATTTTTGGAAACTGCAATTTTCTTTCTTTGTGCTATCTACCATAAGGGTAAAACAGTGGCCTGGAAGACATCACCATGTGTTTTCATTGCTTAAATCATATGGGGATTATCCTGTTCTTAAATGTAGAGCCTATACTTTAGAATTTCTAATCCCAGTTAATCAGTAAATATCTAATCCCAGTTAATCAGTAAATATCTATCTCAGATTAAAGGATTCTAAAATTCCATGGTTTCTTTTGCAGTTATTATAATTTTCCTACCTTATTTTTTTTTGGATCTTTGGCCACATTTTCAAGTGTATCTCAACAGCTCTGCAAGTCGGAAACTTGAGTTGAAATCTGTCTGATACATAATCCTTTCACTGTACCATTCAGGGTGTCTCTATAATGGGTGTATCGCAAATGCGTGTTGTGAGACTCAGGTTAACACCACAAGGAGAAACTAACTTGAACTTGCAACTTGCCTTTACCAGAATGATATGTCTAAATACTTTTTTAGTTGTTTTGCTCTGTTTGGTTTACCTAAAAAACAAAACCAGGTCAGGTAAAATTATACAGGGAAATGCTACTTAATTGTGCCTGATAAAATCTGATTTTATAGAATGACCTTACAAATGCAGGGAAAAAGACACACAATGCAGAGGAATAGTGGCATTCAGATCCTTCCTGTCTTCTCTCTCTTTTTTTCTCTCTTCCCCCCTCCCATTTGCTTTTTACCAAGTCAGCATCCTTTTTCTTTTTTCAAATTAACAGAGGATGCAGTAGACATTTACAAGAGTTATATTCTTTAGTCTACTTAAATAATAACAGATCTCATAGCGGGCAAGAAGAGCAGTAGTTTGTTATAGAATGTTTTCTGATCGTCTCTAGAACTGTTTTTATTTATTATTGTGGATCTTCAAGAGAAGGTTCCTTTTAAAGGAAAAGGTAACCATCTGTGCCTGAGCACACATCCTGTTTCTAAAGCAGCAACTTGTTTTGTTGGGTATTTACAAATGTTTGTTTATGCCATATGGCATAAAATTAATTTCTTAGTGTATTCCTCTTAATATATTGAAAAAATATAACCTTTAATGTTATAACCTATAAATGCTATAACCTATACATTTTTATGGCATTTGATTAGTTACAGATTAAAAGACATGGGGACCAAAGGCTGATATTTCTTACTGCCGCAAAAAAAAATCCTAGTCATTAAGAGGGTCCTTGAGCAAAAATCCCAATATCACAAAACATTCAATAGCAAAAAGGTTTGAATTCTAAAATGAAGTGGACTTTCAACTTTGCAGTTAATTCATGAGGCGAGAACAGTTGCACTTTTGCCACAGGAGATTTGCATTCACAAAGGCTTTTGCTTTAGTTTATGCAGGCTGTGCCACATGCTGCTGATGCTCCAAAAGGTTTCTTATGTTCTTCTTACGAGGCACAGCACTGAGGAACTCAAATGCTAAGGGGTTTAATGTAGCTGCATATTGTCTCCCACTTGAATTTCCTTTGATAGTCCTGTGACAGTACATACCACATTAAAACACAGTTCCTCTTTCTTTGTGCCTGAGTAGATGCACTGACTCACTCACTGAATAATGTCATCAGATCACATCCTCTCAATTCTCAGTGTTTGACTCTGTGCAGTTTCTGTCTGCTGCTGAAAAATATCCTTGTGAAAACCCTGGTATTCTGTAGTAGAATATGATACAATTAAAAGTAACACATTCCTGTTTTAATAAGGCCAAAATCATGGCCATGACAGCCCAGTTGGAGAGCGGATATTGATCTCTAAAATTTCAGCTGTATATCTAATTTGGCAGAGAAAAAATTTGCTGCTGCAGGACATATTTAATTTCAAAATGCATTTCCATATCACCAGAAAATTATGACTGTATTGTTTTGGCAAATCGAGCCAATTCAAAATTGTATATGACAGGTGGAAGAAAAGAAAAGAATTTCTTTATCAATATTGAAAAAACACAGTGCAAAGAGAACAAAAAATTGCGGAGGAGGAGGAAGAGTCAAGAAATAGAGCTGGATGCCCTATTGATGGAAATAAAATTATTTCACTAATTTGGATGAGGTCTGTCTGATTACTTCAGCAGTGGAACCTGCTCTTGAGTGGAGATTGTTGCTTAGTTTCCTGGCACCATACAGAATAATTGCTAGGGAATCTCCCAAGTATCTCTATCAAAAACACTGAAATTAGCAAAAAGGAAAAATTTGCATATTCTATCTTATCTCTATTCTAATATAGATTTGTCATCATGATGTAGTTTCTAAGTCTTTGTCCAGATCTACTAGACACTGTACTTTATTTCACATCAGTTGCTTCTGAGATATGAAAATTATGCCAGGCAAGAAATTAGGGATTATTGGCAGTATGATTCCTTCCCAATACAAAGTACATACATAGAGACAACCATTTACATCCCTTTGCATATTTTTCTCCGTCTTTCTGCATTTCCTGAAATACTGAATTCCTGAAGACCAGTACTTTTCTTCTCATTCAAAGCCAGTTGTAGGTCTTTTGAACAATGGGATATTTGAGCAGAACAGGAAGAGAAACTTTCCAGAAGTTTTCATCCTTTTGTGGAGCAAAGGATGCTTCAAGCATCCTGCCTTAAGCCTAAACTGGCTGCATACAGAAGATGGTGCCCCACTCCAAATCGTGTTGCTGTCACCTCCTCATTACAATTCCTTTGGTATCTTGTATGTCCTTGTGCACAGACACTGTTGCAGAATCTTTGTGCCTCTCAGGCACGAAGATTTAACTCAGGATTTGCTTCCTAATCTTTAATCCCAGGTTGAAAGCAAACTATAATCAATTGCTCATTAATCATTCTTGACAAATATTCAGCTAATTGGAAAAGCAAAGCTGGTAGAGAGAGTCTTTTATTATTGCAGGTAAGCTGTGGATAGGTTGTAGTTTTAACTTTTTACCTTTATACATGTCTTTATTGAATCATTAAAGTCTCTATATTAGTACTTTTCCTTGAATAGTATAATGTATTTTTCTCCTAGAGACATGGATGGACACAACCCAATGAACATGCGTATGCGACTGTTTTAAATATCATGATCAACTATGTCAAACTTTGAACTGGCATTTGAAATTATACATGTCCATTGACACTGCAAAATGGAGAACCTAAGTCTTTGCTTCATTTTTCTTTTGAAATAAAATTCTGCTTTTTTGTCCTGTTTTTTCATTCCTTCCTATTCCTTTGTCACCTGTTCTACTTGTGCTGAGTAAGCTCTCATAAGATGATATTTGGTTCCCCTTTGAAGACAGGCATTTTGAAGTTCTGTGGCTGTAAGTCATGAGAAGGAGTTGAAAAGCTACAAAGATCTGTGAGAGCAGTCACCATCTCCCATAGGACATAGTGCAGTCTCCTCTCCCTCATGCCTATCAGTATGGCTCAGTGACTGGGAAACAAAATTATCAGGTGTAGTCTAGCATGCCGTTTGGAGTCAGGCTTAAAAAACTTCAAAGCCCAGAGCTCCAGGAGCACTGCAACTACAAATGGCATGCCAAGGGGAGCAAGGCACTGCTCCAGAGCATTGCTCCCTCCACTTTCTGCCTGGCACCAGCTGTGTGCTGGATTCCTCAGCCTCAGCAAAAGCATGCTTTTACTGCTGTGCTTAGGGTTAGGGTTGTGCTTTGGGTCAGGGTTGAGGCTTCACAGAATAGTTTAAATGAACATAAGTTTTATGTTCCCAATGGCGTCGTTTGCACTGCATGAAGAGCTTGGCTCAGAGTTACAGTCCCATTTTTGTGTCTAGATAGAAGTATGACTATAACATACTCCAGTCCTGGCTCTATCTGTTTTTCGCACCACACTCTGATTCACTTTTACTGGAACAAGAAAATACCCACTTTGCTTGCAATGATTATTCCTTAGAGCTTAATACATTTGTGTGTTTCCAAAACAGTCAGTATTGTGGTAATGTAATGAAAGTGCTCCTAATGCTCTTCATACTTTTATGTTGTGGAAAATGACAATACCTAGGCACTTCCTCTGGGACATCTTGCTTACCTGTCTCTGAGTTTATACATATTGCTGTTTATCAGCATCTTTTGTTTGCATTCCACTTGGAATCTTACTTCACATGGCAGTGCTTACTGAGCTAATGTAAGATTTTGCTCAGAGATCTTTTTGTAAGCCTATTGAAGATCTTGACATAGTTTGGCTACTGTTTCCCCTCATCTATTCCACTTCTGCTTGTAACATCAAAAAGTAGTTCTGTTTCTCTGTCACTATTATTTGTATTTAAAGTTTTACTCTCTGAGTTTTAAGATTTTGTTATTCTCCAGATGTCTTCCTATTTTTAACTCACAGTGCTGGCTATGTTTTTTAATAAGGATGCAAAGAAAACCAGATTATTTAGGCTTCAGTATATCAAATCCATGTTTTTGCTTCCCTTTCCTCATATTCTTACCTGAAGTGTTCATCTATCCATTAGTCTTTCAAAAATATTGGTGGACTTAGTAAGTTTCTTAATTAGTGTTCTTAAAACTCAAATATTGTCAGCTAGTATGATTTTCAGATAGCTTTTGTTTCCTTCCGTGTTCTACCTGTGGTACCTATCCACTTAATCAGTTCATATATGATTTAAGGTGCTACTTTTCCTGTGATCTCTGGTTTTGATAACTTCCCTATAATTTTACTGTCAGTAGCAATGCTTCATTATCTTTGTTTCATTGTTCTTCTTCCTCTTCCTAAACTTCTGACCTTTCCTGTTCCTTTCAAACAGATCGAACAGATCGAACAGATCGAAGTATCTAATTTCTAAATTATATAAGATTTTAAAATTCATAGCAACCCGTATCTGTCAGGAAAGCACACTCAGAGCACCTTCCGATTTGTAAAATGGATTTTAAGCACCAAACAGCAAAAGCACCTGTACAGTCACACTTCAGAGGTAAAAAATAACTTTGCTGGTCATGGTCCAGGCAAACTGAATTCCCCTCATTCCAGAACAATATCTCATAGCTGAGCTACATCACTGGTCTCTAGTGAGTCTGACCAAGGCTCAGTGAAATCAAATCTGTCTTCAAGCTTCTTACCTATATTCTTTTAAAGACAGTGCTACAACTGTCCACCATGTCTTCCTTTTAATCTGATCAGTGGTCAGTGCTAGTTTCAGTAACCTTAAGTGATCCCATCCCACTCTGCTGTCTTCAGTTAGGCACTGGTACTCATATTTGCAATGATCCTTTCCCTGCCTTCAGTTTCTAATTTATGGTGCTTTCAAAGGAATAGGGTGATGTTTAGCATAAGCTTTGGCTCCTGTGTGTTCACATGGCTTGCCTCATACAGTGGTAAAACAATAGTTTCACTCATCTATGAAGAGTTATTTCAATATCCATAATATTTGGAAAAGTACAAATGATGTGTGACTTATGTGACAATGATGAGTACCAGTCTACATGCTAGTAACTGAAATCAAGACAGTCTCATTATCAGAGAAAAAGGTAATGAGATATGTAGCTCTGTCTGTGATTTCTGTCTTGATTTGTTATTTCCATTACATGTTGTATAGTTATGAACACCTAAAATACACATATGTACATGGGAAAAGGATCAAAAATATAGTAAAAAATAGATAAAAAATGTTTCTTTCAAAGGTAGGAAATCAAAAGCTGTAACAAAGCTGTAACTTAATTTTAAAGTCATTAGACGTAAGAAATAGTTGCTTGAGAGAGCTCAGTAAAATAATTGGCAAATTTATTCCTAAAGTTTTGAAGATGTATTTCATTACTAATGCTTTTACTATTTTTGTTTGTAGAATGGAATATGAGATATCTTTATCTCTAAAACTATTGTTTGTAGGGATATATATTCCATACAAGTCAATATTCAATCTCAACCAACAGTAAAGACAGAAAAATTATTCTTAGCAAATGACATTAAAATTATTCTGCATAATGCTATATTTATTAGCTACAACATTACTTCAACATGTTAAAATGGCTTGATGCTTTTCAGGGAGTAAAATCCAAGGTAGGCATACATTGTCTGAAATAGACATTCTCAGGGTTGCTTCACTGATTGGTTTTTTGGGGGAGTAGGGTTCATGTGGGGAAGAGGATAGATATTTTTCAATAAATGTATGGATTATGAGTATCTTCCCTAAGGATTACATTTTTGTAGTTTGAGGCCTCTCTTTGAGCCCCAGAGGAAGCATGGCTGTCCTCTGCCCTATAGAGAGATATTTATTCATTTGATGCAAGCTGCTTATGGGAGTCATTACTGTAAGTGGAGAAAAATTTTGATTCTTGTCACCTGTGGACTGATTTTAACCTGATTATATACAAAATCAGAACATGCTTTTTTTTTCTTTGTCTGAATAGAAAAGAAAGTATTCCACTGGAGACATTCAATATTAATGACATATTGGATAGCAATAAATACTTACTAAGGATATAATTATTTACTATTAATACAGATATCTTGTCTTGACCAATCTCTTTAGTTACTTAAACCAGAATATATGTGACTCAGTGTTGGCTCTTAGTAACCAGGTTGCAATGAACCACTAAATCCTGGGGTACATTAATTTGCTTTATTTCATTTACCTAAATCAGATAATGATAAATCTATATTTAGAATTGGAGTTGCAAGGGAGAAGATAAAGCTATTAGGAAAACCCTAACCCAGCAGTTTTAGAATGACCAAGGCCTTGTTAAAAGCCTAAAAACATATCATGTCTTTTATTTTACAGGGAAAGTTGGAAATCTAAAGTATCATTTCAAAGGTTGTTTATGCAAAATATATATATGTATCACTGATAAAACAAATAATCAATGAATCTTCCATCCTAGACAGTTAATTAGGGAAATCAAATTATTTAGATAGAAGAAAAGAGACAGGCTATTTTTTATCTTTAATCCTCACAGGTTTGTTAGGATTAATATTAAAAATCCTGGCTAAAAATAAAGTTATAGCAATGGGATTTGATGATCTGGTACTCATTCATTAGAAGGGTTTCCCTAATTTCAGCTATAAAACAAATTTAGGCATTGTATCTGCTCTGCTGGAATCTAAGCCTTACAGCTCAAAAATGGCTGTGAACATTAATGAGTACCAGCAGATACAGAGCAATGATGTCCCCTGATTGCAATCAGAGTCATGAATTAGAAATTGATACATGGCAGAATATAAAAGTAGGTGTTCAATAGTAAACCACATGAGAGGAAGGCTTTGATGACTGTAGTGATTAACTGATTTTTTTCCCCTGGCACTTATAAATCACTGCATTTTTTCAGATACATTTTCAAATACATACCTCATATTTGGCTAAATTTAGGATAGTAAGGAGGCTTGCTTTGCTCTTAGACTTTTTGGTTTATGTGTTTGAAATCTCCCTACTTTTGGATTAGGATCACTCAAGTGAAAGAGAAATCTGAGGTTACTTGCCAAAGGAAAGCAGAAAAGCTTCTTAGTAATGTAGATATTTATTTTTATAAAGCATTGCAACCATACTCTGACATTTCCAAATTGAGAAGGGTTATTGAGTTAGAATAGGAAATATGCTCAGCAAGAGCTCCTCAGAATCACATATTTATGTAGAAATCTAAATATAGATGGTAAAATTTCTTTGTGATCAGAGTCACATTTTAAATAGTTATTTTCTTGGAAAAAAAAAGTCTGCCTATTGGGAGAAAATAAAATGGGTGCAGAAGGGGAAACCAGTGCTCCCTGGTCATGCAAGAGTTCAAATGTTCTAATGGGGTTAGTACCATCAGCTTCCATCTTTCTTCAGCAGGAGTGACAGAGCTCTTTTGGTGGTGACAGTGTGACAGTCTTTGTAGCAATGATAGTGGTGACAGCTCTTGTGGTACTGCAGTAGTGACCACAGCTCTTGTGACAGAGCAGGAGTGACAGAGCACTTCTGCAGCCAGTTTAGCACATACATTGAGGCAGCTCTCAATCATTTTGGTTCAATGGCTAATTTGCTGGGAAAAAAAAGTCATGAAATTTCAATGTCATATCACCTGAAACTGGGTTAATAAACTCCTGAATTGTAATAGCTTGATTCATTTGGACTTAACAGGGATACACATTCAGTAACAGACAATTTGCCCTCTGTGTCTCATGAGAGCATTTAGTCAGGATGGCAGTCCTCAAGAAATCCACTTCAAAAGACGAGAGGTGTAATATAGACCTATTTGATTAAATTCAAGTCTGTCTAATTTACAAATACCTTAGCTTCTATTCTCCATGGTTCCTTTATTGCTATCTATAAAGAAAATTTAAAAATCACTTTTCTTCCATAATATTGTGTGGTGGATTTACATTATAGAATGCTTTCACCTTTTAAAATTCTTGTAAATACTAACAGAGTCTAAGGGACTAGCAAGAGGCATTGTGCCTGCAAGTAGGTTTAATATTTGACAGCATATATTTGTGCTTCAAATTTCAGATGAGTATAGTTCTATAATGTCAGTGTTATCTACAGTGCCTTTATTACTACCCTAAGAAGTGATGCTGAGTGCACATGCACACAACTGCTGAACTCTTCTATTTCTGGAGTTGTCTAAACAAGACAATAATTTTCTGTGGCCATCTTCATTGTGGAATGATTACACTGACATAAAAGGTCAGCATAAATTCTTCTAGTCTCTCTTGAATCAATGTTCAAATACTAAAACTCTGCTGCTAGATGAAATTAATTACTGCACAGACAGTGTTTGTCATGAGGTCCGTAGTGGTTTAGGTCTCATTTTCATGTTGTATAATTATACAGATATGAAATATAAGTAGCAGCTATTCAAAACAACTCAAAATAGCCCATACAGCCAATTTCTTTCTTGTAGGAGAAATGTTAAGTAGTAGATATGTATATTTAAAGTATTTTTTTATGATCTTGTTGTAGTTATATTTGCATTTTGCTGGAATGTGCTTGTGACAGCTTTTGATGGGGGAGGCATATCAGCATTATGAGGATATCAGCATAAACCAGGCTGTCTAATAATTCAAAAGTAAAGATCAAATTTAATATTAAATGAATTTTGCTTTATTGACTGTAAGACAATTCTGCTAGAGCCAGAACTCAACTTCTTACCAGCATAATATAACACATGTTAAAAATAAAAAAGCACACTTCTGTTGATGTGACAGCTTAACACTGATCTGTGGCATACTAAATAGAGAAGAGTTACTTTATAACTCCAGTCCAAAAAACCACCACCAACCAACTTTAATTTAGGCACTACATATTTGTTGTAATCCACAGCTGAAACACTGCACTATGAAAATGTGAGTTAACCCTACAAAAGAATTAAAAAAAATAGCAGGAGAAAATAAATTCTAAACAATTGAACACCAACTACATTTTCATCAAAACTAGCCTTAAAATACGGGAAGAATGTTCAAGTAGAAAAATTATTTTGTTTCTACATCTAAGTGAACTGAAAGGGTGCATCAGCCAAACAACAAATTTCTTAATCTGTCATATTATCCAAGGGATATGCTTGGGTTTCTTCTGTAGTCACAAATGTGTCTCATCATCTTTCAGCATTGCCCTCATAAACATACATTTGAGTAAGTGATTGAAACCTTAAATTCAATTTGGTGCAAGACTTTGTTTGATATTCCCAAAAGAGAAATGAGTTTCTGTTTATTTTGGTGAGCTGCTGAAGTTCTGAAAATTGTTAAATGTTGGAGTTCTGGTATGCATGCATGTAGAACTGTGGACTGTTAGTTAAAAGTTTAACACAAACACTGTTATATGAATAATTTTGTTCTTACAGTTTGTGTTTACATACCGCAAATTCTTCAAAAATATTGATAATGCATTTGTTAGCATTTCAAAACCTACCACTGATTTTGAGAATGCTAACTTATAGCTATTAAACAATCATGAAGTGAAATTCTCACTCTGTTCAAATGAATAATGTTCCTTTCTTAATTACACCTTGATCTGGGTTTTACTTTTACTTTTTAAATTACATTTGACATATTTCAGAAGGTGAAGTAAAAGTAATACTCATTGCATTGTATACTTTCTCACTCATTGTTCAAAGTTTGGACTTTATAAAATATCAGTATGGAAAGCATACAACCTGTGTACACTGGAACATAATAAAAAAATGCAGAAGCTTGCGACTGCCAGAAAGTTATTGAACACATAGACAATTCATTTGAGCTGCATTCTGAGCCATTCTTACTTAGCGTTGCCTAGAGAATTACCATCTGAAGGGACCTAAAATTTATTTTGCTTTGTCAAAAATAGCTTTTTTAAAAGAACCTTTCATGGTTATGCATGTATATTTTACTTTTTACTTTTTCATCTTTAACTTGGAAAGATAATTATACTTAAAATAAAAAGAAAAAGAAAACAACTGAATTTTGCCTTTAATTATCTCTTATTTTTTGCTTTTCTTGAAGCATTCCTCTTTCCTGTGTAAAACTACTTAAAAATCCAGGCATAGAAGATGAAACAAATGAAAACAGCAGATTTTTTGCAATGTGAATGAGTGCATTTGAACTCATGAGGCCTGCTCAAGCACAAGGGCTGCTACGTGGTGCAGCAGTGTGCTCTGCTGCGTGACCTGAATTTGTATTCTGAATGAGATGATGCTGGTTCCAGCAGCAAGTGGCCCAGCAATGCCAGTTTTGCAGGCTGCATGACCCTGCTTTTCTTGCTAAAAGAATGAAGCGGGATGCCTTGCTGAGGCATCTATGCTAATCCAGTGCACAGGTTGCTTCCCTCAAAAACCGGCCTGGGTACCAACTTGTGGCACAAATGTGTGCTCTTTTAACATACTTTGAGTGCACTGTATAGAAAATACATCTAGTCCTTCATGTAGGTTCAATTCTTTCTTAGGGAACACTTTAATTGAAATATTTACAGACTGTATGCTTGAATCACAGCTGACTTACCTATCTATCATTTCCTATACAGGACTCTATTTCTTCCCTGAGACAAATGGAGATAAAAGAATAGATTCGGAGTTTTTCTTCACTTTAAATAGGAAGATTTTATATTAGTGTTGAAATTGAAATAATTAACCAAAATAATTTTCTGACTTGAAAATAATAATGGAAAAATGTCTTTGACTTCATGGGAATAGCTTTCAAGTCAGATATAGAACCAAAACACTAAAATTGTAAAATGCACGTACCAATCTGTATGATTCCTACATGTATATTTGGTAAAAATGATGTATTTCTCTCTGTGTATGAATATATTTCATTGAATTAATTCTATAACGTTTTATTTGTGTCCTTGATTCATGACAGAATTCATAAGGACACACATTGCATGGAATGTTTGGCAGACATTAATATAGAGATAGTGAGATAAAAACAGCTATCTAGTTATAATTTTGTGTTTAACTATAGATTCCTATGCGTAATCAGATGAGTGTCAATTTTCTTGCATATTCTTATTTGTCCTTAATTTGATACTGTTAATTAAAAGAAGGAACTTTTTATAGCTACAGAATTAGCATTTCAATCAGACAGGATTGTTCCTATTACAAGCCTTACCTACTGAATTTTTACATAAAAAAAAAAAACCTTAGCAAAAATATTTCTTGACCGACCCTCACATGAAATAGATATATCCATTCAATGCCTGTCCTTCTTTATCCTTTTCCACCTTACTTTTTACCATCCTTTCCAGCTGCAGTCAAGCAAAGCACTCAAGTGCGGTTGGATGGTAAAAACCCTGTGAGTAATGGAAGTCCTGTAAAGATGACTTTTTACATAACGTCAGAATCATGAGTGTGCCTGTACATGGTCAGGGGTGCATCTTCCCAGTCTTTACAACATGCTGTCATAGTCTTACAGACCCAGTCTTTACCACATGCTGTCTGATAAAATAATAACATAAAAATACAACGGGCTTCATGAGAGAGTTTTATTAAGAGGAGAAGCAGATATATCTATGTTTAAAGATGGTCTTAAATAGACTGAAATATTAGGAGTACTTTGTATGCTGAGTATAAATAGTATAAATACTGTGATGTGAGTAACGCTTTGAAGATCACCTATTTTACTTTTTCAGTATTGTATACTTCAGAAGTTTCATCTATTTCAGTCATAAACAGAAGTTTTACCTTGTAACATGAAATAAACAGAGGTTTTAGTTAGAATAGTTGATTTTACAGGCTATTGCAGAATCTCCTGTTAGAGTTGTTATAGCCAAGGATACGTCAACATTTCCATTTCTAGGGGTTTATAATCAGGCTGTAAAAATAGGCTTTAGACTGAAACTGACAGCTTAAGTCTCAACTCAGAACCAAGTTGTTTTAAAAGAACATATTTCCATAGCTATATTCTCTCTTCTGTATTAAAATTGAATGGCTTAGTTTAGCTTCTGTAATGAGCTCATCTGATATTTTGTTAACGCAACAGCAGCTCTGGGTTGCTAAAAAGAACCCTGTCCTCAAAATACCAATGGGAACACATCATAATATGAGAGGGTAGAAATTTTTTCAGTTTCCTAAGCAGCACAACAGATATGCATATACTTTTTTCCTGCTTCTGAATCAGTAGAGGCTGAGCAGACCTCAGTTTAGCCCAAAAGACACACTGCAATATCAGAATACCCATATTGGAAAATCAGACGGCTGAGCTGGGTCTCAGTTGCCCAAAAAGCTGCATCAGCTGGTGCATTTTGTGCCAAATCTATGCTGCTTCTGAATTTAAGTTGTTGTTGTTTTGGGGGTATTGGGTTTTTTTCTGGGAGGTAGTGCTAGTGCTTTTTTAATTGCGCCAATCTGGCTTTAAGCGTCCCAAGACAATGCAAAATATCTGCTACTCAATTAAATCCTTGGCCACTGTCTACACAGATTTTCTTCCCCAGAGGAACAGCCAGTTTTTCATCTGCATTGTCACCTCATGCCAGGTAGAGACCAGGTGATCTGCCAGTAAATACTTATCAGGTTACCTCAATAGGGTGAAAGAAATATAAAATAAATCTTATGGTATAAAGGAAAGATATTCTGTCTTATACATGGTATGATTGTATGAAATATTCTAGATAGGTAAATTAATGGACTGATTATGGCATTATGTTGAACATAAAATGAAGTGTGGTATTTCGGAGAGGGATGTTTCTTTCAGTTCTTTTATGTAAGTAGAAGCAACAAAGACTTTTTGGAATTTCTTGACACATTTATATTGTCCGTGTATCTATCTGATAAGTTCATTTGCCAAGGATATCATACAGTTTGCCCATCAAAACTAAGCAGAGTTAGTTTTACATGGCATGCAAAGCTGTGTGAGAGCAAATCAATATGAGATATGTGAAAACCTGGTATAAGGATACGTGTCTGATAGTTCATTATATTGCTTATTCAATAGTACATATTATAAAATCATTCAGACAGTGGCCTCTAAGGCATTACTCTAACAAATCTTATATTTCCTGTTAATAGTGCAGTTCTTTTCCTGCAATTGATTGTTTATTATTCTCCATATGACCCTGAAGAGCCCAGCTCACAGTCTTTTATTGCATGTCATTTTCCTCTCCCTGTGATGTTGAAAATGAGGATCAAACCTGGTTGATTTTAATGGTCATGACATAAATGGTTTCTAGAAGTACAAGGGAGAATAGAGCATTGAGATATGTTGCTCAAAGGCGAGGATAAAACACTTTATGTGTATAGACCATACACAGATATGTCTATATGAGGTTTTTCTGTGCAATCACAGTATTGTACACTGCACTCCAGAAGAAGTTATTTTTGGTATTTTTCCCTGGACTGCAGGCATTTACACATTGCAGGTATGTAAGACTGGTTTTGCATGCTCAAGGTGTATTGCATTGTCTGAGACAGAAGCTATTCCAAATGGTTCACAATAAAGGATGATAATCAAAGCTGCCGTGCAAGAGTTGTGCTGTCCTGTGATGACCATACCCTTTTATTTGACAATGCCTTAATGCTTTCAATGCTTTCAAACTGGGAATCAAAACTGTGTGTTCTTACCAACCAGTTTTTAACCAAAGCAGACTTAAGAACCCCTTTAGATGCAGCAACACGTTTTTTGCTTTACACAGCTGTTTCTGAGTGCTGTAAAGGTCCCAGTACAGACAGGGCAAACAGGCTCTGGAGTCTTGTGTATGGTTTATAATTTTTCATTATGCTATGGCTTTCCTGGGTTGAAAGCTCACAAGGAACTTGGTCAGAGTTCACTGTCTGACTTTTGATGTGTAACACTTGAAAACTTTTTGCAAATAACTCCTGAAAGAAATGAAGCACATGGCAGAGCAAGACATAGGTTCTGAAATGCACACAAGAACTTGGAAGAGTTCTGGCACAGAGAATACAGCAACCAATAAAAATCAATATTTTCAATGGTCAAAAAGTATAAAATGTTAACAATGTTATATAGCCATGTAATATAATGCAGACATTGCAGAATGACTCTATATTGATATTAATGTTGTGAAGATTAATTTCTTGGGAAAGCATGCAGATGATAGAAAACTGAAATGTCAGTAAATATTTCTATTTAATGAAAAAACATAATTTCTAATTAAAAACTGTTTTGTTTCTTTCATAACTACCTAACTTCTGAGTTTATATTTCATAGAAGATTATATGATATTGTAAAAATGTAGAAAGAATGTAGTAAAAAGTGTGTGAAATAGCAGCTACCAGCTTCTGTGGTAATGAATTTGCTGGATGTACCACAGCTCAGAGAATAGTGAAGATGTGAGGCTATGCAAAATGCATACACTCCCATAATGTTCTTTCTCACAATTAACCATAACTTCCTTTTAAAAATTGGTAATATTATAGGAGGATCTGTCTATATTAAAAAAAATCAAAATCTGTCATAATATGGATATGATTTTGTAAGTCATTGACACATCTGAAAAGCAATTGAACTGGATGTCTTGGCTTATGAAATGTTTACATGTTAGGTTTATGCATGTACTGTAATTTTATACTTCACTTCCTATGATCTGTGAATAGTACAACATAGTTCTTTCTTTGCAGCTTTGAGTAATGGGTGAGATGATGTTCAGTTTATAATTTTATAAAGTCTTTATGCTCATAATCAAGTAGATATCCTTATTCTCACTAGCTTTGAAAGCTAAATTCTGTATTGTTAGGGATAGCTTAATTCAAACATGCAAGTCAAAAAGCCTGTGACAGAGACTTTTAATGCAGCATTAATGAAGATCTCGTGGCCATCAGAGAACAGGTGTCTAGTGTAAGCTAATTGTCTAAACTCCACAGATCAAGAACAGTAGAAATGACAGACTTTCTCTGTCTCTGTTAGAATTCCAGTTTTAGGTGTTCACCCAAGTAGTGTGTGCATGGGTTTGGCTAGCAGACACGTGATTTTATATTTCTGAAACACTGAAGATTATGATTTGTCTAAGGTCTAGACTTTACCTGTGTTTTACTGATTATCTTTCCTGCAAGGAAGCAAAATTATTTCTGCATTTAGGGTGATTTTACACTTCTGTATTCTTTGGAAAAAGTCATGAAGGGCTTCATGATTGTCATGTTAAAGGGCGTTTTCTTGTAAACTTTGTGTTAATTGGTCTGTCAGTGCCCCAGGAAAGCCAAGCCCCTTGTGCCTGACCAGTCTGTCAGTGTCCTGTTATGGGGACTCCACTGAACAGTGTTTTGTGTCAGAGGGCAGTTCAGATATTGTTAGGGACATGCTACAAGAGCATATTGGAGTCAAATCTCTTACTACAAACCAGAAAGAAGTACCCACTCCCATATCTCCTCAGTTTCATTGAGTATGTTATCTGCAGCTGTTGACTGCTATTGAACTTGAGGGACTCATGGTAAACTGTTCACAGAGTGACAGGCTTTAATAATAAACATGCTGATAATAGAAAATTGTGATGGGTTAATGTTTGAAGATTGCTGATGATGGTTACTGACTGCAACAGTAAGTTTTAAGCAATATACAGGCAAGTTCCAATCACCAATGAAAACCAGCTCGAGTCAATAATTCAGTGCTCATAGAGGAAGGTTCTTACCAACAGATGTCCCTACAAAAGAAAAGACAGGTTCAGCCAGTCGACTGATCCCAGAAGGTACTATGGAGTCTTTCCTAACTTCTTCCCATTCTTAACTCACTTTTATACTATTTCATTATATTTAAGTGGAACTTATTTTCTCCCATCAAACATTTGTTACTCATTGGTGTAAAATTCTCTCGCTTCACTGTTGAAGATATAGGCAATAAAATAGAGTGCATGGTTGGTGAAAGGTGGTCATACCATGGGGGCAGGTAATTTTGGGATGGAGGTGTGAGTTAGTATTACATTTAGATGATGATGAACTGAGTTCATCTGAAGAGACCAACATTCCCACAGTTGGTGGCTCAGCAGCAAGACGTGCCCTGGGCTGACAGCTGCTGTGTGCTGTATCAGACACACGGAACCATCACAGTCCCAGGCCTGCAAGGATTACAGCAGAGCCTGGCTGTGGTGTTTCTGCTCTGCTCCATCCTGTATTTCATGCCTCAGTGTGTGCTTAAGATTGCAGGATGTGGGGTATGTATGTGGGGAATCATCATGGAACAGATTTTGTGCCTGGCCACCGGATTCCATTCAGGAAGTAGCAATTGCATTTCACCCTATAATTTCTGTGCTGTTATAATTTCTGTTAGAATGTGAATGTAACTTACTGTTTTTCACTCATTTTACCCCCAGCTGTCTTCCCACAATGGTAGAGGAGCTTCTTCAAGCATGGCTCATGGGTCAGTCTGAGACAGTATACCTCCTACAATATTATTGCACATGTGTTTAGTGTGGCTAAACTCCACCAGGACTCTGTATGCCCACTCATGTACTGAGCAGAATTCCAGCTGGCTGAGTTGATGAAGGGCAAGTTTGCATTTTGTAGCTATAAATACAGAATTGTGAAAACCCCCTTTGTCTGTATTTGTAGTGTCGGTCTGGTCTGGTACATCAAAGGTCTAAGGATATTTCTAAGGATATCTAAGAGGATATATGCAGCATTCTCTTAGAATTTGGAAGCTGAACAAACAAAAGAGAAACAGAACAAAGGTTAACACTATACTAAGAGTATGTGAAAGGGAATAGAGAAGTAGCAGTTCAGCAGTTGAACTCTACCCTCATGGCCTTTGCAAAAAGTGAAAGGTTGCCTGGGACAGAGTGCTCCCAGATGAGCACTGATATTTTCCAGACTGAGTACCAGAATTCTATCTGTTACATAGAAAGAAAGAATACAGTGTGTCCAATTCAGCATCTGAAGTGAGAAATTGGAATGACTTAAACTATTTTGTCATATTTAGTCTTATAACAGATATTTGTCTTACATATCCTGCATTAGCTTAAAATAGACACCAGATGGAAAGATTACTTAAGATGGACCAAAGTTGGCCATCAAAGGCTATGTCATAACCTTACATTGTCCTTTCATTCCCTAGTATCCACATTCTTTGGAATGTAAAGGTTGTGATGATATATATATTCTCTGTGCAGAGAGAATAAACCTATAAACGTATAATATACCTAAACTCTACTGTATCTTTATAATGTCAATATTGTGCCTAGGAAGAAGTTCAAAAATTGAGATCGCTATGTCTATTTTAAGACACTTTGCCTTTCACAGTAAGAAAACTCAGTGCTTGTACCTAATACTATTTATTTCCCTGAAGCTTTGTCTCATTCTGCGTTCCTCATTTTACAGAAGCTCTAATGATGTGTCATCAGGGAAATGTACCAGTTAAAGTAAAACACCACACCTAATGATATTTTCTAACTTACCTGGCTTTAAAAAAGCTTTAAATTGTCAGAGACTTCTTAGTTAAATGGAGCCACAAATTTTATTTTCATATTCCACAAGTTTATATCAAAAAACTCTGAAACTGCTGTAACAGATGTAATTAGACAGCTAATGATATTACAGTTCATATAAATATGAATTTACATGTTTTTATTGAATTCCATTTGACAAATCTTTTTCACAAAACTTAGTTCAACAGGATACCTTTGAAATTTCTGACTTCAGTGAAAATGAATGCATAATTTCAAATTAACATAAAGCAGATTAATCAAAGCAGACCATAACAAGTTCAATACATTGCCAACAACAGTGGTAAATATCAAATGTGAATCTTTACTGAAAGCAAGTGAATAGAATCAGAGGACTGATTTGAGACACTGAGGAGCCAAAACTTCTAAAATGCACTCCCTGAGTCTATAATCATGTTTTGGAAGATTGCTAAGGCAGAGGCGTTGTCTTTATATTTAGTAGTACTTCATAGGCTAGTTAATGAAGGAAAAATCTGATGTTTAGTATCTACAGATGTGTTCCAATGAGGAATTCCAGAACTTATGTACATGACTTAAAAAAAAAAAAAAAAAAAGTCCTATTTTGGAGGTTTTTTGAGCCTGTTGATTGATGATTTTACTGTAAGAGACAGTGAACAAACTTTACCTATTCAGCATTCCAATGCTATTCACATCCCTCCCTTTCATGGTTCCAGTACTGAAAAGTCCTACATTTCAGTTACTCTTTGCATGGAGATCTTTCTCTACTTTGAATCAGCCTTGCTTTTCTCCAGTTTTTTTCCTGTTTTTTTGAACAGCACAAGGTGTAAATGAACAATGGCAGACTTCAGTTCATTTTCTATCCCTTCTAATAATACCTGGTGTCCTATTTCTGTTATCAAATGCTTCTGAACTGTTGGCTAATGTTTTTATTAGAATCCCTTATTGTAAATTTTTAATTTCCCAGCAGTTTATATCACAATACTGTGTATTTAAAGCTGGGATTGTTTTAATCTACGTGCATTTCTTTTTGTTTATCTGTATTTTATTTTGTCTGACATTTTGTTAGAAGGACTTCCTGCAGTAATCACAATTGGCTTTTGAGGAGTCTCTCCTGAGTCACTTAGTACCACCATGCACCCCTCTCTCACCTGTTCAGAATATCATGCAGCCCAGGTCCTCTTACACCTCATATCCAAAGGCAACCTACCCCCATTATGAAAGTAGAAACTGCTTTCCACTGTATGTTTAATACTTTCTACTGCTTCTTTAATAGATGAAGAAACTGTTAGTAAAAATTTTTCAAGTTTAATTATCCTGACCAAAATTAAGGTAATTCAATTTAGGCTGGAGCAGTGTTGTGTGTTTGTTAGAGACTGGAGTATTAGTGAGTAATGACTCAACCATTCACCCACTTGCAGTAATCACCCAGGAGCTGTAGGAGACTGGATGATTGGTGCCCGTGGCTTAAACAGTGGGCTGGCTGCTTTGCCCTGATGCTCAGAGTGGCTTCCCAGGTGCAGATGGGCAGGCACACCTGAGCCTACAAAGAGGTTTCCCAGATAAGGGAAGAGGTTGATAAGAGGAAAGTCCTGTAAATTCTTCCTATAATGTCAAAGTACTCCCTTACATAGTGACTCAACTGTGGGACCTTCCCTCTGAATACAGGGACATTCACATGTGGAATGGAGGTATTATTCATTTCAGCTGATAGGCCATGATCTATTCAACTAACCCTGACATGAGACAGCTGCAACATCTTAGAAGGTGTCAAAGACTCACAAAATGTGCCTTGATTCAGTATTATATTATCCAGAGGAGTTACAGGGGTGTTTCCACCCAGCCTCAGCATAATATAAATCCCATGGGCTTGATGTTCTGTGGGCTCTTTCCTTCCACCACTTGATGGATACAGTCTGCAACCCCTGTGAAGAGAACCCTTAGGATGTAGTTGTAATCTAGGGAGTCATGGTATTCTTTCTACTTAATCTGTTTCTCTGTTGCACTTTTCCTCTCCCTCCCTCTCACTTCCCTATCTCCCTCTCTACTTCACATTTAGTGTTAAATAAAATCCATACTATTGACTTTGGCATATGGTCTCATTTGCACCCTAATTTGGACAGAGGCATCTCTAGATTTTAAATAATTGGATCCTAAGAGTGTTATAGAGTTTAATGAAGTTACAGAATATTTCTAAATGAACATTTACTTTGGGTATTTCAATATCTTCTACTAGGTTTAAATTTCTGACTCCAACAGCTTTTTAATATCACAAAATCTACATTGTTTTGCAGGTAAATCTTTGTTTTCCAGCATTCACTGGGGGTATTCCATGAGGACACAGTTCCTTTATATTGACATAAAATATGCACTGTTTTTTTGACACACTGTCCTAGTTCAAACTGCAACAGTCAAGTTTTCTAATTGTTTTTAGACAGACAGACAGACTAACCCACCCACATACACAGAAGTAGAATTAACATTCATGTACCACATATCTTTGTTCCATTTGTTATTTCTTTCAGTCATAGGCTAATCCTCCAATGCAGACTGTTCTGCTTACAATAAACTCTCATGGTATTTCTTAAAATAATATAGGTCCCTGTTATTTTCCAAATTTCCCTAACTAGATCTGGCAATTTTACTGAGCAGTAATTGCCTCTGTAATGCTTTGGTTTCCTTAAAATTGTGTGTGCATATGAATAAAATCTGAAAGCTGTGGATATGGTTCCACAAATCGCATCAGTAATGTACAGTATGTTTTACTCATGCACTTCAGGAAAAACAGAAGTTCAGCATTGCAGCCAAACTTTAGTTTGAGGTCTGCATGAAATACTTTCAGGTGAGCAATTAGCATCCGATATTTTTGTTTCCCCAAGATAATAATTTTATGTTGAGATATTTGGTTTATATCTTCATTGCAAAGCCCAAAACAGAGACTGATATAGACCATCTTGTCCAATCATGGTTACTCATGTATTCAAGTAGAATTAAGTTCTAGTAAATCCACTTAGATGTCTGGCAGCCTGCTTTATTTCCCTGTCAAAAATATGTTCTACCACAGATTGCTATTTTAATCTTTGACCAGAAATTTATTCTAGGATATTTCCAAGTTTATGGAGACATAAGAAATTATCCTCTTCAGAAGAAGTATTTTTAGAGGAATCTTTAAGAGGAAATCTCATAAATTTGAGGCCAAGAACTTGTTTTTAGGGAGTGAATATTTTGTTTATGTGGGGTGGTAGCTGTTTTCATCAGTGGTGCCACTAAAGTGATTGAAAATTAAAGTTTCAAGCTCAGATTCTCTTCTATGCAAATTAATGGGAATTGCACAGATGGCTTCTAAAATCTATTTTCAAATAGGATAACTGCATTACGAAATCGATAATTTGTAACTAATGGCTTGAATAGTACTAACGTCACTTAGAAATACCCTGAACTATTCATCTTTTAAAAGAAACACATATTTCGTTCGCCTTGGGTTTCCTGCATAGAAGCTTTCCTCGAGGTCTTCCGGCTTGCAAGCTCTGTTCAGGAGTTTTATTTCTAATATTAGTAAATCTGAAAACCATAAATGAATACTTCTGTTTAGTGAGAACAACATTTTAATACTAAATAAAGGCAGTCTTGGATTTTGATAATTTAAATTTGGGATTGTGGGCTAGATATAATGTTTCTAACTGGCCTTCAAATTTGGTTAGTATAAATAAACATGCAATTAAGGTGAAAGATTGTTCTGCAAAACACATTTCCCTTTTTACTGTAAATCCAACTACATACAGACAATTTTGATTTGATATGTAACCAATTAACAAGAGCTTTAAAAATACGTATTTTAAAAAGCTGAAAAATGTTTTTACTTTACTAATGGTAATTTAATACTCAGAAACAGTGGATTCAGTGCAATTTAGAGCAGAATAAGCTCTAAAACATACATTCTTAAGAGAAGTTACTTTTTATTTTTTACTTATGACTCAATATTATGATTGCTATGGATTTTTCCCCATTTTCCCCCAGTTCCTTTGTTAGATCCTTAGAAGAAAATAATTTTCATATCCATCTTAAGAATGTCTGGTAGCAAAATCCAGCTATAGAGGTCAGTAATTTAAGGCACAATTTAAATCTCCCACCAGTGGAATGGAAAGATCCATTCCTACTTTTAAAAGTAAAATTTAAAGTTTATTATTATCAACAGGATAGATACTTTTTTCCTTAGGGAATGGGGAATGGGTGTGATGCTGCAGATTCTCCTGTTTATTTCATACATACGCAAACTTCACATGCCAAGGTAATTGGTTTCTGGATGATGTTTACACCTTGAATAGCAATAAGAAGATACTCTGTTTCCCTGAGTTTGTGTGTTAGTTTTTTCAGCTCTAGTTTACATAGCCTAGTTTACAGCTATATCATGTCTCAACAGAGTAAAAATATTCTACTAATAGTTCCATTATTTTCTCTGTGACAGAATTTAACAACATCTTCATTTAAATGCTAATTTTTTTTCAGTTAACTGCAGAAATAACATGCTTGAAGACAAATATAACACTTCAAGCATTATATAAAATATACAAAAATTCATGCAAATTGTACAAATCAGTCAGTAACTTTCCAAGGCAGGAGAAACATATCAGAAGTGAGTAGACAGTGAGAAACACATGGCTGGTTTATCACAGAAACATCACTGCTGACTTACTGCAGAGAGATTATGCAGGATGGAGGGAGTTTTTTGTGCCTTTTTTCCCTCCTTTTTTACTGTAGTGCAGCAAGTAACAGAGTATAAACATATCAGCTTGGTATCTTCACAACAGACCTATGTTTTGTATTCTCAAATTCAGATGCAACTAATTTTAATTTCCTGGCTCTTCCACTGCCACACTAGCTAACCAGTGGTGTGTCATTTAATCCATCTATGGATTAATTCTATGGAGTTATCTTTCTTACTCTCCATGTCCATGTGCACTTCAATCATTAGTTAGACAGAAAAGCTATTGCCTCTTTTTGAGCTTCATCTACAAATGGGGTTTATTGTAGTCCTGTCAAATCTGGGGCAAGGTAAAATTGTCATCCTGTCTCTGAATTCTATACTTTGAGCACTTTTTTTTAAAAGGATTTATATGAACAAAAGAAATAGTATTAAGAAATTGCAAACTAATTTGTTAATGAACTAAGACAAGGACATGCTGTAAAATCATATATTGAAACAGATATACCGTATTTAATCCCCACTTATTAAGAAAACCATCAGCAATGGTATAGGAATAATATTTTTCGCAGATAATATAAAAGCTATTTTAAAAGAAATTTGTGCCATCAGTGTGGTTCATTACTATACCAGGGCCTTAATCCTTCATTATTCATTATTAAAACTAGATTAAGATTTGTTCTGGGTCCCCTATAGATTTGTCCAAGGTGACAGCTGTGGGAATACCTCTATATTAGACAGTACTGATAGTATTATAAGTTTGAATGAGGCTTTTGAAAATAGATAATACACAGTTTTAAAAATTTTATATTTCATTAAAGAGACTACCATCTGAAAAATGGTACTAGCCACTATGGCCCAAGTAAAACCAGTGAAGTCTGTGAGGCTATAGCCATGCTTTTTCCCCTTACCTTATAATGTATTCTAGTACTTCATCTGGCTATCTTTTTTACCAAATAAAGGGAAGTTCTGTCTAGAAAAAACCATCCCAAAATGTATGTCTCAATGCTTTTCAAAGACTCATGTCTCTTTCTTTTATTGACAGTCAGTTCTGTGTGCAAAGGTCTTGGAGCTGCTTGAAGGGAGGTACTGGTGAGACAGGTTCTTTTCACTTACTTTAACTCCTATAAATGTAAAAGAAAAAAAGAGAAGAAAATAAAAAAAGAAAAGGAAAGAAAAAAGAGAAAAGATGAGGAAATTCACATGCTGAAAAGATGGAGGCTTATTGAAATCCAAGAAATAAAATTTAAAAAAGAAACTACCAAGAGAAACATATGCAATTTTACCAATCACTACAGCCATTTAATTCTCATAACAAAATATTTCTTCTCCTATTTTAGCATGAAGTACCATTTGTAACCCAAACAGGAGCAATGTGAAATCAGCACCTCAGTAAATGTGACTCTTGTTCAGCAAACTCCCAAAATATTTTGGGATGCAATCAGGATAGCTGGATGATTTTCCCTGCTGGGACCACTGTTCACACTATACCTGCCTCTGTAAATCCAGGCTGGCAAATGCACTTGGCTGTTTCAGTTAATTAGACAGTGGTCCCTTGATGCAGAATGAAGACAAATCCAATACCTGATATGTGGAGCCCTGAAAGTTTGCAAGTTGTTGCTGGTTTTGGCAAGTTTCAACAAAAAAATACACTTATATTTCTATAAATATGTCATTGCTACATTGTACTGGTCAGCTATTGCTTTTAAGTAGCTGAGTTCTGATTTACAGGCTAAACCTGCAGTAGCGATACAGATATTATGTTACATCTAGTAAAAGGTACATGTCACTCTTTAACAGATACCATTGTTCCCCAGTTTAGGACAAAAAATTTCTAAGTTATAGCTCCCCTTTTTTGCTAGGGTAATAGCCTTTAAATATATGTCATGTGGGTAGCATCAGATTCCTTTTCAAAAATCATGATCCTTAACAAAGATGAATCCCTTGATAAAGTATGAAACTTGAATAAAACTTTTATTAAAATGCAAACATACTACTCTGAGACACTGTAGACCAGTTTTTAACAGTGGTATTAAGAAAAAAGATATTCCCCCCTCCCCATTTTTTCAAAATCTAGGGGAGGAAAACAGGGAAGAGTCATCCAGTCATCCAAACTTGTTTACAATGAGAAAGAGATGTGAGTTATTATGGAGTGTTACTGCATTATTAATAGGAGTTTGGTATTGTTTCAGATACATGTTCCCAGGTATATTTAAAACACAGAAAGCTTGGGAGTGCTGCAAGTATTATAGTAAACCTCTGACTGTTTTTCATGGAGATGTCATGGCTAGGATTGCAAGCTAGTGGTCTAGGAAGGAGACAGAAACAGGTCTCTAGGCAGCTGCTGTACTTAGGTGGAAGGGAAAGGGAAGGGGAAGTACTTCCAATGAGCAAAATCACAGAGGGCTGAGAAATAACTGATTAGTGACATTCTGATATTGCGTTATATTGGCTTCTGGTGCAATTGCTGAGCTTGCTTGCACTCCTTCCCGAGTATTGTGACAAAAATATGAGACAGCACCACAATGTGGAGTCAGGGCATCAATTTGCAATTACATTGCTGCTGTCCAGCTCCATCAGGTAAAGTATTTTGCATGTCTTTCTTACAGAGGGTCACTGACATACAACATGCATATACCACCGGAAGCTTTTGTGGTGGTAGTTTAGAAATCAAGTGTCAGAATTGTAAGCAATAGGTCATCTCTAAATTGCAAAAGAAATTTAGGAGAAGAGATTTAGGAGAACACAATCTGAATCCGTGCATCAAATAACAACTTTCAAATGCACTTGAGCATTTGGTAATGCATGCATTCTTGCATGGCAGAATGATTTCATATGTGACCAAGTAAATACAAGTCTGATGATGGAAAAACTGCAGCTATGAGTTCTGAATTATCAACAATGTGCATACGTGGTGATACTGAATACTAGTAGATATGTCAAGTATCTACATTATTAACTGGAAACTAATTTGAATGTATAATTTTAATGTATAATGAAGAGGAATCTAATCTAATTCTGAATTTCCATGTATCACTAATAAATTGGAAGACTAATTAATCAAATATTGCTGCAATATTAAATAGCTAATTTACCAAGCAAATTGTTTTTGAACTCTTGTGTGAAGCTGCCTGTGGCTATGTCAGATGATGCTGTGTAAGTTATGTACTGAAGTTTATTTTGACTTCCAGAATAGTGTAGACCACAACACTGCAAAGTCATGTGTGCTGCTGATAATATAACCCCAGAAAAGCTGACACATTTCTTATGCAGAATACTTACTCTTTTACATGTAAAACAAAATTTTACAGATAAAAAAATTGAAGATATTGCTTTTAAAGGTTTCGGGTGACAAATCGCGCGATTTTAGTTTAGTTTCATTTTAGTTTCATTTAATTGGAGTGCCATTTAGAAACAAGAGCTACTAAATAAGAAGCTGGCCAAAGAAAGAGTGAAAGTATAATAATCGGTTTAAATATCAAGCTTCAAATGTGGATTTTTAAATTCTCAGTAGGAAGGGGATAGAAATTTAATACTTGTCCCAGACTAAGGAATATTTTAAAAGCTTGATTATAGAAAGTGTTGACTGCAATTCTTGAGTAATACACAGTATATTTGAACGGTGAGGAAACAATGCTCAAAGAAATATGTTTTTCATTCTGAACTGGGGTATAAAACGGCTCTTACATGCAATGTGTATGGACATAGTTGTAAAACAAAATAATATCATTAGATAACACATGATAGAACTCTTTAATATATAAGTGTTTTGTATAAGTGCCATACTTAGAGACTTAGGTAATATTTTCTTTATCATGTATGATATTTGAGGGGGAATCTTCATCAGTCAGGAAGTCTAAATGATCTCCTTGCATTGGAGGTAGCAGTGAGCCCAGAACAACTGCTCTTTCAGCACTGCTGTAGGTATTTCCAGAACTCCATGGTTCAGAGGTGCTAAGTATAGCAATCAGATTTCACCTAGACTTCTCCATGATTTAATGGTCTTACACTTAAGTAAGCCATAAAGTTTAATGGCAGTGTTTGTGTTTAAAGCCAGAAACATACTTATATGCTTTTCTGGACCAAGACAATTAACACCATCATTGAAATATCTGAACAACACTAGTGGGGCAATAAATGGAACATTTTGTGGAGGCAAGTTCCTATTTGTATTACCATTCCATTGATCCAAGGACAAGGGAGGAGGAGGCTGAAGATTTTTTCCCCCTTTCACAAAGAGGCATGATGCTTTGCTCCACAAGTAGTTTCAAATGAATCACAGGGGATCATGCTTTAGCTCACTATGATTAAACAAACTATCATAGTTTGGCTGGAAACAGCATTCAGAAAACACACAGGAAGTTTGTGTCGGATCCTAACCCTGCATTATCTGATTCTTAGCCAATGCTTTAACTACAAGACAATCTGAATTGCCTTAGTTTCCAATATCCTTTTCCAGAAGGTTAGGTTTTATTTCTTTCCTTTATATGGTATGAATTTCATTACATCAAGAAGGTGTTAGCAAGAGGAGGTGGGGGGGGAAGGAAAAAATTAGTTTCAATGTAATAAAGGCTCAGGATTTTTAAGAGTGAAGATTCCTTAGCCTACTCACAGACTTCTTAATTATTGCATTACTTTTTATTCATAAAGTGTGATTTTTTTAATCCTGTAGTTGAAAAATGGGCAGGTGAAATCAGGTGTCATAGTAGACTATATTGATTTTGAAGAGCCAAATTCAAACAAAACAATTTAAGTCTCTGAGATTATTACTGCCATCTCAAAATTAATAGACATGTCTATTTTTCATTTAAAAAATGATGAGTTTATTAAGTTCTAATTACCTGGTTTGGTGGGACACTGACATAACAATTGTTCGTTTATTTGTAGTTGCTGTCCAGCACTTAAAATCTGAAAATTCTTACTTTTAATTTAAGCAGAAACATGCAAGAGGATGGTTTGTGACCTCATGAGTAGTCCTAATGCCAGGATTATGTTGGAGCATTTTAATCAGGGAGTCCATTCCCCGCTCGCAGTGAGTCACAGCCAGTTACAATCACATGCCCGTCAGTGACTTATTGCAAGATGAGAACTTGATTAAATCTGCTACCAGTGAAGCCATAGAGCAGAACTGAAAACTTTTCTTCTCAGGGCCTGAGTCATGGTTAGCAGGATAATTGGAATTTATCAAAGACCCCATTATGCTATGGACTCAGCTGCCCCAATATTCAAAAGCTTGCATGCTTTCACCGTGAAAGATTTTAAAATTTATTTAGCATACAGGTAGCATTAATCAGTAAAATAAAGGAAAGGATAGCCTTCCAGAGTGTATTATGATCAGCTAGGAAATTAGGGCTGGGGGTAAGGAATTCTATTTTGATTTCTGGATAATTGGCAGGCAGACAGCAACTACTGGAATCAAAATTTATGATGGGTATACATCTACAACCCTTGCAAGGTCCTTGACAAACGCTGTAAAGTACAGTATGGAAAGTGCAGAGGTCTCCTTGAGTTTCCTTGTTTGCAGATTATCTGTCACTGTCGCAATGGGAGCAGCTCTGTATGGCTCTAGCTTTGAATGGAAAGTGGTGTAATGGAGTAGCACTCTGCCAGCTCACAGCTCAGGCTCTCCTGTGCTTTTCCTCCTACAATGACACTTGGCTGAGTTAAGCTGAAAAGGCTGTGATGGGCATGACCCACATTGCTTCCTCCAGCAGCAAGGAACTTGCCTTGCCAGGAGGAGCTCTTCTCCCTGTACAACTGCTCAAACTGAGACAGATCTCTGTCTGGTAGTATGTCAGCTGCAAAAGGAGCTGAGCATATCAGCAGGTTGGAGACCCACTTTCTATGTCAGAGTAACAAGACTCTTAGTCACTTTTTGTTTTAAGAATAATCTTACCTAGATTCCTCAAAGTTATATCCCAAAAGAAATTAAATACTAAAGAACTGATGAGCAGAAGCAAACCTGTCTGCCTTCTTTTAGGTTTCTGAACTACTTTGTCCAGATAAAACATCTGCTTAAGTACCAATTTGTTATATCATTATGATGAAATTTTTTTCTGAAATTTATCCATCATGAGAAATAATTCTAAACTTGGTACTCCACCATGGGTGTTCTCACTTGTGCCAAATGTATTGTACTATGAAAGCCAGCCATGGAAAGAAATTATTTCTAATGGGTGGTTCACGTCTATAGCAAAACAATATTATTTTTTATTTGGTCACAGTGTCACATCTGTTTTATGTCTTGATTGGAACAGCAGAAGTATTATTTTATATTGAATTTCTAATTTTGCTATTTTATCCTGTTTCTCTTCTGTATTTTTCATGTGATAAGCTCTGTCTTGTTTGAGGAAAACTTTTATTTAGTCAGGAGAGTGTGCTAGCAATCTGTCTTTCAACTGGCAGAATCAAATATTAGTGTATGCCATAAAATGACAATCAAGCATCATCTGAGAAGACAGAAGCATGTCTATTTCTTTGCCTATCCACAGAAGAAAACTGTTACCTTGTTTATAAGAAAAAGTTGGTTTTTTTACCAAGAAAGTTTTGTATGTTTTCTCAAGGAACCTTTTTAGATTTTTCAAGACATAAGTAATGCCATGCTGTAGTCTTGGACATGCCAAATTGCAGCTGCAATATCATAACTATTACCTAGTCAGGCCTATGATATCATCTCTCCTCTTTACAACTGATGTCCTTAAGCCTTCAAAATAAAAACTGTCCTGTGTTAGTAGGACTTAGTTTTGGTTTAAATGTTTCAGGGTCATAGAGAAAAATGTACACTGTGGGCTCAGTGAAGGAAATTGGAAAATTAGGAATCTGCTGTGTTTTCTTGATCTTCCCCTTCCCATATGCATTTTCTCTTGAGATCTTCGTGACGCCTCATTTTACATCTTGTTTCATTTAAAAGCACATTATTAAGTCATTTTACATTTTTTCAAATTCCATATGTAAGCATAGAAACAAGTAGGGTTTGCATGAAAATGAGTGAAATATGGACATCAGGCCAGATAATTAGTGATATTTTGTAGTAAGGAAAATCTGAAAGTCTGAACAATATCTTCAGTTGTATTCAGGGACACACCCTACATAGGTATGTCCCTGAGTAGGGACAGCTTTTATCAGGTTAGCAGTCACTGCCTGTGTATCAGTGTAAGTGTAAGAATATGTAAGTGTAATCTATAAATTATTAGTTTTGAGTTTTGTTTAAGCCAGGTAACCGTACTTTGGACCACAGAACAAAAGAACTCTTTGTAGATTGTTTTGTTTTTTTGATCTCAGAATTATCACTACTTGCTACTTGTACAGATTAAGTTCAAGTCTACAACTGTATGTAAGACAGCTAAAATTGTATATGCCACTACATTTTTTTTGTGAAGTCCTGTGAGGCTCTAAATACCTCTTTCAGAAATCCAAATATTGATTGAAACAATCATAATTTCTCTTTTGTTGTCACCACCCTGTATTTATACACAGATTACAAATGAATGGGAATAAAGAGCAAGGTGTGAGTAACCACAATGTCTCATATTTCTTCTTCAGTCAAGCCCACACATATTTTTTCATTTCTGCTCTCCAGTACCCGATCCACTTCACTAGTATTGGGACAAGCTATTCTCAGTTTCAGATGTAAAAACAGGAAAAGGAAAAGAAAGAATAAAAAAGGGTATAATGGAGGATAGTACATAGCTACCAGTAAGCACGATTTCCATGTGTTACTCATGACAGGAAGGATTTATGTGAGTATAACATGAATATATATTGGAGGGAATCTCCATGTGTTCCACAGTTTTAAAATCAGGTCATCTAAATACATGTTGCTGTTTCTAAAAGGTTTGTCTACCATCTAATAATAATGAAGTATTAAGAAATAATTCTTACCCATTGCTAGAGCATTCGGTGTGGTCATCGATTTCCTCATAATCAACCACAAGAACAACAGTCTTTTACGTTAAAAATTAATTCAACACTTTATCTTTTTAAAATGATGCACGACAAAGGCTCTTAGAGTTCAAGCATGAAATAAAGCTGTGATTTTACCCTATAGTTTATTTTCCTTTGTTGGGTGATTTCCTAAAGCGGATTAAAAGCTGCTTGCAAATCTTTCAAATGCTATTAGATATTATTCTAGAGAAAATATTATTTAAACTTGTCTGAAGCTGATATTCCTTTTAAGTTTGAAACACTTCTTTCCAAACAGGGAAGAGACAAATACACTTAAAAAGTAAGAGAAAAACTTAACAGGAAATGCAGCAGCCTGTTGCTTATCCATGCCAGAGCCGCACCACTGGAGCAAATCAGCACAGTACACAGTCTCATTAGCTGCTCTGAGACCTGCTACATGTCTCTGAATCCCAAGCTGCTTGGGGATTTGCTTTTGGCTGCCTCCTGGGTTTCAGACTCCTCATGAGAGTGGTGTAAGGGATATAACCCTACGGGATGTTAACCTGGTTATGCTGAGTAGCAGCTGAACCAGAAAATGATACAATTATGGCAGAAAGACTTAGGATATGTAAAAATCAGAAAGGCATCTTCTAGATGTTTTTTGGATTACACATGAAGCTGGGGAGGAAGGAATGTTTTCTTCTCTCTCTGCTCAGTCCACAATTTGACTCAGGATCACAAGTTACAATTACTGAGAATCTTAAGCAATAGCAGTGTCATAGCTGACACAGACAGATATGTATCAACCCATATAAAGTTGCAAGGCTAATTCATGGCAGCTGTTTGCAGGTGACAGCTCTTTTTCTTACTATAATTATTATTATTTATTTTCTGCAGTGAATTCTTGCATATTTGTAATATTAGCAGCCATTTAAAACAGAAATTACATTGGTAAAATTATCATAATGAAAATAAGTTTTAACCTGTTTTCATACTGGTTGGTGATTTTAGCAGAACCTTAAAACACTCACCTGTCAGCTTTAACTTAAATAAACCATTTTCAGCTGTGCTCCTAAGTGACTTTACATGCAGTAAATAGACCCAGCCTTATTTATTTACCTTCCACTGAAAACAAGTTCAAAATACTGTAAAGAAATTTACATTAGAAATACAGCCTGTTGAGGCATATGTGAAAAGAGTAAGGGGAATATAAGAACTATTCAAAGATCTCACTTTTAAAAAAAGAAATGAAAACTCAGCAAGACAGCTGGAATGCAACAGCGACATTATGCACCTGTTTAGTCCTGAGCATAAAGAAATTAGGATCTGTTTTAAATTATTAATGAACTAAATTAATAAGCAGGATGAAAATCCATTTCAGTTCCCAGGGAGGATGGGCTTTATACTTATATAGACAATTGTTCTCGCTAGCCTACTGAATGATGCAGAGGTTTGTGGAAATGTCCTTAAGATATAAAATAAGTGATAGGAGACTTGGGAATTACTTTCTAGGAATGTTTTTTTTTCCTTTATCTGGTCTTGTCAAATTAACATAAACAATATTTTGTATTATTGCCAAGTGGTTACCATGAATGTAAGCAAGCCTTATTTTGAGGCATTTAAGCACCAAATTTCCTTAGAAATGAACAACTCTAAGAATCAGTACTTTTTGTTTGAAGACTCTATACTTTCCTTTGAAAGAACTACCATTTGATTCTAATTGATCCCGATGTGTCAAGTGTGACTTTGCTATTTGTCTATATGTGGTATAATTGCAGATAATGACCTTCTAATTCTTCCCACACTGTAGAAGTTAAAACTAAATCTGGTCTGTTGCCTTAAATTGGCAGTGGCTGTGTCTGTACTCAAGGAAGTTATACTCATGAGTAAATTAGATTACTGTTTTAAGATATACCAGTAATTCTCTTTCTAAGTATAGAATGGCATTGGTTAAATGAAGCACTGTAAATCTTATTTCCAATTAGCTTAAGCCCTATAAACATTCACTGAAACCCTACTAAATCTGCTTAAATTCAAAGACTGTCCGCAATTTGCCAGCTGGTTGTTCCTGTCTGGAGATTTAGCAACAGATATCTGTGGGATGGGAAAAAGCTGATTAGAGATGAATAATGAAGAAAGACCAAAACCCCATTAGGCAGGTCTGAAAGCAGAGTCTAACAAATGACCCCAAGAGATATTTAATAGTGCCCAGTTAGGCAAAGAGCAGTAGGCAATAGAACCTGTTTCTTATGAAGGAGAGTGCAGAACTGAGTATATTCAGCTTGGTTTGAGTTTCCTGTGGATTCAGTGACTTTTTACAGTAGGAATAAACCCCTCATGCTTCATCAAACTGATAAATAATTATTTAGTTTATGGAGTTATATCAGTGAATGACAGTCATTTTCGTTAAATGGGTGTGGTTTATCATTAAAATTATGAGTTTCACAAACAGCAATAAAAAAAGAAGCCACCCCCTCAAAATGGGAAGGAGAGTTTAAGTAATATGTTCACACTGGAACAAAAAAACATTTAAAGAAAAAGGTAAATCCTTACATTTCCTCTTATGTTCACCATGCTATCTGTGAAAAAAATCACTGAGGGCTTTGCCAATCCCTCTTTATCTGGGAGTAAATTAAAAAACGTACTGAAGTCAAGAAGGGTCCCCTAGGTCCTTGTGTCAGAACTATTCTGCTTTTGCTATAGCAAATTTCTCTACCAATGCTCTTAGGCAGAACAACTTCCCCAGATGACAGAGCATCAGCCATCCTCTGAGATAAATCTTCTCTTTGATGTGTGTGACATTGGGAAGCTGAGTAATATGTTAGTATTCAGACTTACTCTGTTCGAGTCATCATGTCTTGCTCAGTATTTAGACCCTTATGCTCAGGATATTTTTGTTAAAAACATCAACGCCACATTTATTTTGCTATTTGAAAAACCTGTGGATGTATTTCATATTAATGTGTATGTTCAAAGCAAAATTAATCTTTACCTGAGTAAAAAATCCATAGTTTTTTCTTGTTCTAGGATTACATTCTGAAAGAAGAGGCTCAGTGTTGTGATGTAGTGGATTTCATACTCCTAAGATAGATGACAAAGTGAAATATCATCTCCTTTTCTCATTCTTCTGTCTAGATGCTTTTTGTATAGTGGGCAGTTGGGAATTATGAGATTAGAATTCCACTGAGGCGTTCTGCTGACATCATAAGCCATACAACTGAAGCTCAAGTGGTTTACATTGTCATTAGATTCCCAAGATAGAAATGTAAAACTACATAATTCATGGTGTGCCTGTTTGTTTTATATAATAATGCACAGTCTGAGTTCCTGATTCAGTTCTTAATCCCACTGAGACCACTCCTCCTTTTCCCAAAACAGCATCCTGACAGCACAATTGAAACAACATTGTGTTATAAAACAAAAGGTATTTTTTTAATTGAAAGAAAAGACTGAGCATTTCTTGAGAAGGGAATACAAAATTTTTTTATCTCTATGTCCGTAGAGATAAAAAAGATAAATTTGGGATTGAAAACTGTTCATCAAAATTGGATCAACACATGGGTTACTAAAGCAGTAGAATGTGACAGCTTGGAAGGAGCAAGCATCCTAGGTGAAAGTACAGATCAAGCTGAACAGCTGGTATGAGGGATATCTAGTTTAAGAGATTACAATTATTTGAAAATAAGGCAAGATATTTTCTGATTTGACAAACAATCGGTCTGGAAAACAAATCAAATTTGGGATTTGTAAAAGAAAGCTCTTAAGATTTGAAATGTTCTAAATGGTGAGGTGTGCTTTTTTGACTATGCAAGCTGGCATTGGAAAGAGTCATTCTTCCAACAAGTCCTCCAATCTTCTTGACACAAATTTCTCTATTATAGAAGCTTTAGTGCTAAGTTAATTTTAAGGAAAAATTCTTCCTGTTTGCTTATGTGAAACTGAAAGTATGGATAATTATAAATACTGATTATTTTCTTTTTTACTCTCCATGCCAATTGCCACTATTCTGTGGGATTAGGTAGCACAACAGGTTTCACTTATTCTGAGTGTTGGATATGGTTCTTATGCATATTGGAGCAAGGAAGGGAAGATGTCTGAAAATATGAAGCAATCAAGAGAGAAATGGGCATGTGCTCAGGTAGATGTTAAGATCAGCTATTTAAATAGATAACAATATGCAGTGATAATTTAATTACTATGCAGCCTTCTTCCAATACTCTGAACAATGCAACATATATCTCCTATGATCTCACCCTAGCAGAAGATATTTTTCATTAAAAACCGAACAACAGAGTAGCTCATGGCTGCCACAGAAGCTGCTTCAGTATATCAAACTATTTTGAGAAGGTAACGGGATTTTATGCTTTCAAACATGTTGGTCGTGATAAGAATCCTTTTGAAATCCTTCTTTAAAAAGGAATGATATCAGCAAATAGAATAATTTCACATTCTGAAATTATACTCTTGTTTGTTTAAATCTGTTTTCCTTTTGAAACAGAACTTTGGCAGATGCTACAGATTCTTCTCTTCTCTTTAAAGTACTATGCTTAGATTGTTGAGAAATTGATAACACCCACTCTCAGTAGTGATATAACTCAAAGAAAAGAAAAGCAGAGAAAAAAAATGAAAGAATCTTTTTTATGAAATGGCACCAGACAATCTTTCTTAAGGGAATATATAAAATAGATATGTTTATTTCTGATAGGCTTGCATGCCTGATAACAGTAAGCAGATTAAGTATATACAGAAGATTTTTATGCCTGCTTCACTTGAGTGAAAGGTATTATGTTTGTTAATCAAAGTCTAAATGCTGGCAAAGGGGACACACTGCATAATCCTATTGAAAGGTCTATATCTTTAAAAAGTATCTTAACATAATTGTAACTTGACCATTCTTCTAGTTCAGCTTCAGAAGCAGATAGAGGAGGACATGGTTCCCAATAACAAATCAGTCACAGCTCCTAAAAATGAGGGTTTTTTTCAAAATCTATGTTTTTTTACCATTATTTTCACAAATTACTATATGTGTTTATAAGAAAGATTTACATCTGTAAATTCAAATTTTAGCTACAATAAACCTTCAACCTTAAATGTGTAGAGTTATGATAAAATAAGTAAAAGGTGGTGGTTTTTTTAAGACAGAAGAATACACCTAGCCTTCTAACTTGAAAAACTCTGGATTAAGCCACAATCCTCAAGAATTTTGAGCACAGAAAATATTGCTTGGAAATATTTCTTGGACTATATATTATAATTTTTTGTATGTGCATTTGATTTTGGTTTTTTGTTTATTTTTCTCTTAAAATTGTAAAGATCCGTTCAGATTGAAGTACTGGAAAAACCCCCTACACTAGATTGCTGACATGACTGTAAATAAAGTTACCAAAGTGTCTGGCTTTAATATACACTCTCTAGTCCCAAAATATGAAAAAAAAAAATTTGATTTTTGACTAACTTTACTGGACCAAATAAGAGCTTAAGAAATGTCTTTTTTTTAAATCCTAAATTTCTCACTTAAAAAAAAATCAGTAGTAACATATAAAACCTTTAGAGAAAAGATTAAAGAAGTCTTGAGTTTGAATAGAGTAGTAGGAAGGGCAGAGAGAACAGGACAGAGGAGAAGAGCTACAATTTTTGAGGAGGAGAGCAAAAGGCTGGAAGTTGCTCCTGGAAATCTGATAGAGAGATGCCTAAAAAGAAAGATCTGATTCTAAAGGCCAAGACTGTGTGTTGCAGTGTGGTGAGAAACAAGTTCTGACTAGGAACATATATGGAACAAGGAATAAATGCAGATGCAAGCTAGAATCAGCCTGGTTGTGGGCAATCAATTGAAGTAGAAGAGATTTGGCCAGGGACATCAAGACTTTCTGTCCAAAATACATCTGAGCCTTTAGAGAGAGACTGAAATAGGAAAACTAAGGCCTTATAAGTAAGATACATAATGATGAAGGCCAAGTGTAAGAAAACAGATGGTACTTCAACAGAGAGAGATTGGACTGAGTAGAATATAAAATAGCAAACACAAGACTTAGGACCAGTGGAACACATTCCTTTACAGGAACTAATGTGGAATCCAGTCTCTTAATTTAATCTAGGAAATATAGTGGCAAGCCTGTTGAAATGAAAAAGTTTGGAGTCAGATGAATCCTGCATGCATTTATACACAAGTTAAACAATCTCAAATGTTTTCACATGATCAAGGCTACACTCAGTAATTTAACTGTGGAATAAGAAAATATTTAGACAGGAAAATTCAGGCTTATCCATTTCAAACTTAGCTCTGAGTTCTGTAGAGGTATTTTCCCAGTAGCTGTTTACAACAGCTTCCAAAAATATTTTTGTCTAAGAAAGTTCTGATTATTACAAATAGATGGATACTTTACTCAGTGTGGGGCCACAATTAATCATCAGGGACCAAAAAAAGATTGAAAAGTGAGAAGATGGCAGAATTATTTTCATTCATTTTGGTCATAGACATCTCTGGGATTTATGCAGTTATAACATAAACAGCCAGGCTCTTTCCTGTACAAATTGTCCTGAATTTTGCAAGTTCTAAAACCCTCTGCTCAGCTTTTCCTTTCAAGTCTAATTTGTGGAACTGTCATTTATAAATTTACAGTCCAAACTGAAGATGGTTTTGGACTGTGTGTATGGAACGGGTTGTTATCTCATTCTAAATAGACTGGAATGGAAACTTGCATCCTACATCAATGTGTAGAAGATCAATGAAATGGAGTTTTTTCTCAATATGTCACTCAGTTTAGTATGAAAAGGAATTTTCATGACATTAAGTTTGGGATGCAAACCAATTTTCAGTGAGTGCTACAACTCTAACCTTAAATTATTAACTGTGTTAGGTGACAGTGATTACTGTAGCTTTGACAATCACAGACAATCAAAAAAGATGCCCCAGGGAAGAACACTAACCAACTTGAAATATTGATTTAACATGTATAATGACAACAACAAAAAAAGAAAGTAGCAGTTCTATTAAATCAGATGCTGAAAATCAGTTGCATCTCACTCCCTGATCTAAGTAGGGCTACATTCCACTGAAATAAAATACACAATTGCTGTAACTTAATTATGACCACCAACTTTCAGGTTCCATTAAGCAGTCAAATTTTCTGTAGAAACTTTCTGAAAGAATAAGACAAGTATTCAGTGGCTGAGGCAATAAGCAGAGAGGATGGCTGTATCCTTAGCAACATTGTCACTAGATAAACACTTAGTGGAGCTGAATCCTGAAACACATCTTCAGACAATCTGACACTTGGACTTAAACCTGCTGGAGTGAATTTCCACTCCATTACACTTAAGTACATTTCTCTTTGATACAATGGTGTCACCTATCTCTGTGGTATTGAAGAGTTTGGATAAGGGCATGAGAAGCTAAGCTTACAAGTTTTCAGCAACTGCTGCGCAAGAACATCCTGTAAAGTCAAGGATGCCTGAACAGCTTGTGATGGTACATGTAATGTACTTAGCTGTGATTCCAAGGTGAAACCCTGCTGCAATTCTGACCCATGCCTTGCTAAATTGGTTTGAGTTTACACCTTTTCTGTTTTTAAACACCTACAGTTATTCCATGATGATTGGGTTAAATTTTACAACAAATTTTAAAGACAAAGGGGGAATCCTCCCCTCGGCACACAAAACTGTAAAATGGTACTGTGAGAGGATTTGCATGAAAACGAAAAATAAAACTAGTATTTCTTCTGAGGTAGTATACTTCTGGACACAGACATATCTAGGTACCTTTATTGGAGATCAGATATTTCCTACCATATTTGTTTTCCAAGATATAAGGATTGACAGGTAGCTTTAAAAAATATCCTAACAGTAAAAGCAAATGATGATTATGCTGAAAAAGAGAAAACTACTGTTAATAAATATTTTCTGCCTCAAGCGGTTTATACTTCTTTTCTCCAAACACACAATGGGTATTTAAATTTGAGTTTGAGAAATATAACTTTAGGACAGTAAGACTAGCAATATCACAAAATGAAAGAAATAACCGTACAATAACCTAATTCATAGTATGTTTTCTATATTATCACTGTGTGCTAACCTAGCAAAAACTTCCAGTCCTTGCATTTTTCTCCGGTCTACATTTATTTTTTCTCCATCCCATATTTGCATATGCTCCCTACCTTTTAGATGTTTCTTAGTTATTGATTCCTCCACACAGCGGACACACATGGAGTTGAAGGGTGAAGAAGGCCAGTTGAATATATCAGCTTTCAAGTGGACTTAGATACCTCACTGCTTCGGGTGCTTTTAAAGGTCACAAAGATGAGAGCAAACAAACAGTGCATGAGTGTTGTCATATTTTTGTCAGGCCCAGCAATACATCTGCTCCCATCACTTGTCAAAGTACTGACATGATAGTTGAGATAATACTTGAAAAAAATGGCATGGATACCAGTTGTTATTTCTTTTGTCAGTGTCATGAAGTCATTATGTACAACTGTAAATGAGAACCAAAGGAGATGTTCTGGCAACTATATATTGGAGAGTAGCAGAGAAGTTCTCTGGGTTGGAGTAGTATTTTTAAATTATCCATCCTGTGAATTTAAGGATGGGAACAAGATCAGTGACTAAATATTAAATAAGCAGACACTTGGAGAATTTGACTGTGTGGTCCCTGATGAAACAGTTTACAAGACAAATTAGCTATTTTCTTGTATTAATACCTTAATCCTATTGTTTCCCTGTGGTACATGCAAGTGTAAAACTTGCCCTTCATTATGTCAAGCTTTAGATTAGCTAAAAGTGAGATAGATCCTCAGACACCAATGCTTGAAAATTCTGTGTCTACTCAATGTACTTTTGTTGAGCAGATTCTTGCCCAGATTCATTCCTCAGCTTACACAACATTTATATTGCTAAGCCTGCAGAGAACAATGCCTTGTTAAACAACTTTTACAGCTGACTGAATTGAACAGATTTTTATATATATGGCTCAAGTAGGCAGCTTCTGAAATTTAAAATGTAATACTTGGAAAAACCTCAAATGTAGAAAAACTGTAAGAATATTTAAAAACTTTAAAAACAATGTTTAAAAAGTCAAGAATGCTTTGCTTTAATGACAAACAAGAGCTCCAATTGCTTGGAATTTAACCTTTAATTATATCCATATCAATTAAGTTCCTTTGTTTAGAGGCATCCAACCCATGTGTTCCAGTGTTACAAGAAAAACTGTTTGGATTTGAGAACCTTCATAACACTTAAAACTGACTTCATGCACATCCCCTGGTATTTTACCAACCTTTGTGTTGGCACTGAATGCTACTAGGCAGTAAAGAGTGGAGTGGAATTTTTCATTTCAGCTCCAATATTTGGAAAGTCAGCAAATGCTCATAACTCCGGATGAAGTGAAAGGAACATGTAGATCTTTAACACCCATAAAATTCAGCACAGAAAAGCACTTATAATGGCTGATGGCTGTGAGGATGGAAAGGGACAGCACTGTTATTCTGACCTTACAACCACAAGTAGATTTAGAGCCAGAGATAATCAGGAAATGTATTTCCCCTGTTCTTTATCACTTATATTTTAAAATATTTCCCTCTTCCCATCAGGGTAAACATTAAAATTGTGTGGTTATATAAAGTTTTAAGGGACAGGAACAGGCAGATCTGGTTCAAAACTCCTTGTATGTTCAGCAGAGGTTTGGGAATCAGCCTTCTGCCTCCTGCTCCTGCCTGGATTACAGCAGAAACCAAAACACAGTCTCTATTCAGCAACAGCTAGAGCAGGAAGAGAAATCCAAGCCCAGGCTCAGCTCAATTAAATAATCTCTTCCAGGTTTTCATCTTGAATTTTGGAAATGGTTTTCTGAACAAAAGCTTACTGCAAAAATACAGTCCTTCCAAAGTATCAATAAAAACAACAAAACAAACAAACAACATCCCCCCAACCCAATATCAAACCAAGATAGAAAAAAAATTTAAAAAGCAAGAACTGGGGGAGATACAGGCTAAGAATGTGATGTTTTAGACAAAGCCATGACATTTTTCTTCTCTTGAATCTGAAAAAAAAGAAGATGAAAATTTGGCCTTTTAAATTTAACTAGACTTTTATTAGTTGTAGAAAGCATTTGCACTTTTGCAGGTGACATTTTGGTTTCTTTAAAGCATTTTATTTGCTAAGCATGAAACTGCCATCTTAATCACACTTATAACATCAGCTGTTTCTATTTATTACCAGTTTGCTCATATTGATTATCTTAATTCTTCTTTATAAAAATATAATAATTTTATTGCAATAGTAGTTGCAGCAGAGTAATCTGTACTAAATATCAATTGTTACCTACAGAATGAGCAAGGTTATTCCACATTGTTTGGGATAAAGATAACAGGCACTTCTGTAGCACCTAATCATCCATGAAACAAAGAGTGATAATGAGTACAAATTGAAATCCCTGGCATGCCTAAGGCATTTATCTTTGCTGACAACGTGTAGAGTACATTGCTCAAAGAAGATGTTCAGGCAGTGGAACCACTCATCTCAATAGTGTCACCCCTCTCAAAAATAGCATCAGAAATGTCAGGTCTTTTTGGATCCCTGTTGGCTTTAATACATCAAACACATTATGTTCATGTAAGACTGTGCTCTTAAATCATTATTTAAAAGAAGAGAAAATAAAATTTCAGACACTTGTACCTTTTTTTTCCCTCTCATTTTTGTTGTTCTCTATGCAATCAACTCCTGAAATTATCAATGATTATGAAAAGAAAAAAGTTCCTGGGATTCTGCTTTTCTGAAAACAAATTTCATTTACTATTAATTTCCATTTTTCTTTGATGAACAAGACACTGAATCAGCAAAACAGGGCTGGGTTCAATTAAACTGGTCCCTTTGTCTATTATTTCACTGAGTTTTAGTTATTTAGAAAAAATCCTCAAACGCACTTTTTTCAGTGAAGCATAAAAAAGCTGTAGAAATCATACTGTTTTTAAAAGATAACCTTACTAGATGTGAGCATGTAATTATCACACCACAAGATTGTCCTAATATATCCATGTAATTATTTTTTAGCGATTCCTGTTTCTTGATCTTCTCATGAACATACCTGAGAAGTCTAAGATTCCACCACTAAGTAAATCTCAATCACAGTACACTTTCACAAGAGACTATTTTCTTAGCAGCACTTTTGGTGACTGTGTCAAGAGGCATTTTCCCCTTCCTCCCTTCAAGCTGACATGGATCCAAATTGCCAAGATTTGCAGGTGTTGAGCTTTAGCTGTAAAGCATTTGATCTGCCCACCCACAAAGAATTCCCCTGGAAACATATAGATATTGCAGCAGTTCTCCAGCCTGCTCTTGAATATAACAGCCACTCAGGGTCACTTCATGATAACAAAGCCAGAAAGGAATCCTCAGGGAAGTCCAGATTACCTTATAGCACCTATTATAAATTAAATAGCCCCCTTTTTAGCCTGTTCAATTGCTTCAAACTTCTGGCTCTGTTATAATGTGAATAAAGCTAATTAGGACTGGTTTGTATTTCTAAAGATATCTGCACTGAATTAAGCAGAGTAAGTAATGGAAATGTTTGAAAGAGGATTTATTACAAAAACCTCACGTTTGTTAATTTGCACACAGGAACAGCATCTAAATTGTAATTTAACAGCCAGTATCTGCTGCATAGCTGGATCCCTTGTGTCTGCCTACACCCACAAAGACTTCTTTGTGGGCAGCAGAGCACAAAAATAGGTTGAAATCAGTAATTGTGACTTTTGATAGCAAAACCAATACATATGTGATCTTTTTACTCCAACAATTATCAGTGCAGTCAAGTAACTCTTGGTTGGTTCAGGCAGGTGTCACAAAAATAAACAAGACCTTCAACTTAGGGTATGCTTTTCATTTCTCATTATTGCTTCTCTCAATTCCCCTGGGCTCTGACTTCTCATACACTACTGGCTTTTTCTGCAATTAAGACCTTTTGTTTTGTTTAAACTAAATGAAGGTGGTCTCTCCGTGTCTCCTGGGTCCTCACTTCAAGAGCCTCAGCCTGACTTAACCTAAATGTGCCTCCCTTACCTGTGATAAATGACAGCCCTCCCCTGCTTCTGAGACTGAGAAGCAGACTGAGCCTCAGGTCTGGTTGGGAATGCGGGTTTGTCAATCATGAAAACTCTCGAGGTTTTCCTGCTTTCTGTGGGATCCCAGAACCCACTTGCACAGAAAAGGCAGACAGGAGCTGCAAGAATACATACAGTACTTTGGTATTTTGATGAATGAACTTGTGTACATAATTTTCAATTTTCTATGTCATACTTGTAAGAGTAAATATTTACATATTGCTATATCTTATAGATGGCTGCATCTCATAGATCAAAATTATATGTTGTTCTAATATTTAATGGATTTCTATTTCAATCTAAAAAGCCGTGGAACCCTTTCTTCTTTGAAATGTTGAAGTACAGCTTTGCCTTCTCCCCAGTATATGTGAAAAATCTAAGAAACAGTAATTAAGAAATTCAAATCACAATTAAACAATCAGAAGGAGTCCACATTACTATTAGTTTTTCAAAGGTCTCCTCCTCCACAGTAAGATCAACATAATGTTTCAACATCTCTTTAAAATACTTAATGAACTGGTAGGTTTTATCTTTTATAACCAAACATTTAGAAGGCTTCTCTTCCAAATGTAAATAGTCTGTTACATGAAGCTAGTTGTATAAAATATGTTTTAAAACATCTTAAAGGTAGAAGGAATTTATTTATTCATTTTCCAGTGAAATGTAGAGTCCACATCTTCAGGTTTTAATAATTAACATCATATATGGAAGGGTGACTGGTTCACACACAATCTAAATTTTTTAATCACTGCCCAGTAGATAACATGTGAATCTTAATTTCAGTCATTTTTGAGAGAAAATTTTCCTCCTCTCCTGTTTGCTTTGTGTAAGCAGATTGCAGGGAGAAAGCTGAATAAAGATCAGATAGGTTCACTGAGTGGATGGAGAGTGAAAGGCATTTTCCATGCTTTCTAAAGTCTTATTTACCACCTGTTTCTCAATGAATATTCCTTTTACTCGGTATAGTGTAATAAAGGGAAGTTGCAGGGAAAACACCTCTCGTATATTAAAAGAAGAAGGTCTCCAAACCTAAAACCCAAACAGCTTTGGGTTTTGCATGGGGCTTGTTTAACTTCTCTAGCCAGTTTGATGAATGCTTTGGCAAAAACAATGTTTGTTGAAAAGTTCACATTTGAGATGAGCTAGGACACCTCACATTCTTGTTCTTTCATACTTCAAAGAAGTAATCCTGCAGGCCAAATCCCACATTGGCATTCATTGTATTGTAAAGGTCAAAAACAAGCAGGAAAAAAAAGTCAAAAACCATTTCAGAACTTGTTTACATATGAGAGAAAAAGCAGAAACAGGAAGGCAGTAGAATTTGTTTATATTTACAAGTCACTTTTTATTAATTTGATGTGCTGCATACCATCAAAATCAGTTTCCAAGGTTAATAGTCTATCAGTCAGATTGCATTCAAGAATCTTTAAAAGTATGGTTTGTGTTAACAAATGAAGTCTGGGATGATTACTTTCTTACTATATTCAATGCTTGCTTTATTCAGAAGCAAAATGACAACATTTCATGAATAGCAAGTGGTAGTTGGATAGTCATCAAAAACTAGCATAAGAGGAAACTCAGAGGTTACAAAGCTAATTAAAATACAGTAGTGAAAGGAGAGCTAGAGAAATGTTCAGACATCTGCTTTTGAAGTTTACTAAAAGAATTAGGACTTGTTCTAAACAAAACACAGTTTCTTTATTTTCAAATGATCAATTTTTGGTCAATGGAGAAAAGCTAAACATCCATTAATGCACATAACATAACATAACATTGCAATTGATTTATTTCAATTAATTTTACATCTACAGAATTTAAAAAAGCCAGTTTGCTGTTTTAATTAAAGATGGATTTTATTGCATTGTTATTTTGCAACCACTGGCAATTAAATAGTTAATTTTAGTGGTTTTTTTTTCTTTGTTTTTTTTTTTGTTCTTGCACCTGAGCAATTTTACAATAAGCAGCAGCAGAGAAGGAAAAAAATCTATTGTATGATTATTGCTGATCATTGATTTATGTTCCCAAAAGTTTTAAATATGTGTGTGCAGGCTGAAAATCTGTGAAAACAGATTATTTGAAAACAGTAGACACAGAAAGGACATGGATTATTTTCTACACTATGTGGTAGTTACCATGGTATCTCTACCACAAAGTACATTTACTCCCCTCAGATATTACCAGAATAATCTCTTCCTACTCTGGCATTTCCTTCCCACTCCTCCCCATCAAACTTTTTTACTGAGAATTGCTAAAGGATCATAAAATTTCAGTACCAAGCTAATGAAGCCTTAGGGCATAGATTTCCTAGTAAGCAGAATAATGATCTGAGAGACAAGGTCAAATTTAAAAAAAAAACCACAACCCTAAAAGCTTTATTCATTTCATCAGACTGGGAGATCTGGGGCTCTCAGGTTTCAGCAGAGCTGCTAGCAAAGGTTATCACAGAGTTATTTTACAATACTATGCAATATATGTATTAGCTAAGGCAGTAAATGTGTCTTTGTTGAAGGTAAGAGAACCTCCACCCCAACAACATAGTCAATAGGGATCAACAGTCTTAAAATAGTCTTTCAGTTGCTTTCTCCTTGTACAAGGTAACTAATCCAAGAACAAAGGCTTTTTGGAATAAATGTTCCAAGAAGGAATAACCTTTGGTATAGAATTATCTTCATTTAGGATTTCATCTTTATTCTAGGATTTGTCTGGATGGCAAAACATTGGAGAATGCTCAAGTCAAGTTTTTATTAAATTTCACTTTCAGTCTAAGAAAAAAAAATCTGAATTGAATGCATTTTGATTATAATGCACTATTTGGAGCACCTCCAGACTCCACAGAATCAGAGGAGGGGAAGAGGAAAATAAGGAAAAAGGAAGCAAATCACACCCCAAATAAGAACTGAGGCTAGTTCTAAGTTAAAGAAAAAACATTCATTTCAGCCAATAATGAAACAAATTTCAAGGGGAGAAAATAAGCCTACAACATCTTTCAGCACAGCAGATAATGGAATTACAAGTGTGAGCTCAGGTATTTCAGGGCAAGATGGAAGGGGGCAAAGTTAGATAAGTATAGCAACTCACTGTTAAAAGTAACAGTTGTCATTAGCAGGCTTCTGTGAAAGAAAAACCAAATGATTTGGCCAAGCTGGCAGTCCGCACTGGCCAGTACAGTAGCCTGTTCACTTCCCCTTGGGTGCTCTGTGCTGGAGGAGTATGGACATTGTAACTGAGGGAAAAGGACTGACTCTGTCTTACTAGTAGAACAAGTAAAATATTTTCAGAGGATACGTATAATCTAGTAAAAGGAAGCTAAATCTAGGCATAAGAGGTCTGTTGGTTCCATTTCTTCAAAGTAATGGTATTAAAAATATTATATCTTCCAGTTGATTCCAACAGTGAATTTTCAGCTCATCTGCTGCTGGTTGCTTCTGTTTCCTTCTCTAATAAGCAGAGTCAATAAGTAATAAAGTCATAGTCAGAATTCATTGTGATTGCCTGCAGATTTTAGGAATGTAAGTGCTATTCCTGTGACTTATTTTTTTTTTAACATCACTGTAGACGGCCTTCACAGTTTCTCTTCATTCAGGGCATGCAGTTAATAATAAAGTGTTATCTTCCCTTTCTGTTCATTTATTAGGACAGAAATTAAAATTATTCCTAATGCCAGTCTTTTTCATACTAAGATTGACAGCTGGGATTCATTCCTAGGCAGCTATGTGATGAAGACTTCGATGTCTTTGCATACCATCATTCAGCTCCAAACAGATACACTAAATCTTTATACATTTTCCCATAGCCATTCAGTCTGCGTAATAGGAGCCCTTCTTCTAGTTTTCACTTGGAAGAGTTTAAAGGGTTATCACTGATAAAAATTTCAATAAAAGTCCAAAGTTTTTTTGTCCCTGTTTAAGTACAGAAATGTGTTTTAAGTTCTTCCTGGAGCCTTCTCTTCTCTGAGTCTCTTAGCCTGTCTTCTTGCTCCAACCTTCTGATCAGCTTTGTAGCCTCTGGACTGGTTCCATCAGTTCCACATGCATCCTGTGTTGGTTATTTATGATTTTAACAATTTTATGACACAGGGAGCATGCTACACTGTCTAGTATCATTTGGGATTTCACAAAATGAGTTTGACTTTGGTTATGCTCATCAGCTCTCTCACAGCACATCATCATCCCAATAAGAAAAGTCACAGGTATAGGTTTAGTATTGTTATAGGACTGTGGAAATGTTTTTGGCTTACAGGAATTGTGAAGATAGTTTGTAAGCTCATACATCTGTTGAACAGACAAGGAGTGAGGATCCATCTCTGCAGCACTAATCTCTTTTCCTGCTCATGATTTAGAGTGTACATGATGCATGACTCAGCTCCCGGAAAGCTAAAAACCTACTTCTCTTTTTTCATCTTAATGGATCCATTTCTACCTTATTTTTGCTTGAACTGGTTCAATCTGTCAAGTGTATGGATCTCAAGTTGGACAACAAAAGAAAAGTTCAAATAGTCACTTAGAACTTAACTAAGTGTAAAGACTAGAGTTTAAACTTGCAATATGAAGCCAAGAAAGAAAGTAAAGGATTTTGTATGGGACAGGGGAGAAAATTCCCTCCTAAACCTAAAAATACGTGATTTTCAAGAGACTGAGGTATTTAAGCTTTGTGGTCTCCACGGCACAGAAAATCCCATAAGGTAACTGCTTCTGTTGTGAAGGTAAGTTCTAGAGAAAGCAAGCTGGAAAATCAGTTGCCCCACTCCAGCATCTTGTGAGCCAATTGGTGTAATTAGGATGAGAAACAAATATTTTCTTCGTGTGAACAGCTCTGACTTACTGTCTACGTGGCAAAACCCAAATCCCTTTCTAATTCCCTTAAGCTTCTGCCTACCACCACACAGGTATGATGCTTTTGCTGTACCATTTGCACAGAAACTGGATACTTTCTTCAAAACAGTGTTCTGCAATGCATTATCACATGGCTGGTTAGTGCATTAATCTATACAAAGGTAATATGGTCTATGGGTATCTGAATTGTCATTAATTGTAATTCAAAACTATAAATAAATACAATTTTTTTAAAGGCCTAATACCACTTTCTGCTATTTTTAAAAGTCTACTAAGGGTTTTCCTTTTTCTCCTCTCCATCCTAAAATTCTGAGTTGTCAGGGATATGTCTGTGTTTGAAGAGGATAGATTGTTTCACTCTGTAAGAATGGATTTTCTATTAAAAAAACAAATGTGTACTTCCTTGTCTACCTCTGTGAAACTTTTATGGAGGTAAGTACTTGAGAATGGCAAATAATGCAAGTCTTCAGTTTCTTACAAGCTGTTTTATCTTGAAATATAGCTTCTTAGTTAAATTTCACAAATATATTGCAGTAATTCAAATGCTTTTATCCCACAAAATTTACAAAACCCACTGGTTCTGTAATTATGTTTATCCTTCGGAAAGATTGTTTATCTCTTGGAGTTTAACAAAAAAGAATATTATCCATTATGATGTTCTTCCCTTGATATATATACTTTGTCTATGTATTGTTTTAGACTTTTAATAAGAATTTCATGAATTTCACAAGTGTGGATATTCATCTATTTGCAAATTTTATGTCTGAATCATCTTTCATATCCTGTCTTCACACAGAAGAAACTGCACTGGTTTCTGGGGGATTGTTTATTATTTATACTATCGCTGCAGGCAAATTTACTTTCTTGAAACCTGTTGTACTTTGTGAAAGCACAACCAAAATCAATGACACGTGACTCAGTTTCATTTTCTGTATACAACGTTCTGAAGGGGTCTCACATTGGTGTGAGATATCCTCCCATTTCCTTTGGGGTTTTCTGTATATAAAAAACCCCAAACAAAGCCACAAAGAGGCAACAACACCACCACCCCAAACAAACAAAACTCCCCCAAACAAACACAATGAAAAACAAACCCCAAAAGCCCCCAAAAAACAATAAAAAAACCAACCAAACAACAACAACAACAACAACAACAAAACAAGGCAAATAAGAAAAACCCCAAAAATCCAAACATGAAAAAATCAAACTAAATCAAACCAAACCAAATCAAACCAACAAAAAGCCTTAACTATAATCCCCAAACAGAATAACCTCTCAGGAAAGTTAAATTTTTAAATTATAAATGTGGATAACATTTTAATATATGTATATATAATTTATATATAATATTATGACATCAAGATTTTATTCCTCTTGTTTTTATTCTCTCAAATGTCTACATTGGGATATGCCTATCCTCAAAGATTCCTTGGTAACACAGTGCTGAGCTGAAAGGCAGGAGGAACTACTGGACCTCCTTTCATATGTCCTTGAATAGGAGGACAGTTCATCATTTCTTGCAGCATAGAACTTTGAGAGGAAGCATCAAGCAGCACATCTTGAAATAAATCTCAAAGTATTGGAGTGTTTCTTATGTATCAGGTCTCTGAAAAAAACCCCTGTCATTACACTGTCTTCCCAAGAGAATATATGTGATTCAATATGCTGCAGTATATATGAATATGCTATATTCCACATTAACTTACATGTTTATATCTTTCCAAGGATGCATTCTCATAGCCTCACTCTGGAGCTAGTGCTCTTTAAACAAACAGGTGTTGAATTGAAGAGACAGTTCAATACCTTTGCACTGCAGTTCAAGATCTCCAGACTCTTGATTTGATCTTTGAATACAGAAACATACAATTGTATAATTACTAAGTAGGCTTCTTTCTACTTATGTTCACTTTTTCTTATTTTATTTGACCACTTCCAATATCTTTATATGCAGTTTTGAATTGCAGAGTATCAAACACATGCTGAGAAAAATGCTTTTTCTTAGTAACTTATGTATCAGTTACAGGTAATATCCTCCTTTAACAGCTATCAAAGCTGTGTACTATGTATGTCACACACCACCCTCACCCCTGAAATTCCTCTCCTCAATCTCTCCTACCAAATTTCAAAACAAAGCATGAAAGCCTTTTATTGTCTTTCATGTGGAATTCATCTGAATATGTTATCTTCTACATGTATATTTTTTCAGGATAGCTGTACCTTTGCAGGGCTAACTTCTTTAACCTCACAGTTCTGTAATAATTCCAAAATGTAGCTGCTCCCTTGATTAAATACAAGTACTAGTGATCCCATTACCAGAATGAAAACACATGCATCATAAAGTGTTAGAGAAAGAAACTGTTCTGTCTCTGTCTAGATGGCTGCTTAATAAGTCAGTAACTGTAATGAATAAATATACTTGAACAAAATATACATTTGTAAATCCACTGAATCTTCAGCTGTCTGGAAGCAGGTTCACTGAATATTCACCAACATTTCAGGCTTGAAATTTTCTCAGACCTCATGACTATGGTCAAGGCTCATTAAAATACAAATTCTAGGTTTTTTTGCATGGAATCACTGTGTGTTTAATTTTATATATTTTTAAAGGATCTCTAACAACCCTTTTAATATTCCAGGGACTGACTTGTGTCCTTTGGAATAATAAGGTTATACTAGTAAATACGAAATAGTAACATTTTCTGTGCTTCCTGGATCCATTCTGGTTAGATGAAATGGGGAAAAATCCCAGCAGGCTCTTCCCACTATCATAACACTTTTGTTTCCAATAAAAGTTAGTAAATTTAAGTATTAATTAAATAATAAAAAGTTGATTATAAAAAATATGAGTTTGAAATGGTATAAAAATAAAGTGTAACTCTTTTACACTCAATGTTTATTTCTATTGGAACAGAGATGTTGGTTAATTATGAATGGTAATATTCATCCCTACACAGGAAAAAGGGCAAAGTACAAGGACCATTGAACATTGCATTTTTCCAATGTTACCTAATTATAAGAACACCTGTGCTGAATAACTTTCAGCTGATCTATTTGCAGAGTGTTTAATAGTCCTTAAAATTCCTCATTTCTTAGCAGTAATGGGCCAGCAATGTTTGCACATTAAGTTGTGTAAGAAGTACCTTGGCAGAAACTGCTCAAAATACTTGTTTTCCTACATTATATTTAATCAGTAGTTCCTAGCAGGGTGCTTACTTGAGCTTTATGCCAATAGTACATTAAATTTTCATGGATATTCTGGGTCATTTTTGTTGAGAGTGAGGTGTTTTGCTCTGCTACAAAGAACTCATTCTACGGAAAAACCCAGTGACTCACCTGTTCTCCTCAGAGAGATTATTTGCATGCCAAAGAGAATATACACTTTTAAAATGTTAAAATAGAAAGTCTTTGTCTTGTTCTCCCTCTCTCCCTTGTTCTTGCTGGCTTTTTCTTTTTTTCTTTAGTTGCATGGTACTCCTCACCCCTCAGTATAATGGGAAAAATTATACATCTTCAAAATCAAACCCGGTAGGTTCTTCATTACTATTGTTTCTAGAGAAATCTGGAAATAATTATTTCTGGATTCTGAGTATTTAAGTGTAACAGAAAAATTGATCCTTTTTTTCCCCCAAGGCTTAGCAGTGAGTGATCATTACAAATGCAGACATAAATGTTTATAGTAGCTCTGGAACAGTCTCACTAATGGCTATTAATCATCTTTGGATTGCTCATATCTGTTAAGTTCCTCTGAAGTGAAATAAAAAACTAGTTCTAGCAGTTAATTAGATGAAAGTCAGGGAGAGGAAAGTAAGTCAGGAAATGCTTTTGAAGTTGTTTAACTGCCACAATTCCACAAAAGAAAAAAATCTTTTGGTTTGGATAACTCTGCAGTTTATGCTGCCAAATCAAGAACTTAGCAGAGGACAACTGTGAAGGGTGTTGTGTCCTTTTTTTAAGTGTGTGTGTGAGGAGGAGGGTAGGTAAAATGTTGCAGTGCAGACAGATGTTGTGAATTAAGAAATAAGGTTATTGTAGAAGTTTGTGCAACCTGCATTATAAAAAAGGTTATGCTATGATCCATTCTGAATTTAAGCTACATGATTTAAACTCTATTTTCCTCTCATCTTGGAATTTCTTTGACTGCTACTGGAAGCATCTGTGCTATTCCTTTGAACATGTGGCTATGTCCTAGGCTATTCCTACCCATAATCTGTTTTCTTCAGTGGTTTAATGAGATCATGGGTGATCCAGTTTTCTCTGACTGTAAAACTGATGTTTGTCTATTTGGATCAGAGTATTTCCATGGCAAGGAAAGGCCTCTGTGGAAACAGTCTTATTGGCCTAATTACAGGAAACTCTATGTGTTCCTTTATCTTTGTGTTTTTAAAGTCAGACTGAGAAAGAAAGCCAAGGTATATCTGTGTAAGAAAAAAAAAAACAATTCTAGCATCTTAAACAAATATAAAAATCTGTTATGTAAAATAAAATTATATAAGGTCATAATAATTAAATGTTTAGGAGGTTCTTTAGTTCCATTTGTTTGAAAGAAGAATGTGAGTGGATCTAGATTTCAAATTAGAATCTTCTAAACTGGAATTCATTGTTGCTCAGGTTCTAACATAGACTGGACCATAAACAGATTTTTTAATGCCTGGAATTTCCCACTGTCACCCTTGATAAGAAACTCAGAAAGGTAAAATTTTCACTGCACAGCCGCAGAAGGCAACAGCAAATCTGAATTTGACTTTTAATACAATTTGTACTATATTGATAAAGTAGGGAGATCTTCTGATAGCTTAATTTAATTACCTAATTTCTCAAAAAGGTAATTTAAAATTTTTATTTTATGTCATTGTGACATAGTAGTAGCTCTTTCTCTGGATTGACATTCTTAGATGAAATGTAATTTTCCATACATGTTTCACAAAATACTCGGGAAATCTTTATTAATCTTATTGCCTTTTAAGCAAGTGATACCCGTAATAGGCTTAACCTTAATTATTGATTACCAGTCCTCTTGCTATAATAATTATTCTTAGAACTGTTAACTGCATAGAACAAATATGTATTTTTGTTCAAGATAGGTGTAACCTGACAGCTTGAGTTCTTTCTAAAACTGAAGCCCCTGGTCATACACTTTTCCCCTTTACTCCAAATTCATATCAAAATGTCACCTATGCAGATGTTCATATACTCTAGACCTTGAAAAAGATGTGTGTTTTCTGCTAAATCAGCCTTATTGATGGACCTAAACCAGATGGCAGTTTGAGAAAAAGCATATTGGAAAGGGAGTGTTATATGCACCATGTATGTGTGTGCTATGTGTTTTTAAAGACACGTGCCAGACTACTGCAGATGTAAGAGGTATAAGAAAACATTTAGTAGAAAATTTCTGGGTCCTTCTTTGTTTTTTTTGTTTTTTTTTTTTTTTTGGTCTTTTATTATTTTTTCTTTTATTTCTGTATCATGAGTGTTTACCTTCTGCTAGTTTTCATTTCTTGCTTTGAGCTTGTCCAGCTACATTCTTAGGCCAAGTGAGACATTCCCAGAGTTGTGACTAACATAGGAGCTATACTCATTCTGGACATTATCCACTCAACTAAGTACTCCCCTTCCCATACAAGATTTTTCTTTGACTCTGTCAATTACAACATTTTTGCACAGTTCCAATGAAAGAAAGCTGGTGGTCATGCTGAATACCCTTCAGATGGGCACTTTTCCCAGGTAAAATTTTGACAGATGTCTTTTCTGTCACATGTGCATATGTTCAGTTCATGTTGGAGAAAATAGTCATTTACCTTAGTTCAGTCTTTTCTTTCAGTTTAGGTAGCACTATTCTGGCAACTTGTGGCCTTGTATTCTTGTTGCCAGTTTCAATTCAGTATTTGCTTTTCCTTAAGACTGATGCTGCCTCCAAGGTAATAATGCCCATCATTCCCCATGAAGACTTTTTCTCACTACAGTAATTTTCCTTCCAGATTTTTCAAACTTGACGGGTGGTTTTGAACACTGTAAAGTAATAATATACACTGTCAATCTTATCTCTTTCCCCAAATACTCTTTCTTCTCTTGCCTTTCTTGTAGAGACTGTTTTCTCTCTGCTCTGACTTTGAGAAGAATTTCAGATAGCATTTGAGATTCTTTGTTGTGTTTCTTATTGTCTGTCTTGGTTAACAGAGCAGAACTGACCTATTCACATCAGTTTAATTTTGAGTTGGATGTTCTCCCACATTTGGCCTTTTTTACTAGGTTGTTAAGCACAAACTGTGAGCTTTCCATTCCTCAGGACCTGGGAATAACCATTGTCCCATTGCTGCTTAGATCCTGAAATGGTGTTCTATGTCCCTTTTTTGAAGTTCCTCAAAAAATACTGATTTTTCATACAATCATTTGTACTCGTTTTTGTTTTTACATTTCTGTAGGGGGATAGAACATAAGTACATAAAGGTAGTATAGAAAGTAATCTTACACCTAAAGAGTTGCAGCTGAGCCAATCATTAAGGATTAGGAGCAGGCCTGATTTTAACAGGCCACAGCTGTAGCCAATAAGAAGAGTGTTATAAAAGAGTGGATTGGTTGGTTGAGAGAAGCTGGAGTCAGTTGGCTGCTGTGAGGGAAAGGAAGAGTCAGTGCCTAGAGGAGCTGCCTATGAGAAATGTCAAGGAGTTACGAAACTCTAGCCATATGGAACCCTTGCTATGTAATGACAATAGAACTCTTGCACTATAATGACAACATGTTTCTCATTTTTATGCTGAGACTATCCCTGTCAGAACACAATAGTGGCTGGCTAAAAATAAAGATGTAAAACATGGAGGGAATCTTGGAAATGATAGTGTTTTAGGTGTGGTTTTTCTCTCTAAGTATATCTGACAATTTGACTGGCCAAACCAGAGTATTGGGGCAAATAATAAAGAGGCTTGGCCATTAAGTCTGTGTCTCAGGGCAGAATGTTTCTGTGAACCTGGTCTCATCATTAGTTACAGCTTTGTGGTCAAGTGCTCTGTTTGGGTATCATTTTAAGATTCCCTTTTCCTAGTATGTTTTATGTGAATAGTTCCGCTTTAGGCTAGGAAGAGTCATTACTCCTCAGATGAGTAATATTAGTATAGTCCCAGAAGACCTTGGCAGATATATTTCCCTGTTTGTTTATTTTTTTGTTTTTCTCAGCAGAGATCTCTTATTTTTCTTGCCTGGATTCTATTGGAAGCGTTGATACATAGCCCGTTTCTCTTTTAGGTGCTATACTATAAACTTTCATGTGTCTCTGTGCAATGTTCTTGAAATAAAAAAGAGAAGTTTCTTTGGACTTTTTATAGTGAGGTGTGATTGAGCTGTCCTTGTATTCTTTCAAAGCATCTATTTAAAACTAGTGGCTTAAAAATACTTACAGTATTCTTTTGATTCTGCCTCAGGTGATAATGTATCTTTTTTTCTATTTGGATACAGATTCCACTGAAAAACCTCAAGGCAGAATTTCACCTGTAGCAAATTTTGGCTATTGCCTATTTCTTACCTATTTCTTCCACTTTAATTCTTTCAAGCTGTCTTCTTGCACCACTGCCTTTTAAGTATCATATATCTAAGACAAGCTTAAAAGATGGGGTGTTGAAGAAAAGTCAAAGTGCAGATTAATTAGATTAGCTTAATCAATTAAAGCTCCATTAATTAGAGATTCATTTTTCCCCCTACACACTAATTTCATACTTGTTCTACAGCAGTACATGTTGATTTAGAAAAATAGTACTCCTATGAGAAATTGTGAATAAATGCTGAGAAGTGTCTTTAAATCTCAACCTCAAAGTAAGAGTGTTTTGCACCAGGAGGTGCTAGTCAGTTATGATGCCAAATAAGAAAGGAAATCAGACTCTATAAAATCTGTATCATTAAAGTATCATTTAAAATGCTATTTTTGAGAACTAGCACAATGATGAAAGAGACAATAATATAGATATTTATAGAATCATTTAAGTTGGAAAAGACCTCAGAGATTATTGATTCCAACTGTTAACCTAGCACTTACAATGTCCTCACTAAACCACATCGGTAAGCAGCACATCTTGACTTTTTGTGAACGCTTCCAGGGATATTTGTCCAGAGATGCAATTCCACCACTTTCCTGGACAGCCTGTTCCAATTGACCACCCATTCAGTGAAGAATGTTTTCCTAATATACAATCTAAACCTCCCCTTGTGCAACTTGAGATCATTTCTTATCCTGTCAGTTGTTCCTTGGGAGAAAAGTCCAACCTCCACCTTGCTACAATCACCTTTCAGGTAGCTGTCCTTTCAGACGCTTCTCATAAATCTTGTTCTTTCACCAGCTTTATTGCCTTTCTTATAATCTTTTATCCCTTCAGGTGCTGGGAACCCTGAGCTGTGCAGCACCAAATGTGCCTCCCACCAGCCTGCAACACATCATGTAGGCCCTCTCTGTAGGAAGGGTTTACCCCATTTTGGTAATTTGAGCTGTTATTGGATTCCCTTACTAGAAAATAGTTCTATTCATAATTTTTGCAGTTGAACAGAGGGGATGTTTATATGAGAACTAATTGCTGCAGTTTTAGATAAAGGCAAGGTGATGCAGGAGGTATAATTGCTGAAGCCAAAGGGGAATTACCTGCATAATCCTCCTCTATGATGAGCAGGCTGAGGTTACCCTGCAGGCAAGAGATTTGTCCAGCACACACTGACCTGGAGCCTACACTCTACATGTGGCACAGCACCACACTGCACAGCACAGGTCTCATCCTACTCTGGTTAAGTGTTTGGGGGCTCACTAACTCTTCTATATACAAATGGCCTTCTGCTCAGGATCACTACAAAACATTCTTTTTAGAAACTGTAGGCAATTCTGTATGTTCACTATCTTTCCTTCTAATAAAAAGATTGAAAATCACACTGGTTTGCAAGAGAAAATGTCCTTTTGACTACTGAGTGGCTCCCTCCAGGTGAGGGTTAAGGCGCAGAAAAGAAAGAGTGAAAAGTCTTGGCTTCATCCCTTGCCTGTGGTGTTCTTGTTTGGGGAAAAAAAATTATAATTTTTTTTTTTTTATTTTTTTGGTTTTTTTTTGGCAAAAAAAAGATTTTTGTGGGGAATTAAAAGATTCAAGCTCTTTATATTGTCAAACAAATGTAAAATTATTTTGATGGATGTCAACATTTTCTCCCTTGCTTTTAAGGAAAAAAAACAAAAAAGTTTGTTTTTTTTTTTTTTTTTTTTTTTTGTGGAACAAAGTATTATTATTGTAGATAAGCTTTTCTTTTTGCCTGGCCCATGAGTTCCTTAACAGTATTAACTGAGGGGGAATTTACATTCTGAAATATGTCCATCAGAACTAGACATGCCTGACCTACTTTGATGATGTGTTGCAGGATGACAGCAGGCATTTTAGTGGTACATTTTAGTGTAAGACATCTTCAGACCAAGAGGTAACAATAGTGCATAAACTTGTTTCTTAATTGCCATTATTCTATGCTTTGGGCTTAGGAAACTCATTTAAGTATACTGTCACAGCACGGTGTTATAATATCACTATTAATAAAACAGGAACATTTGGCTTGTTAGATAGCATTAGAGCTCAAGTGGTTTACAGAAAATCTAGAAATCAGAAGACTGAGTGAAGAGGAAAGAAAAACTAGTTTTAACCCCTTCAGAAAATCCCAGTTTACTTCTTCCCTAGCATTTCTTAAAATTAAATAGTGGAAAGACAATTTTTATTTGCATGGGGGTGTTTTCAAGTCCGTTTTCTTATGAAAAGCATGGGAAAAACTTTGTGCCACTGTATAGTATCAGCAGAGTTTCCCAGCCATTCTCCAGGAAAAGCTATTGTAGGCAATAGATGCTGCTTCTGAATTAAGATATATTTGGCCAAGTTCTGCCCTTGACTATGTCAGTGGAATTTCCAATACATCAAAGTCCATAAAATGCCTGATTTTCCAGTGGTATAATTGAGGACAGATTTTGTCCTACTGTTAGTGGAGTACATAGGCAGTTTAAGAAAAACATGAAATCTTTTGATCTGCTTATAAGCTCTAGTATAAGTACGTGGAGTCATCTGGCAGAATGAAACTCTTCTGCAGATTATTTCTGCGCTCTTAGTTATGAGTTCGGTGTCCAGCAGATTCTTTAATTCATCATGCCATGTGCTACATTATTACATTTCATATTGTAGCCCTGAGATCATGTGTCCTCTTAACCTTTAGAGTGGTTTTAATCTAGGAATTTTTTCCCAGTGAGGATGCACTGAAAAACTGTAAACACTGATAATTAAATGAAACAATGTCCTCACAGGTTTGATTTTTCTGGTTTGTTTTTTTTTTTTTTGGGGGGGGGTGGTTTAAGCTTTATTTTGGTTGGTTTGTTTGTTTGTTTTTATGGGGAGTTTTATGTTAAGTGATTAAAATGTTTTTGGATCTTTATATCATGTTGACATTTTAAATTTACAGACATTTGGGAAATTTATGGAAACATATAAATATTGCTTTTAGTGTTCTTAGCAGAAGAATTCATCACTGACTATGAACTCTTTTTTGTATTAAGATCTCAATTATTCTCTCAGGAGTTAGATAGGAATGTTTTGGTTGAATCTTAAAGGCAGAATCTCTCTCAAGCAGAGTTGTACTTTGTAGTCCACAGCAGGGCCATCGTAGTAAAATCCATTCTGGTAATCCAAAATAATGTCAGGAAGAAATCACCTGGATACACAAACAATTGCTCAAGTCAGCCCTGAAAACCATGGAGTCTGTGGAGAAACTTTTTTACCTGTGAACCACTGCTGGAAGTGCTCTCTCCTCTTGTGTTGGTGCTATGATTCTGTGTCTCTTTGCCAAAAGTTTTATAGACTTGAGAATGCTGCTCCTCCCTGTCTTCCACCTTCATGTTGCTACTGTAGATTTCCATCAAGTGTTTTGATGTGCACTGGAATACTAACAGGGCTGGTATTAAAGTACCCTTAAGTGGTTCCTGGGTGAACATCACTGGGATCAAGTGGGAGTTAATGCAGCACAGATATTATTTCAAGCTCTATGACTGGTTCATCAATGATATTTGTGTATGTAAGTCTTGCTTCTTGTTTTTAATCTTTTCTTTGCATCTGAAGGAGACAGATGTGTTTCAAAATTCTAAATAAATCTGTAAGGCCCTTTCACTGTCAATATACTTCAATAAATGCTGCCCTTTACATATACTCATCTTAGAGTTTGGTGGGCAAGCCACAAACTGTCCTCAGTTTGGGTTTGTTTCATATTATTGGCAAACTACAAGTTGGAGACACCTGAGACCTAGTGGAAAGAAAGGAAACTTTCCCATGGGAACTCTTGCATTCAGCCTCTGGTCTCAGCAGGAAATAGGGCAGCAGGAGTTTCCTTCATGTCATCAGGTTTTCTGGCAGGCAAATTTTCAACAATTTCCTAGCAATTTAGAAGCTCAGTGAAGTATATTATGAAGTGGAGATAATGGCTTCTCCAAATATATGAGGAACTATTTGGATTTATTGCCTTTCAAATACATATCTGTTGTTCTGAAAAAATATGTCAGAAATTATTCTTGCTGTCATTGCTCCATTATCTCAACCTATAAGAATTTATTTGGGTTTTGTTTCTGTCTTTGCCTGTGTGGAGTTTGTTTGCTCTGGTTTTTCTTTTGGTTGGTTGGTTTTAATAGATTTTTCAGGCTAGAGAGTTGATTAAAGTTTACTTGTAACTCATCCTAAGTATTTCGTGACAGAAAAGTTTGCCCAAGTTGCCTCCCAAGTACATGTATTTCCATAAGAATTACGCACAATTCATCAGTCCTTGGAAATTATTTTCATTAGTATGGTTCTTGTAAAATAGGACTGTGATAAAGTAGGATTTGACACTATAAAGGCATACAGGTCTGCCTAGATCTATGTGGAGATATATTAGACATGCTTTCAGTCTGGGTTGTCTTTCCCATGACAGATCAGTGTCTTCATGCCTTTAGAGTAAAAAAACCCATAAAACTTAATTGACACAAATACTTGGAATTCATAGGATATTAAAAAAAAAAACCAAAAAACCAGCATGGACAGGGGTTTCACCATTTCAGAATAAAAACTTTGTAAAACACTTTGGATTTTATTGATTAGGACCGTTGTATAGTAACATGAACCAGACCATGACACGAGTAACAAAGTGATTTGATTTCTGTCCTGGAAAACCCTATGAAATTTTGTTCGACTTTATCTGTTATAATTTAATTTTAGGAGCTCTAAAACTGAACTGTTTCTCTGTCTAGATGGTACCTAGACAAAAGGAACCAATTCCAGTAGTGACCAATCTGTCTAGCATTTCAGAAAATGAAGTAACAAGTGAAGATCTAAAGGACTGACTTGGAGTGAGTGCTGCTTAGAAATGAGAATATTTGTGATTTGAATGAATCTGAATAGCTTAAGATTGTGGAAATCAACTCTGAGATGCAGGGCAATACCAGCTGTGTATTGAAAATGGGAAGGAAACAACCAATTTTCAGTGAGAAATCAGTAAGATTCCAAACTTTTAAAATAAATTTCTTTTTTCTGGAAGTTCTTTAGAGTGTCTACAAACTGTAAATACCTACAAAACTGATAGTTTCTACTTTATGCCAGCCTTTATGCCATTATCTCAGTAATTTTTTCAGTTTTTATCAAACACTTTCACTTTTCTAAGACACAGTCTTTGTATTTGAATGCTGTGGACCCCTCAGGAAATATTTGATGGAGGGAGCTGGTGCTGTTCAGTTATTCAGCTGAGGAAGGAAATCTTTCCTACAGAGACTATTTTCTACCTTAAATCAAATTAAATTCTTAAACAGATCTACACAATTTGCACAATGTCTATGTGGTAATTAATAGTATCTGAGAAAGATTATCGATAGCAGAAATATTTGGCACCATTTAATTCTGTACTTTAAAGTAGTTTTTGCAAGTTATATTTCCCTGTGTTTATGTGAAAACACACTAGAAATCTTCATTTTCAGAGTGTTTAACATACTTTTTATGTTTGACAAAACTTAACTTTAGCTCAGTTATCTCAGTAGGTATCTCAACACCTGCCCCTCTCTTTCCTTCTGTCAGTTCCACCCCCTGCTCCCAATTTCAGATGTAGTTTCTCTGAACGTGTCTTTATCTGCAGCATGTTTAATCTGTAAGAATAGCACTGAGAGTCCCTTCTATTCCTGGCAGGGCTTTCAGTGAGGATAGTGTGTGCACTGCGAACTGATGTGAGGTGTAAGGATACTTAAAGCACACAGAGAGTTAGATTGCTCAAATCTGAGTATGTGCATACTCTGTCTTTTCAACAGTTTGCAACTCAGTCAGAAAAACAGAGTGATTTTTCTGAGGAAAAACAGGCTGGGCTACTTAACAGCTGATCTCAGGCAAAAAAATTCACAACTCTACTTGCAAATAGTTAAATAGTGAAATATTGAAAGTACTCTTTGAAAAAATTAGGCTGGGGAAATTACATTTTTATAATGTTATATCTCAAACTTGACATTTTGACAATGTCCGTTCTGACCGTGTTTTCCTCTAAAGCTTGATGCAGACGTGCACCATAGAGAATAGCAGCTCAAGTAGTTACATTTTAGGAAAGTTTTTATAAAACAAATGAAAATGGCTTATTTGAGAGGGAAAAGATGTCCTTTCTGAAAGGAGGCCAGATGAACAACCTGCTTTTGAAAAAGAAATGACCTACCACAGTACAAGGAGTGCTCAATAACTAATTGCATCGTTAGCAGGTAGAACTCAAATAGCCTAATCAGGATTTATGTATATATTGATGCAAATGTTTTTTAACATGAGTAGAGGGTTCAGAAAAAAACCCTGTGCTAAGGGAAAACAATAAAAAATGTCAGAGTATGATTTTTTTATCTTTAATCCATAAAAGTCCTGTATTATTAATAAAAATATTTATTGAACTGGCATACAAAGGAGAGAATAAGCTGTTCTGTATCTATCAGGACCATAATTACTCTGCTAGGTGATACAGGGGTTAACTGTTGTTCTCATTAACAGTTGCAGAAGGAAATGGTCCTTCACTAATTGGCAAATATTGGCTTAACAAAACAAGGCTGGCCTGGGACACTAAACAGCACATGTTAGGTAATCAGAGAAATTAAGGGAAAATGTATATATGATGGTAATACAGATGTTGCTCATTTCAAATCAAGAGGTCAAAACTCAAAGTGATGGAAAGGGATGAAGCTAAATTTCCTGGGGTTCATCCCTATTTCTGATGACTTCTGAGCATTTGCAGAGAGAATGAGAGAAATTGAAAATAGTGCCTGTATTTGCTTAGTGAATGGCATTTTCCATTTTGTCATGTGTAAGGATAAGGTTCTTTTTTGTTCCCTAAATGTAAGGAAGTGAAAGGAAAAATGTAAGTTTGATTGTGTCAACAAATCTGTCTCAAATAGAAAGTAAAATAAAGTATATTAGTGAATTCACCTCAGACATATGAAATGGAATCAGTGTTACATTCTATCTGGTCTGCTGAATGCAGGCAAAGATTTGGGTATTGAAAACAGTGGAACAGTACAGTTAATAGCCTTGATATTATCCAGAACAGTGTATTGGGTTCTAAAGTTTTTGGAACCTTTTTTTTCTAAAGTTTGTTTTCTGCTACAGAAATGGTATAGTATTAACTGCCAGAAACACAATAGATAATCCAGGAGGCTACAAAAACTTCTGAGATTGTTACAAAAATATGTATTACAGCAATACATTAAAGTTCTGTATTGAACTTTGTTGAAGATTGCATGCAAAATGTTTTCCATTGCCATCTGTATGGCTGACTACCTTGTCAAGTGAGCAGTTGGCCTTATCTCTCTCTTTGAATGACCACATTCACACCTTCCTCGGGAGGGGATCTCTGCTGAAACAGACTATTGAATATCGGTGCATGACTGATAAGAACTATAACATCCCATTGTGAGATGCTCCGCCCAGAGGGAGGAGCCAAGCACTGCTACCCCATATACTCCAAGATTCTGAAATTGCAGTTTCAGTTTTTTCTCCACGAGATTCCCCAGAGGAACAGCAGCTACCTTTTCCTCCTGGATCTTCAGAGGAAGAATACATCCTTCTCTACAGATCCTCCTTGCTCCAACAGAACCACACCTGATACTTCAGAGGACTGCAGCCACATTTTTCAATCAGACTACCACCAACACCCTGGCTGACAGGGTGTCAGGTTGAGTTCTGACTCTGTCAGTGTTGTTCTAGTGGACTGCATTGTTTATTTTATTTTTTTTTCTCCCTATTAAAGAACTGTTATTTCCTGCTCCCATATTTTTGCCTGAGAGCCCCTTAATTTAAAATTATAGCAATTTGGAGGGGTGGGGAGGGTTTACATTCTCCATTTCAGGGGAGGCTCCTGCCTTCCTTAGCAGACTCCTGTCTTTCCAAACCAAGACAAACTTTAATACAGAAAAGTGTGTATTAAACACACTTTAATATGAAAAAGTGTGTTTAATACACACTTTTTCATATTAAAGTGTGGTACAGTTTGGTATAAATGGTCAGGCAGATAATACAGAATTATTTAAAAGATCAGGAATTGCCTCTCAAGAAAAGATTATGTTATGTTGTGTAAGATTAGTAATATTAAACAGATACTGATATGATGCAAGATGAAGTACAAACATCTGCATGACATAATGCATCAGAAACATTTTGGTTCTGGTAATTTCTTAGGTTGATTTAGGTGAAGATAGAATAAGAGAAATCAGTTGATGTCGACTGCATGGTTATCACCCCACAAACTATGAATCCCCCCGCAGACCTGGATTTAAGAGCCAGCAGACTTCACTGTGTGGTATTTCTCTGTCAGACATGTGCCCTGCTGACACTGCAGGTGAGGTGAAACCCTCAGCTGTGTGAGCCTCAAGGTTCATGTTTATTCCAGCTGGCTGCAAATGGTAGAAGGAAAATATTACTGCTGCTAATATTCCTGGGACATTGCGTAGTATGCTTTCTGAGAGGAAACACAGGCAGGGGCTATTTCACCTCAGTTTTCTCTGAGGGCTTGTAAATTGCCCTCATGAGATACTCTGTAACACACACAAGATCAGCTGTTTATCAGCCTGTTTCAGAAGGGTTAGTGTAATGGATTCTACAGAAATTTTCACTCCTTGTAATTTAAAATATGGCTCCAGGAGCACCAATATATGAGATTCTGTGCAGCAGACTTTAAAGAAGAAAGGAGTTTTACCAGCCAGCAGAGGAGGAAAGGGCAGAACCTTTTCCCTTTAAATTGCATGGTTTAGCTAGATTAGAGAATTAAATTTTTACCAGCAATCTGGCCAGGAACTGTTGGAATAGGGAGTAAAGAAGATGGGGATAGCAAGACAGAAGGAAGGGGATCCTTCATCTGGCTTCATCTATACAGAAGTTGGGAGGGTTTCAGTACAAACGTCAGTCTTTCATGACTTTGGCTTCCTTGTTTGAGATTGTTTGGCAATTTCTTCCCCATTACTTCTCAGTTTTGTGCAGCCAGAATAAGAATGAAGCCTGATGCTTTTCTGTCTCACATGTATCAACCTTTCCTTTTTAAAAAATGGTAATTAAAATCAACAGCTTTTACTATGACCGAGAGTATCCCTTGTCATGGTATTGGTTGTTGTCATTTTCACCCATAGGTAAGATATTTGGTAAATATAAAATTTCAGGCAGGCAGGCAGGCATTCCTGAGTGGGGTTTCAGCCCTCCTCTTAATGGTGCCTGGGAGTGATTTTAGGCAACAGCAGAGGTGAGAATATATTGAGCTCCTACAGCCATGTGAAAAGCATTGATTTTCAACCTCATCAGTGCCTCATGCTATGGGAGAAAAGCAGAGTACAAACAACCATCTGGCATCAAATTAAAAGATGGTTATGCTGGTAGTACTTGCCTGGAATAATCAAATGAAAATTATGCTTTTCTAAAGTCTAGTTCAATACACTACTGTAGTCTCAGGCAAGTCAGCAAATATGTAGATTAATTCAGCCTCACTTCTTGCTTTTTTTTTCTTCTCTGCCTACTTTGAGACAGATTATATTTATTGCATAGGCCAGCAGTACTCCAAACTACAGCAAGTTCATTCCTTAAACGTCAGTTGATTTCATGAGCTCACATTTAACAAAAGAAGATGCAGAGTAAGGGAGTCTCAGGTATTTATGTGTAACCCAAACTTTTGTTGAAAATTACAGAGGTAAAGCAGGATGTATAATACCTTTCAAAGTACTGGGTTGAGATAAAAGGGAAAAATAATAAAGGAGGATACTGATTAGCTGTTGCTCCAGATTCAGGGAAAGAAAAAGAACAGGAGATGCTAGCAGAACACACACAAAGCCAGATACACCTTAGTCTTACAGTAGCAGCATGTGAGTCTATGCAGGCAAACTGAAGAAATTCCAAAAGTATGTGTTGGCAGACTTGGGAAAGGACAGATGCTTAGCAGACATATTCTGAATTCTTCCTTTATTTTTGTTGTCCCATCCAGTATGTAATTATATATCACGTGTTGAGCTTGAGGTTTTTTTGTTGTTTGTGAATCCACTATATAAATGGTAAACCAAAAATTTGATCGTTTCTCTTGTGCAACAATCAAAAATCTCTTCCTTGTGTGATGCTGGGAGAACTGATCTGTGCCATAAGATTTCAGTGGTGTTATTAAAAAGGACAGTTGTCTGAGTCTCTGAGTTCCATTATGGGAGCAAGCCTTATCTTTCTATTTGTAGCATTAGACAGAAAATCACTTTTCTTCTGATATGATGATGTGACCAAGACAAATTTCTGCTGCAGCCGAAGTCATGCCAAAGCATGTGCTGCCTGCAGTGTAGAATTCTCGTTAATGTCTTGGAGCAACACTGTCTTCCAGAAAGATTCTGTGTTTCAGACCTTGCTTAATATGGATGCTTTTATACAGAGGTACTTTCAATGAAAGGGCTGCCTTAAGAGCAGTGTCTACTGATTTAATGGGCATTTCCTGGCAAAACAACCTTTTTTAAAAAATAAATTTAGGTTTGACTTCAGGGAAGAAAATTCATTTTTTCCCATCAGTAATAATTATCATTATAAATTATTACTTGGTGGGAAAAGGTGATAAAAGAGAATACAGATATATATATATATATATATAAAGATTTTTATAGACCCAGTGAAACTAACAAGACAAATTTCAGCATTGAGAGAAGATTATTTTTCTCATTTGTATTTTTTCTGTTATGATGAACTCTAACTCAAGGGTAGGATTTTTATAATCACCGTAGATGCCGAGATAAAATTTGAATTGTTCCTTTAAAAGTTGCCCTTAATCCTCTCCAAACTCCTAGCAGAACTCAGTTAAAGGCTTTCTAATACAATAAAATTTAATGCAACCACTGAATTAAGTAGGTGAAGTGTCTTAGATATATTTTTTAGTATTAGGAAATGGAAAGGACTATTATCACCACATTACCATAATAGAACTTCTATATCATGTAAGCTACAGAGTTTTTACAAAGGTTATTTCTCTGTACTGAATTAAACTGGAATGTGTCTGTAATATGGGGAGCATGGAGCAAATAGGCATTTTACACTAGTACACTAGAAGGAAACCTCCAAAGATTTCTCCTGCTCCTGAGATTAAGCTGCATTTCTGCTCTTTTTGGCAGTGGTGCTTTGTGCCCACACACACAACACCTGCACTGAGCAAGGACAGCTCCATCTACACCATGGCAGATGACCTGTCAGGCCTGGTACCATATGGTGACAGCACACAGTAGTGACAGGTCAGGCTTCAGCCTTCCATGGGGTGGCAGAGGCAATGTGTCCTTTTCCAAGTCTGCTTAGTACCAACTAGCTCATCCCTGGATTGCTGTTGTTCTGGGCTGTCTGCCCAGAAGTCTTCCCAAGAAAGTCTAAACCCTGACAGCAAGAGGAATCATCGTCCATCTGCCTCTCTGTGGGGACAGCAGAAGACTCAGCTGCAAAACAGTGCTCAGTGTAATTCTCTGCAGTGAGAACACACCTGTATACATGACAAAATGGCAATGTCCCTGAAGTACAGTGGGAACATCTGTTGAACTCAGGTGGCTGATCATGCCAAGCAGTGATGTGCACAAGGAGTGAGAAAGGGAAGAGTAGGAAAGACCAGTAATGTGTAAAACAGAAGCTTGGTATTCATTTTATCGCAGTAGAATTGTCATTTTTGTGCCACTATTGATAAACTGTTACCATGCCTAATAAACCTCAGCCACACAATGATACAGTTTTGTTAGGGTTTTTTAAGGGTGAAGGAGACTGGCTTTGGATCTCTCCCGCAATGGTGTCATGGCTGGGGTAATTAGGTTTTTTCTTCTCACACCAGAACTTCAGTTTTGTATGTTTGCTTCCCCAGTTACTTGCTAGCTTGTAATAAAGGGAGAATTTTATCGCAGGAAGAATAAGCATGTAGATATAACTCTTGGGTAATACAATTTTCATTAATGTGATGTTTAGAATATAGGTAATTGAATGGTAGCTCCAGTAAATTTTTTGCTGAAAGGAGAGTGAAGAAGAAAACTGTCATGTTTGAAAGTGTTGTAAAGGGATCAGAATCTCCTCATTTGAATCTGCTGCTACCTGTGTGCTAAGGGAAAAAAAAAGATATTTAATGTAGATTTTTCAAGAGAATATACCTAAAACTGCAGAATTATTTCCATTAATATTCCATTTTGAGCATAGGTAACAGCCAGTGCAACATAATTTTGCATTTGTTCTATAGAACATAAAGTACTGAAAGGAAATGGCTGAATTAATACTGGAAGGACTGAATTTATATCAAATGCACCATTGTTCTCTGGTCTACATAAGTAATTAAAACTGGAAAATAGGATTGCAAATAAAGCTTTTGATATGACATCACCCAATCTACTGTAACTGAAGGATGACAGGCTGAACCATGCCTTTCACTAATCTGATTGTAAATGTGTTTTACAGCCACAATTGTACAGTGAAACTTACTTTTAAATAAATTATAATTTTTATGGAGTAGAATAGATTTTTTTACAGAGGCATATTTTATATACATCAGTCAATGATGGCTTAAAGCAGTGACTCATAAAGCTGATTTTATATGAACGTGTATTTTGCATATCATGAAGGAAGGAAAAAAAAAAGAACCATGTAAGGTTATATTTACATGAAGTATATTTCCTCTGTTTCATGCTAAAGATCTTTTAGTTACTATCACATTTTGGATTTAAAAGTATTGCATTTCTTCTAATCAGCAAGCGCTGAAATGAGAAAAATTCTTTCATGTTTTGAGTTGAGGCTTACACAAATAATAGGTAGCACCTTTATATACTGCTCTTCCTTTTTGGAGTTACAAAGCATCTTAACCAGCAATGGAAGGATGCTACAACCCAGCTGTGTTTCTGTGGTGCAGTTAGGAATTTTCTGCCCTGTACCTGATGCTGAGGACTGAAAGATGTCCACTCTAATGCAAGATATTTTCTATTTTGGGGAGGTGGTAGTGTTCTGCACATTTATATTTCAATACTTTTTGTGATCTTGGAAGGATATATTGCCATACTGCACAGCGCCCATGGGGTTATGGTTTCAACCCGAGATCTTGCCTTTCCTGGCTAGTGAGCAATTAACTTGTGATGTTACTTGCATTTTAATACCTTTGGACTGATCCTGTCACTATTAAAGAGAACATCAAACTGGCACTTGTTACAAAAATTGGTACCATGTTATGTAGCAGATATAATTGTATTTCATATCATACTTAAGGATTTTATGCTTTCTAGGCTGCTTAAATAACAGGTTTTGGGGTTTTCTTTTGATCTTTCTTGTTTATGTTTAGCATGCTATGCCATTTAATTAGGAAGAAGAGATTTAGCAGCATTATTAATGGACAAATTAAATGTCAATTAGCACTTACAATGTAACAACACACTTTTAATCCACAACAGAAATTTCGTTCAGCATACTAATCCATGCTTGCTTCTATTTGTGATGTTAATATTTATCCACAAATTCAATAATGCATATGGAAAATTTTTAGGTTAAAAATTCTGTAATTTTTGGAAGCGTCTAGGGTCTCTGTAAAATACATTCCTTGAAAATGTCATATTCTACAAGCATGGTCTCAACAGTATTTTTTATTTTCTTGCCACAAATGCCATGGATTTCCTTGGAAAATAAATAAAACCAACAGTGTTCAGCAGCCCCTTTTAGGTACATGCCATTTATATCTAGCACATTTATTTGTAGTTTTAAATTTCTTTGTAAACTTACAAATTGCCAGTATGTCCATGAAGGCAAAGTAGTAGCACTAAGATCAGTATCTGACTTAAAGAAACAGAAAAAATTCAGTGTTTGTTATAATAAATCAATTATTTAAAAATGGAAAATTATCAGGCACTATTGGCAAATCATTTGCTCTAGAGTTACTGTTCTTTTAAGCACAAAACCTAGAGTTCTGAACACTGAATAGTAATTATGTATTAAAAAAATTCCAAAGGGCTTGCTGATGTTTAATAATTGAATAGCAAACTGATGATTCTAATACTTGTGATTTTTCTTCCCCTGACTTGCTTCAAGTTAAATTCCTTCCTGAAGCTTGGAAAACATGAGGTTCCTGCTTGTTCTTTCTTTTTTTCACTTTAACCATGTGTCATTGAATGCAGCAACAAAAAAATATAATTAGTTTAACTTAAATGTCTCAATATACTTCATGGATATCATAATGCTCACATTCTTGTTCGTAAACATATGCATAATTAATAACTAATTAAGTATCCGAAAAACATATGTCTCTGTCAGTAAAGAAACTGAAACTGTGAGAAATAGGAAGAAAAATGAAGGGACTGCAATTTCTCTAAAATGCTCAGGTAGGGAAAGAGCACTCATGGATCTGATCTGAAACTTGACTCCATGGATAATTCCATGCTGAAGTACCTCAGAGTATGCTTCAAATTCAGCCAGCTATGGATAACTCTTCAGGTCTCACACCTGAAACTGACCAACCTGCCAGGGTTTTAAATCAGCATACTGTTCTTCTTCCATTTTTTACAACTGCTTTGGAATAAGAACTTCTAGAAGGAGGGACAAAGTGTAAAACTCACTCACCTAGGTAAAGAGATAATGCTGGCTTTCCTTATAAACACAGTTGTCACAGCTGCAGTTGTAGCACAGACTTGCATATTTTTTTGGGGAAGGCAGTGAACTGAAACAATTAAGATAATAAATTAAAACAGAATTAAAATACTAGGAAGAAACAATTCCCCCAATCTTTATTATGACTAATATATAAAATAAGTCAAGTCATGATTACACAGTACTTCTCTGTTATCAATAGGCAATAAGGACTGTGTTTGAAGAGTTAGGGGTCTGTAAAGATGCCATTGAACTGGACAGACAAAATGATAAGCACCAAAGTCCCTCATGAAGCGCTTCAGGAATTTAATTTAAAAAAAAAATTTAAAAGTCCTAAGAGTGTGTATGGATCCAATTTTTGGATTTACCAAGTGGGACATAACTGACTTGGAATAACAGGAATACTTAATTCATCTGTTGTCTCTGTACATTTAGCTTGCAAATAGAAAAGCACCACACTGGGAGCTAGCAAAGGGAATGAGGTATTGGTGTCTTAGGAGAGATATTTATCATAATATTTTCTATATGGGACTTCGATCTAGAAATATGTGTCCAGAAATATGTTTTCCTTTTCTCACTAGCTTGGTAAAATTTTCACTTGTTTACTATTTTGTTTAAATATATTTGTTTGGTTTTTTAAGTATCTTTTTTTTCCATGCAAAGGTATTTTAAAACTTAATGTCTCTAGTTCTGGTATACCCAGACAAACAGCAGCAGCTTGGGTGATTTGACATGCGGGTTTTTACCACAGCAAAAATCAGTCTGAGAAGCAAACACAGCATATTTACATCAGGATATGCTGTGTCATATTTAATTGAAGATCATTCTTTGATATTTGAGATACAGTTGTTAGATTATTAAAGTGTGTTATGAATGACAAGAAAATAATGAATATTAATAAATATTGTGTCTAGCACATTCTGTCACTTTGGCAAATACCTTTAAAGCTAGAAAAGTCTTTGTGCTTTGATAATGGTAAAAAGACTGATCAAGAAATATGAATGGTATGCATTAGGGACCACCTGCTCTGGGAGTTAGTTTTGTCTGGTTTGGTGACTATAACATGATCTGTCCTCCATTTTGAGCAAAACCAGTCATATCATAATTTACTGCATCTTCATATTTCCAAGTAGTGGAATAGAATAAGTTATATTTCTCAAGTGGTGGTCATTTAAAGATAGCATTCATAGACCATCTGGAAGAATTGGTATAGTTAAAAGTTATATATAGAGATAAGTGAAATTATTTAAGAGCTAAGCTTGTCACTATGTAATTGATATATATCTTTGTAATGATCCTTGCATTTAGCAAGAAAAATTTCCCTTCTTTATTTGGTGTATAGTTTAAATGAATATAGCATCATAACTTGCAATTTTCATGTTATGGTCAATGAATTATATAATTTGTCATGAGTACTTCTATTCAGTGTTAAAAAAATACATTGGTTGATCTGCATTCTGCTGTTATTGATGATAATGATCACAACTGAATATTGTGTGAGGAACATAGTGAAGAGAAAGGCCCTTAGAGAACATGTAAGCCTTTTTATGATAAAGGTAGCTAGATTTATTTCTGTAATAACAAATAAGTGAAAGAAACCCACAGATAATGTGTTAATTCACTTCATTCGAGAGGTATTTAACTGCAAGTTGTTTGTTCTCTTAGCGCCTCTGTCCATATTTTGTGAGCACTCAGACAATAAAACCAACCACATTTCTAGCAGAGGAGAGAGAAGATGGCTTTTAGGTTATCACACTTAGGGTTAAGTGCTTCAACAGTATGAGTGGCTGGTATGTATTTTAAGAGGTTGTTAGGAGGTGGTTTCCTTTTCACAAAGTGAGAAAAGGAGGAAGGGCTGAATACAAATCTACCCTTCTTTCATCTGCTGTGAATTGTTTTACAGGTACAAATAACAGCTTTTGTTTTCCCTGAAGGTTCTTGTGTTCACTAGGAACCTGAACCTATAACTCTTTAACATCCAAACTGTTTCCTTTATAATTTTTTTTTGTTTGTCCCAGCCAAATACAACACTACTTATTTAGCATTTTAAATTATATCTTACTATTTTCAGAAAACCACCTTATTTCCTTCTGATTTTTTCCTGTATGTCAGTATTTGTCCTGGAGTTTCAAAAAGGTGGCCTTTTCTTCTTTAATAAGTCTATTTTGATATGTGTAAAAAATACTCAACATAGCTAAAATGTTCTTTTCAATTCCCCAGGCACATCATTCTGCTTCTGCTTTGGGATAGTATAAATATAGTGTGTGGTGAACTAACTGAAGGTACTGTATTAATTGAAAATGATCCTGTATAAAATATATGTATTTTCTGTCCACAGTCAAATAAGGGGAATGGTATTTCCTATGACTGTATTAAATTTCTTCAAAGGGTCATGCTTGTATTTAAACCTTACCATAAAACTATAGAATCCACACCTTCTTAGTTACATATAAAAACACTTCAGATATAACAAGTCCTAACTGAATATGTACATGGCTTTAAAAACAAAAACCTTAAGACTGTAATTCTTATTAGATATCATGGCTTTCATTTTCTTTGCAAACCAAAGTTTTCTTTTGTACTTGTAATTGTATCATCTTGGAAAAGATTTTTTTTCTTTTAGGAATAAAATACCACCCCCCAAAATTGCAGTGGTTTTCCCCGGAAATCTTTGGGTTTCTTATTATTACTCTTCCTTTAAAATACTTATTGTTTCCTGTAAGGGAAAGTACTCTTCAGTATTAAGCTTTATTTTACTCTCATTTGATGGAAATTATTTTATAAATAAAGGCCTATTTAAATGAGTTTCATGTCTCTCACAAGCCTCACTGAGCAGTAGATGAAGTTAAAGAATCATCCTGCTCTTTTGTTCCTTCTGGTTGTTTTTCTGCTCAGTTCACCAGACTAGCTCATAAAGCCGCTGCAAAAATTCATCTTGGGGCTAGAAACAGTTTAATAGATAAAAAAGACCCACAGAGGTAAGAGCAGGATCTCTCTTAGACAAAGCTTGGCTTTATCTTTTATATCATCTCTGTCTGGGATTCACAGAATAGCTCAGAGCAGTCCAAAAATAAGGCTGATGAACTCCTGTGTTGCTTGTGTTCATACTGGAATGACACACCAAAATTAAGAACTATTTCAGGGTGCTGATTGGGCTGAGAGCCCTCCCTACCAAAAGCTTGCTACACAAGCATGCAGATGAGAGGGAAGCAAGAGCTTGCTAAACAGCAGGTCTTTCTAAAATCCCACAAATAACAAGGAGACAAACATGGAAACCATTAGTTTGCTTTCAAGAATAGATGGCCTAGAATTTTAATAAGTTGCCACATACGTTTTGTGTTTGGACATGATTATGGGAAGGAAACCCAGGGCTCTTTATATGAATATCAGAACTTTCATTGTACTTAAGCAAAACATTTTCATTTCAAATTATGTATTCTTCCATCAAGGTGTCTAACTTGGGGAGTTTATCTAGGAACACATGAAGAACTTTAAACTTGTTTCTAAGCTGAGCAATATGGTAAAAAACTGCACCTTAATCATATGAAAAAATTCTTCTGGTTCATACCATTTTTACAGGTTCACTCTTTAGTCCTTTTCTGGAAAAACAGTTGCATTTTTTTTTAAAATTTTATCATAGGGAATTAAAATGTCCTGAGAATTGTGTTAATATTATGAACTTCTAGTGTCAATAGTATATAATTTTGTAATATATCTATATATTTATCATTTGGGTAAATGTCAAAGCTAAAAGAGATTAAAAAGAAAAAATAATCGAATGCTCATTCGTATGCTTGTCAGTAGACTGATAAGTTGTGTAATTATAATACCTGTGAATGGGATTTAGGACACAGTAGAAGTCAGTCTCCCTTTAATCATGTTCTTGATGCCCGCAGAGGTTAGGCACCCAGATAGGCACAGGTGATTTTTAACTGAGAAAGTTTCAACATTAAGAGCTGGGTGCAGCTGTGAAATACAGAGTGATATAAGCTATATAGGCAGTAAATGTGTTCATTTAAAGTCCTCTTTAACAAAAAATAATCATGGGCAACAGAAAACTGAATATATTTTTAAAAAATCTTTTCTTACCTTATGCCTTCCTGCTATTTTTACCCTTCCAAAGGGTCACAATTCTGTTTCTTAGAGAATAATTTCCACCTAGCTGTCCTTGTTCCCACCTTAAAATCTCTTGTCGTAAAAGCATTCCTTGCTTAGTCGGTTACTTCAATATCATTCATTGACTTATTGCCAGAAGGGACAAACATAATAGCAACAAAACTCCATGGCTCTGTTAACCTTTAATGAAGATGGTTATTGATGGAGGAACTGATTACATGTGGGAAGTCAGAAATCCAATGGCTTGTTCATTAGTAATTTTCCACACTTTTGTCTGCAAAGCCAGGAGAGGCTGAAGTGAATCTATATGTAAATGCAATCAGTTTGCAATTGTCTTACTAGTTGACTTTTGATAATACAGTGTTTGCTTTATTTATGTCTGAAACTCTAATGTGTTTTTTTTGCTAATTTGATGAATTGGTAGGAACTTGCAGACGAAGGAAATAATGTACATACTGCAAACAGTCCTGCAGAATCTCTTCTAGGACCGTGGTAGATCAATACCCTTTCAAAAATCATAGAAAAGTAATTTAAAACCTAAAATAGATCAGAATTTTTATCTACTTTAGGAATTGCCCTCACTTACCTCTGCTTTGGTTCATGTCTTGGGGCATTTGAGTTGTATTCCTTTTTGATGAAAGTAGACTAGGAGGTTTGCTCCAGGACCTCACATGTGTGAGTGAGTATTCAGTCAGTCAGATTAATTCTACTCCCAAGTAGAGATTCCTCAAAATGCATATATGGATGATAGGTCCCCAACAACAGCCTGCTTTGTTCTATAAATACATTCAGTCTATGCTGCTTACAAAGGAAGAATAGATCCTGTGCAGTAAAAATATATTATATAATACTGAGATATCACTTGCTCATGGCCTAGATTTATGCCCACAAGAAAGTGCATTGATTCATTGTCCAGCTGGGCTTTACTGCAATCGTAATTTTAATTGTGTGGTAGATTTGCATCGTATGTTGCTGGTTGGGTGAATGGGCCTAGAAATCCTTGCTGCACTGGTCAAAGATAGGTTGAAAACTAATTTAAATAAACTTTGGAGTAAATAAGACTGCACCAGTCTCTTTCCTTTCTGATTTTTGTTTTTTATTTCTTCAAAAAGTTCTAAATTCATTCAACTGTGCAAAATGGCAATTTCCAAGGCACAAGAGAATTGAGCTCTAGGAAAAGTTCAGATGGTGGAACACAATGAAGTTTTATTTTGGGGACCAATTGTGCAGACTTTCATTCACTCCGTAAGTTTGTCAGTCTGAGAAAAATAGATTCTCATACAGGAAACAGGATGATGTATCGTAGATGTTTCATGTGAGTTCCTTCTTTGCTTAGTGTAAGTCTTACCTGGACCTTGCATATACTTGAGAGGTTGTCTACTTGCTTGGCAACTTTTTCACTTTAGTAGATGGACATGGAGACACAATAATGTTAACACATACAATTATTCAGAAATCTTTAACGGGATACTAGAATTGTGCCTCGGAAATTGTGCTTCCTTGTTCCCATAAACTGGATATATATATGCCTCCAAGGAGAAAGGAAATACCTGAAGAAAAAGGATGCACTGAAAATAGATTCTGCCTCAGACAGATTTATTGGATGGGATTACATTCACAAGCAGAACAAATAGGTTAATTTATTTTTATCCGTAAGTCAGCTAACTGCATGTGAAGTAGGTAATCTAAGTTGAAAGAGACAAAAAATAGTGTTAATTAGATTTTTAAAGGCTATCTCACCCCAGCTGAACTTCTAAACAGAGTTTGTTAAACTTTGAATGAGCAATACATGTACTTTGAGGTTTACAAACAATTAGACTGCCAGATATATAAGTAGTGAGATGAAATGTACTCTATTAATAATCATATCAGTTGGTAGTTCATAATTATATACAGTTCTATTTTTTCCCAATATTTGTAGCTATAAAATTAACTCAGAGGCTAAGGGATTAAAATAACAGGGAGCTGACATGGTAAAGTGAGCCCAAACTTGTGAGTTCAAGCATTTCTTGATTAGTTTTCCTTGGCAATTATTAACAATGAGATTTTGAGAAATACAGTATCAATATTTTTTGAAGGACAAGTTGATTATATCTTGATATTTTGTCTCTGAAATACTTTTTTACTTTCCAAGTGATGCAAAAGGCAATTGAGCTTTTTTTGTATAACTAATTTTAGAATTAACTACAATTAAGCTTCACCTTTCTATCTCTTTTAAGAAGATGAAGTTTTCTTCTTAGAATCATGGTCTTCTTACAGCTCAGTGCTACAGCTATTTGCTGGTCTCTAAGGCTTTGAAGTTGTGATGTTACAGCAGAAACATAGGGCTTTTTTTGGCATTGCGTGTAGGGTTTTTGCAAGGCGCGCACACAGGAAGAGTATATGAGTGTGGTAGGAAAAGAGAAAGAATGCATGTGAGAGAGAGAGTGGATAAGAGAGCTTCACTTTCCTATGTGAGTGAAGTGAGGAGAAGTATATCTGTTTTAGTTAGTGTTGTGCTGAATAGACTCAAGATCCATGGTGTCAGTTTTGGACCTACTTATTTTCCTTCCTTTCTTCTTTTCTTCTACTTCTCTCTCACTATCTTGCTACATGCAGACCCCATATATGCACAAACCACTTAAATGGATTGTCATGGAATCTTCTTACATTTAAATGTTTTGCCAAAATAGGATTTTAAATTAGAAGCTCTGTTTAGGGCATCAGGGCAAAGAAGAAATAATTGTTAATCCTGGCCTGAGTAGGGGAGGGGTGGATAGCTTCTTCTGGCAACAGTCAGAAGAAATAAATTCCACACAGAATCGAACTAAAAAAAATCTGAAATTATTTAAGTAACATTAATTTCAATTGTACTATCCTGTCCTTAAAGTATAAGTTATATATACATTCATAAATCTGCCCTTTGTTGTTGTTGTTGGATTGTTGCATGGCATAGGGATGTAATTGGATTTTTTTCCTCTACCTTGTCTATTTCTCCCTTCTGGAGGAGCTGATATTCATTATCCTGTTTCTCACTGAAAATGAAAAAAAAAAAACCAACTTCTCAATACTGCTGTTTTCTGAGACAAAAGCTATGTTTTCTGTTCCCCAGTGCTGCGCAAAGAATGAGTCTGAAGCATCTAGCCTAGCCTTTGGACTTGGTTTTAGAGTGTTCTGCTAGAAAGGTATTGCAGGGGCAAAGGTCTCACTCATCATTGCATTATAAAGATGCTACCAACTCAGCTACCCTTAAAAGCATTGGGGGTGTACAATTTGTCTCAGTTTTGCATCACTTGGTTGAAGAGTTCTTTAAAAAAGTTAGGTAAGGATGAAGGCAAGATTTTCTGGTTATGGAGTGTTCTCGGAGAGGCTGTGTTTGGGGATGATTAAATTTCTGGATTTTTTCCTAATGCTGGGGTCTGTATGCCTCTTTCTTGCATGTAAAGTAGTAAAATTGAGCTTGGGGTTTTCTTGTATTTATTACTATTTCCATAGAATATGTAGAAACAATTTTTAGGCAATAAAGATATTGCAAAAAGATTGTTACAAATACTGTGACATTCAAGCTGTCAGGATGAAAATTTATTGACATTAGACTTGAATGCAAAAATAAAATAACATCTCTGTATTTAAATTTACAATGGCTAATGAGAACTGCTAACTGTATAAGTGTGATTGTTGTATTTTCCATGAACTCCATTAACTGTATCCATGAAGATAATTGAAATAGTTTTCTCCTGATGAAAAGGTGAAAAAAATGATTCCACAAATGTCTAGAAAGATCTCAGTTTTCATAAAGATGTCATGTTACAGTGACTGGATGTTTTTACTTAAGCATTTTAAATGCCTTAATAAAATGCTTTCATTGGCAACATTTGCCTTTTTGTTTGCAATCATTTGACTCATTTTTTCTTTCTTTTGGCTTTAGAAACAGAAGATTGCATTTCTTTCAAATTTAACTATCAAGAAATTTAATTGAGTAGTAGTAGCTTTGTACTCAAGCAATTCATAAACTAGATACTCCATCTAAAATGGCTGCATCTAAAATGGCTGTGAAGAGTATAATTATTCATGTCAATAAGTGATAAAGATTCTCTGAAAAATGCAGTGAGCATATCACAGAAGTAAACAGAAGATTTTACTCCCCTCACTTGTCAGCTGAGTACCTTCATGAGTATTGACTAATTTAAACTAGAGTGTTTCTTTTACCACTGAAAAAAGCAAAGTAAAACAAGCAATCATAAGATGAATTTAGCTAGTTATCCTTTTGACAGGTGATGTGCTGAAAAAGTCGTGTGCTTTGTGTACCTGAAGTGCATTTTTCTATCAGTCAAATGCTCGCTGTCATGTGATGTTTACTTATCTGTGAATGAAAAATTTGTTATAGCAAATGTATTTCAGAATATGAATCTTTAAACTACAGTGCACATTGCTCAGGATGTGTCAGAGCTGAAACCATTCCAGTCATAAAGCCCCATGGTACTTCTTATCTGTATTTGCTGAACATATTTAAGCAGGCTGCTGAAAAATAGCTTTGGGGAGATGGATTGTGTATGTTTTTCACAACATCAAAAATAAACAAGGGTACAGCAGACATATACTGCACAGAAATCTACCTCCTTTTGCTGCCTTTTCTCATTACTATCAGAACCTGAGACTCGAACAATCATTCCACTTTACAATTACTGACAATTTCTCAGAGAAATCAAAACTTAGAAGCATATATTTTCTACCTCCTCCCTATTTACAAACAGATTGAGTTTTTAAAAGCAATATAGAAGGGTTTTTTTAAGAGAGCAGTTTAAAATTGCTTTTACAAAATTATTTTTCTACAACAATAGAATGAGAATTATATAAACATTGCCTACAGGAAGGACCAGAGAATGTAAAACACTCCTTTGAGATGGCCCATCGTTGGAAGGCTGGTATATGGAAATGTTTCAGAAATTTGAACGATGAATAATTTTCTGAAAATCAGATGTGGCATACTGTATCTTAAAAATCCATACATAACAGCAACTTTGTTCAGCACACCTTCTTGTGAATTTATGTGTTTTTTACATAAATAAATTTCTCTAGAGAAAATAGCTTTCAAATATGAAAGTTCACATGGATATAGCCGAAGGCAATATAAAGCTACCTGTGTTACTGTTAAGACCCTTATCCCCAAACCATCCTTCTATTATAATACAAAAACCAAACTAACTGTCCAAACCAAAAAGATGTATTTGTCAGTAATTAAACTAATATTACATAGAACATTTAATGCTTTAAAGATAGACCAGAAGGTTATTTTTGGAAAAAGGGAGAATAACTAACTTTGTTTGAAATATTCCATCTATGAAGAAAGGGAAGACTAATCTGAAAAGGCATAATGGAAAAAGTGGGTGCTGCAATTAAATTTATTCAGGTGGAAATGGCATTTCTTGTAGTTCAAAACCAAAAGTAATGACTTCTCTACTCAGATTACCAAGGACAAAATAAAAGAGGGTTTTTTTTGCTTAGTCATCGCAGCACTGGAGCACTGTGTTACTACACAGTGCAGATCTGATCCTAAAAGGGCTTAATGCAAAAACAATTGTACAAAACTACTCTTCTAAGGAGCAGAGAAGACACTTCTTCAGTACTGCCCTAAGCCTTCTGTCAAGTTGTTCCTTTATCATGCAATTCAGAGTCTGTGCCAAGGTTTAGTTGAGGTGTTAGGGAATGGGTTGGACTTGATGATCTTGAAGGTCTCTCCCAATCTAGTGATTCTATGTGTGATTTACACATGAAAAGCAGGCTGCTGATTTATCTTTAAGGTGAGGGCTCAAATTAACAAGACGCTTGCTGTTTTAGACTGAAAGCCGTGTTGAAGCAGAAATAAATGTTGTGTTATAGCCAATTTCAAGCACAGTGGGGTTGCTGTAGGGTGTAGGGATGAGATATTTTCTTATGAGTTTCCTGGCTGGAAACTGAGACTCAGTGTGGAATTGTCTTCCTGTGAGAGGTTGTGTAGGAGGCCAATCCTTCAATGAGTCTTCTGGGCATGAGCTTATCAAAACTCTGGCTACTCCTGAAATGTCTACTCAGGGAGTCTGTTTCTTTTTTCCATTGTCAACTTTACTCCTTCCATCACATTAAATTTAGCGTACTTCCAGCTGTTAGCCTGAGATTTTCCATGTATTATTCAAAATATGGATTAGGTATTTCACATGTCATTTGTTTCAAATATTTTTCAATATATTTTTTAATAATTTACCAAAGAAACCCTAAATAATAAGAACTCATATGAGCAAGGCCCACAGGAAAGAAAAAATAGTTAACAAACTCAGAATCACCACATATATTACAGCATGTACACTGAACAAGCAAGTCTTTCAACCACAGCATGTATTCAAGGACTTTCACTCTCATGAAATTCATACATTCAAACCAATCCTTTTTCAAATATATGTAGTTGAAATAGACATCTCTATATTCCAAACTTCTCTAAAACTAGAGTCTCTCTCTTTTCATCGTGGCATGCATAGAAACAAAGTCCTAGCAATTCTTCAAACAAGATTCTCATGTTCAAACATGTTGTATTAATGTGAACTCAGGTTTTTGCCATTCCCTCTTGTACTGTTGAATCTTGGAACCAGAGGGGAGGAAAAAAAAAAAAAAGAGGAGGTAGCATGACTGTGATTTTATCAATTCATCTATGTTAGATTCCTATTTCATAATGATTATTATTTGATGTCATATATGGATATACCCTTCTGTTTCCCTTACATTAATTGGTGATGAGTTCTTCACCCAGCCTAGAAAGTTTGACTATCTGACCCCTGTTTTCAGTGTGATATAAGCAAAAAGCATTATTTTGATTTCTGGTGATTCTATTGAACAAATGATGCTGTTTCACTCCTTCAGGTATGCATGCCTTCAGAGCCTTCTGTGATGCCAGGGAATGGCAGACCTGATTTTCTTCAAAGGCAAGAAGGCAGTTATGCAGATGATTAATGATTCCCTGCTGCAGGAATACCGTCCACTGGTGGATGCACTCCGCTAACTAACTTCAGATTTCTCTGGCAGCATGATCTATAGCAAGCCAGCATTTGTATTCAGTATGCAACTCTCACTTTATATTCAGTCTAAAAGTAAAAGGTGGCTTGTTCATAGCCTTAGCCTTTAGTTCTATTATGTGTTCAGAGAAATTAGAAGAATTTCCCTGCTTGGGGTAAAACAGAGTTTCTCTGTCCTTCTTGTAACTTAGCTTTTACACTGCACTGTACCATTTTATTTTTTAACCACTTTGAATGTAATTGTTTCATTTCTTTTACCTAAGTTCTTTGCTATTTCTGCCTCCACTCTTCTTCTATTTGCACTGCCAAAAATATATGCAAACATGGTTTGAGACCTTAACTCAAGAGTTTTAGCTAGTTCTTATATACTACATCCACTGCATTTCTGCTGCATTTTAATCGAGGAAGGTAAGGAAACTGAAAAAATAGTAAAGAAACTAAATAATAAAAACTACTTTGTCAAAAACTCCAAAAATGCTAGTCTTAAATTGTCAGATCTGAACTACTCAGCTAGAGTTCCTCACTGGCACATTTCATCCCTCTCCTTTTTTTCTTTGTTTAGGAAATTTTTGAGTAATCATTGCATTCAAAATTTAGATAATAACTTTACCCGTTAAAAGACACTGAAATAAAACTTGCACACTTTCTGCAAAGGAAGCTTTATGGTTAAAACATAAACCTAGATTATTTCCTTCTGTAATGTGGTTAGAATCTTGACTATGTCTGCCAGTCTGCTTCCTTTGACAATTTTATTGTTCTTATCCTAAAACTAAATACTTTAATAGTCACAAATTATTCTAACAATTGAAACAAACTTATGGTTTATGTGCTTTTAAGGAACATGTAAGTTTCAACAAAGTTACTATGAATATTTTTTCTTGGCTCTGGGGTGGAAAGGACAGTTCATATCATCACAGAAAAGAGTATGAGAACAGAATTGAGAGTACCAGAGTACAAGAACAGCCGTGGTATTCACCAGTGCTGGTTTTGGCAGGGGTAGAGTTAATTTTCTTTACAGTATCTAGGGTGGGGGTATGTTTTGAATTGTGCTGAAAACAGAGTAAATAACACAGGGATGTTTTCATTACTGCTGAGCAGCCTGTACAAAGAGTCAGGGTCTTTTCTGCTTCTTGCGCTTGCCAGCAAGGAGGCTGGGAGTGCACAAGAAATGAGAGGGAATGCAGCAGAGACAGCTGATCCCAATGGACTCAAGCAATATACTATACCGTATGGTATCATGCTCAGCATATAAAGCTGGAGGAAGAAGGAAGGGGGAGCACATTCCGGGTGATGCTGTTCTGCCTTCCCAAGTCACTGTTAAATGTGAGAGAACCCTGTGCTACTGGGGATGGCTGAACATCTGCCTGCCCATGGATTAATATTTTGCTTTGCCTGTGCATGCAGCTTTTACTGTATATATTAAGCTAATTCATCTTAGTTAATGAGTTTTCTCTCTTTTACCCTTCCAGTTGTCTCCCCCATCCCATTAGGGAGGAGGGAGTGAGAGGATGTCCGGTGCTTAATGTCTTGCTGGGGTTAAACCACAATATCACCTTTAACCCTACAGCAACAGTTTTAGACAGCATGACTTTATCATGGATTTTCTATAACCTCTGAGCTTAGGCTGGGTTCGTGGTTCTTTACTGCATAAGCCTTTCTTTGCAGCTGAAAAGACCCAGAGAAAATTTAAGAAAAAAGAATGATAGTGAGCGCTGTGGATTGAGAAAACAATTTTCTCTCTGATCTCAAACTTCTTTACTTACACAAGATTTATCTTTGTAGTCTTTTTAAGGTGATTGTCACCAGTGTCCAAAGAAGAGGAGAGTAGTTTTGTTATTATCTTTTTATTTAGGAAATATAAAATAGTGACGCAGATAATAAGTGAATAGTGCATTTCCCTTGGGGCGAGTCAAACATGGCATTGGGAAAATTCTTTCAGTAAAGAAATGGATGGACTTTATATTTTAGTTAGAGGTCTTATGCAGTAAGTGTGGAAAACCCCATGGCATATGATGGAATTAAAGCAGGAAGAACACTGTTTTGAGGATGTGTTTTAGGCAGGTGGCAGGTGGAGAAAACGGAGGCTGGTGGGGACATGGTCATTATGTACTAGTGCCAAAAGTTGCAGCAGTTATTACAGGCTGAAAGTCACACTGAAAAAGTTTGTGAGGAAAGACAATTTTCAGAGGCAGAAACAAATATGCTTACTGACCCTTGGCATGAAAATTGTGGTTTGCTTTCTTTTTATATCATAGCAGAAGTAAGGCTGGTTTTTACTAAACTTGAATTGTGAATATTTTGTGATAACAAGTTGCTTCAGGGCTACTTCTTCAGGCTCTTTCCATTTCATACTTTTGGTCTCTTTCTGAATCTGGAATAGAAAAGACAGTAACAACTGCCAATGCAAGGTTCTAAACAACTAAGATTTTAAATATTCAACTCATATTCTAATGGGTTTGAATGTTCCTGATATGCTATATTTGTGCTGAATCTTATGACAGAATTTGTTTTCATAATGACCATTGGAATGAGATTAAAATGGCAGGAAAAATAGCAAGAGTTTGCATTGTGAATTAAGTGAAATGAATATATGTACAGCTGCTCACCCATACACCACAGTCTAGAAATTTTGCAGAAATGTTTTCCTTATGGCATTTGCAGGGTTCTCCCCCCCAAAAAACATCCACTGGACATGGTGTTTTATGAGTAGAGTTCAAATTCTTCTAAAATTTATGCAGAATTCAGAAGTAACCAGGGGCCCTTGGGATCACCTTATTTGAGATACCTCAAAGAGAAATTCCTTTCAAAGGAAGGCATTCATGCTTAATGCTAAACAGACACTCCACATGCCAGCAGTTGTAAGAATGCCAAAAATACAGGAATTGCACAGTATAAATGTCTCTGTATGAAAGAAAGAAATAAATTATAAGAAGATAAATATTTGTTTTTGTCCTTGTGCTGTATGCAATAGGGAGAGAAGGAGATGGAGCATGAGCATCATTGTTTTCCCATATGTGTGTCAGGACTGGACAAGGACCAAAGTACTGAATAGTTACACCAAATTGCTCAGACTTCTGGCCTCACTTCTGGTTAACACAGTAGAGATGAGGGTGATTGGCATGCCTGGAGAGAGGTGGTCTCAAGCATCATTTTGAACTGTCAGCAAGGACTAAACTCTTCTTTCTCATCTTAGCCTTAACATCTGTCACTAGTCGGGAACAAGCTGACATTTATGTGGCAGTGCTTTCCTGCTAATGCAGCTGCAAGCTTTGCTGTGCCCCCTTTGCAGCTCATCCTTTTTTATCTTGTGCTTAAACAAGCAATACTCAGCACCTCTGATGTGTAGGATTAAACCCTTAAAGCTGGTAGATTATATTTGTAAAACATTGTAAAACATATTCTGCAAAGCAGGATATTTGGTCTGTGGTAAGCTTATCCCACCGTCTTTAATTCTTATGTATCCACGTAGGAGCTTTCAGATTAATATGTCTGTAGGGGTTATCTTTAGAGATATGAGCAACCAGCTCAATCTCACATCTTCTGTGTTCCAGCACAATTAGGTGTGAGTGACAGTCAGAGTGAGAATTAGAGTGCACATGCTCAATACTTCATCCAAAGCAGAAGAAAGCAAAAAGTACAAAAGGATACAGGAGAAATTCTTGGCATGTTTGCTAAGAAATAGTCAAAGTTGAAATATCACTTCTGACCTCTCTACATTATTTGTATTATTAATATGTAACAATGACAGACATGCCTGAAGCTCTTGAACTTCAAGTCCCTAGATAACTTTGTTTCAGTAATTGTATCTTTAAATTTAATGTGATTCTTTTTCTTCCTTTTTTTTTTTTTTTGAGGAGTTGGGCTTCAGTCAGGTATATTGGGTGGGTGGGCTGTACCAGTGCAGGTTATTCCTAAGTAATATATTGGCTTGAGAAAGAAATAAAATAGAAAACAGTAAAAACCCTTTGAGTCTGAAAAGCTTTACTTATGATGTGAATACAACTTTGTGTTCTGTTCTTGGTCTTGTGTTCTGCCCAAACCGTAATGAAGCATTCTCAGGGCCTAAAGTCACAGCATGCAGTGTTTGTTACCTACATTTTATATTCAAATTAAATTGAGACACAGAAGTGTTTTTTTAACAGAAAATTAAAAAAGGGGAAGATCTTAGACTGTTTAAAAGATGAATTAAGTTGCACATGAATGATAGGGATATTTACTCAGTGATTTATATCTGACATGCTTCCTGAAGCTGATACTCAGCAGGTATCTTGTTTGCATTTAAAAAAATAACACTCTGTAAGGACGTGTGTAAATCCTGTGTCAACAGCAATTATTTATAACTAGGTTAGACTGTTAAAAATATGTAAGGAGACTTTCATATAGCTTTTAAGGGAAGTTAGCTTGAAAAATCCAAATAGTCTGATTCACACGCATACTAAATTTAAAAAAAAGCATTAATTTACAAAAACAAAAAATTTCCCTGTTGGAAATCTTGACATTTGGATTAAAATCTTGTTAACTATTCTGATTAATTCATTTACACATACTAAAGAGAGTTGCAAATACTTCTAAATAATTTGTATATCATATACAGTAGGAAAAAGTATAAATATTTCAGTGCGTCTATTGTGTATGGCAAAGTGCTTTTAGACTTTTTCTTTCTATGCCATTCCATTGCTAAACACATGTGCAGGAAATGGGTGAGAGTTATTTTACAAATAATCACTGATACTCATGGTGAATTTTAGAGAAGTCTCCAGATCTACTCTTTATCATTATACTTCTGTCTGGTTGCCATGTGCATGCAAAAGGGCTTCTCATCAGCAATTAACTGTTGCTTCAGGATTGGAGTGTCATAAAAAATTATAATCTTTCTATGCTTTCCTTTTCAGAAAGTCCCAAATTTATTTGCTCCTGGTTAGCATTTTTCACCAACACTTACTCTCCCTGCCCTTTCACAGTCTGTGTGGCAGAGTTGAGCTCTCCTCTGTCTTCCCACCTCAGATATCTCCGAACTGATCTCTAATCTGTCCATCCACTCTTACACTGCTCTCTTTTTCACCTCTCTGGTAGACATTTCTGCTCTTAAAGCCTTTGCTCTCTAGCTTCTCTCTCTATTTAGCTTAAAGCACACAGTCTCTGCAAATTATGTGTGGCCCAGAATGTCATTATATGAACATAATGTCCTGCTCTGTAGATGCTTGTGCTGTATCCATCAACATGTCATCTTGAGTATTGTTTGATGTAATCTTCTCTTATTTTTCACTATTGTTCCTAGTACTTAGGTTTTCTATTAACTGATTTAATTGTACTTTCACTTCCTTCTTTAATTATACTCAGAAGAAAAAAGGTGTACCACAGAATATCCAAAATATGAAGAGAAGAAAGCAGAATTAATACTTGGGGAATTTTTTATCATTCAAAATATTTAAGATACTTTAAAAAATCACCAAGAGATTAATTTTTAAATACTGAGCTTCTTGTAATATTTTTAGCCAGGGAGACTACCAAAGCTGTCTACAAAGGAGAAAAAAAGTAAGAAAACTCACTGAACATTATGTCATATTCATATTCCATGTTACTTAATTCTGGAGATAGAAGGACGCAGATGTCTCAATCAGTTAAGTCTGCATTTCTTTATTAAAAAAAAATTCAAAGCAGCAGATGGGTGAGACCCACTGTTTTTGAAATATAGTGAGCAAGAAGTGATGTATTGAAACGGTTTCTGACTTGGTCTGACAGCAGCTCTGTGATTTAGTGTCTGATCCTGCATTCTGACCTCAAGCAAAACCCTGTTGATGCCAATGGGAGTCTTATTTCTCTAGGAATTGTAATATCTGATTCTTCACTATATGGTAAATTTCTGTGGTATTCTGGATCTACAAATGTTAACACTTAAGATTTGTACATTTCAGAGCAGGTCTGTGCCTATATTTGCTGGAAAAGGTGACTGTTCAGTAAATCTTTTTGCACTTGCTGTTATATGAAAACAATAGATTTTTTCAGTCTTCAGCTAAAAAAAATCTGGAATGGGAAATTAAAGGGTAGAATAAATATATAAATAAAATTGACACTCCTCTTCATTGCACTCTACTGGAGGCCCTGCTGCCTCCATCTGCATGGTCTCAGTCATGAAAATTTCAGAGGAAGATGTGAGATGTCTGCACTGACACCATATTTCTACATTCTTCCTGCTTCCTGTTGCTCATTTCAGCACTGCTGAACAAATTTTAGGATTCTTGCCTTCCATCTTTATCTCACCTGTGCCTAGCTCTGAAATGTATACCAACATTTGTCATGGTTCAAATTTGTTGTTTTTATGATAAAAAATGCTGGGGTGTCCCTAAGCACAAGATAAGGACTATAAAATGTTTAGTTTATGAAAACTCTCACCAGGAAAACAAGACAATAACCCAAAACAACCAAAAAGGAAATATTGACACCTCATTCTACTTATGATCAATATATGGACTTTTTTGGATTTTCTTTATTTACTTACAGTTTATGAGACAACTCAGTCTTGTAATCTCAGTGTACATTTGTTGCACAGCTTCACAAAAAGAATAAACCCTTCCCCATAGTTTTTATCTCTGTATGGTTAGGTAAATGATCAGAGCATGACTGAGGTCCACAGAGATCTGCCCAAAGAACAAATTTAGATTGCATTTACAATAAATAAAAAAAACCCAAAACAACAAAAACTAAGTCATTTGGATTCTATTCCTTGGGTCAGCATCCCTTTTCTTCCTACATTCCTTGGTACAATATTTTAGCTCAGAGATTCTGGATAAATCTGTTGACTTTGGACTTGTAATTTTGGCCTCCTTACACAGGCAACTTACTTATATATGGTTACATTCTTGATTTGACATCATTAAATTGTAAATGTTACATAGATGTTTAAATGTTTGAGTGAAAACTGATTAGTTTGGCTCTTTTCTATGAGGCTAACTCATGGAAGAGAGTCTTACAATGTCCTAGAATTACTGACTAAACTAAAGAATGCCAAGGAGGGAGTGATATTCATGTCCTGGGACAGTCAGGGAGACAATCATCTTGTGTAGATTTTGTTACTATTATTGGATATTCCATTTTAAAGAAACAATAAATCTAAAATACAGCAAAGGTAAAGGAAAAATATTTTTTTATTTAATTCATCAGACTAACATTTATTTTTCAAGTTCTTTATTTTTGTGACAAATAAGAAGAAAATTAGAAGATAGAAATAAATAGACTATGAAAGAAAATCAATTTAAAAATAAAACAATTTACATCAGGGATAGAAAACAGTCAGCAAATGGTGGATTAAAGACATATACTGTAATTACAGCATTATTGTCAATAATTATTACAAATTACAATAAATACAAAGTTTTATGAAAGATACAAAATGAGGGATGCTCAAAAGGGCATATCTTCATTTCTTTGCTCCTACTACCAATGTACTGAGACACACACAGGCAAACACAAGCCCACAGACACACACAGAGAAATCAACTTTTGCTTTGTTCTTGTATTGAAGACAAAATGGATTAAAAAGCCTTGGCAACTAAGGCGCTTATTCAGCTGCTTTGAAACAGCCAGAGGCCCTGCTAACGTGTAGCTTTGTACATGGATATTAATTCACCTTCCAGCCATTTTCCATAGAGAGATTTACTGTTGTTTACAAATAACAATGCTTCTGTCATCAGAGTGTAAGTTCTGATACAACATATGTAGGCACTGATGATTAAAATGCTATTTCATTTTAGTTCTTGTATTTTTCAATTACTTTTTCAAGGCTGCAATTTAAAACTATGTGATGTTGAACAAAAGTTTTGCAAACTAACAACCTTTTGCCTTTTTTCCACTTTCCTGAGAATATTTATTCACATTCATTGCTTTCAAATAAGAAGTGTATGAATTCACTGAAATTGAAAAGCCTTTAGAAATAAAAATGTGTATTGCATACAATGTATGTGAAGATGTTTTAGAAGATGATTAGGTGAAGGCAATGCACTTTCTTGTGGACCTTCACAAAAAATTGTTTAATTAAAAGACAACCCACATTGAATTTTATAAGCCCTTATTTTGTGTAATACAGCAGCTCACAATATAGGCATTCTTCCATATGGGTACAGCAGAGCAGAGCAGCCTGCTTTGGTTTCTGTACCTAGCCACTTTCTTTCCATTGACTTGGTATTTATGGCCATGAGTGGCAGTGTAACCTCCTCCAGGCCACACTGTGATCTGAAAAATGCTTGTTAGGCTTTGGCCGTGGTGAACATCACCCGGGCTGGGCTGAGCTCCTCTTGAGCTTAGCAGAAGCTGTCTGCTCCAAGGAACTAGTGCTGTCTAATGAGCTCCTGATTTTTAATGAAGAGCCTTGGAAACTTACTTTTCTTGCATGAATAACAACCCAAGTGGAAAAACATTTTTATCTCATCAAAATTTTAAAGAAAGTTACCTACCCAAATAGTAGCCAGGATGAAAAACTATTGTGACTGAAGCCCACACTCTCTTACAACGGAATAAGAGGCAGTCCAAAGTGAGACCCTTTGAGCCCTCCTGGACCTGCCAGGCTGCAAACAGCAACCTCACTCAGAGCCAGCAAACCCTCAGATTTGCTGTACTCGGAGGATCAACATCAAACACCACTGATGGAGCCTGGACTGATATCCCTACTCCACAAAGCTCAACTCTTTGCTGTTGAGAAGATGCAAAAGCATCCAGTGTGAGTAAGTCACTGAATTTGAGGGGAATTTTTCACAGGTTTGTCTTGTGCATATTCCTTACATCTGTGTGCGTGTGATTAGTCTATAGCAAATGAGTGTTGCTCTCCTAGATCCTTAAGTAATTTAGATTTATTATTAAGTTAGGCTATGAGATACTGTTGTGCTATAGTAAATTCTATATGAATATTTTGTTAAACTGTGTAACATAAGCTACTGATTAAGTGTGATTTAGTGCTGTTGAAACTTTAGGCTCAAACAGTTAGTCAAGTCTGGAGCTCAGTTTAGAAAGGGAGGGATCTTTCTTATTCCTTTTTATCCTTACCTTCCCCGTCCCATTCTCCTTCCTCCCTCCCCCAGCCTCCATACAGGTTGAATTTTGGCTTAGATTGATTTTAGATTTTAGGCTGTGTTTCCTTTGTGTACTTTAAGTATCTCTTAAGTAGTAGAGAGAACGCTTTCAATGAACTTTGTCATGCTTTCACTTTTATATTAAACCTCCTTTTGCTGATAACTTTGAGGTGATTCTTTAAGTGACCTTAAAACACTCATTTGTGACACCGCAGAGGATGGAATTTACGAGAATATACTTCAAATATAATGGAATACATATAACCAATGATTGTGACTTGTGTGCATATAAAAAACATGTACAACACTCCTATGGGATAATGTAAGGAACAAGTACTATTATGTGACAAAAAAATTGTATAGTTTAGCCAAAGATGTATGGGAAAAGTTGCATATTTCCTAAATGACCAACTTGAGGTTGATGATGTGTTTTCCTGAAAATGTTTCATCGATATTTGGTTCTAGGATGCTGATGCAAAATTTAAAATGAAAATGGCTGGTTTTGTGTCTACAAGGTATTTATTATGGTTGTTCCTCTGCTCTGTTGCTAATGTGGATCACATATACTTCTTGTAAATTGCACATCTGTTGTACTTGCACTTGGCTTTGCTCTGGGGCATGAGGCATGGAATGGGTTTGAAGTCGTGGGCCATAACAGTGACTAATAGCAGTATACATCCTCTCATCTCAAATAAAGGACAGTTGGCTGGTTCTGTTGTAGTTAAACACATTCCCCAAAGCAAAGGAGGTTTTTGCTGAGTTGATCAATATCATGCATCAACTATTACAACAAAACTGGTCAGACATAGTTACCAGTAATAAAAGATACTGTGACTCAAAAAATAAAACTCAAGACAGAATAATATGTTTTTTCACACCTATTAGGTACAGTTATAGTAGCAGTTTAAACAAAAACTTATGAATGGCTTACTATTTATAGAAGTTCAACACATTTCTGTGCTAAAAAATGAAAAAAAAAAAAAGCTGCAATAGTTTTGACAGAAGTTTGCCTTTCCTCTACATATAGTTATTTAAATTACTGAGTTCTTTTATGGACCATGGATTCCCTCCATCTTCCTATTCTTTGATTCACAGCTTTCTTCTGTAAGCATTTAGCTGACACATTTAGATATGTTTCACAGGGTTTATCTTTACATTCCAGTGGAATTCAAGAAAAGAAGGAAAAAGGAGGTGTTGGGTGGAGGGCTTTGAATTGAAAAATGTTCCTTTTTGGACAGAGACTAATCACTGTATAGCTGTCTACTCTATCTACATATCTATCTCTTTATACACAAATGGTCACCACCTACACCTTTGTGTTTATAGTTTATATACATGAGTGTGTGTGTGTGTGTATATACTTTATATACATGAGTGTGTGTGTGTGTATATACTGAGTCTCAGCTCAGTTTAAATGCGCTTGGATCCATGATGATTTAAAAGACTGTGTTTTGTGCCTAAATATAAATTGTTTTTCACTTAATTGGTGAGAGAATATCTATACATAGAATTTTTCCTCACAGATATCTGTAGAGAGAGACTCTAGCCACCTTCAACTCCTTGGATTTTACCTATTGGTCCCCAACTCATCATCTCTTCTAGTTAAGTCTCCTTATTTCCTTGGCCTGACTCCACATCCTTCGCATGTGAGGCAGTATGTGTTTACTTTTTCTGACAGAGAGCATCATTTTTCTCCTATTCTTAGACTGCATCTTCCCACCAGTGCCCATGATAGGTTCAGCGGGGCTCAACATCTGACATTCTGCACTTCAGAAATCTTTGGCAATGATCGCATTCTTAAAATTAAGAAAACCCCTTTTTTGTTAATGATGTGAACACAATGCTTGATAGAAGTAATTTTTCATGCTTTGTCTGTGTGTGTGTCTCTCTTTCTTTGCACATGAGACAGAGAGATGGAGGGAATGCATAAGTCAATCACCCACTGTCCAAGAATGTCATAGTGACTGTAAGCAGATACTGGAGAACATATGACAAAACAGAAGCCTGGTAGAACTTCCTCCTTGAGTTATAATTTGTATTATCATATGTAACAGACCATGAAAACCTTTGTTCTGTGAATGTCTCCAAAAATTTTCTGAGTCTGCTTATGATTCAGGCTTCCACCTTTTTTGCTTTGTGAAAGGTATCTTAGGTTTGTTTTAAACTAGTGACAATAATTACTTTGACTAAAATGTGAAAAAAATATTAATAATTATTACTTTTAAGCTTCTCATGTAGTTGTTAATTTAGTTGGTTTCTGCTCATCACCTTATAATTGAAGATTAAAAAGCACAGTAGATTTAAAAGAGTAGCAGTGCTTCTCTTTGCTCATTGCTCCTTTTTAGCGTTTACTGGCATCCATTTCATTTTCACCATCACATCATATTAGGCAGACACTTTCAATGAACCATTCAAGATCTTTGTCTTGAATTCAGAGTTTTCTCTTCTTTCTATCCTCACCAATTACTTTTTTGAATGTAATTGGTTCTGTATCCTTAGCCTCTTCACCGCTGATTTCCCTTTGTGCTTCCTGCAGTACCTACAAACGCTCTTACCAGTATTAAAAATCTGTTTCCTCAAAGCTCTCTAGACTCCTCTGAATTCTCATCCTTCTCAACTAATGCTCTTAGCTGATCATATCCTCCTCCTGGCAACTTATTTTCATGAATTAATGCTGTCCTATTTCTTCAGTTCATGCTTCTTTACCATCTGATTCACTTACTGTCTTAGCATCCTGTGAATTTCTCTCTGCCTTCAAACTCATTCTAGTCCTATCAATGGGCACTAAATTCTAAGACATTCCCTTACCTACCACAAGATCCTGGTAGCCTTGTATAGAAGAGGCTCTTACATAAAGAGAAAGGTTCTGTCCATAAAATTTCCTCTAAATCATCTGCTCTATTGACCCTTGTCCATTTTCACTCCAAAACACTTTATAGGCCTGTGCTTGGCCTAATCCACAGTCTCAGTGTAAGCTACTTACCCCATGACCTCTTTACATTTCTGTGAAACTATGTGAGAAAACCCAGTGCTACGCTACAAGCACAGTGCTATTAAAAATGTGACAACACGAGTTGTCTCAGTCATTTAACTTAAGCCCTTGTTCTTTATTTGCAGAAGTGCACCTTTTTCTTAGTCTATTATCTTAAATGTTAATATTTACTTCTAGATTGCTTTTGTGGTGAATCCAACAGATACTTATAGGTGGTTCAGTAGAACATGAAAGCAGCATAAAATTCATATATGTATCATGAAGTCATGTTTTTATCTATGTGTGCTATGGTAACACTTTTCAGTAGAACTGTAGATACAGAGGGAAATGTACGCATGTTGTCTTCTAGTAATAACAAATATCGTAGTGTGCAGAATTTAGTATGCAGTTCATAAGTAAGCACAAACTTATTTTTCCCCTTGAAATATAAAATAGCCTTAAAAAACTAAATAGCTTCCTTGCGTAACTTGAAATTTAAATGGAAGTTTTATCAAAGGGTTGGCAGAATATATTTAAAAATATCTTCTCAGAGACCTCAGGAAATTACTTTTTCTTATGGCTCTGATTAAATATTTCATGGCAGTACATGCTTATTTATTTGTACTTGCTGTGTCAAGATAAAAAAAATCAAACAAACAAGCTCCTCTTATTGTAGTAAATACACTTATTTTGAATATGGTCCCTGTCAAAACCAGAAGACCTGACCCAGACAGACTGCTGAGTCTGCAGGGTGAATTGTCTCATGCTGAAAATGAACATGCAGGGCCATTTCTCACTGACAGCTTTGGGAGCTGGTTTGTTAATTTAACACTTGAAGAAACACATCGAAGACCACAGGCAATTTTTTGTACTGAAAGTAAGAGGAAGCATGTCTAACTTCAAAGCTTCAGATTGGTAGAGAATCAACAGTAGATAACACAAGCTGTTGTCTTTCCTATCTTTAAAATTAATGACCCCTTCCTTTTTCTTGAATAGATGTTGTAATAGATCTTTCACGTGTGCATTTTTGATTACTAGATCTCCTGTAATTAAACATTGATGAACAAATCTTGCCAAAGGCTTAAGTCCATTCTACCAGGCAGTGTATGGCTACCACAGCCAGCATCCCTTTTTTCGTATCCTTTCTCCTCAAATTCTATCGTTTTATTATTATTTATCTTATGAGTCTGCTCCTTAACACTTAAATCTGGAGTTACTTTTTCCCATATGTTTGAGTCATAACATAATAAAAATATTTTTGCACAAAAGAAAACTAGATTCAAACCTTCATGTTCATATCTGGTGGAAAAAGGTCATGGCAGAGTCTGTGCAAATTTCATTAAAAATTAGCTCAAAGGGTCAAGATTTTCTTCAGATTTCTAAAATATGTAAGCTTTATATGTTATGTTATTTCTGGTTGTTAGTCATTTTGCTGTGATTTTGATCATAAATATATTGACCTCTCTGTTGTACAGCCATATGCTGAAAGACAAACCACTTAAAAGATCTTTAAAACATTGTCTGATGCTATTGGCATGCAAATTGGTATGCCTTTTTATAACTCCACATGAAATCACTTCTCATAACTTCTGTTGGGACCAGCTCTGGCTCTATGTTAGGGTAGATGGGATTACCAATTTCAGCTTCCCTCTATAAACTTTCCAAATCCTCAATAACATACTAAGAGAAAGCAATTAATCACCCCTGCCAATTTTAACAGGAAACAATTTTTGTTGACAAATCATAAATGTTTCATCTTAACAAATTTGTGATTTTTTGGCTCTTGCAGCCTCCTGGAAGTTTAAAGGCATTGTCTGCCTGCTTTTAATTAGGTGAGCAAGGGGTTTCTCCAAGTGTTTGTGATTTGGGAAAATAAAAAAAAAGTATAGAAATTGGTGGAAGAAAGTGAAATTTTGCATTCAAAATTTATAAACAGCATTAATTTCCAGCAAATTGATTTGGTCTTCATCCAGTGGAATTCACATGCAACTCTACATTATTATCCATAAATTATGGTTTCTCTTTTAACTTCAATTTTTAGGCTCGTACTAAGTATTAATAAAATTTTCCCCTCTTTTTTTTTTTTCATTTCACAGATGACAGTTAATGTTGGCTAAACCTTTGAAGCTGGCCATAAAAGAAAACAAATTTTATGAAGTGGACTATTAAACCTCAAAATAATGATAACAATAAAAGTATGCACAGTTTTATTAAACAATGCTTTAAAAAAAAAATTCTTATGCTTTATGCTTATGTTCACCAAAGTAAAGCAATAGATCAGTGGACATAAAAAGGTGAGCAAGCCTTTAAAAATCAAAGCTAGGCAGAAAAAAAAGATAATATTAAGTTGTTTTACTGAAGTTAATAAACCCTACATTCTGAGACAAATATCCTCAAGCCGTTTGTTTAAACAAGCATTAAGTTTAGCAGTACTACACCATAACATGATACTCCAAATTAAACTTTTGCATCTCAAGTGACCTTTATTGGAGTTTTATAGTTCATAAATTCTTTACAATGGTGCTCTGTGGAGTAGTTTTAATAAATCTTGATTGTGCTATAAATGTTACAGCACATACTTAAACTGGCATCTCCAGTCCCAACAAACAAAAGTGTGGAATGATTCCCCTATTCCACATGGAGAATTTTGGTTCAGCATTCATTAAATATTGGAAAACATTCCAGTAATGAGGGAAAAAGTACCAAAAGTTACCCAATCATACTGGAGAAGGAAAACATCACTGATAAACATATTTATCAAAGTAGATGGAAAGCATACTGATTTCTCATATACCAATAGGAAAATTTTCTGCCATTTACAGAGCTACTAAAGTACTCCAGCATAGCTGTATAGAGACAGGATTATATTTTTCATTTTCTCTTGAAAGACTTGATTTCCTGGCACAGTGTCAGATACATAGAACTGTAAACTGTGGTCAGTTTACCTTGCCCTAGTCCACTGGGAAAACTGCACCTTGATAAAGAGTCTGCTTAATCTCATTTGTCTGTTTAACAGGATTTTTTTTTTCATGGTAAGTGTCATTAAATATAGCAAATGCACCCTGGTAATGTGTTAAACCATCTACTTTGATATTTATTTTTTTTCACGCTGTATATGCTTCACCCTTTAATCCAGCTATTTATTTGCTTATTGGATTCTTAATATATTTTAATATATTGTAGTTACATTTGACAGAAAAAATCAACTGTGAGCCATCATTTTGAGGCAGTCATGAAATCTTCTATCTTAAGAACTTCCATCTACTTGAAAGTTCATTTACAAGTGTGTTTTCTCATTTGTAGACATATAATTTAGTTTCTTGCATACATCTGAGAGCCTTTTACGGTGTTCATAATTTCCACAATTTTTCTTTCTCAATTTCAGCTGAAATTTTTATCCTCACTGTATTTTTGTCTTTTCTTCCTTTTCCCCAGATGCGAGAACATGAAAAAAATTGCCCTTTCTCCCTCATATAGTCGGTTAAAGGTGTTTCTACTCAGGTAAATTTAAGCATTTGAAAGAAAAAGTTTTCAAACATTGCTTTCACTGTAGATGTTACTATTGAAAATAAGCCAAGTTTGAAAAAAACTCCACATTTCCATGAATGTTAAATTATAGATTTTGAAGTCAGAAGTCTAAGCTTTTACTTCTTTTAAGGATCTTATTCTTAAAAAATGCACAAGTTTATGATGAATTAGTTAAAAGATAAGTGCTGCCATGAATGTTCTCATCCTTCCCTAAAATAAGCAAAATCTGCAAGATCTGTAAAGCTCTGTCTGTTGCTTTAAGGATGAATAGTGTGACTTTGAGAAAGTGTCATTACTTATCAATTAATTTGCTCATATTGAACTATATATATGATGCTTTGTGATGAAATAAAGATAGTATATTGGATAGAGAGATAAAATAAATCATGAATGTTAAGGTCTGGTATAAATTATTATTACAGCAAATCTATAAGAAAAAGATTTTTATAAGTCATCCTGTAAGAAAAATGTATAATGCCATATTAATTAATCTGAGTTACAGACCCATTATTAGTACTAGAAATGGTTTCTTTTAGCAACAGTTGATCCTTGAAGACTGTTTAATAATGAAGGACAGATTAAAAATATGGTCTATTTTTCCTGAGGATAGAAATATGCAGATCAAGGTATCTGAGCAATTTAAAGAAGACAGAGGTTAATAGTCTCTATAATTGCCAGAACCTGTGATGAGTACTTAAAGCAAACAATCAAGTTGCAATATAGGATATCTATAAATTACACCATGGTATTAGGAGTGGGATTTGTTCTACTACATTGTTTTGATGATACTGCCTATGAATACAGAATGTGATTTTTTTTCCATCTGTGTCTAACACTTTAATTTTACTCTGTAAATAGCTAAATGCATCTGAAAGGATTGTGGACAGCAGAACATGATGTTTAGTGAAGGTGAGACAATCAAACTATCCTTATTTTGTTTTCTAGATCCATTTATAATTTTTTTGAGTCTTGTAGGGGGAATTATTGATATTTGAAAGTTTTTGGTGTTACGCCTTTGATTTTAGGTTATGTTGAGCAAAATTTTTAGGTGTATCATCATAAGAATTTAGTATATTATACATGATGATAATGAATGCTAATCCATTGGTCTCAAGCATTTGATTAATACTTTCTGAAGCAAAGATTGTATTGGATTTGGAAGTTAGAGGAAACTTTTAAACTCAGCCATCTTTGTTTTTATTATTTAGAGAACATCATTCAGGGAAAGCTCAAGTGATATTGGATTCTGAATGTGCAAAGGGCTATAGCAAAAGTTCTGGAAATCTCTTCAGTCCTGAAACAGGGGAGACAGAAGTGGGAATGGAGGCACGAAGAAGCATTTTTGTATGGACAATAACTATCAGTTGAGCTTTCTGCTTAATCAGGGCAAAAATTAGTCAACTACATATTAACTATTACACCACTACAGTGATCAAGCTGGTTGGCCAAACCACCCCAGAGCTCAGACTCTGAGAAGTTCAGCCTTGTGCAAATTTGTATGGTTATGAACCTGTTCTAAAATAATCTCTGAATTAGGAAGACCCATGATGCAGCATTTTTCTTTGTGAATACCTTTCAGACAGAAAAGCAAAACTCAAGTTGCACTGAGGAGGGTTTTCTATGAAAAATTGTGCTGTTATCCAGTTTGCATGCTGATCTTCAAACTGGATAACATCCAGTTAAGTCATCCTCTTCTCATTTATAACCATCACCTGAAAAACATACATTCCAAAACACAGGCAAAGATTTATAAAAAAAATAGATCACCCAGAACACTATGTATTAGGCTTAAAAATAAGCTATTTCCAGCTTGACTGACAGCCTGTTTTTCCTGCCTAATAATGTGGAACTTGAGGTGTGCAGAATAGCAGATTTTACCTGGCTAATAAATAAATAATTGTTCTACTTCATATGGAAAAATGTTTTGGAACAGGTTGTTATGAACTTATCTTCTTGGTAACAGAAATTGGTTTAATCTTCAGTTAGTAGAGAAACAACTCACGGAAGAGTCATCTGAGTGTTCAAATAGAACTGTTCCTAAGCAATATGAACATAGCTTTCTGAAAAATAATGGCAATGTCAATAAAAGAAGAAAAAAAGTCCAGTTCCAGTCTAGTTTTCTACTTCTTGCTTCTATCTTATAAATTGGATGTAGCATCATGTCCTTCCTTAAAGAGACGATCTGTTGTTTGCTTTTAAAATTATTTTGGCACATATTTTAAAATAAAAAATAAGAAAGAAACCAATGAATTTCAAATAAATATTTTCTGACTTTTGCATGTCAACAGAATTTGGTTAATAGAAGTTCCTCCCATGTGAAAAATATCAGACACTGGAAAACTAGGCTGTAACTCCTACTTTCCTAAGTTAGACAAGGAGATGCACATCCATGAGCAGCAACAGAGAAGTCAATTACCTATGAATAATTTCACTTGTGTATAGATGTTCCGCTAGAGACTGAGGTTACGTAACTCCATGAAATCTGTCCAGGTTTGACACACATTCCAAAACACATGCTATATCCTTCACTTTATCATAAAATTTGCAGAAGTCCACTGGAGCTGCACATAAATATTGCATTGCTGTGTTTTAACTGGGTACTCCATATTCATTGTGACAAGGGGATAATGCAACTTGCTCTGCATAAAAAACTCCTCCTGACTACATTTCAAGTTTCCTTTTTTCTTTTACCCTAACAGATTTCCAAAACTAAGTTCCTCCAAGCATAGTCTTCATTCAGAGCTCAGATTCTGGGAGCTCAGGGTAGGCTTGTGCTTACTTCTCTTGCAATTTTCAAGCACTGAAAAGCTAGATGTGCTGAAAAGGTTTGCATTGTGTTAAAAGTGATAGTGGTCTTGAAGTATAGAAAAGATTGCTGCAGTAGGGAAAGGGATAAACTGCTTTCCATATCTGAAAAGTGTGTGGGAAAAAATAAATTAAAGCAAGGAAGATTAAGGCTGACATACCTCAGAAAACTCTCTATCTTTAAAGACCATATTGCTTTGGGAAAGTGTGGAAGCACCATGACTGGATGTTAGACAGTATCTGTCAGGTATGAACGAGGTGCACTTGATTTTGGCTTGAGGAAAGAAATGGAGTAGATAATTTCCTAATGTTCCTGCCAGCTGTGTTTTCTATTATTCTCAGTGACTAGACATTAGAAAGAAATCATGTGTGATTTATCTATGTGCCAATGGATACACTAGTTTCTTTCCATTTCAGTGATTAATTGTTCTAATACAAGGCTCCCAAAACTTTATACTAAAGCTGGTGAGACTTTTGTACAGCCAAGAAGTTGTTAAAATCTGATCTTTAGTTCTACTTTAAAACAGGTTTCAATCAAATGCTTCTAATGAAACTTTTTCAAGTTTCTCACACAAATAATAAATATAATTTAATTATTTTTTGGATAGATTCATTTAAATGACAAATTCCATTTCAAGTTTTCTTCCAGATTTGAAAAAAAAAAGTTTAATTATTTATGAATGCTACTGTCGCTGTTGACAACATAATCTCAAAAGACTGATACTAATAGACATGTACAAGCATAGTAAAATACTGTATCTCATTTATGAGTGATTAGATAAGCTTGTTGACTCAAGATGGCACAAGGCTATTTTTCTAAATAATACTGTATAACAGGGTCACTTGTTTTCTAATGTTTTAGATTTTATTAAAGCTTTTGAATTTTTTTTTTTTTTTTTTCTAATACAACAAAACTCATGTTTTCATTTATTCATCTGTAGAACTTTCACAACACGATAGTTCCTATGAAAGTAGCATACATTTATCTGGATAATTAATTTGCAAAAGGGAGGATCTGGTCCAACAAGCAAATTAAACAAAGAGGTAAACCTAAGTAATTCTGGAAGGGATGGAAGGAGGGAAGTGAGTGATAATTCAAATTTGCAAGGCAAATTCATGGCAAATGACAACTGAAGGTTATGGTAACCTTGAAGAAAATTACTCATACAAACATATATTATGAGGATATTTTTCTTGTATTGTTTCCCTGTCAAATAGTGGGAATGTTCCACTTTTCTGAAAAGTGTTTCTGTGGACAATACAAGGTAAGCCTATACCTAGGTTCTGGTAGGTCCCCTTTGAAGTGTTGGGGGTACCAGTACAAATTTGTTTCAAATTCTGATCTTCACTTTTTTCACACTTCTAGACTTGAACATCCAGTACAGAATGAGTCTTTTATTACTGTTAGCTTATTCCCAGGTCATAGCATTAAGAACTAAATTGATGTTAAGTGTAATTGCATCACTTCCTGGAAGAAAGACACTTCCTGTGTCTCTGAAGAACCTTGCATTTTCCAGCAAGGAAAACTGGATGTTGCAGTTGATCAGAGAGATGTGAAGACTATACAATTTGTGTTGCTCATTCTTATACCAGGAGTAGTGTACTAATGGCTGTGAGATGCAGAGTCATAGGCTGTAGGAACTGCTAACATAGATTTTACTTCGCAAGCTGGATCTTTGTATTGGGTTTTGTGGCAAGATTTTGGTAGTGGGGGGGATACAGGAGTGGCCCCTCTTAGAAGCTGAAGGAAGCTTTGCCCATGTCCAACAGAGCCATTCTCTGGTGGCTCCAGGATGGTGCCACTGCTCACCAAGGCTGGGCCCTTCAGCCTTGGTAATACTGTGGTAGCATCCATGAGAGCATGTTGAAGAAGGAAAGTTATTGCACAGATGTAATTGCAGCCAGAGGAGAGAGAAGTGAGAATATGTGAGGGCAATAGCTCTGCAGACGCCAAAGTCAGTGCAAAAGGAAGGGAAGAGGTGTTACAGGCACGAGAGCAGAAATTCCTCTGCAGCACCAGGCTAACAGCATGGTGAGGCAGCTGTGCTCCTGCCACCTGTGGAGGTCCATTGGGAAGCACCTGTAACCCTGAAGAGACCCATGCTGGAGCAGGTGGATGCCCAAAAGAGGCTGTGCCCCTTTGGGAAGCTTACTCTGGAGCAGGTTTCTGGCAGGACCCATGGAGCCACGGAGAGAGGGTTCCACACTGGAGCAGGTTTGCTGTGGGACTTGAGATCCAGCAGGGGACCAGCACTGGAGCAGCCTGTGCCTGAAGGACTGCAGCCTGTGGAAAGAACCCACACTGGAGAAGCTGGTGGAGATTGCATCCTGTGTGAGTTTCCCCACGTTGGAGCCAGGAAGGCGTGTGAGAGATCCTTCCCCTGAGGGGGAAGGAATGGCAGATACAATATGTGATGAACATTGCTTTCATTCCCCACGTTCCTGCACCATTTGGAGAGTGGTACAGAATTCTGGACTGACGTTTAGCTTAGGAAGGAAGGAGTGGAGGAAAGATGTTTTAAGATCTGGGTTTATTTCTTATTATGTTGCTCTGATTTGATTGGCAATAAATTCAATTAATTTTCCAAACTCAGTCCGTTTTGCACATGATGGTAACTATTGAGTGATCCCTTCCTGCCCTTATATTTGTCCCAGGAGCATTCATTCTATTTTCTCTCCCCCGTCCAGCTGAGGAGAGAAGTGACAGAGCAGCTTTGGTAGGCATGTGGCGCCCAGCCAAGGTCAACCCACCATAGTCCCTCGCTACTTAAAAATTAAAGGTCCAGAGAATACAGCTGAACTTGTGACAAAAGGTCTTAATGAATTCAATCCTTTCCCAGAGTATGTATAAAAATCCTGTTTCTCAAGTAATTATAGGACTTTGAAAGTGAGACGTTCCATGTAATTTATTATTTTCCTTTAATTTCCATTGAACTTATACAATGGGCTAGAAAAAAAAATAATGTGAAATAAAAAAGGATGAAATTTTCAGCTTGAATAGTATTTTTTTGTAACTGGAAAAATCAAAGTGTTAATTTAAGATGTGGAATGCATTAACTTATTTATATCTACAAGGTCACTTAAAACTGGTGTAATTCTAATTTAAGAGAGTAAAATTCTTCTGGCTAAAAGTAATAAGAATTTCAAAAGATTGCCAGTTCTTCCTATGCTTATTTGAGCTGGAAGAACAACCTGTCTTCCAAAAGAAGAGCTCATAGATATTTGAAACAAAAAATAAATTAAAAAAATTAATTACTTGAGAAAGTTTGCTTTAGGCATTTTGAATCGACTCTTACTCTCCTTTGGGTGAGAGAACGCCAACAGAGGTGTGTGTGCAGAAACTTCAGAGGTAAGTCCTTTGGGGTGGTATCTCCAGGAGCACAATTCTCACACTAGAAGCTCTGAAACATGCAACACCTAGACACTGATTTGTTCTCTAGTATGACAGAAGGTTTTCAGTTAGTGGATGACAGGTACCTTTTTCCAGCTGTCACTGTGTTAAACTAATGACTTTGCTGTCTCCTGCAGTACAGATTTATGGCCCTGTGACTGGTACTAGATGTATCAAACAGAACTGACCTCGCCTCTAAAAAGAGCCCTGCAGTAGCAAAAAGCTGGAGAAAGTGGACCTGGCTAGAAGAGGAACAGCAACAGATAATTGTTTATCTTGTGTTTTTCTGAAGAGAAGTATAGTGTCTCCCTTTGAGAGACAAAAAAATCAGCATTCAACTTGTGCCAGATGCAGGATGAGCTATTTAGAGTTAGTTGGGGAACTAGATTAGAATTAGTTGGGGAACAGGACCATATCCACTGTGTTTGAACTAGTTTCACATTGCTGCACTGGGGGAGAAAAAAAGAAAGTATTGAGCAATTATTAATTAGCTGGTAATCCTCATCCAGCAGAGACTGTCTTGTTGCTGCCTAACATGCAAAAGTGTAAATATGGAGTTTCAGAAGACTCCTTTATTGTAGAGATGGAGTTCTACCGCTTGTCATGCAGTGAATTATTCTGCACTGCATGTATTCCAGACTCAAAATTTTCCTTGCTTAAGCTATTGTCTATTTTCTATGCATAAACTTGCCCCAGTTTTTGCATGCTCAATGATAATATTTTTAAAGGTAGTAAATTTTAATCCTATATAAAACGTCACCTTAAATTATTATTCTCATTTTTATCTAGTTGCAGAAAAAATGATGAGAAGAATAAATCAATGTCTGATAATATGCTATAAATCTTGGGGGATTTCTGCTGGGTTTAAGAATGTCCTTGTAAAATAATGTTCTGATTGCATAGAGAAGTGTCATCCTGGGTAAATTATCTGAATAAAAGTGGCCAATAGATGTTAAGATAGTTATTCTTGAGGTCACCTTGAAAGCTGTACTGGAAACAGGCTCAGTCCCAGTCTCACATTAAAACCCAAGAAAGTGGAGATGTTTAAACATGCTTTCCTTCTGTTTCTTGAGGGTTTTTTGTGGGCTTTTTTGGAGGGCTTTGTTTTTTGGTTGGTTAGGTTTTTTTGGTGTTTCTTTTTTTGGTTTTGTGTTTTTTTTTGTTTTTTTTTTTTTTTTTTTTTTTCCTTTGGGGGTTTATTATTTGAGAGGAGGTTTGGTATGGTTATTTTTTGGTTTTCTTTGGCTGGTTTTTTTTTTCATTTTTTGATTTTTTTTGTAATAGGAAAACAATGATGGGTGGATTTGGACTTCAACATGTACTGTAAGATATATATACTTTTCTATTGTAACCTTAGGCCTCTCAGTCAGACAGAATTGCTGCTTCAAGCCCTAAGGTAAAAACAGTCCTTCTGTGAAGGACTTGAAATATGCAAATAAAAAGTATCAGATCAAAATGTTAGCAGGTGTGAAGTAGGGGACAGTGGCAAAATACTGTTGGTGTTAGGTGAATGCAGGCAACTTATCATGAAGGTCAAAAATCCAAGCTTTTGGTGCTCAGCTATGGAAAAAGGAATCAGGTCTCGTCTCTTTGCCTCTACAGCACCTGTGCTGTTGTGGATTTATCTAAACATGATTCAAACCGACCTCTCTTTCTGAACCACTAAGTATGTAACTGATGGTGAAAAAAATGAAAATCCTTAGTATTTCTACTCAAGTATCCTTATCCAATCAGAACCTCTTTCACTAATCTTAAGATATCATGCCTACAGAGATGAAATCTTCCTACCATTTTCCCTAGCAAATATGCTCTTTGAAGTAGTTTCAGAACAAATCTGAGTGCTCTCTTTGTGCATAAGATTCTTCAATCAGTTAAGAAATTACAGAGCAATTTTAAGAAATATTTTTACACTTTTCAGTATGAAGATGTACAAACCCTTTTGTTATTCTCTGTTCTGATTATGGATCAATATAAATTTCTTTATATGGCCACATAAAGAAAACAAAGTATGTTTTATGTGTAACCATTGTAGTTCCATAATAGGCATGTAAGATGACAGAGGTTTACGTGATTCCTCCACCACTCTTATTGTTTCCATTAAGCCTTAAAAAGTGAAGAAAAAGCAGTGCAAAATAAAAAGATTACTAACGATGCAAGAGAAAAATGTGACCTTTCCTCACTGCACAAAGAATATTTATGGTATTCAGAGTGACAGAAACAGAGGAGTAGATGTGGCCAAAATAAGATGTAGCCCACCTTTGTACATTGAGATAGGATCAAGCAGATGTCAACCATCACCATATATTGTTGATAACATGTTTTACCAAAACAGAAAATTACAATAAAATATCAAAACCTTTGAACAATGTCCACAGAAAGTGCTTTCTGTCCTGGAGTTTTTTCTTTCCTAGAATCCAAATTAAAAATATTTTTTATACATTGAGAAAATAGATCTACTCTCTGGCTCTGTGTTTTAACCAAATGATCATTTGTAATCAATCCGCTTGGATGCCACCACTTCTCTTTTTGCCTTTTGTTAACCAGATGTTGGCAATTCATGGCCTTGTGTCTCCGGCTCCCACCCAAAGCTCAAACTGCAGCTTGCAAAAAGAGCTACCTGCACCAGATGTAATCCTCAGCACTGGTAACTGGCCTAAGAGAATGAAATAAATATGATCAGCTCTTATGAAAACCAAGAAGCTGCTACTATCTAAACTTCTAGATATTTTAGAATTCAAAAATTCTATTGAGCAAATGGAGAACAATCAATATGTGCATTTAAGTGAATAGTTATGTGAATGGAAACTACTATAACTATATTATAGTGTCTATTTTTTTTCTTTTTAAGGGAAGGTTTGCTCTTATTTTGGACATTACAGGCAAATTTGAGGGGATAGTTCTGTTTAGTTAGAGATCAGGAACTAATAAAGCTTATGTTTTGTAGAGTTATTTTCTTAGTGAAAAATCAGTTACTTTATTTTCATGTTCTTAAATATATTTTTCCTCTACACTCTTATTTCCTGGTTAAAAATGAATTTAATAAAGATTTTACTCCAGAGAGCTTCTACAGATGCAATTTTGTTTCTTTGTTATCAGAAAGACTTGAGAACAGATACTATTGAATACTTCAATATTTTTTGAGTCTTTCTTAATCTTCTCCTCTGTTAAGCAGCTAGCCTGTGTTTTGATTTTCTCTTTCTGCATTTAGTGAACCTTATCTTGTTTCCTTTTATGTCACTGTGCTTTTTGATCTTATCCCTAAGGGTCTTGAGCTGTTCCTTTATATTCACGTTAAAACCCATAATCTTCTTTCCACTTTTTGTTTGATTCTTTTTGAATTTGCAGGTCACTGGAGAAGTTCTGATGTCTCTACAATAGTTTCTTACTATTCTGCCATTCCTTGCTTCATTTGCAAATAACCTACCACTCTGCATTAAATGCCTTCTCTTTCAGTAACTACCAGCAGTGCTGCACTCCTGTGCCCTTTAACTTTTTTCTCTTCCCAGTAGGCTGTCTCCTGTACTCCAGGAAAAGGTGGAGTTTGCCTTCCCCCTCAGCCATCACTTTCCTGCTTGTTTACCTTCACACTTCATTACTTCTCACATCTTTTCTGTAATCTTTCACAATTTTATTTTCTGATTGTACCTTTGGTTTACATGTTCTGTCATTGTAGTTAGCTGAAAGACAATCTTAAAAAGGAACAACCTTTAATCTCTGAAACAAAAATTGCTTCAAAATACTCTATGCACTAACTGTGTCATCCTACTTTGCCGTCAGGTATCTCTGAAAAATTACAATCTTCTTCGGTTACAAGGCTTTAATTAAAAAAAAAAAAGTTAACCATTTTGTCTTCTAGCTTATGTGGAATATGTGAATTCTTTGTAGTTATGATCCTTGTATAAAACAAAAATAATCTAGCAAAATTCTCTCCTTTCTGTGAACTTGTGAAAAATACACCTTTAATATATGGTACACCTTTCTCTCTTTTTCTTACACCTGTCATTCCTAAGGAGATTGCATTTCTATATCAGTAATGAACCTCTGTGGTTTAGCTCAACAACTTTCCAGGATGACATTTTCATTGTGTTTTGGCTGTGTTTTAGCAAATAGTTCTCTCTAGATACTCCCATATTGGGACAGCTGTGTAGTACCACCCCAAGGGCTGATCTCTTAATTGACCCTCATAACTGTGATTCACCTTTGCCTAAATTTAGAAAGAAAATGGGCTTTTGTGTTTGATTTCTTTTCCTCTCTCTTCACTTCTGAGATTTTATTACAGATCTAGGGTATTTTGAAATCTCCTCCCCTGTGTGCACTTGAAGATCTTCCTTTCACAGCCCCTATAAACCTTTTTTTGCTCCCTCCTTTGTGTAATGCCAGATGTCATGAGACCTGTATACTTTCATTAGTTGTTTGAAATGTTCATCTCCAAGTCATCTGTCTCCATGATCTTTATCACACTCATGTCTTCTGTTCCACCACTCTGCTGTCAGATTATTGCAATCTCTTTTATACTGTATAGGATTCAGTGTAACAATAGCAGGTGCATCTAAATAAGTGGCATGGTGAAGTAATCCTTGCTTGTCTTTCTGAAATACCCTTTTATGATGGGTACAAGCAGGAGCACATTCCTGAAGCAATGTGTTGTCTGCACTTTAAGGTAGCCAAGGTCAGGACCTTCCAAAAGACCTCTAGGTAATGATTTTTCCTTGCAAATGATCTTTGGTGGCAGTACAGGCAAGAAGTGTTCTAGGATTGATGTTCCTATTTTAGACTGTTCCACATGTGGGCACGTTTTCTTTCAAGAACAGATAATAATAGAAAACTAAGAATAGAATGAGTCAGAACAAAATTAAAATGTAACCTTGACTTTCTTGCCTCTTAGTCCTTGTGGAAATCACATGTGGATTGTACAGATTGCTGGGTATTTTGTACGTTCATTTACTTTGAGTCCTTTTTGGGAAGCAGAAGTCATTATGTCTTTTCTGTTGCAGAGAGAGGCAGCTGAATCCAACCCTGGAAGTACTGGAATAAGCAGAAACTGAGGAGAGAATATACCTCTAGGAGAGAGTAATTACAGGATTTGAAATATGCCTTTCTCTCCTTTCTATATTCAATTTCTGTTTATCACAGTGCTTGGCCACTGGTCTTCTAGAACCATGTACTGGAAAAGACAGATGTGGGCCAAGAACAGCATAATTTTAAAACGCATAATTCTGCAGCTGTACAAATTTATGTTTCTTGTGTTTTGGTTTGGGTTTGTTTTTTGGTTTTTTTTTACTGAGTGTGCCACATCAGTCTATTTTAAATTGCAATGAATAATATTTTATCTTTTTTTCTAATGTATAGTGCTATATTTGATTAGGTATTGTATTTGGCAATGTTTAGCTTACTGTGATCATGTGTTATTCTGACTGTTAAAGTTATGTCAGCAAACTCAGTACTTTCAATCAATTTCATAAGCCCCATTTTTTTTGCAGGTGTGTAACCTGATCACAATACTTTTCTTCAGACAAAAAGTTCTCTAACATTCTCACCACAAAACCTTTTAATTATTTTAATGAAAATAAAACATCAATTTAATTTTTAAATGTTTTTATATTAACCACATCAAACTAGAGATAAATTATCCTTGCTTTCTTTGAAGCTTTGGACCTTTCCCAAAGGTCAGTAAAGGGGTTCAAATGAGTAGTTTAAACATATTCAACAGATATTTTAACATTTGCCATTACTTCCACATTTATAATGCATGATCTCATGCAAATTGGACTATTTTACATCAAAATTAATCTTTTTAATATATTATGATACTGCTATTCATGCTGATTTTGATGATATAATTTGACCCATACAGGAAATGCCTTTCTAGGGCATTTCAGAAGTTGTCACAGCTGTCTAAAAGTAAACTGTGCAGTTTAAGGTGAGTATATTCAAGAACCAGACCCTGGAAACATCCATTCAGACTGAGGCCCCACTCTTCAGTCGCACACCTGAGACTCAGAATGCTGACTGTATATTTTGTTCCTAACTACCTGATGCATGACAGAGGCAGAGCAATCACTCTGAGCAGTACCTGGGGTACAATTTGCCTCTCTTACTTGCCCTGAGTGTTATCTGCTTACAGAGAAACCCTGTTCCCTGAGAGTGGCAGTGTCTGGTTCCTAACTGCCAGTAATGCCTTCTTAGCTCCTTGAACTTGATTCCAACCCAGATGAAGTCAAAATTTCTGCCAGTGTTAGAAGTATTATAAAATCTCCACTATAATTCCTCTTTAATTAGCATCCTATTATCTTAAATTGCTTCAGCAATTTTTTTCTCTAAATCTCCTCCATTCTTTCAGTAATACCCTTTTTTTTTGTAAAATTGCCTCAGTATTTCCCCACTGGTTGGATCTACTTTTTTTTTCACTTTGTCTTTTAATAGCTTATTCAAAAGGATAGAAAGGCTCAATGGGCTCCTGGTAGAGTGCAGTAATATCAGTGTTTGTGTTCTCAGGGTTTTTCTTTTTCTGGAGCATAATGGTTGAACTTAGTCTTGTGGTGAAGAGCAAACCCACTGGGCTAATGGCAATAAACTTGAAAACAGTGAGAGGCTTGTTCACTCAGGTTCAATGTGTGAATAGCTCTGCACAGCTCTAATTAGGACCCCGCTTCTCAATAGGTAATTAAATATCAGTTTGGTTATCCAAGTGAAGGGATTAAGGTGAAAATGTACCACTCACATTTATAGTACAATAAAAAGTTCTGCATTTCTGTTGGTTGACTGGCATTTTAGTGAACTCTGTCAGAAATACCTTTAAATGTGCCATTGTGAGGCAGAAAACTGAAATGTAGCACACTGCCTGCAAGGAATCTCATGGCAATGACGTGGTCACTGAATAAGCTAAGGCTGACATTTTGTCTTTTAGGAAGATATCCCTGGGCCTCTGGAAAAATGAGCATTATTGTGTATCAGTAAAAATTAAATTAGTGCCATTATTTCAGCTGGTACTTTGTCTGTTTTGACTTCCCTCCCTCACTCTCTTCCCCTCAGTTATCTCATTGATAGCTGAATGCACACTGCAATATGGGACATATATATTTGTACTTTAAGGGCGGTTGTTCAGATAGAAAGGAATGTTTAATTTTAGTAATCTAATCACCTAAAGCAGGTACCTTGGATTTTATGAGGTCTTAAACCTGTGAAATACCTTGGCCTATACCCACCAATTTCTTTGAAGTTTCACTGCTTCCATAGGCTAAACCCCAGTTCATCTTTCCCTCTTCACATAAATATTTCAGCATTTAAAAATCTTTAAAAATCTTTTTAGGCACTTCATTTGTATTACTGCTTTCTGACAATCCCCATATTGACATAGGAATATAGAAATATATAGAAATATATAGAAATATAGTTCAGACAAACATTGCAGAATATAAGGCTAGCAAGGTTCAGAAAAAAAAATTCAAACTCGAGGATCATTTTCAGAATTTTAGAATTATACAGTAGCAAGTATTTCTAACTATTCTCCAAAGCAGGATTTCATATATTCTATAATTTAAAGGATAGAAAGCTGTTTGTGCCCTATGCCAGAATAAAGGTTTAATGATTGTCCTGGTTTTGCTGAAAATTATGAAGGAGAATGGAGTTTCATAGGTGCCAAAAAGTTATTGCTAAGAACAGGAGAAAACCTGAAACAGGCTATTGCCTCAGGCAGTACATGCTGATGTGCCCTTACTTTTACTCTTCCCACTTGTCTGTATGAAAAGCAACAGTATGTTTCTACAGAACCTTTAATTTTCTTCCAGTCCCTTAAAAAAATTCAGTTAAAAGAAATCTCACCTTTTTTTTCTTCTACACCAGTACGTAGGCTAGATGAGACAATATATAATGTTTTTCCCCCAAGTTTTCAAGATCTAGACTTCATTAATTCCAAGAACAGAAACAGTTACTGTAACCTAACCTGTTTTCTTTGTTACACTGGTATTCCTATTTCCAAGTGCATTCAATAATTCATCCTAAAGGGTGACTAACATTGTAAAAAGTCCCCTACTGAAATTATGCCTGCCTGCCTCCTAATCCCTTGCAACTTCTTTTTAAATATTTCTTTACATATTCTACTATAAGCTAAAATTAATTGACAGATATTTTCAATAATGTGTTTTCTCTGTAAGCATAAAGCTGTATAAGTATTGAGTATAGATTTTTCCTGTATGATTAAAAAGTAATGAAGTATGTGATTTTATTTATATTCCTTAAGAGAGAAATTGTACTGTAAGTCTTACCCTCTTTTGTGAGCTGATCATGTCAAACTTCTAGATTGAGTGGTTTTATTCCTACATTTTCTAATTCCTACAAGCTTCTAATAGGCCACAATTACCAATTATTTCATTATTTTGTAACACACACTGTTAAAATGATTACTTCATCAATCACATGCCACATAATTAATCAAATGTAATTGACCAAATTAATTCACATTTAATTAATTTGAAACAGAAGGTACTGCTTGAAACATGATCTTTTAATACAGACTGAAATGGGATCTCCTGGCTTTTGACCATAGTTTGGTACTGTTCATATCTGAATTATTCAGAAAAAACTGCGAAGCTTCCCCTTACAAAAGAAAATTGACAGCTGAGATAATGCGATGAAGTTATCCTCAAATCCAACAGAAGTAAACCCTGCCTGTGTTGTCCAAACAAAATTTTGCAATATGGATAATTCTGTCCGAATCTGGGTAATCTGCAGACACCTTTGGCACAGCTAGTTTTATTATCAAGCTAGACCTTTGATGTGAACATTGGGACAGGTGATTAAAGGCTCATCACCAAGAACACAGAAGAGCACTGCTGGTAGGAAAACCCCAATTGCACAGGCCCTGCTCCACCTTCTCCTCCCAGGGCTGTTCCAGGGGAGCCTCAATCCCAAGGCCTGGGGTGATACCCATGAAGATGAGTTATCAGAAAACCTCTCTGGGTTGCCTTTTGGGTGGAGAGTGTTAGCAGTCTTTGGAGAGAAGTATGGCACTGACTGTGGGGTGTGGGAAAAAACATCTTGGAATTGTAGGAGATTTCTTATAGGGTATTTAGGGGAAGCATTAAAGGTGGAAAAGGGAGGCATAAAGATGGTTTGAAAAGGAAATGTAAGGGAAAAAGGACATAAAATTGCATTTAAGCAGATTGCCAGTCAATATACCTGTGTGGTTGTGTTCTGCACTGATCCCTCCACACTGTTATGTCTTCTCATTTAGTGTCATTTCTAGCTGATTTTCTGGTAACAGGACTCTGTTCTGTGCGTGTATGGATGTGCAAGTGCCAGCAATGGGAGTGGGGCCGTTGGTCACAGCCCTGAGTGGCAGCCCCTGGAGGCTCCAGTGTTCATGCATGGTGTGTGGGCAGGCACACTAGGGTGTGATCACAGCCTGCATCCAGCTAGACTAACTAGCAAATGGGGAAGGAGCTTTTGGAGTCCAGTGTTGCAGGTACCACAAGTCTAGGCCAGAAGGGGGAGAGATTAAAGAGTCTTGAGTCCACTACTGGAGGAACAAGGAGGTTCAGACCAGTAACTGGAGAGTCCATGGTCTTTGGGGGATGACTGCTGGTAAGTTTATGAATCTGGATCAGCTACCAGGGACATTTCTATTTCTCTTGCAAGTCAGCTGAGGCAATGGAGGACCCAAGGGCCAGCTATATAATCTGTTGGGTGTCTGTGGGAGACTGGAGGAAATGACTGTCTCAAAACATTTTGTGTGCATGTGTGGGAGAAGGGGAAGTCTGGGTCTTGCCTTTGGTGTGGCCCTAAATGCCCCCCACTCCCTGGGGCCTGTATCCCAACCTTGCAGGGGCTGTAAATCCCTGGGACACCAGAGGCCACGCTCCACACCTGCCTCTGCAGCCCCTAACCCAGCTCATGAGTGGTTAGATGACTGAAAGTTCTGTCTGGGGGAAGGGCCCAGGAAGGCCAAAGGGTACTTAAGCAAAGCATGAGATATGAGCATGTCTCTACTGTGCCTGCTCCTAGACTGTATGTCATCTGAAACAATAATGAAACCCGGAGTGGTAGGTATATTTGTTCTTTTCTATATCACTCTTTTTCTTCTTCTAATTCCCTCTTCTTGAAGTCTGAGTAACTTAAAATCAGATGGGCTTGGATTATGCTTAAGATGAATGGGCTAAGTTAACTCTTTATGAAATTATTTATGTTGATTGAACATTGCTTCAAACTTTTGCCAAAGTTCCCTGATTTTCTGAAGTTCGCCAGTAAAATTTCTGTTGTTTTCTCTTGAGGAATATATTTTTGATATTTCTCCCTTGCTTCTGACTCAAGATACATTACCAAAAAGTAAGCTTATTTAAGAGACTCCTCAAGTGAGTTCTGGGCCCTACAGTGTCCAAGACCAGGTGCTGGGCAGGTCCACAGGGTGGGTACCTGTGTGTGTAGGTCTGAGCACCTGCATGTGGAGTGGGGCTGCATCCTCGGGCTCACATGTCCAGGCACCGATAACTGGGAAGTCTGGGAGTCCAGGGTAGGTTATGTGTCATTGGCCAGCTGCCTGAGGGACTTACACTTTAATAGGCTTTCTACCTGATCAGACAGAAAATGTAACAGGATGAGGTTGTTAGTGCTGGTTTGGCTAGTGCTGACTGTGTGTGTCTGTGGTGACCTGTGCAGCTGGCTGTGCTTGTGCATACATTTTTTACTGTTGGATTCGATAATCTTAAAGCTCTCTTCCAACCTAAATTATTCTATATGAATGTGTGTGTATGTGCATGTCTGTTGGGAATTCAGTCTTGCTACTTGCTGGAGTAGGCTGTGGCAGCCTGGCCTCCATTGGGGTACTGGATTTGGCAGCTCCTTTTTGAGCTCATTTTTTTCTGCTCATTACATTTCATAATTCCACATTCCTAGTCTTGTGACTTGTACCAGCAATGTTCTTCCACTAAATAGTCTTCTGTAGTTCTTTGCAGAAGTCCAGAGGGAACAGCTTTGTTAATGAGGCATTTAAACCAAGTGTTAGATTAATCAGGGGAAGGTGCTGTACTTGGTCTACTGAATAAGACTATTACCTTAATTTCACCTATTCCAGATTTTAGAATGAATATTCCTCTTTGCAGTAACTCTGTCCTGAGCCCCAAACCATTAGCTTCAATTGATGCCTTTGAAAGAAAGGCCAAATCTAAAGTCTCAAAGAGCAATGTATGCAACTCATATATATGTTGTCTATTTTTAAGGTACCCTAGTTACCCAAGAACCATTGAGCTTCAGTTTTTACAGGAGTTAACCAGATTACTGAAAAAGTGTAAGTGTTAATAACTGTGCTGTATGCTTACATGGAAGACACACCTGAATGAAATATGGATTTCTTAAAAAAACTAAAGGATGGAAATGGGAGGTGAGGGAGAGGATGGGGCAGGCTAGTTTAGTTGTATCCTATTAAATACTGGAAACAATCAACTGGACCAAGAAACATCCTTTAGTTGTTTCTTCTGTTCCTGTTTAAGACTAATCACACAAAAGACACATTCCCTTCCTCTTCACGTTACTTGAAATAAGTGACTCTAAATCAGAGAAATGCAGGCTCTGTGGCTCAGCAGGCAGTAATTGAACCCTTACAGATTAGAAGTGCTCTTGTACCCTTTTGCTCTGGGCACAACTCCATTTCAGAATTAGGCTTTTTTTCACAATTAAAAAAAACCCAACTTGCGTTACAAGCTAGCCATGTAATTTGAAATTACATGTGATGGATGCTAAATGGAATCTGATTAAATATGAAGAACATGAGTTCAGCTGAGGAGTAGTAATAGTGAAGAGACTAAAACTGAAGTGGAAACTCAGAAGGCATAAACAAAAAAACATGGTGTGAACCTGAATCTGATCCCCAAAATGAGATAAAAATTGACTAAGAGATACCTGTAGACAAGTGAATATATCTGAATAAGATAATAATCATGCTCCTCTATACCTAGAACCTTTCTATCTTTGCCCAGTTCACCATAGCTTGAATTTTATCTACCTGCTCTTTCTGACAGGCTTTGCCTGCTTCTCTTTTTCTTCATTACAGTACTTTCATATTTTATGCTTTTCACTCTTCAAGTACAAATGTGAACTATTATTCCTAATACTCTCTCTGTAATTCTACTGAAGAAAAGGAAACAATATCTAAGAATTGTTGCATTCTTATATACAGATACTGCTGATCCATGAAAAGGGTAAACAAAAACAGCTTTATTATTGGTTTGCAAAAGAGTTTCAGTGTAGTTCCAATCAGGTTTTGTTATTAGCACATTCAGAACATTTTGCACTCAAATGGTTGTTTTGAATTCTTTTTATATTAAAAGTCAACCAGGAAAACCATCTGTGTCAAAGTAAGCTGTGCAGAACAGAGAAAATTGTTACTAGACTTACAAAATCACTTGCTGAGCTCTTTTGCTATCTTTATGGACTGGATTTTTTTCTCCTTCATCTCTGAGATGCAATGAATATAATGCAAATTTCTGTTTTATGTGGCCTGCTGAGAAGCTCTGAGCCAACTGCTTTACTTGCTGTTTTCCAGTAGGGAAATATCAACCCTAATTTGTCAGATTTTTGATAGAATAGCTGAGAATGTGATTATGTATATAATGGCCTGGATCTAATGAGACTCATTCAGTGCTTCAGAGTGCAATCATTCACTCCTTGATTGGCATATAACTATCTTGAGTTGAAAATCTGAAGCATCATTACATGATTCCCCAAATTATGTAATTAAATGTACCTCTGCTGTGCATATTCCGTGCCACATGAATAATTTCTATATGTGCCAATGAGTGTTTTGGCTACACTTATTCAAACAATATATAGGCTACCCCTAGGCTCCTATGATATGAAACAGCTTTATCCCTAGGAAGAAGCATGAGCAGAATTACTCCTTTTCTATTTCTCCACGCAGACCACACAGGCTGGCTTTCACTGTATTAGATACAACTTCTTTTCTTCTTCCTTCCTCCCCCCACCAAAAGAGACTAGAATGCAGACCCTTTGCCTCTGAAAAGAACTCCACAAAATCTAATATTGGCCTCCTGGGGAAAAACCCATCAAGCTCTTCCTGCTAGGCAGAAATGAATGCCAGAGCACAACTTCCTATCTCACAAGTGTCATGAAAAAGGCACAGAATTGAGCCAGATAGCTTTGTCATTCAGAAACTGTCATTAGGAGAGACAGACTGACCACTTCTGCTCATGCTTTGACACTTTACAGCTAGATTGCATTTTTTTCATTTTAATTGGTAAGGAAGAGCTTTTGATATGATGAAGTTAGTCATAGAAGCCAAGTTAAAGGTTTCGTGTGCATTGTCAAAAAACTCTTTTATCAACTTTCAAAAAGGCCTTTTACCTGAAATCTTATGTATGCCACGAGTTTCTAAATGGGTAATCCTCAACACATCACAGTGAGTCAGGTGAGACAAAAGCAAGGCATCAGGTCAGTTGGAAAACACATTTTGTCTACTGTAATGAATCCGTCCAAAGCCATTGTTCATCAGGACCATGGAGCTATGCTACAGAAGGTATTGACATCATTAATATGAAAAAAAACCCCACACTAAAATAGTATCATTTTTACTGGTTTTGTGTCCAGAAAGATCTGGACTCTGTTGTTTATTTCCATGGTAGTCAACAGCCAGAGGTAATTGTTTTCCAAAGAGGCAAATATGTTTTCCAGAGGCAATTCTCTTAGGATAAAAGAGACAACCCTACAAAGAGAAGCCTTGCCATGAAAAGATGGTGTGGTCCTAATTTAAAAGAACAGAATGGAAAAATCCTGTTATTAATCTGCAGGAAATCTGCCAGGCTGAAGGGTGGTTTTGTGTTGATCCTAATCTACTCAAGATTAAAACATACAATGTTTTTTACCAGTGACTGTGCAGTCCTAATTCCTGATAGGTCTACAGAATTTTTATTCTTTTGCCTAGGGATCTTTAGGATCTTGCCATCTTTTACCATCTTCTCTGTGGATTTGAAAAATTCAACTTAGATTGTTACAATGCTCTCCACCCTCTTCTCTTGACAGTGTGCTCAGCATTATTGCCCTTGAATCATTTTACTGGTGGATAAAGCAGCATCATCTGTCTTGACATGAAGGACTCCTCATATATGCTGTGGACTTCCCTGAAAAATAATTTCCAGCCTCAGATTCACACAAAATATCCTTGCTGCTGGAAGATAAATCACACTTTTGGTCTTTGAATCAGTGCAATGGCCAGCATGATGTCTCTGGCTGATAAAAATTAAATTGCTCTTGGTGTTGCTAAGGTTATATTCCATGCAGCTCTTTCTCTTTCTTGCTGTAGACATTTCCATCATTCATTTTGTTTCCAAACATCTCTAATTTCTAATTACAGATCAGATGCTCTGGTCTCAGCATGTCCTTTTTTCTCTCTTTTCTCAGGGTTCTGAGGGCACCACCAGTCCTCCGTAGTCCTGACTAGCCTCCCTGGGGCCACACACTGCCCATGGCTCCACACCCCATTTCTGCCCAGCCATGTCCCAGAGATGCTGTAGGAGTGCAGGCTCCATGCCTGTCTCTCTGTGACCTGAGCAGACCTTTGCTGTGCACTGTGAGTAGCTTGTGTCCTGGATGGCCATTTTCAGTGTACATTGTGCCTTGTCTTCAGTCTTGCCTTTTTTCCCTTCCCAGTTTGTTCCTGACCTGGACTCTGACCACATTTGGCAAACATAATTGAAAGAGGTGACCTCAACCAAAGGAATTTTTTTTTCCAGCAAGAGCTATTAGGAGGCCATTCTCACTGGGTTTTTTATAAGTGTTTATAAAAAACGGTTATTTATGCTTTCATGGTGATGGTTTACTTTTTTTTGGTGACCTTACTTATTCTTGAACCATTACTTTTACACCTGTATTTGTTTGTCTTTCTGTTACAAGGAGTCAGTAGCAATATATTCAGTGAAAGTCACTCAGCCTGAGCTATCTCAGGCCTTGTTATCATATAGCTGCCATTTGGATTTCATAAACTTAGGCAAATGGGTTCATTATCTATTTGGACAAGACAGACCACAGCTTGGTCTTTCCTTCAGATGTTAAAAGTCCTTTTTTGACCCTTGCTGTGACTTGTCAGCTAGTTGTAATTAAGTTATTTGTCATAAAGGGTGTTGTTTACAGGCTTATTACACATTTTCTTAGCCATTTATTTGCTCTCTAAAGAATTATAAAATGTTCTTTAATGTTTTAAACAAAATTCATTTTGTTGCCCATATTTTTATGTATTTATAATCTAGTGGATTTTAGAACAAATGTTGAGCCTAGGGGGAAACAGATAAAATAACATCAAGTGTATTAATAAAGCTCCAATTACACATATGATTAAAGGAAGTTTCTCACTGTGTAATTATATATTTGTATAACAAATAAACCTACCCAAACTTGCAATTGAAAGAAATTAAAGGAAAAAAAAGATAAAAGAGGGCTAAAGGGGGCTTACCTGAATTAATTAAAACTTTAAGAAAGCTTTTAGAATAAAAGCTGAGATGAAAAACAAGTAACCTCTTATAGTTTTAGGCTACATTAACTTAGAGTAGTATGGGAACTTAAAAAGTCTTCAGTGGTAAAAATGGAAAAGGATTAAGCGAAGGAGCAATCATCTTTCTGTGGTGAGAATAGGGTACCAAATAAATATTTAAGAAATAATATTAGATCTTTGTGCCTTGAAACTAAATGTGGTTAGTAATACTGCAAGGGAGAGGGATGGAGTGTTATCACACCAAGATGGAAACAAAACCAGGGTGGATGTCCCCAGCTTGGGCATAACAGTGAACTGATGCACTAAAACTGTGAAAGACTTGTGCATAAACCTGAAGATGAATAAGAGCAGGTGTAGATCAAATTGAAAAGTAAGGAAGCGCAGTGCCTGTGGTTCTGAAATAAAATTTGGAAAAATATGTTACCTGGTGACTATGCAGAGGTTTAAACATCTTTTTTGAAAGAATTACTGCTATGAACTTTAGTAGAAGATCAGAGACATCTCAGCTGTAATTTACAAAAATTCAAATTAACCTGTTATATTTTTATATGAATTTTGAATTTAAAAAAGGAAACATCCTTTTATAAAGATGAAAAAGAACATTTGATAGCTATAGGGCACACTGGTACAGTGATTCCTGCACTATTCTTGTGAAACTACTCCTAAACTAATAAAGATTGTCCTTAGTACCAGTGAGAGGTAGTTGGAGTAAGTATCTAGTCAGCTTTGGATAAACCATCTAGAAACTGTATTTTCTATGAAGTTGCCATACCTCATCTAAGCTGCTTTTTATCTGGCTCATTAGCTTTGACATAGTGCCATGGTTGTATGGTTCATGAAACAGAGATGCCTCACTCTGAATTGCTAAAAAACTGTTGGAGCAGCACATTAATCAGTCATTCAAGCATCTCTGCTGTAATCAGAGTGAAAAGAAAAATAGCACTATTTTTATTCCTTATATTTCAAAGCAATTAATGCCACAAGCTGTTTCTCTGAATGAAAGTGATAAAACTCAGAGATGGTAAAATTAAGCTAGCTTAATTTTGAAGGGAAGTTGATTTAACCTGTATATGTTTCAGATTTAGATCTCTGTTCCTGATTGCATTGGTATAAATGAAAAGCAAAGTGAGCCCGAAGTCCTATATCAGAATAGAATCAATTTACTTCTATTCTGCATTTCTATTAAAATAAAGCTAAAGACACAATTCAAAGCCAAGGAATTATAATATACAAGACAATAGAGAATTAAGTTTGTTGATTTTCATTATTTTCCATTGGATCATACCTTGGAGGTAGTTTGCTTTCAGCAAGATTAGAGAAAATACTATCAAAAGAGAAGCTTCCTTTAGGAGAAGATGTACTGCATTGCAGATTATTGGAAGCTACCAAAATGGTCAAATTTAGGTAAAAACAAGTGTTTACTTACTGTTTATCACTATGGTTTTATTCTGTCTGTACAGCATTAACAGTAAAGCTTTTTTCTTTTTTTCTTTTTTTTTCCTTTTTATTTTCTTTTTTTTTTTTCCTGTGGAGGGATCTGCAGTGATATCTAGGTGTTTAGAATCTCTCTATCTATGGAGAACAGTTTGAGAATAAAGGTTTGATTTTTTTTTTTGGTGCTCCTTAAGTAATTGAAGGTTTCCCATTGCTAGTACATGTGTTGTTTTTCAAGGAATGTAATGGAAGAAACCCTACCTTTATTAAGAAAAAAAAATTATTTAAAATAAGAGAAAATAGAAAAATAGGCTTACACTTCTTCCTTATCTATCAACTTAGATAGTGGCAGAACCAATGACAAACTGACATAAACTGAAATTTTTGGAAAAGCATTATGGTTTCCTAAAGTGATCATCTTAACCTAAACTTTTAACGAGATAGTCATATCCCAACTCCAATAATAGACCATTAATATTTTTAATGTAAGGCACAACATACCTGATTAGGGTATTGCACACTGCAAAAGACACTGCATTCAGTGGCCTGGAATGACCAGATAATTTCCTGACTTTGAAATCTGAGGTTGTTGTCTACCTTATCTTCTTTCTTGATCCAAAATCTGGAAGTTAATTGGCCTAACTCTGATCTCTACTAGCCAAGTAAAGCCTAATAAGAATGAATCCTTGTGATGTTGCACATCAATTTGAGGGCATAGAAAAATCACTAAACATTCTTTCTTCCTACAATCAAGTTATCGAGGCTCTTCAATATATATAATGGCAAAATTCTATGTCACTAGAATAAATATAGTGTTTTGCTGTAACTATGGGAAACAATTATATGAAAGACAGCAAGTAATGATTTTTTAGGGTAAATAGTAGCTTTCAGTTATCTTATGTTTCTCCCCTGCAGGGGAAATTATTGTATGTAGAAACTGCGCCTTGCTTTCTGGTGCAGTCTGCACAAGAATAAAAGTATTGGTGGGACCTTGCCCCACAGCATAGGATTTTACCTACAGTAGCTATGAGTACTTCACAGTTCTTGCTGGACTCATAGGGGATATTAATATCAGTTTGGTTGTAGTTTTCTCTAAGAAATTAAACATGTGTCAATAACTATGTTTCCACCACAAAGTTGTTCAGGGAAAACTTTTTGTTTATAAAAAATTACCTATGAATGCTTTATAGAAAAATCTAAAGGTCACAATTTTTCATATGTCGTTGTTTTACATTGCAACAAAGAAGTTCTGATCAGTGTTTTATCACCTAACTCACTCAAAATTAATTCCTCAACCTGGAGTCCATCATTCCTTACACGGTTGAAGTTTAAAACCCTGGTTTAAAATATTATGGTTCCACTCATAATATTTATAGTCTTATTCTTGTCATCTTCACATTTATTTGAAGGATTTGATTTTGAAAGCCATTTAACTGGGGTGTAAAGGAAAGAAGCAGTGAGAAGTTTGATGGTATTTTTGCTACCAGTACTTTCCACCAGACAATGTCTAATTGCTGTTGCAGATGAGTCACATGTGCCAAACACAAGTAGAAGTTTGTAAGCATCAGTTTCAGTATTGATGTGGTTCAGTTTAAACTTCTTTTGTTTGTAGGTCGCAAACACATCTCCTGTAACAAAATTTTAAAAATACTCTATCAAATATCTGCATCATTTCCTTGCTGTACCTACCCCCAAGAGTAGGTCGTCCTTCACTGAGAGTGGCTTTGTCAAGTAGTTTTGTGTTCATAACTCCACTGGCTTGTATTATCCTCTTCTTTCAGAATTCTCTTCTGCTGATATGCTTTTTTTTTTTTTTAGCTTTAAAATATATTCTGGCTGTTTTAATATGGTGGTGGTAAAGCTAGCACTTTCTGGGGGTGAGAAATATGAAGAGAGAAATACAAAGCATCTGCTGTAACTTTAGTTGTATTATGTTTATGCACGAGAATAGAAATCAGTGCATTTTAGACTATTCTACTATTCTACTTCTTACACTATGAAAGGACAAATACCTTTATTTTAAAGGCTGTAAGTTAAAAAGTATATGGATTTGCATAAGCAGTGATGTATTGTTACAGCATTAAATGCATAAAATTAATTGTAGTTATGGTAGTATTAATTTATCAGATAATATTAATCATAGTATTTTGATACATAGATTAATTATTCTCCTTATACATATTGCAATAGTTATTTGACTGCATTTGCATTATTTCTGCTTTGCTACACATAAGAAATAGCTTCACAAAAACAGCAACGAATTTCTCTCTGTGGTATATGTAGACTATATATTCTAGTTTAGTCACTCCAACCATGGCCCTTTCTGTGCCTAAGGTCAGACTTGCACCTTATAACAGCATTTGCTAACCTCTTTGCATTGTTTTTATGCATTTTTTGAGGCAAGACAAGAATTACTATGTGAGGTGAACTCTGCCAAGTCATGGCATCAGCATCTGAGTACAGAAGTGAGTTGTGTATTACAGGAGCACATGGAGGCCTTACAAGGAGCAGTGCAAGTGCAGCTGTGACCTGACCTGAGCTGCCTTTGGTCCCTTCCTGTCCCAAGTGATCACCTGAACAGATGGAGCCCTTAGTCATGGACTAAATGAACTCTGCTGTCATTGTGTAGACACTGGTGAACATTTTACAGCCATTTTACAGGGGTGGCCCACAGACTATGGGGATGATCTCTGGATACTCGATCAAAGGATGAGAGGAGGGGTTTAATATCTTCAGATTTATGAGTGAATGTCCTGGTACTTCTTTGGAGGGAATTTTTCACACCCAGGCCACTGTATGAGAACATTGGTATATAAAATACACAATCTCACCTTGCAGTGTCTGCTTCTTATATGCCTCTTCCCTTATCTTGTTCAACCCCCAGCTTGTGGCCTCCAGTGATGGGTGTGCACTCCTCTGCACCTGGGCTCTTACTGTGTGCCTAGTCACGCACTGCTTTTGCAAAAGGCTTTGTGTGTGAACCATTGACATTCTACTCTCAGGCAGTTAACCAGGGGATGCTGGATAATGTTGGATCTGAGCATGATATGAATGCTATGGAACAAGGGGTGGAAAATGTGCTTGTTTTGGGTGGGATAAATTAATTTTCTTCAGAGCAGCTGTATAGGGCAATGTTTTGATTTTTGCTGAAAACAGGGAAGTTTTCATTATAGTTGAGCAGTGCTTACTGCATCAAGGATTTTTGTGCTTCTCACCCCAGCCACCTGCAAGAAGGCTGTGGGGGAAGAGCTGGGAGGGGACACAGCTGGGACAGCTGATCCCAGTTGACCCAAGGGATATTCCAGATCATATGACATAATGTTCAGCATATAAACCTGGGAGAAGAAGAAGAAGAAGAAAGCAGAGGATGTTCTGAGCAATGGTGCTTGTCTTCCTAAGTCATGGCAAAGCTCTGCTTTCCCTACCCATGAAAAAGCATTGCTTTCCTGGGAATGGCTGAACATCTGCCTGCCATCAGAAGCTGTGAATTTATTCCTTGTTTTGCTTTCCTTTCACATCTTTTGCTTTACCTATTAAACTGTCTTTATCTCAACCCACAAGCTTTCTCCCTTTTACTCTTTTGGTTCTCTCCCCATTCCATTGGGGTGGGTTCCTAAGCAGTTGCATGAGAGCTGAGTTGCCATCTGGAATCGTTGCCATCTGGGTTCTTTAAATGAGATAAATAAGTGTGATCACAGAAACTGTTTAAACAGAAAGCTTATGTGGAGAAGAATATATCCCATAGATTACATAAATTCGAAGTTTATTTGGTTAGACAAAGAGTATAATATGAGGCTAACCAGGTTAGCCTGTTCCAAATGGCTTTTTTTCCAATTTGAATTTCTTAGCCAGCAAAATTATTTTTAACAGTGTCTCAACCAATTTAGGGTAATAATCTCTTTTCTTTTTTAAGTTTTGCGTAAATAGTGGGCAACTTTATGACCCAAGAAAGTTTTTACATTTCAAAGGACTAAAGACAGAGTAGTATGTATGAATGTTTTTTTGTTATTTTGGGTGGTTTTGTTGATACAGATACAAAGATATTGGATTTGCAATTTGTTGTTCCTATTCAGCTTACATTAGTAAACAAGTCCTGCAAATGCTATTGCCAAGATCTGGAATGTGGGAATTTTTAACATTACTTCATATATATGAGAATATTAAGAAATGCAACTTTTAACTCTATTTTCCCTCTTTTCTGTCATGAAAACCTCTAAAATTCCCACCCAGTAAATCTATTTTATATATTTTTTCCATGAAGATTAAGAACACTTATCTTAGTTCCATCTTAATAACTCTAGGATCAGAAAATGAAAGAATGACTGCTTTATTTTTGGCTGACTTCCCTCAGAATTCAGTAAGAATTCTGGTTTTATGATATATCTAGCATAGACTGTGGTACTCTTCTCTTGTTCTGCACAAAGCGTGATGAACATGTATTTGAAGTATAATACACATATTCTTTGTTTCTGTGAGCTAAAGTAACTTTAACATGAACTTGGATGTCTCTTTCCTGCAGGCTGAAGGCAATGAATTATTGAAAGTGAGAATGCAAAGAGAATTAGATCTCACAAAACTATAACAATTACTTTAGGTAATGCCTCAGAAGTGACTGTGGTATCTGTTGATGGCCCTGGGCCAGCTTTAAATTGTCCCTTGTACGGGCTAATTCACACTGAATAAGGGAAAATTTTTGAGCTGATATTATTAGGAACTTAATTTTCAGTCTTGAAGGATATCAGGAACTATATAGTCCATGCATGAAATCCTTGAACTATTCAATTTTATTAGAAAAATGCCATTTATTTTAGATTAACTAGAATTTTCTTTGCATACTAAACTTGAATATATTTATGTAATGTGTAATTGTACTTTGTGGCACTGTAGTGGAAGTAATCCAGTTGTATTAGTTGGGGTATTGCAATAACACAGTTATACTACTTTTGGCACTTGTGCCTGCCTAGATATCTCTACAAAGCATTGTACTGGGTATAATGGCAGTCTACTGCAAAAGAGATATGACAGCTGCATGAAGAATGCTTGGTCTCATGCTAATCCTGACTTTTTGAACTTTTAGTGTGGTGAATTGGGAGAGAAAGGAGAAAGCATATTCATTAGAATAGTTTAGTAGAGATTTGAATTACAGTTTTGGAGTATTCCAATGAACTGAACTATGGATTTAAAAATAGAGATTAAAAATACCACACATTTCCTGGAACTAAATTTTAAAAAGCAACTGTACATGAGTATTTGGGACTTCTATGATGCCCTTTCATGCCTAAGTTACTTCAGTCAATTGTAAAATCATGTTTAAATCCTCTGCAATGATTTGGTTAAATGAATGAGCTCTCATTCATTGAACAAGATTTTTAAAAATCTAGAGTAAAATATATATTTCAAGAAATTCCAAATGTAATGGTATTGGAAACAGATAGAAAAAACTCCCATGAAATTCTGGTGATATTCTAATTGAATTTCAGTCTGCCACTCAGAAAATTCTGTGGATACCACAGCATTTCAGGGAAACTAGAATTTTTTTTCCTTTTACTGCTTACAAAGTAAGAATAGTTCAGATCTAAGTTACACAGTAACATCAGCCAGCCCAGTGCAGTCACCCCCCTGCGAAACTGGAGTCCGTGTGACATCAAGCAAATCTGTTAAGGATCTAATCTTAGCAAGCATAGCATGGCAAGCAGTCTCATACCCAAGTAGCACCCTTTCAACTAACAGGGAGACAGACTACAGCCTGTCTGGTGAAGTCTGGGCTTTTTTGTATGATAATGTGCAGGACATGTTAACAAATAATACCATAATTGTCCAGAGATTGCCTTACTAACCTTTCATCTATGTGAAAGTTTGGAGGTCACCAAACTCATTACTTCAGTCCCCACATGCCATCAAGAAGAAAATCTAAATTTTAGTATGATTAGACTTCTTTGCCAAGTGGATTCATGTGATGGTCTTTTAAAACCACATATTTCTTGATCTCACTGTTGTTTGCCAAATACATGGCCCATAAATTGGCTGTGAAATCCCCAGAACAGACGAAAAACTCACACCCAATTATTTTACATTTGATCAGGCAGATACTAGTTTAGTGCTACACACACTTACCAATATTATTTTATAGCATTTTTAGGTACTAGTAGCAATGCTTATAAGCACTTGTTTATTACACTGTGTGACTGAGGATTGACCTTCCCCCAGTTTAGTGTATATTTGTATTTACTTATTAATTTCAGTTTTAATTATACTGCAAGTACATTATGGCTGAACATGGGGGTTCAATATGAGCCTAATATGTTGTATACAAGCAGATAAACTTTTGCTGGGCAGATAGTTTCTGTAATTTCCAAAAAAAGGGTAAAGTGGAATACAGTAGATTATTTCAATAGCAGCAGACTTTTATACAGGTAGTGGCATTCCTAGCATTATCAGTACTTTATCCTCTTCAGTACTGACTGTGGCTTTGTTGCAAACAGGGTTCTGTTAGTAAAGGAATTGAATAGTTGTCAAATTTCACAGTAAAACAAACTTTCAGAGTCAGGACTGAAATACTGTTGAAACAACATTCAAAACTAAATTGTCAATGTTGTATTACATTGAACTGTACCTGAAATATATATTGGAAGTTCTTACACAACAGGATTACAAAGTATGCAGTCCCTAAGAAAGGCCAATAAAACAAAAGGAAAAAAAGATGACTTAAATGTGATGCACTTATATTGCTTACTTCAAGTGATTTATGTGTAACAAGAAGATTAATAAGAATTTGTAAGTTGCATGAAAACTTGAAATAACATAAAAATATATATAGGGTATTTTGTTGAGTAAATAGTTTTACTAAAATTGCATACAATGTGGAAACAGCTCAGTAGATTTCAATATATAAGCTTTGAAGAATTTCTTGACTAAGGGAATCTGAAAAAAAGTGAATGTTTATATGTGGGTTTGGATTTATTTTTTGATGTCATAGGTCTGTATTGTTTTGCTGTGATAAAGTAAACTTTTGATTCCACTTGTTCCAAACTTAACATATGAATAGAAAAAAGGATGTCTTGTAAGCTGTTACAGCAGCAGCCTAATTCTGCAGCCTTTGCCTCTGCAAATACATAGACTGACAGATAACTTCCACATGAGAAGGCATATTAATGACATTTTTTGACTAGCCCAAATTGGTACATTGTATATGATTCTACTGATATTTGGTATTTGTTAGCTAAAAATTTCCACTTTCCTATGAAAGACCTTAGAGCTGAAAGGCAGAAAAAACAGCTCATGTGCCTGGCCTGTGAGGTGCATGATTAAAGATGCTACATTTTACAAGCTACTCAAATGATACTACATATAGTTGTTTCCAGTATTAGACATAATTGCACATGCTCAAAAGTGACAGAATGACAGAACTAAACTTATATATAAGGGATATAAAAACACATATAGCACAGAAGTCTCTAGTTTTCAAATCAGAGACTGGAATGAGGAATAGAATCTGCTTGCTGCAATGTCTGAGTTTGAAGAATGTTATGAAGATGGAAGGAATTTTTCAATGTTCAACATCACTGTCGTGCTAAGAGAAATTACAAAGTCCTTTTGTGGCTAGCACAATAAATAATATTCTTTGGAGTGGAAGGGGAAATTAAAGAAACTATCTTCTGTATAGTGATTTTTTTCAATGTGCTAGCAAGCAAAAAGAAAGTCTGTCTTGAAAAAATGTTCTTATAAATTCAATCTGTGTCCCTTGGAAATAGTTATGCTTTGCAGAGAGCAGTGTTCAATTTACTTTACAGGTAAGTATGACTGAGTATGGTTTAAACTGACTGTTCTTTCTCTGAGAAAACTATGAATGATTGATTGCTTTTTCCAGTGAATAGGAAAAATAAAATGGGCAAACTGTTTTTGAAGTGAACAAGAAATGCTTTCCTTCAAGATGCAAAGACAAAATGAAGAATAGGGCTTACTGCCTAAATGGCATTACCAGTGTCTCCTAATCTCTTCTGGAAGCATTCAGGTTTACCTATGGAAAAACTGCAAGCGTGCACAGTAAGTTAGGTACTGGAATCAGTTGGCAGCATTGCATCTGTGAATTAAAAGATTGTACAGACAAGTGGACAGACATTAAGATTCTTATTTACCTTATTTGCCTCATTTACCTTATATCTCCATGCAAAAGACCTTTAATAAAAACTATGTACTATTTTCACCTAATGGATATCAGTCAGATAAGAGAACTCAAACTGAGCCTGTAAAAAGTGCATCCATTCTCTCTCTTATTGCAATAATTCCTTTGTATATTTGTAGTATACATTCTGCCTTCTTTCTGAGGAACATTTAACATTTAGAAATATTTATTTAATTATAAACCTACTCCATTAACATGATCCTTGCATTCACATTTCTTTACATGTGAAGTGAGACTTCTCTATGCCTTAATTTTCACTTCAGTTGTCTGTCTCTAAGTGACACGACTCAGAGACATGTAAAATGCTCTAGTCTACTTGGCCTACCTGCCTTAATTTTCACTTCAGTTGTCTGTCTCTAAGTGACATGACTCAGAGACATGTAAAATGCTCTAGTCTACTTGGCCTACCTGAAGCCATTTGGTTACAACAGTGGGATATTCAAGGGGCAAACATAGTCAATACTGTCAAATGGTCAATACTGTCAAACGTGGAGTTGTTTGGACCTTAGGCAGTGTGTTTCACATACAAACTGTACTTAACTTAACTGAGGAACCCATACCCTGATGCTGAGTGCTTTCCTTTAGCATGGTTTGATTATATTCAACCTTAACATTTGTCTAAGAGATCTTATTAGGCAGCTAATAGCCCCGACTTTGGTAGATTTTTATGAATTAAAATTCATCGACTGGAGTAATTGGCTGTTTTAGCAATTCTTCAGGAGAAAGCAAGTAGCAGTCTGTGACTTAGTTTGGCAGTATTTTTATAACTCTTATTGCCTTCCTCTAATTATTTTTTTCTTTTTTCTGCCCCAACTTTCTATTTAGCTATACTTCCATTACCCAATGAATATATTCTATTATAATTCTGTACTGGAATTTCAGAGCCTGGCAATGCAAATTTATACCAGAATAGGTACTGTGGAATAAATCCAGGCTTTGTTACTTATGGTAATGGGGAATCTCAATTCCTAATATAACCTGAACAAAGAAATACGGCTTTAAAAGCAATTAAATAATTCCTTTTAGCAGCAATACATTTCCCAGGTCAGTAGAGTTGGAGAGAGAATTTTTTTTTTTAATAAACTCTTGTACATCTTTAGAAATACTGCTCAAGAAAACCATACAATTTTATTTCAATATGTATGACTCAGATATCTGACATAGCACCTTATTCATACAGCACTTTTGACCCTCTGACAATCCTTGAATACTCTCCAAAACAAAACCCTTCTACCTAAAGTATTGACATTATTAGACTGCATTTAATACTTGGACAGTATTCACTGTCCATATAGGCAGTGAATATAAAGGGTCTTACTGGACCAGTTAAGGTACTCACAAGTTTAAAATCAATTATGTGTGGAAACGAAAGGTAAAATTATAGAGAAAAGAAAATAAAACAAATCCAAAAAGCCCAAACACATCCCATCTGCCTGGTGAAGTGCAGATCAATCTAATTCAGACAGAGCCAAGACAGAAATGAGCAGTTTCAGTTTGGCAGTGTGCAAACAGTGATCAACAAGCCTTTAGTGAAAGGCTTTTCTCCCCCAAAAAGTATTCAGATGATGACAAATTACACAATACCTGCAAAATTTGAGCAATTTTGTCTATTTCAAATGAATTGCAATGTGAATCATACTACATAAGTATGAAATGAAATGCCTTTAAGGACTGTAATGACACATGTAAATAATTGTCATGTCTATTCATGGGCATATAAATCAAGTTCTTCTGCCAAAATAGCAATAAGGTATCTTTCAATCCATAGGGAAAGTTATGTTCATTTCCATTTATTTCAAACTGAAAAATATATGCACTGACACTTTAATGTGCATTCTGTCTCTTGTTGTTCCTCTTGGTTGATCAAAGCTAATTTATAGCTCTGTCTTTTTCATAACTCCCAGCAAAGTATGGAGTTATCAATAAGGAATGAAAATACCATTTTTCCATATAGATGATATGAACTAAAATCTCATACACCATAGGGTTTACTTACTGAATTATAGCTGATTGGTGGCGCTCAGTATGACAGTCCACAGTCATCTGTAAAACTTACAGTAACAAAGAATCACTCCTTCAAAAAATGTAAATTTCAGAGTTCAGAAAAAGAAATTGCCGTGGAGATACAGTTTTAACAAAATAAAATGGCAACATCCCATAATTCAAACCATCAATAACATCGATTATGCATCCCAAGGTTGAAATATATGTTTGTCTCTTTTCTGGATATAACATAAATTCAGAGTTTACAGTATAGTGTGTGTATGCATGTATATGAATGTATAAATATGTATATACTCATACAATAGAGAAAAAACCCAGTCAGTTTCTAGAAATATCCATATGAAAGTTCTGTTCAGCCACACATAACACATAGTTCAAACTCTATTCAGCTTTTTTGGGAACACCCTTTTTGCCATCATTGGCCTTTTTGTGCACACATAATTTTCTCATAAAATGTTAAGAAAATAATAGTATTCACCTTCCTTCCCCTCAAATGAGTGAAATCCTCATGAAGCAAGCAAATAAGCAATTTGATAGCCTGGTTTGTCAGTGCCTGCAATCACTTGCAGCCTGTGTGGGGGTCAGAGCAGCTGCCCTGTCAGAGCAGGTTGGTGTGCAGCACTTGGGGGAAGTGCTGTGGACAGTCTGTGTGAGCTCAGGGGGTGCTTCCTTTCAGACTTGTGCACTGATGGGTTGTGAGGAGCAGCACGGGCACTCACAAAGCACCTGCCCTTGTTTCTGACTGGAGGTTTGTGAGACATGGGAACCTGCAGTCAGGAGAGAGTTGGGAGGGTGTTTGTAGCTGTGTGAATGAACTTTTCTAGCAGGGTGTTGAGAAAGTTGTGGGTGTTTATTAACATTTTGTAAGCGTGCAAGGTTGTCATTTATATATATTTTACTTCTCATATTGATCCTGACTATGTAGTTCACTGATTATGAGTTAATTAGTGTCACTTTGGAATCGATAATCCTGATTTAAAATATGTGAAGTGAGCAGTTGTTCCTTGAGGCTGTATTTCAGTTCAAATTTTTTGGAAACTATATGTGTAAGTGAGCCAAAAATGTGGTGCGTAAGACTGAGTTGTCACTAGCTTATTTTATCCATGAAGGATTATGATTTGCAGTAAGTAATGACAGTACTTTATACTAGAGCATCCCTGTCTAGAAAGAGTATACACCAGCCAATTATTATACATATATATGCATAAGACCCAAAAGAAAAACCACTCTCTAAAATATCAGTCTATTTCTGCCTATTGTCAGAGGGATAAATCCCTTTCTCTCTCTCTCTCTCTCTGCCTTTCTCCCCAAATACTATCCAGAACATTATTATCTAATCTGCATATTTGCCTGAAAAAACAGCTACTACATCTTGGAATTGCTTCTATATCTACAATAATAAATTTCCAGATTGCCTTGAGCAGCAATCCAGCTGGGGCTTCACAATGTTATTAATCTCAGTCCAATTCATTGTTGAAAATCAAGCTTAAAAAAGTGACTCTAGCTCTGTTCCTTGAGCATTGAACCTTTGTGGCAAACACCTGCGAACTTTTCTTTGGTGGGAGAGTTTTTCATTTTCAACACGCAGAGTCTGGCTTCAGCCACTTTTGATGAAGTTTGGGTAGATAACTTTAGGTGCTCTATATCACACATTGGAGGCATCTCTTCTCTACTGAGTAGGATAAATGATGCTTGACATCTAATAGCAGGGATGTGTCAAGAGGCAGCCAGACCCAATCACATCTGAGATAAGGGAAGCAGGGCAGCAAGGAACACCATCACTTTACTGATCTTCAGGAACATGATTTCTTTTCAAAAGCCTAATTTAGGGTGAAAGACTCATACCATTTTTACTAGGAATTGTTTCACTAGACTTTTTTCCAATACTTTAGATAACATACTTTTCTGTCATGTGATGTTAAACATTATGCTTTTATTTTTCCAGAAGGATAATATATTAAAAAAGTAAAGTTAATTATTGTTAGCATTTATGCTTTTTTCATTTAATAAAAATTATTTTAGATCAAAATGTGTATAAGATATTTAATGTTGTCTTTATAGAAAGTTAAAAGTAGAGGAAAATCATGTTTTACTTAAAAATTGTTATTTTTAAGGGCTATCTTTAGTAATTGTCTCCATATTGGAAAGTGATTAAGACTTAATAGCAAGTAACCTGATTGAGAGAGAGTGTGAGACTAGTTTTCCGGAGGTTGGAAAGAGCTTTATTTTGAGTCAAAGTCCTAGTACAGTCCCTGAATTCCTCCTTTCTTGCAGGGAAAAGCAGCATGAGGGAGTTTATTAACTGCTGCAGAATTCAACTTTTTGTAGGTGGCAAGCCAAGTTGTGGTGACCTAAGCAGTGGGGATTGTCCTGACTCCCAGGCACTGTCTTATATGGAAAGGAGAGTGCTGAGGTTAGAACTGCTGTGAATAGAGGTCTTGTGCAGGTGACAAAAACATCTTCTCTGTTTTGCACACAAACCCCATTTTCTTTTGATCTTTAGGACTTATATGAAGAAAAGTTAAACATTTTATGCTTGAATTGGTTGTCAGGAATGATAAACCTACTTTTCATAAAGCTTTTCTGTTTTGAAACTCTAAACTTCTTAATAAAGAAACTGAAGCCCTTTTCCATCTCTGAAAGCTGAGTTGAGCTCAACAAGTGGTTTAAAGTTGAAAGAGACAGTGACTTGTAGCTTTTAGTTTTTCTCTAGAGTCTAGTAACCCATGTGAAGGAAATCTGGGTTAAGTGTTGTAGAATTTCCTCTGGGAGAAGCTTTACAATACTACAATTTCTTCTTTAGCTTTGCAACACAGCATAGTCTTTGGAAGTCTCAGAAATAAGCTTAACAAACAATGAATTCAGCTGAATACTAAAGATGAGAGTTTTACTTGTTGAGCATGAGTTTACAGAGGATTGTAAATTTAATCTTTAGTGGTCTGGGTTAATGCAGCAAGATATCTTAGATCCACAAGAATATGTAATTTAGATTTGTCATTTTCTCACACCAGAGTAGATATTTGTATTATATTTGTGTTTTCCATATTTCTCATATTTCTTCTGATCATTTCTGTGACTCTGACAGTAAAAACCAATAATTTATATCTCCTTGTTTAAGTTCCTACCGCAGTCTAGATTAAATGTCCATCAATATGGCAAAACAATGCCCCCATCCATGCAACATTGATATCAACAAATCAAAATCTTATATTCTGACAAGAACAACATTTCATTTTATACAATACCTTTCTGGAACAAATTCGCCTCATTTTCTTATACAGACATTTATCAGATTTTCTTCAGGCTGCAGCTTTTCCCTTTGAAATAAATTTAAAAGAGTTCCCATTTTTCTTTTAATCTGTTTCTTTGAATTAATCTTTAAAAGATGGTTTCATAATATGAAAAATATAAGGGAAAATTACATATCCTTATACAATATCTTTACATATGGGAACATAGGACATTGATTTATACAGCTTTAATTCTTATAAGACGTGATTTATCTTCTCAGTGACAGCAAAGCGTTTCTTTCATTAGCTAACCATGAAAGAAACCTGACAGCAGAACTGAACACAGTCTTGCAAAAATTTTTCACATGGTAGCTTATGGAAGGCAGTTGAATAGAAAGCAGGAAACAGAAGTTCCACAGAACTTATGGATAAGACGGTCTGCATCAAATAATTAGGACAGAACAGCCCTATACTTGCTAATATCAAAATAATTTGATCTTGTTACAACTTCAGAGATTTTCCATATTCCAGCCAAATGATACGTTTTTTATCTGTTAGACAAGGAGAGTACTGCTTGCCATTTATGAAGCAACTGTAATTATCCACAGGTAAATCTGTCTCTGAAACAGATGTATATTCCTGGAACCTTAAATAGTAATGAGGGGAAGCAATGCCAAAATATCTGTGTATCAAAAAGTGAACCAATTAGCTATTGGTAGGTTCAGCTCTCTTCAGTCTGAGTTAATAAGAAGAGATCAAAAAGTGTACTGTGACTGCTTTGTAACACAAATATGTAGAAAAGGCTTAAAACAGGTTCTGCCCTGGTGGTAGGGAAGCAGTAGAACTAGGAAAGGGCTGTGACTAGAGTTAAGACAGGATAATCACTACTGTTATCTATCCTCATGCCCTTTAAGAGATCTTCCTAATGTCCACCTCTGTATTCCCACCACATCCTGTGTTCCCACCACATTGCCTAAACACCAAGTTTGGTTAAATCATTCTGAAGTGCTTAATGAGGCTGCAAACTTTTAGGATTTAATAGAATTTGCAGTTGTTATCACCTCATTGCTCAACATTTTCATGTAATTAATAAACACACTAAGTACTGGTACTTCTCAGATGATTAGCTCCTTCATCTTAGAATTGGCCTTTTTCTTTGTGTCTTGCAGCTAAAAAACAGATGAAATTAATCCAATCTTTGATCTTAGGGTTTGGGTTTTTTAGAATTAAACCAGAGTGAAATTTTGTACAAGGAAAGGGAATCAGGCAATTGAGAGACAAGTCATAGTGTTCATATTAAATGTGCAAAATAGCAAATAAGTTGTTCACATTCTTACAGATGTACTTCTAAACTGAACATTGGGATGCCTTTTTTCAGGTCAAAGTATTGCTTTGTTCTGAGGTAGTGATAGATTGTTTGACTTGAGCTTGACAATACTGACAAATCACAGGCCAGGTTTCTTTCTAAGCATGGCTAGGTCGTTTTGATTCTCTTTTTTCTTAAAGAAGGTAAAAGCTGAGAGAATGGAGGGAATTGAAGGATTTGTGAGTAAGTAGTTGAGAATACTTTTTAGTATCTTATAGGCGACTTCCATTGTGGGTAGCTTGTTTCACTTCAAATTTGTTAGTCAGTAAAATGGACTGATATTTTCAGTAAAAGAAATATTTTCTTCTTCTTGTCTTCAGATCCAAGTATAATTGAATTTCAGTTTCTTGCTTGTAGCATCAGAAAATACCAACAAAGTTATGTAGAGTCTCTCATTTTGTTGTATCTGCCTGTAAATAGTGCAAGAGAGTTTCTCAGCAGATATTTCTTTAGAAATTTTTTGATAATGCTGTAGCAGCTTATGAATCTTCCATAATAAAAATCTCTGATGAGACAGAGAATACATTATTGAAAATTGTTACTATAGAATAAATATCACAAAAAAACTCATTCTATAAACAATTTGAATGCCAAGCTGTCCTCTAGTTATTCAAATACATCTTTGAGGAGATAAACATGATAAAAATGAATGTCAGATGCCATAGATTTTTGTTGTATGACTTTTCCATTTCCACATTTGAGCCTTCTGCAGGCAAAACAATGTAATTTTTGTGGTAAAAAGCTTTTTTATGTGTTTTAATAAATTTTATGTAAATATTGTACTACAGAAAACACAGGACATTTCCTTGAATAATTTTCAGTTCCTAACCTATTATTTATGTGAATTGTAAAAAGACCCCATATCTTGCTTTAAGAATCTAAATTTCATAAGAAGCCAAATTCTTAACAGAAAATGAAACTGAAAGTTGTCAAGACATAAAACTTAATACAATTAAAACTTAAAAGGAAAAAACTTTGTCTATCAAGTTGTAGATATGATATACAACTGTTAGAAAAGTAGTGTGAAAACAAATAGACAATGGGACTTAAAGCCTCTAACTGGTTGCAGAACATATTAAGCTACTGTGAGAGCGTTACCCAGATCTATCAATCAGCTCAGGAATTGTCCTCCAAGTGCACCATCTCTGTATCTCTGCATCTTCTAAAGTCACATTACTGACTTTGAAAAGACTTTGCTATCATGGCTCTGATTTTGGGAAGCTACACTGAAGCATCCACTGTGGAAGTAGGAGCTGGAATGTGAAATATCATGGGCCACTTAATATCTTCAACTAACCGAAAGCCACCGATTTCCTCTCAAAAAATTAACAGTAATTAAAGCTGATCTCATCAACACTTTGGTTTGTTTAAAGTTATTGTCAGAGTGTTTAGATAAGATATTTTAATACATTAAACATTGAAAATATGTTCTTTGGCCACTTGCTTGATATTTTGTTTTTATATAGCAGCTGATGCCTTATCAGATTTTATGAGTCAGTAGAAAACCACTGTAAATTCCTTATAAGTTGGAATGTTAAGGGCATTTAAAAATTATTTTGAAGCTTCTTGGATTTTTTAAAGTATTGAATTTGAGCATTTTAAAAATAGACCGAGTTCCTTGTAATTTTCCTTATATATAAGGCCCTACTTGTGTCCTTTTGAATTGCAAATATTGGAATTTTGATTTAGAAATGAATTTTCAGAATGTCTTTTCTTGTATAATTCACGTGATTTTTTAAAGGGAAAAAAAACAGACTTCAAGTAATTTAATGTTTTCTAATGAGAGCAAACCAATTTTTGATTAATCCAAAATTAATTTGATTGGAACAAATTCCAGAGAATACATTTAAGCCTGCTTGTTGAAGGCTTTTTTGTTCAATTTATTGCTATGGTCCCTTCCTCCTGGGCCTCCTTCTAATAGGAACCTTTCTTAATTCTCCAAAGCTTTGGTGTCCAGAACTCTACTAATAGAAATGGAAGGGTCTTCCTGAATTGACTTCAGTGAAGCTATGCCAGTTTATACCAGCTGTTTCTTTGGCCTTGTACCTTTTTATTCAGATAAACTCAGTTGATTTTCTGTATCCCTGCTCCCAAATTGTTTCCAAATAAGCATCCCACATTCCAAGGGCCATCTGCTGTTGGTTCTGAGTTAATGGATGTGCTTTAGTGCTAATGCCCTTGGAAGGAGATGCTATGCTGTCACTTTGTGAAACTGGGCTCTTGTTTTCTTATGAAATTAAATTTCTAACCCTAATGAATTAACAAGTTTAAATATTTTATTTGCCCCACCATGCTCACAGATGTGAATCATAAGGGCACAGAGAATGCTACACAGATCCACAGTACAGTCTGGTGATCTAGGTTTAATGAGCCTTTTTCAAACAAGGATACAGACCCATTAGCAGGGGGGACATCTGTTCAATGCTCAGACTTAGAGTGCGCTGAAAAAAAAGCTCTTTTGCCTAGGACAGGTTATGGGGAACCAGTGTCTTCACCAAAGTGAAGAAATGATATTCATAGAACTATTTGTAGTAAGCCCCATGTAAGTATTGTAAATGTCTCCTGGAATTTCAAATACAAGCTATTCTTCCAAATATTCTAAAAAATATCCTTTTATTTGATTTTTCAAATACATATACTTCCTATTTATCTCAACTGTATGCTTTGTCTTTAAAGACAGTAATTCTTGAAGAGAAAGCTGTCCATAAGAACCTCTTAGGTTATCTTGTGCATTAGGTCTCTATTTAGACTACTGTGTTTAGTCACTGTCCTCTGAAAGCTGCTAAGATGATGATAACAATGTGTCTTCTTCCTTTCTATTGACAAAAGTAAAAGAACCATCAGTGCTGTTCACTAGAAAAGTAGCGCTTTGTACTTGCAAGTGTAGAGATGATCCTTTTGTGTAGGGGTGATCTTGACATAACCATAGTTTATGCTGAAATAACCATAGTTTAAGGCTAGCTTTAGTCATGGGGTTTCTCAGATAAGGTTATGATTCATTAGTATTCTTTTGAAAATAAATGTTCTTGAGTCAGAGCTGGGATTTTGCCTGGAAACCACCAGTATGCCATTATTCAACAGCAAAATAGATCCCTCAGGTGATGGGGGGTAAAAATGAACAAATCCTCTGGACACACAGTCTAGAGCACCCAGCATATTCTACCATTTAGAATTTGTTTCTCTTAGGGGTTAGCTAAATTTTGACCTGTCAGACTTCACTCTGGGAATAACAGTGCCACTCCAACAGGGACAAAACTAGAATGATAGCCTAAATTTAGTCAAAATTTCATAAGGTGTCATGGCCAATAAAATAAATAATTCCATACCTTTTCTAGAGCAAATGTGTGCCTTTGGGCAAGGTGTTTTTGCATAGGCTTGGTAAAATCAGCTGAAACCCACAGTTTCAGCAATACCTACAGTACAGGGCAAAAATCCAAGGAAAAGGAGTGCCCTAACTTGAAAAGAGGGAAGAGGGAACTGCCTCCTGGTATCCTACTTGTTTTGCTATTAGGTGCTTCTCAGAACAAAAAGTCCCGGACAAAAAGTCCTTTTCCTTCCATCTTCTTATTCTTATGGAAGGCATTTTTCTTTTCCAGTTTGTAATCTCAACTTTTACACACTCACTGCTCTTACCCTGATGAATAGTACTTCATAAATTTTATTGGAGGATGTAGCTTTTTTCAGTAGACTATGCAGTTAATGGAGTTCTCCTTCATACACAGGAAGGAATGGAGCTTGAATGACCCCACATGCCTATATTTTGTGCTATATTTGTTCTGCCTAGAATATTCTAATGAAAAAAATTGAATACTATGAACACTTTTGCAGACTGTGCTCCACAGAAGGATTCAGAAGTGTAAGAAGCTTTGGAAAGAAATGCAGTTAATGAATCATGATTACGTAAGCTACTTATCTCAAGAATAATTTATTTTGATATTTCTGTAACTGCCAGATTTTCTGCTAGTAATGGAATAAAAGATACAGATGAGGAGAAGGCCTTTTAAGTTATCTTAATTACCACAAGTCAAAAATTGCCCTTTTGAAGATATATGTTATTAAAAGTGTATATTTTATTGTGAATACCAGAAGGTCAATTAAATTAAGTTGTGATGTTCTATGTTATTTTTTATTTTATATTAATTTATTTCAAGGCACTCTGCTGCTTGCTGTAGAATCAAGAGCAAATATTTGCTTGAGAACAAAACTGCTACATGCTACATATTATGTATAGTGCTTAACCTCATTTCATACTCTTATTGTGGTCTTCTTGCTCTAGAGCCTGTCAAATTTTCTAGGAGACCAATATAAGAATAGAAATGACGCTAATAAATATTTATGTACTGATATTATTATCAACAACAATCTGTCAGTAAGAAAAGGACAATATTTAGGTGCAATGTAAGGTTCCATTTGTTTTAAGGTATTTCATTATTGTTAAATGAACATAAGAGGTAGTCAAGTCCATTTGTATATTAGTAGAATTACTCTCAATGGTTCAGTCAGTGATACATCTAAAAGAGACAGGTAGCCATGACAGCCAGGTCATGGCTGTCTCTTAGTTGGTTAAAACAAAACTTGATTTATTTCTGTATGTGAGATCAAAAGAGAAAAAAACCAAAAATCCCATTTATTCTCTTTTTCTGCTAAACTTTCTAATGGAAGCCTACAGTGAACCATCCTTTAATGTAGGCATTAAAAATGCATCTGAAACTTTAAACACTAGGAGTTGCATAACTTAGAAAAAAAATACTCTTTCTTAAAATATATCATTTCTCCTGTTTTACATAATTTTGCATGGGGATTAGTAGAAATTCACATGTATTTTTCACTTCTTAAAGTGTTAAGGTAGATTACATAGCAGAGTAATTACCCAGCAGGGAAAACATCTATACATTCACCTTTTTTTTGTCCTGTTAATTACATGAAGCAAAAAGATATATCTTGGAATTGGATTGATATTATACATCAAAATTCAATTAAGTTTTGAATTTAGAGAAAATTAACATATTTTTCTTTGAAACAAGTAGCAAAATAAAAATATAAGTAAAAAGAATCTAGTGGAAAACTTTAAAATATCCGAAAATTTTGATATTAACAGCATATGAGGAGTATTCAGAATTTCAAGCATTGAACATGAGAAAGGAAGGAAAAAGTAAAAAAAGTATATTTAACCAATTCATCCTCAGGAGTAAGTTAAATTTGTTGCTTTAATGCTTAGATGGACTACTAGGCTCAGACAAGGAGAATAGTGCATCTAATAAATTTTTTACAAAAGTGCATGAACTAAATGAAACAATCAGAATGCCATGCCTTTTCTTCACTTGGTAGCAGCCTTTCAGAATAAAATTTTGTTTGGTTTTTTTTCACAAAAGAAGCATTAAACCTGAAATTTTAATTTCCATATATTTCTGTTGTATTTCAGACATAACAGAAGAGGAAAACTTTTTACCTAAAAATGCCAGAAGGCTTACAAACTGGATCAATTGAAGTGAATGATGAAATAACCAGTTAATGCTATAAATAAAATGTAAAAAATGGTAAAAAAAATGAAGAAAACCACTATGACTTTGTATTTTTCCTCTAAAGAACGCAAGACTTTCTGAGACAGAATTCCAGAATCATTACTTCTAAACCATCAGTGCATTCCTTTTGTACATTCAGTTCAATGAAAGCACTCTTTCTTGAACTTTGTATCTTCTGTATTTTCTTCAGTACAAATTTCCCAGTGCATAAACTACCACAAAGAAGAAGTATAATGCACCTGCATTAAGTTAATCTGAGTCAAAAGTATTTTCTTGAACCTAGTAAATTCAGTGGTGTTACAAGAAGCAGTTTATTGATCAAATGTTGAGTGAGTCTCTGAGCTGACTGATGGCAAGTTACATCCTTAGACTTCCTCTCTCTTATTCACGTCCAGGGTCTTAGAGCAAACAGTGGTGAATGGAAAACATTAAAATCATGTTGTTCACAGGTGGAAGAAGATTAGGTACTGAGATTCAATCTTTTATAAATTTCACATGATAAAAGCAATACTGCCTCAGAAAAAGGAGGGCATCTCCCCATCTCTTTAGTTATTTAATACCAGTTAAAAAAATACATCAAAATCTATCTCAGCAACAGCTCTGCAACTAACAACTTGCATGCAATAAAGTAAAGTATTATTTGTTCCCACTTGGAACATCCCCAAATATTTGATCAAAAACCCCATAGGCTGGAAATATTAATCTCTGAGGTCAGAATGCTTCAAACCGTTTTTTGTGTACACCACAATCTGTGTAGTTCCTGACAGCAGTGCAGTTAGAGCTCCACAGAGCAGTACCTGCTTCACAGGTACTTAACTGAAGTAGCCCTTCTGGGCTAGCTTGAGCATGGTGTAAATTGTAATTATATTTGTGTATTACAGATGTGCAAACAAGAGGACAGAAGTGCTGAAGGCAGAGCAGGATATAATTTCCTGTTGTAACTTCGGAGATGTCAGAAGGCAGATGCATTTTCAGACAGCAGAGTTGACTTTTTTTATTTTCAACAGGTAGGATCCATTGTATTTTTAAATAGAGGCCCATTAAAATTCCAAGTATTTTATATAAAGAGCAGTTAATTTCCATGGAAATTGTATATAAAACCTCTGTTCTAAACTACTATTAATTATGAGGAATTTTATATCTACTATATACATATCATGCAATACTGATGTAGAAAAGTAACATCAGAAAATACTATACACTCTTTTTGCTGTCACAAAAAGTCAATTAGGATAATAAATATATTTCATACATACATATATACAGACATACATATGAAAAAACAGTAAAACTATCGGAAATCTAACTGCAGATTATACCAGATATTAAGAACTCAGAACAAAGTAATGAATATTTGCTGAATATTTTTCAATGACCTAAATTTTCAGCTCATTTGCTTTGCAGATAAATGATTCATCCCATGTATTGCACCTTTGGAAGGCTCTCTTACTTGTGTGTGCCAAGATAAATTAGGAAGGCTAATGAATTCAGAAGTACTTCTGAATGGAGAAAACTTCCACTGTATGGGCTCAGGAAATGTGTGTTTGGTATAACATGTGCCCTAAGAGTGAAGAATCTAAATCTTGTAGAAAACAGTATAGCTTTCATAGCCCAGATAGACATTCTAAGATATGAATTTTCAAGATCACATTGTATGTTGCTGGTATGTTACCATGTGAAGGGCCCTTAATAAAATCCAGTTTATAGCTGTGCTCTTGCAATGTATGCTAAGAAATCCTAGTGTACCGAGAAACGTAGCAAAATGAACAGAGCAAAAATATAGGTTCCATGATCTTCCACTTTTACATCCCAGCTCCAGTGACATGGTGTTTCTAAGTAGAAACAGGGAAATGTGCTTCATGTGAGTACTTCATACTACTGCCTATATTATGTACCTAATATGTGGGAAAATAATTAATGTTATATTATTGAAGACAAAATAAGCTCAGGTAATAAAAATATTGGAAGAGGTATTTGTAGTTCATGTTTGTGTTTGAATCTTTAGCCTTAATAGTGGCGGAAGTGTTATAATTAAGCACCTACTTCTACTTCATAATGTAGCTTTTGATAAAAAATTAGGTCATTATTTTATTTGAAGTCTGGATTTATGCATTGCATTTTTACTTCATTGTTGCATGAATCGACTTTATCTTATGTAATAACCCTTTGAAATCTCTGAAAGATAGAGATGGAACTTATTAGACAGTTTCTATTCTAGTGGTATTTGAAATCAAAGGATACTTTAAAGAAATTTTAATAACACAGTAATTAAGAATATTTAGCATTAGTGACAGTCAAACCTCGTAAGTATTGTTCTTTGAGCTATAATTGGAATGCAGCAGCACCTTAGTGGGTATCTCATGAGATGTGGCTTGCTTTCCGTGACATTTCCAGCTGTTCTGGATTTCGAAGACTGTCATATTTCATGTTATTTAAACAATTCTCTTATTAACTGTTTCACAGCTCTATTCAGAGCTGTTCTTACCAAAACACAGAAGTTCAAAGGCAGACAAAAATTGTTTTGCCTATAACAGGTAATAGATTTCTCTTCAACTCATCCACATCCTCCTATGACAATGCTTCAGAGTCATCTTCTGCATCTTCTGCACACAGTTCTTCAACTGGACAGAAAGGGAAAAGGTACTTTACCATAAAAATTCCACAAAGTGTTTTGCCTCTTTAAGACACCTTACTTACTGATCTAAAACAATGCACACACACACACACACATTCTTATTGTATTAAGAGCAATTCAAATTTATCCAAAGACAGCATGATCATTCCAAGTCTTCCTAACATTCTACTCTCTCTGCAGCTGGAATCCTGTATATTTTTTTAACACAGCAGAGTCCTTTTCTAATGGAAAAAAGTAGAAAACTCCATGCATTAACATGACCATCCTGACAACACCAATGGTGAGTGTGGGCAGAAAAATCTCACTGCTGCTTCGTTTTGTATGCAGCCATGAATGTTTCTTCCCAACAGCCCTCCACTCCTCTCTGTCTGTGATCAGCTGGTCTTGCCTCTTCCTTTTCATGATGCCAATGACTTAAATGAGGCATGATTTTTCATGTCATAGCAGTTCAACCTTGCCTGTCACCTGCTTTCCAGGAAGCATGCGGTTACAGAAATTACTTGAGGATTTTATTTCTTATTCAGACTTGAAGCCAAACCCTATCACTTGTGAGCTATTGTTAAGTGGCAGAGACAAGTTAAGGCCAAGCATTACCTGAGCCTCCAGTTCTGCATTTATTTGGCTGTTGCCAACTTTTTCTCCTTAGGTTCTCATCAGCCCTTCTTTTTTCTTTCAAAAATATCGTGCTATCTCTTTTGAGCAGATGGGACATTGATATACATTTTTCTACACTGGGTGTCATATCATGACATAACTGACAGAAATTCTGTCCTTTTTCCCACCACTCCCTTTTTTAAACTAAACCTTTCCAATTGCCTTGAATTTTAATTAATACCCCTTCACAATCAAATTCTTCATGGTATTGCATAATATATATTCTAAATCCAAATGGATATATACTCACATCCTGTTACTTTTACTGTCTTTTATTAACTTTGGAATGAAAGTGCTAAAAATTTCTGACTTCCTTTACATGCCTGCAGTATAAGTAAAGCACCAAATAATTAATCATTGTGCTGTTGGGGAAAACTAGTGTCTGAGAAACACACTGACAGGAAGGCATTCCACAAAATAGAGTAATATTGTGGACTTCATTCAAGTCAAGGAGGAAATTTAATACTGTGTATGACTCCAGAGGTGAACTGAAAATAGTTTGCTTTCCCTAAATCAGAGAACAGTGTTTGGCTACAGATTAAAGCCGAGAATGAATGGAAATACTGATGCAAATTGCAGCTACAGGTGAGATTTACTGCATCTACGGAAGGCCTTAATCTTTTGGCTGCATGTGAAAAGTTGGATAGGTCAAATACATCTCCTGCTGAGAAAGTTGCTGCTAAACCCTAACTAAGCAGCAATTCATCTCTGTGGGCTGAAGTGCTCTGTAAATGAAGGGTCCATGTGGAAGCAGATAGATAAGATGCCAGCAGTTATCATGCAGTAACAGGTAACTAAGTCCTTGTGCTTTGCAGTGACAATATGACCTGTTATGAACTCCAGAGACTTGGCTCTGTCCATTTCTCTACTACTCATCACTCTGCCTTCCCGCTTGTGAACCTGTTTCTCAATACATTTGCATCTTCCCTCATGCTGTTCATAAGCACTGCCAAGGCCATATGGAAATTCCATTCTAAGACTGTTCCTTGTTTATCCCTTTCTAATGTCCTTTATTATTTAGCACTCCTGGATTGTCTAAATCATAGTATGATAATGTTCTTCCATGGAATAGCATTATTGTACTATAATGCTGTTGCAATGAAGTAACCAATTATGTATGAATGAGATCAATGATTTTAAAGGGAAAGAAAAGAAGAAAAGTTGTTCTCTTTTGTTTTAAATTGAGAGTGAACTTAGAGGGTTTTTTTCCTGTCTCACTCCTCATCAGGGAGGAATTCACTTTTAAGCTTCCTAAGCCTTGTCTTTACCTGTTTTTCATTAGTTTGCATCAAAATTAAGGCAAATTGGTTTGTTAACCTGGCATAGACTTACAGAGTCACTCCTTGTCCTTAGTTTTGGCTTTCAGAGGGGCAGCTACCTTTTTCTTCAGCTGAATCTTTGGACAACGATCAACAAACCAGAAAATTATTAACAGAAGCCCAAGATCTTAGAATGTGCAAAACACCTATTCTACCATTTTTGGAATAAGTTTGGACTTCTTCTTAACACTTTAGTTCCTAATATTTCTGTAGTTGCTTAGTTTTAATCTTTTGCATAAATTAGCATAAGCATCTTTGTTCATATTAATTTTGGCAGAGCTGGTAGTATGTGATATCTGCCCAGAATTTGCTTTGTCAGTCATTTCAGTATCTGTGCTTTGTCAGAACTGTTTAATTTACAGTTGTGGAGAGAGAAGCCTAGATTTAATTCATGTTGCATTTTTTTTGCATTTGCCAAAAGAGCTGGAAGGCAGAGTTATTACTAGATGCAATGACTGCTTTCATATCTTATTTCAACTAATAATTTTAGACTCAGACATCACATAGTTATCTAAAAAGAAAATTAATTGAAAGAAAAAAAAAGGCACAAAAGAAAAACAGCATTCACCCAACTATTCCTCTGTGTAACACTCATATATGGTTTGAATTCATACTAGTTACTGATGCCTGAGAATCAAAACAGTTTTGTCTAGCATAAACCACATAACTTGAAGGATCATTTATGATAATGCTCCCAGAAGAAAAACTTAAGGCCTTTTTCTCTATAAAAAATCATATTTAGCTAAATTTATATCTATTTTTGGACTTGTTGGACATTGATAATTTACTTATCGATCCTTAGGGAAAGGTTCTCAAACTTGATATCTTGAAGGAAGATGAAAATTCATTTTTAATACAAAATTATATTTTGCTTTGGACACTCACCTGTCCTTTTGCTTTTCTTCCTGTGTCATTGCTTTGATCTGAGAAATACTACACTCAGCTGAGAAAAATAGGTTCTTAGAATTTCTCCATTATGTCTAGTGAACTCTTTAATCATCCATCTACTCAGTACTCTTTAACAATTTCTTTCAAGAGTAATTCTGAAATTTTTTTTTTGGCCAAAGGTACAGAATTCTTGGACTAAAGGCATTATTGTTATTCAGCAGCATTTGAAAGCTTCAGAAATTCTAGAATTTCCAACAAGTTCTTAGATGAGCATGCTGAAGATACATTCAGTCAGGTATTTAGTGTTTTCTTATTTTACTCTCAGGGCTCTACATGCTGTGTGTAGTTTTTACTCTGGAGCACAGTTTCGTACTACTCATAAGATATAGGCTTGTTGCTATCTGCTCTCCAGAGGTAAAGATTCTTTCTGATATCCATACACAAAGATTGGATTTGGCCCTTAAGGTGACTTCCCATGCAGAGAGAAACACTAAGCCAATAAACACTTTGAGTGCTCTTTACATTAAATGCTGCATTGCATGCTCACTTTACTGAATGCTGTCATATGTTGGCTGTTTTGAGAAATCTTACATCTTTCAAAGGTGATATTGTGGTTCTCTGACATATTTTATCTGACAGTTTCTCTGCTACTGCTTGCTTTATAATCCCCCTATGTCTTGATATACAGAGAATCACCTAGAAGCATGATTTTGAATTTGTTTTAGACTATCCATGTGGAAAATTATAGTGCAGTATTATCTGAGGATATATGATACTTTAATTTTTAGGTATGATAACACTAATAAAAAAAATCCCAAAGAGAATGTCTGTGAAACAGGACTGAAAGTTTCATGTGAATGGTACAGTACAAAGCATCTTGCTTTGGGCTGCTTTTTTCCAATGTCTTGATGAATTAAGAAGAAACTCTTCTCCTGAGTTAACTGACTGTTTAAAAATATTCTTTCTATGGTGTAAACCTATTTCAAAGGAATTTTGTAAAGGAGAGAGTTATTTCTGACTTTTCCTGGAAGTCGTGCTTTAGGATGTATCCAAAACTTTCCTCCTCAAGCTAGATCACTATGGAAAGCTCTTTAGAAAACAAACCTAAATATGTCAACTGCACTAAAAATGCCATTTGTTAAGATTTCGGAATTGATAGTTAAATGTCATCTGCAATGTGTTTCAGTCATTTCAGTGAAGGAATTTGTTTACATCCATAGGCTAAAGTCTTGTGGGAAGGTTGCTTTTCACTCTTTCCTTCTCATCAGTTAAAACATAATGGCATATGCTGATGCCTGGGGTAAGATTCTTTCATGAAATTGATTTCTATTACTGCATCTCACAGAAATGCAATATAAAAATATTTTCACTAATATTTAGCATTTTTGATGATACAATCTGCCTCCTAGGTTCAATTAATTTGACCTTGAACACTTCTGAGTGTTCCAAGGACATCCACAACTTCTATGAGCAACCTGTTCCAATGTCTCACCACCTTCACAGCAAAGAATTTCTCCCTAATATCCAATCTAAACCTAAACTCTTTCACTTTTTAGCCAATCCCCTTTGTCTTGTCACTACACACTATTGTTAATAGTCTCCATCCATCTTTCCTGTAGAATGTTCAAGATTTTTAAAAACATTTTCTAGCATGGGATCAGTTGTTCATAACATATCATTCTGAATGTGAAAGCTTTTATATTCAAAAAGACATAAAGAAATTACTCAATTTTGATATCTTTTTAAGCCGTTCTCAGACTACAAGGACTCCTTGGGCCAGGCAGTACTATGAGATGAGATAAACACCACACAAACATGGATATGCTGCTGCTAAAGGCAGCATTTTTTATTTATTTATTTTTTTAATAGATAGAATGTCTCTGTGCTTCAGAGACATTTCAGTTATTTTGCTTGGAAGGCCCCCAAGTTCAGGCAGACTTATTATCACCAGACATGCCAACTACACAGATCCACTGATCCTCAGCTGCAGGAGGGTTATCAGGCTGGCTTAGCCCTGTGGGAACCTCAGGCCCAGGCTACTTCTCTGCTCAACTTATTAAGCTCTGCTGCTGGAGTACTCAGGGGCAAAGCAAGCATCCTCACTGAGGTTTCAGAGCAGCCACAATGGCATAGCAAGGAAAGTGCTGAGCCACAGTTAATAAACTCAGCTGACCCTGAACTAACTCATTATGGAGAACTGGAAAGTTTCTGCAGTGACCTCCATACCTTCATCATTTGGGGTCAGGAGTATTTCAGCTCACTGAATAATGAAGAGATGAATACATGCATGAGGTCTTGATTCTCTCTTGTATTTTTCTTTCAATACTCTAAGTCATATTTTGGACTTCTTTACAGAAATCCTAGGATTTGAAATTACATTTTTCAGGCTTATTTTTTTCTATCTCTCTCTCTCTCTTCTTTTTTTAATTTATTTCTCACCTGAGAAGCAATTTCCTTTGTTTGTTTGTTCTGTTACAGTTCAGTAAGTTGAAATAGTGCTAAGGAGCCCAGCGCAACAAAAAAGAACATTCCACATTTCCCATTTAAAAGTGGTAGTCTAAAGTAAAAATGTGGGTTTTCATCACTTGTTGTATATCTATTGGTTTTATTAAAGTTAATTTTCAGTCACTGGTCTTAAGATGTTATTTTCAGAACAGCATGAAACTGTTTGCTGAAAGTTCTGAGTTCAAACATTCCCTTATAAATATGATGCCATAATTCAATACAGTCTGCTATTGACATAATCTGATTTGGAGCAAAGGGTCTTTTACAAAATTGCCAGATGCATTAACCCCTTCCAATCAGCACACACAACTTGCTGCTCTAATATGTAGTTTCTTAGGTGCTAGGACAGGGCTTGAGCAGCAGCTGACAGAAAAAAAGGGGCAAAGAGATTGCAAGTAAAGGGAAATAAAGGTTTTTTGAAGGAAAGAAAATAACAAGAGAAAGTAATGGTTCCTGTCTCTTCAAATTACCTGTAGCATGGGTTTGCTGCAGCTAGGTTTTTGCAGCTCTCACAACACACCAGCCTTACCTCAGCAGCTGTAAGGTCAGCTTACCTCAGCATCACCTTGCACCAGACTCTACCTTCTGTAGCAAAGAGCATTTCCCTTTGGATATTTTAGTCCTCACAAAGTCTCCAGCTAAGCTTTGATTTCAGAATCTGGAAGCTTCATAGATTTGGTTCAGATGTGCACGAATTACATTTCTTACCTTCTCACAGCAACTTAAGAAAAACTTGTTTTCATTTTTTTCCTGACCCTCAGAGAAACTGAAAACTAGAAATGAATGTGTACAGCAAGAAAAAATACTGAAGCTCCCCGCCCTCTTCATTATCTTTCTTCCTTCACTGTTTTGGAGCAGATTTTAAAATGTACCATGAAAAGATTTATGTATAATGAAAAGCTTACCATGAAAAGCTTATGTATCAATTGATTTGTCCTACTTTCTTCAATATGTTTAAATTGTTGATATTGGATTGATAATGGTAGATAAATATGTAGGAACGTGTTTTAAGCTAATTCATCTGTCATATAGGTGACTATCTTCAAAATTCTGTCACAAGGTTTGAAAAAAAAGTTACCATGAGCCTACTAAAGGATAGGTATATGTGGGAAGTTTTCAGAAGCTTACAATTACCATACCTACTACCATTGCCATGTGTGCTGGTAAAATTTGCCTCAAACTCTCAGAATCATTTCGAGGCTAAGACTTTGCACCACAGCTATAACTTCAGTCTTTTGCCTACATAATGTATGAAGCAGAAACCTTTGCCCTTTGGACATTTTTCCTATAACTGATAAATATTAGACATATATCAGGACATCCATACCAATTTATAGATCAAAGCAGGCCAAACTAATTTCAAATAAAACTACAAATAAAGTAATGAGAAAATCTAAGAACTTGTGAGCCTGAGTCTGAGATGTTCAGTTCAGTAATCATGATCTACACACTAATGTGTGCTAAGAGAGAATTTAACAACAACTAAAAGTAACCAAAAAAAACCAACCAAAACAATCCTTTTCTTTTCTGTTGAAGGGAATGTCACAAGGGAATCAGAAACTTTTAATTGAGTTTTGAAACATTGCCTTTGATTTTTTTTAATTCTGTAGCAAATAGGTCACTGTCTGATTAAGCCTTGTTAACAACTCCCTGTCCAGGGAATGGAAATTAGTATCTGAAATAAGATTTTAAAAGCAAATCCAGGTGTTTTTTCAGCTATAATTTTAGACAGAAAAATAATGCAAAGAATTAAAAGAAATTATGTAGACCAAGGTTGTATTTTTAGAATACATTAGGTCAATATGTTATGAATTTATTTAAATTTTTATCTAACATAGCTCTTGTTTTCTCATTGTATGTTTTTTTATTCTTTGCTCCCACCCATTGCAGCTGCCACCTTAACCTATGCCAGCAGCCCTTATTCTGACATGGTGCCTGGGGAAGACAGGGATGTGGGTGAAGCAGGACTAGATGAGTTTTTTAGCATGAAATATTTTAGTTTTTTCATCTCTTGTAATTGTATTAGCTATTGGAATGGTTAATTGGAATGGTTAATTCCTATTTATTGATACCAGTTATTTCTTTTCATATTTAGATGTGTACATGAGCAGAAAAATGAACAGCAAAGATAAGAAGATATGACTCAAACTCAGATAATCACACATGCTTGCCGAATTTGAAGTATTTCTGTTAAACCCCACCTGATAATCAGCCAGACTCCCCTGTCAAGCAAATTTAGGACCAAACTCTGCTTTTATGTGCATGTGGAATATGTGCTATGTCCCTTAGCACCAGAAAATGTCATATTATTGAGATAATATTTTGTTGTATTTGGGATAAATTCTAGAATCAAAAAACTTGAAATTTTTATAACAAAAATTAAAGCCAAGACAGGATACTTAACAAAAATACTGAAAGGGAAAACAAAAAAGGAAATGAACTCATAAAAACAGGAGATTACATCAGATATTTGTGATAGCCAGTAATAAAGTCTCCTTTACAATAGCAGAGGATGGAATCTTGGTGTCAGAGCTTTTCATCTGAATTATCTTGTGGCTTTCAACACTTTTCTTTCAGACTTCAGGGACCTTGAGAGTGCCAGAGGAGGTTCAGACATAAAATGATTTCTAGTCTAGGTATCCAGAGATGAAAAAACCCTCACCTTTTAACGATCTCTTGTGTATATCTTAGAGCTCCACAGGCATGTTCCTTACTCGCAGAAGTCCTAACACCCAAGATTTTCATTAGTTTGCACCCTGCTTAAGTCCCTAAGAATACTAAAAAATAATTCTATTAGATTTTTTTTTTGTACATTTTGACAACAGGGATAATGCCTATTACAGGTACATGCATGTATATGTAGGCAAATATATATAATTAATGAAATGGTTACTTGGTTATAATTCATTAGTGAGTGAAAGAAAATCCAAATAAAAACTGAATATGAGAATAAATATTAAAATAGCATTTTGACCAAATAACTTGAGAAAAAACAGGTGCATAAGAATGGAAGGAAAAAAGACTGAGGAGCATCAAATTGAAAAAAAGACAAAAGAAAAATTTATCAGTTTCCATCTCTGTTCCAATCTATCTTTCTAATCGAAAACTGTAATTGAAAATTTTCACATTGAAAGGGCCATCAGACTCATTGGCTTTGACAGTGAGGGGAAGCACAAGTACAATGAGTATATTGAAGGAAGGAAGGAAGGGATTATGCCTCTCCACGTGGCACTTTTGAGAGAACCACTGGAGTGTTGCATCTAGTTTTGTGCTCCACAGTATGGGTGGTTCATAATGGACCATACAAGAGTCATGATCAAAAGATGAACAAGAGAGAATCAGACTGGATATAAATTTTTTCTACTATGAGGACAGTATAGCAGTGGGTAAGTTTGTTTAAAGAAGATATGCAATTCCCATCTTTGGAGGTTTTTGTGATCTCACCTGATACGGCCTGAGCAACCTTGTCTGATGCCACCACTTAAACAGGAAATCAGACAATGCAGTCTCTTGAATTCTCTCAAGTTATCCCATGATCTTACATGCACTGCTGTTGCTCAAAGACTTCAGATTTAATCAGTAACATATGTTTAAAATCAATAACCCATGATACAAACTATCAACTCAAATTGGTATTCAATATTGAGGCAAATTTTAGTGCTTTATTAAATATCCAGTCAAAGGAAGACTGCACTATTCTGTTAGGTCAATAACTTCAGTGGATCAATAGAACTCACTGGGTCAAATTCATGCCTAAATTTATTCTATTGATTTTGAAGATTTACCTCTGGAAATACTATATCAAGTATTTTCTTGAAGTATTCATGATTCATAGAGAGCAAAGAAACTCCATAACTGAAAAAAAGAGAATAAACTTGCTTGTAGAAGAGTTTCTTCCATAACCCAGGCAATAGGTGCTGGGTATGAGACATAAAATACATGTCTGTATAGTCCTCATATGCCTTCATGCTACATAAATAACAGTGAAAGTTTTCCCCATCTTCATATATTTCTAATCCTTACACAGTGTTGAGGAATACATCTGGTGCAGGTAGCTCTGTTAGAGGTGCAGTTTGAGCTCAGGGTGGGAGCCTGAGATAAAAGGCCATGAGCTGCCAATATTTGGTTAACAAACGACAAGAAAAATGGTGGTGCCATCCAGGTGGATGGATGCTGGGAGGCACAGAAGGAGCAGAGGACTCAGGAGGAAGAGTGAGACTTTAGCACCCTCAGACTGTGAAGGTGTGAAAGCCTGCAGATTCCTTTGTTGGGGGTCCCCCCTTGGAGGCAGCAGCTCAGGCTCTTTCTGTGTTACTGTGGTGTGAATAAGTTGTTTTATGGAACAAAGCTTCTGGGGCTCTGCTGTGGGAAACCTGGTCTGACTGTGTGAGTGGGGTGTGTGGGGCCCCTCTGGCCTCTGGAGCAGCCTGCTGTGAAGGGACATTGGTCACAGCAGTGGAAGTCTGTGGCATTGGGAGTGTGACCACCAGAGATCCTCCTGAATGCTCAGACTGGGAAGTTTGCTAAAAATAGTCATACTAAAGCCTGAACTTCAGTAATATTTTTGAAGAAATTGATGGAAAACTTGTCAAGTGTGGATCTATTTTCATGACCAATGAACATCACATACAGTTCGATTTATAATTTAAGTTGAGCTTTTTAGTTAAATTATTGTAATAGGAAATTGTTAAATAGGGAATTAGGCATATAAATCACCATATGAGTTGTGAAGCATGAACTTGGTACAAAATTAATTATATTTACTTTTAAGACTTAGCAGTATTTCTTCTGTCATAATTTATTTAATCTATAGATCTCAGTGGTGGAAATCACTTCTGAGTAGAGAATATCAGCAAAAAAAACATTAAAAATAATTTTTCCAAGAGTTATGTTCAATGGAGGATTGTGAAGTACTTTACACGAAACTGGAATAATTTCTTTTTGCTCATGAATCAAAATAGTACAAATTGTGAATTATTGCCTCATGCTATCAGAGCCATCCTCTGGTTTGGACTAGTTCTTGTTGTCCTCCTGGTTTAGAATCCAGAGACAGATTTATATATCTAATTTTATTTAGATCAATTCCACATGTAGTCACAGAGTTCTTCTTTCAGTCCCAGCACTTTCCAAAAACCTTCAGAGGTGCATTCTGCATTTGCAAGGTTATGAGTTTAATTAAGTTTATTGAAAACAGTGTCTTTGTTTCTTCCAAAGCCTAAAACAAGAAGTCTTGGCAGATAATAAACCTGAATATTTTCTCCAATAAAAAATTTACATTCAAAAGTACCTGCAGTTTAGCAAGACTTACATTGTGAAATGCTTTTTGACTATTTTCACATACCTTCTTTCATGAACTTTTTGGTAGATTTTTACAATTAATTAAATTTTAAGGAAAGTTACGTGATGGCTGACTTGAATACACATGAATGCACATGATTCAGGATACACATGAAGCACATATCTAGTGTTGTGGTAGAACAATGAAAAAACATTCTTATTTTCCTGACCCTTCAGGCTCTTACACCATTAAGCTTTTTAAATCTGGTAGTCATAGATCAAAAAGCCAATTATTAACAAGAGATACAGGAGATTGTCTGAACATAAGAAAATGAATACTTAAATAATTTATATGCTTAATATAGGATAAATGTATCTTGTCTTCTTTACCAACCATGGTTAAGTACCCTAAATCCAGTTCCAACACCCTGCAATTATTTGAATTCACAGGGAATTCCTAAAGCTTTCAGCCAGTATGACCAACCTGAGGCATTTTTGTCTGTCGTGTCCAGTAGTTATTTTGAAATATTAGAATAATGTATAAGGATCATATGATGGCATCAGAAAAGCCGTGTAAACTCATCAGTTTCAGTGCTTCTAAAATGAAATCAGGAAAAGAGTACTAACATTTGAAAAAAAAATAGAGCATCAAAATGAGTGTGGGATGCAGCCTACTAAACAAATAGATAAAATATTCAGTAGGTGGGTAGACAAGTGTTGTATAAATATTTCCTTTCCTTTCCTTAGTGTTGGTGAAGACAAGTCCTCAATTCTCTAGAGAAAATGGAAGATATTTGTTAAAAAATCACGGGATCAAACAATCTTTGATGCATTCATGTCTATCACTTAGAATTCAATCAGCAATATCCTACAATGTATCTGTTTCTGTCTTTCAGTGCAATAAATGGTTTGTCATGAAAGTATAAGACCATCAATAATTATACTGAATGAGATGTAGTAATTATTAAAAGCATTGGACCTCTAGAGCTAAAATCATAATATGAGATGCTGACAGTATAAAATACAGCATTTAGGTAAAACTTAAGGTGGCACTCAACAGTGATAGAACTGCACAGCTCCTTGCTCAGCTGTCACATTAATAAAGCACAATGAAAAGATTATACTATTCCATGTCATCTATGGTCTTCCACACATCTTCTCTGAAAAGAAAGGACTTCTGTATTTACTTATTTTAAAATTTTAAATATTTTTCGTTGTCCCTAAATGAAATACTTTATAGCAAATTGTTTTATAATGCAATCATGAAGAGCATATGTCAACTCTATATGAAGCCATAAAGATATAGATTATGAATAATCAGGTATTTGAATGCAAATTTAATATTCTAGAGTGTAGACCTCTACTGATATTCAAATGTTAATATGACTTTGAAAGGAAAAACTTATGCTGGTTTTGTTATGAATTATTATTGATCTGTGTTGTTTTCTGACAAGATTATTTATTGCTTTACTCTAGTCTTTGTAAAACAAGACACAAAGAGCTAACCCAAAAAAGAAACCAAGGAGACTGCAGGTTTATTGTTATTGTTACTGCCACTAAAATAGTCTCTAGAGATTTCAGTTTAAGGCTACTAATTAACTTTTCCAAACCTTGCCTATATTACCATGAATTGTAATTAGTATAAGAGATAGCACCTGCAACATGCAGCTTCTTTTGTTCTTTTAGGATTACAGCTAACAGCACTCAAACTCTCTTATGCTTGAACAAATGAGCTAAATGAAGTCACCTACATAGGAAGCAACCATAATTTGTCTGGGTGTGTGCCCAGAGCCCAAACAGGAGGTGGGAGGATGGAAACCCTTAGCTGAAGTTCTCCTCAATACTGTAGCTAATTTTCCTGTTCTGGAGCGTGCTGTTGTTATACACACATAGTCATTTACATGCACTTAAAGTTAAAGGACAATATTTGTTGATTTTGTTTGCCCTTTGTGGATCTGCATGATACTGTTCCTGTTAAGCACCTGTAATTCAGACATTATCTCTGAATTGTATTATATAAATATTATATTATATTAAATTATATTATATATTATATTAATTCTATTCAATGTATCTTGAGCGTGAACCTGAAGATTTGTAATCCTAAGAATTTGCATAAACCAAAAAGGGCACTGTAGTATCTAAAATTCACTGTTTGCTCTTATCTCTTTCTGGAGGAACCAGACTTAATTTTCTTGGCAATACATTAATTATTACAGAAATTATGTTGCCTCTAAATGCTAGTTCGTGTGACTGGCCATTTGGCCAGCTCCCTGCTGTAGTCATGTACTAAGGGTAAGAGCTGGTGGGTTTTCAAACAAGGCTTTCTAAAAAATCAGTGCCTAGGTTTTTTCTTTCAATTAAAGTTCTCAAACAGAGCAAAACCTGTATTCTCAAAATATTTCATGCCACTATATTAATCTCAAGATAAAAGCAGATATGTTCTTGAATTCAGCAATCAAAAACCAGGGCTACTTTCTCCTAGATCAGTGCCTCTAAATTCCACAACACAGAATGGTAACTCCTCTGCCTTTTATTTTTACTTCCCCATAAATCTGATATTGATGGCATAAGACAGCTTCACAAATAATAGAAAGGCTCCTACTTTATTGTCACTATATCCTTCTCAGGCTGCTCTCACCAGGAGCTGCAGTAGCAGGTCTGAACAGCACGAACTGTTCTCCTACCCTGGGGCAAGTGAAGAGGAAGTGCAATCATATAGTCACAAAACAATGATGTGAAGAGCAGGCAGATCTTTCTACCACTTCTAGTCTCTCTAGCTTGTCCTGGATGCAGAGTTGTTATGCATGTGCAGAGATTATTGCATGTTCTCAACAGTGGTGGCAGCTTGGAATCCTCTGATGTCTCTCTGATATCTCTCTATCTCCTTGACTCAGGGCAACATCACAGCAGAAGTTCAACAGGGTGAAAATGTTTGAGGTCTAGCTCCTGAAACTGCACTGTGCATGAACACACGAATTTACTTGTCTGAGTAGTGCAAAAGTAGATATCAAAATGAAATTGATAATTACATATAAAAATGCATTTGTTCGACTCTGTTCTAATTTCATTCAATGTATCAAAGCTGATCCTACAGGTCTGACCCTAAATTTTTCATGCGGTTGCCACAATAGTAACACCATTTCATTGCAGTTTGAACACAGCCTTCATGGAAGGCTGTAGCATTTTAAGTCTGGTAGTCATAGATCAAAAAGCCAATTATTAACATGAGATACAGTAAATGTCACCTGTGCTGATCTTTCTCCATGAATTCTGAATACAAAACAATTGGGAACTGTGAAGAATTTGCTAGCACTTTTGAATTTTTAATGATAATGACTGTAGCAAGTACAAATTTCACATTTCCATTTTTCCTTTAGGAATCTATAATTATAAGAAAAACTGAAGATGACAGAAAGCAATGAGTATAATATTTTAAGGCCACAGAGCACTTAAAATATTGGTTATGTCACATTGTGATGATCTAGATTAAAAGGAAAAGAGTAAGAATTACCTTTTAGACGTATATTCACTCAGAACTTTCCATGTAGTCTTCTGTCTCTGTACATAGCTGCAAGAATCAAAACATTTTTAAACTTATATTTTCACATTCAACTGCATCTAAGTGAAATACAAAATAATAATATGTTTTATAAATAATCTTAAAGAATCTGTTTTTGCTACCTACATATGTGATTTTCATCAGAAATTTGCAATAATTTTCATTTTACAAATATGTTTTTATTATGTTTTTCTAGTTTTGTGTTATTGTGATGGAATTTAAAAAATAATATCATTGCCCTATATCTGCCTAAGAGAAACGCTAACAAATAGATTTATCCTGGAATTGGTATTTTAGAGTTAAAAAAACCAAATTTGTGTGTATTTTGAAAAGGAAACGTAGAATTAATAATCTAAAATGTAAAGTGAACTTCACTAGAAATATTACACCTGTATTAATTCTTTTATATGAGTCTGATTTTTTAATGTTTTTCTAATGCATGTGAAAAATAAATTCATGCCTCTTCACTTGGAAGTGTCTTCATGTTTTATGAAGACCTGTTTCCTTTCCTGTTATCTCTCTCACATTCAAGAACCCTGGTTTTTGATGGCCAGGCATGCCAAATGCCATATTAATCAGTATGTATTGTTGCTGGCTTCAAATTAATAATTATCTTAATTTCTCTTTGTAGTTCAGACTATTTTTTTCTGAATTCAAAAATATACATATTAAATTTATTAAGCATTATTACTCTAAGGTCTGTTGAAACAATCTAGGTCCATTCTGGTGATATGCAAAATTCTGTGAGGCTCTGATTCACCAGCTCACACAGATAAATGCTTTTCAAGGGGTCTTAGAATGCAGAAGGACCAATGGTAGATTTTCTATTACTGCAGAAATTGTTTCATTGTCATTACCAGACACTTCAAATAGATTTAATTGCATATTTTCACATCTCATATGTTTTCAGAGCTATTTGCAGCACTAGTATTTCTCCTCTTATGTCAAAAATAAAGCATAAACTATGAATATCTTTTCATTGCTACTTGCTTTTGAGAAAATCAATGATACATGACTCCTTTTGACTTCAGTAAAACTGAAAAAGCTCTTTTTTTAAACCATATTCCCTATTTAAGTAGTATGAATAATGTTTTCTTCTGAAATTATTTTCTAAAAAGAAAAGCATATGAAATATATCAGAATGATTTGTTTTGGTGATAGCAGCAGTTACTGAGGTGACATTTTAGATGTGAAAGGCTCATTCTCATTTTTTTCCCTTGACTCCAAACAAAAAGGGATGAAGGGGAAGTAAGTTACCCTAAAAGGCTTGTTTGCAACTGGGAGACTTCTGAGGATGTGTTTTGAGGGGAAGGGAAAGGAAGAGGAGGAGCAGGGATTTATTTTAATTAGATTGCCTGGTTATTTTTCCAAGGCCATAAAGAAAATACCTGTTTTCTAATAATTCTGCTATCCACTCTGCCATCCTCAGGAGTCAGTTGTAGTTCTAGAAGGCAACACAAAGTTAACTCTTTGGTCTATTCACATGATACTTTGTCCCTCCAGAAATGTTTTTGGAGGTATTACTCTATTTCATTCTTTCCCACTTACCATTGTCTGTGTTCTACAATGTGCTGGAAACTGGATAGGCTGACAGATCAAAGTTTTGGCAGTTGCATGAGCTAAATGGAGAACAGGTCCAAATCAAGCCTAAAACCAATGAATAGAACAAAAATAATCTGGATGAGCTCCCTCATCTCATCCATCAATTCTCTGTGCTGAGAGCTATGGCAGCAGAGCTGAGGAAGAGACTCAGCCAGGTCTGGAGCTGGAGTACAAGAGCCAGCAGCAAGAGTTTCTCTTCCTGAGCATTTGTAAGCTGATATTGTTAGCAAACAAGTTTTATCATTGGAGTGGGGATGGGTGGAGAGGGGAGGGAGGATATGACTGGGAGAGGCAAGAGATGCTCCATCTTTGCTGTGAGTCACACCTCCCTGTGAGCTACAAAACATGAATACCAGTGCTATGCAGCAGGAGTCTGGTGAAGGTTCATTTTCCACAGGGGCAAAGGGAGTGTAAGACAGCAATGGAATTGTGGTATTGAGAAACCTGGAAAGACTGTTTTAAATGAGACATATTTTTTCCCCAGGGCTGGATGCCAGGATTATAGATGTGATTTAAACACTCTGTAATTTTGTTCCACAATTTTCACAACACGCATGTGTGTTCCTGTATTTTTCAAAATCAGGGATGATTATATCTGCCTATATATTTAACATTTTCTTTCTTATATTCTGTTCATAAGCAGATGAATTTGATATGGCTGCAGTATTTCCCTCTTGTTTATTGGATAATTTTTTTTCCATTGAAGTTGTGAATGTTGTATCCCTGGAAGTGTTCCAGGCCAGGCTGGCCAGAGCTCTGAGCAACCTGGTCTAGTAAAAGTGCCACTTTCCAAGGCAAGTGAGGTTGGAACTGGATGGTCTTTAAGGTCCCTTCCAACCCAGGGCATTCTACAATTCTCTGATTCCATGATTTTTCCCCAAACAGAATCACATCAAATGCAATTCCTCATTCTTTACCTATTATCTTTAAAAGAAAATAAAATCCCCAAAAAGTACCTTTCCTCAGAGAAATAATTAAAGAGTTACTGAAACTGAATGTACCTCTCAAATTTGGTTCAAAACAACTTTAATTATTTCTCAGAAACAACTGCATTTCTTTCTCTTGTAGTAATCAGTTTGGTCTACCAGTCCACATACACTTATGCTGAAAACACAAATAAAGGGTAGATTTACTGCATGTGTTCATCTTTGAAGACTGTTTTCTGGCCCCCTCAAGAAATGGTATCTTTCACATTCTGCAAGTACATTTGCAGTATAATTACTTGGAAAAATTAGTCATTATTATTGGAAATTACAAAATATATGTCAGTTTCTATTCAAACTGAATCGTGGTATGATGAGCATATAGCTACCTCTGAAATAAGTGACATTATTTTAATTTATTGAACAGAAAAATTCATGTTTGAGGAAGAACAGTAAATAAAGCTGGGATCTAAATATTCCGGCAAAAATATTATTTTATATAAATGCTACCTTCATTCTATAATCTCAGGATTTTAAGGAATGGATATTGACTATGCAAGTGTCTGTCCTCACATGTATTCAGGATAATCCTCTGCTCTAACATATGGTGAATAAGTTGCCTTTAGATAATTTAAATCACTGGCTTTACAAGTAGGCAGATAATTGTTAGACATTTTCCCAAATGCAGCCATCTTTTGTGTTTGATAAAAAATATTGATTTTATAGAGAGTGTTGGGAGCAGAGCTCTGTAAACTGTCCAAGTAAATGGGATACTGGGTGCTGAGACTCCAAACTGAAAATAGATCAGAAGGACATTCATTTGGTTTTCAGGAGAGCATTATGAATCAAATGAGAGAAAAGACCTTCCTCTCCCTTTCCCTCAATTTATTGGCAGACTGTAGCTCCAGTTGAAAGATGTGTGGGTTGCCTTGGCCCCTAGTTGTGTGTAAAGGAGGTGTTAAAGGACTGCCTGGCAGAGGAAATGGCTGAGAATGATAAGGGGTGAGGCCCAGTTCAGTCCAGATGTGCTGGGATCCTAGTGAGGCTATTCCAGGTCTGCAGAGGGCAGATGGATCAAGTCATACAGCAGAGTGCACTCAAGCACATCAGAGACCTGCTTGAAGTAGCTAAATAAAGATGTGGACTTGCTGAAGGTTGAGTATTACAGTAGAGTGTAATAGAAGGTGGTCATCATCTTTACAGGATATATGAGCATCCTGAGACCACAAGTGCAGCCCATTAATTCCAAAGCCAGCATGAATAACTACCTGCAAAAAAGTAAAGCTCTTCACTTCAGAGACATATTCATAACCTGTAGTAAAAAGATCAATGGTTTTGATTTTTCTTGTGCTATTTTCTTATTTTTTTAATGCAGTCTTTTGAGAGAATTATCATGTAATATTGAAATAATTAAACTGGAGGTTGTATTTGTGGCAATAATAGGAGATTTATGAGACAATTTAGGACATTGAATTTGCCCTTGAAGTTTGGTCATCCCACCAAAGCTATGAGGAGCTCTGAAAAGGATTAGGGATAATATGACCTTCAGAAGTCTCCTGTTGCTTCTGTAAAGAGGCAGAAGTCTCTCTCAGGTTTGTCATTTTTATATAACAGATGGTGTAGAAACTACAGATATGCTTGAATGTTTAAAATAGTCCCTCAGGTTATATCATACATGAAACACTAATTTTTGATATTCCATTAGTTCTTTAAGAATTGCTGTAAGGGAGTGCCCAATCCCTCACAGTAGCCAGCACCAGACGCTTCAGGGTAAGATGCAAGAGTGTCTGATCTGAACAACTGCAGAATAAAGTGCTCAAAAGAAAAAAAAATTTTTGGTTTTTATGTGCTGGGTTTTTTTTTTCCTCAACAGAATTTTGCTCTCCAATGCTTTGCCTATCCTCTAGGCACTGCCTCCTTATCAGCAGTAACAACAAAAGACTATCCTTGTATACAGGACATACTTATCTGAACAACAGCTGGATTTTTCAGGCCAAAGGGTTACATTTTTATCCAATGGAAGCACTGAGCCTTGAGCTGTCTCTGTAAGATAACGAATTATCAAAAGACAGTGTGTTTGACTTGAAGAATTTTTAGAATCTTAAGTTCACTAATCATTGCCATCTAAAGTATGCTGCATGTAATGACCTACGGATGTGCCAGAAGGTATATTTCTTAATCCAAGATAGTTCTAGTACTGAGCTGCCATGAGAAAGAAATTTCAAGGTCTGAAGTCTTATAAAGTTTTTTGTTGCTGACTGGTATACTACTGTTAGTTTTGGTTTTCAGACTTAAAATTTTTCTGAAAAGTCCTTTTTTCCTCTTAGTAATTGCAAGATACTGTGAGAAATGCCTCATCAGTTTCTGAATATTTTCCTAAACTTCTGAGCTATGTACTGCCCTGGGACAGTATGTTTCACACCTGTGTTATGTGACAGAAACAGTACTTTGTGCACATTAACTCCTGGTAATAAACACCATTTTAAGGATTGAATATTTCAGTTAGTAGTGTGAACAATTTATTATCCCACAGCTGTGGAACACATATTGCTGAAACCTGGAGATGTGTTTCCTGATGTTTTCTTAATTACAATTTGAATTTTTTACAGCAACCCCTTAGGAGAAATGGAAGTTGAAGAATAAAATTTCCCTTTAATTTCCCGAAAGAGAAGTTCCTTGACAGAAATCTACTGCAACAATTTTTGTACTAAAGATGAATGCAGTGCAATAATTTAGAGTAAGGCTATAAAGCCATACAAGGTGCAAAGTTTTACATTGAGCATCCATACTGCTATGGCCAACTTGGGCATTTCTCAACTTCCACTCCTTCCCTCATTTTCCCAGGTGTTTTCAGATTCCTGCCAAAGCACTGCTCCTGGCTAGGCTCCTATCCCTATTGTAATCTAACCATACCCCTAGAAGGAGCTGTTCTCACAAAGGTGGAAGTGGGATGTATGCTTGGCGGTGCAAGAAGAGAAAGAGTAGACAATGGAAATGGATTTTTGGCATTTGTCAATAGTTTTATCTGAAGCTGACTGTAAAATTGCTGGATCTAGTACTTCAGTCCTTCCCATCCTCTCACTGGTGCCAAAACAGCTGTTCACACAATGAACCAAGACAAGAGGTGTTCTGGGGCCCTGGATCTATCCCTAAATAAAATGTTTGGTTCTCTGCTCACCCTAAAGAGATTAATTTGTTAATCCAAGTGACTATGGAGCCACACAAATATATATGCTGGCGCAACATGGAGAGAAACTTGACATTGGAAGTGATTCAGGAAAAAGCAGGAGTATGGTCTCCTAGGAAAGAATGTCTCATACATCCTCCACTTCAGATGAACTAGTGAATATTCATCTCCATGGGCAGTACTGCTAATTTCAGAAGACTGGCCACAGAGTAAGCAATTTGCAGTGTAACCCTTGGTTTCTCTACAGTAATTTATCCTTAATTCCACCCCTTGTTTCTGTTGCCTCACAGATTTCTATGTGTGCATTGTTGCCAATGTGTTACTCATTTGCATTGGCACAATGAGAAGGGTTTGTTGTTAGGGTTTTTTTTCATTATTATTTTTGTAGAAAGAACTTTTAACATAGTTAAAAATTTGGTCCTGTGAGGTGCTGGGTCCTGTGAACTGCTGTGTCTCAGAGGCTCACTAATTTCATTTGGAGTGGAGTCTGCTGTGCTTCTCTCAGGGCACTCAGCCTCTTAAAGGATTAGACCATTTTGTAATGCCATCCATTTGTGTCAATATTTTATCAGTAATACAGAGATTATGCATGAGGTTGTCTCTTAGCCTGATTAACTGCTGTACTGGAAAGGGATATTGCATCTTTATGTCCTTAATAATCTGGAATTCAGTTTGATTTACACAGTATTAAACCACACAGAATAAACAAAGACACTCAAAATTCTGAGAATTAATGTTGTCTGGATATCCTCTACTCATGCAATAGATACAATGTACCTTTGGGGGGCTGCTGGAGTGGGTGTCTGACAGGGCAGACGGGAGTAGGACAGAAGTTCCCCTCCAGTAGACCAGATGTGTACCCAGGATCTTGAGATATTCTGTTCCCCTACCAAGTACTCTGGATGAGCCAGAAAGTCAAATGGGGAGAACAGAAGGAGAAACACAGTTGCTGCTTATGGCTACTGCACTCTTCTGTGAAGAGAGATGGAAATTTTGATCTTGAGGAGCTGGAAAGGATCATTCCTTTTTTTAAGGCTATGTTGTCAAGCAGAGAAGGAAAGATGTGCAGCTATCTATTCCTTCAAAGAACAGGCTAGTTCTTTGAAATGACAGAAACACAAAGAGGTGACATACTATAGAATAAATTCTGTCATTGGTTTTTGCATATTGAAATAATATCTACATTTGATGTGACATGAAATCACTGACAATCTTTTCCCACCAGGGAATGGTTTCTTCTGCTTTTTTGTGTCTTAGTATTCATTCTTGTGTTTTTGTTTTCCCTGTCCTTCTATTCTCCCTGATACTCCTCCCTCCTTTTTTCCCCCAGACCTTCCCTTTGCAACACTGCATTCTCCAGTGCCCCTGCCTTGATATTACTCCTTTCCCAGCCACCATTCATCCTCACTGGAGGAGCTGCCTGGTTTTCCTTTTTACTCCTTTTTCAAAACCCTTTGCCAGGAGGTACTGGAGCTGTGACCGACATGTGGTGACCCTGCTCAGACTGCTCCCAAAATGACTGTAGAGCAGTGCTGCCTGGAGAGATCCCAAAGTGACAGCAGTACTGCCTGGGGAGATCCCGAAGTGACAGCAGTGCAGTCCTGCCTGGAGAGATCCCATAGTGACAGTACAGCAGTCCTGCCTGGAGAGATCCCAAGGTGACAGCAGTGCAGTTCTGCCTGGAGGGAACCTCTGTGCTGAGTGGATGGAGTGACCTGGCTGTGCAGGGGACGCAATGGGCAGCAAGACAGAACAAAGGGTGGGAGTTGCAGTCCACAGGGTAACTCCAAATGGAATTTGATGTTGGTTCACAAGAAGAGTTGGAAAAAGTATTTCTGACTCACTTTGAGGAACAAAATGTAGCAGAACAACTCGGGCAGCACAAGCTGGGGCACGCGTGCCTTGGGGCAGTGTTCCACCCTGATCAGAAGACATAGGAGCATTTTGTATGGGATAGAAAAGTGGAAAATGTTGCAATATGTTTTGGTGAGAAAGAGAATACATCTTGAAGAGCAGAAAAGTATAGATAACAGAGAACTAGTAGATATAGCCATTTCTGAGCTTTAATATATTTTAATCATGGACTATAGAATAAACTGCATGTTTACTCCTAGATTTCACATTATTTACTGTTTCTTCATTGAGCACAGCAAATAGTAGAGCAACTTCCACAGAAGACAATATAATCTGATTTATAATGATTGTGTATTTTAATATAACTTTATTTTCTTGTATGATCCATTTCTAGCTCCAGTAATGTCAGTTTATGATGCTGTTTTAAAGTAATCATAATGTCATTTACACTATCTCTTTTGGAATGTTTGCTGTCTTAGACATATGTCTGGTGACATTTAAATGAATATTTTATTTATGTGTGGTATGTACATAGGAAAAAACTGTAAAACAGATTTTTAATGTGCAAATAAATGTTATACTATGGCACTGATGGGAGGTATTTTCAAGGTTATACAATGCATTGATACCATCAGGGCAAACAGATTTTCAATATGGAACAATTTTATATCAGCATTTTTTCTAAAGAAAGATACATAAAATTGAATGCTATACGGTGTACACTATTTGAAGATAAGGAAGATTTCATAATATTCCATGTAAAAATAATCTACTGTATTCAGAGAAGGATTTGTGGATGCTCAGACATATTAAAACTCTGTTTCTTTTGAATATGAAAATGTTGAAACAGTAGAGGTGCTACTACTTTTGAGTAAGCCCTGAAAAATGCTGAAGACTTGCTGATCTCTCTTCACACTTTGAAATTCACAGTGTCTACCAGGATGTACTACTGTCAGTTCAAGGGGTGAAGTTTTCCAAAATGAGCCACTTAATTCTTCATCTTCACTGCAAGAAGATCTCACAGAGCAACACCCTAACTTTGGAAGGTTTGTGTTCCACGTAAAGAGATTAATTCAGAGTCAGTTCAATGGTAGGTGATTGCCTGGGTGAAATAAAAATGCACAATACAATAAATAGAAAGCATTTCTCCTTAGCACATGGATTGCTTATCAGGACATGGACATCTTGGGGTGGAAAAACCCTGCAATATTTACTGTCTGGGTTGCAGGATTCACAGGAACATGAGGTAGATGGGAGATACAGTGGTACCTGGGGGAGCACAGTGAAAAGGGAATGCTTCACCAAGGAGGTAAAACAGCTAATAGTGAGAGAGGAGTAAGATTTGTGAGGGCAAATGCAGTCTTTAATTAAAGTAATTGAGAGGTAGAACAATCTTTCTATCTAGATATCTATCAATATCTAGAGCAATACATATTTAATTTCAATCAGAAGAGCTATGTTACTTGGTCAAATATGAAAACAGGATGATTGTGGGAATCTATAAAGTAGAGGGTTTTAGCAAGGTGAGAAAAAGGCAGGCTTCAGTTGCAGCGGAATTGAGAACAGTGCTGAAACATCAGAAAAAATATTTAAGCGGTTGAGAAGATGTGAGGAATAGAACAATAGAGCTGTGTATTAATGCTTCAGAATAGCTTTCTAAGTTGCAAAAAGTTTCTCTAGCAAAGTTAAGCTCATGAATAGGGTTTTATGTGCTGTCTTCTTATAAATGAGCATTGTATTCGAAAATAAGCAAGCATTGTTTTAACCAAAGCTACGTGTGCTTATGTTGATTAGAGTCACTGTCAATATGCTTTTGCTTTGTGTAATTGGCTAAGACAAGTATTTAGTATGTTGTAACATTAACTTTCTTTAGCTTGCTGCTGAGATAGTGAGCTACTCGCATCTTAGCATGAACCAAATCATGTAATGAGACTGATGCTGAGAATAAACAGCTCAAAACGCATTCCTAGCAGCCCCGTCCTGTTCATGTCTGTATATAAATTGCCAGCGCACAGATGATCAGCACTTCTAAAGGGGATAGGGATTTCCTTAAGGGTATTAGTTAATTATAGAATTAAAAATTATTATTCAAAACTGATTTGATTATCTGTCCACTTTTTCTTAAAAACCCACTAAAGGCTTTCTAGTCCTTAAGCTTACCCCTCCCTTTGTATAATTAGAACTTTCTCCCAAGCTTGCTTGCCATGTAATGCATGGTGATTCTCTGGGTGTGAAAAACTCTGCTCAGTCTCCTGAACACCTTGGAAAATATTCTTATGGCTGTCTCTGGGACTGTAAAATCCATCCACTGGAAGACAGACCTCTACCCCTCACAAGTTTCCAGGTTTTGCTCAGGAAGAACCAGCTGCATTGTTCAGTGGGTAATTTGCACTACTTTGGGCTTTTCCAGTTATTCCTATTCTTTTTCCTCTTCTTTGTGAGGCTTTTTATCCAAAAGAAGCTTTCAGAAAGAGAATAGAGGCAATCCTTCCACTCGTCCTCTCAGCAACTGTCTTTAACAAAATACATAATAACTTGTAGAAATTGCATAAACAATTCATACAGACATACAATTCCTTGGTATTTCTAGAACATTAGTAGGATGAACTGTGCCATCATATATACTCATTCTAGGTAAGGACACAAAGACACAGTGTTCTGTCACTTAACACGTTGGAAAAATCCTAAAACAGAATCATACTTGATTATACTTTCCACTTATTTCATTAATACATTTATAATCCACAAAGTCCTTGTGGCTAACTGGAACAAAATTCCATTTCCACTTTTCCAAAAGAAAATGTCTTTTTCATTCAAATAATAAAAATTATTTTTCTTTCATTAGAATGAGAGATCTTTTAATGCTGTGAAAATATTTTGTTTCAATGTTTTGTAAAAACAAATAAAAGTTGATCACGGTTGATTCAAAGCTTCAGACTGCTTTATGCCATTTCCATGTGATGGCCCCACTACTGAAGTTTTGGCTCATCTGGTCTGTGAGCAGTGTTATTAAACACTGGGTTGTGGATTTTTCTGATTTCTTTTTTGTTTTAGTGAGGGAATCCATCCTGTATCTAAGCAATTTTCCCAAAAAAGCTTGTTAAGACAAATGGTTCTGATTTTAATGAGTTAGAACATCTGATGTAGAGGTTTTGTCAACAATTTTCCAAGAGCTAATTGTAATTTCATTCATGATTCAGATAGATTGCAGTTGTAATAGTTCCTTGTGTCCCTTCAGTTTAGCTGTCATGTTAAAGTGCCCTTCTCTCAGCTTCTTGCTTGTGAAGAACAGTGAGATTTGCATCTCTGTCATACACTAAATTCAGCTAAAAGAGACGCTGGGCAACACGTTGTTACTGGTCTTTGGTTTGTTTATGACAATCTGACAAGTCTCTTTGTAAAACACCAAATTGCACACAGTTCAAATATGCATAAAAGTAATTATTTGTTTTTTTTGGACTGCAAGTTCCCTCTGCATCCATGTTGCAGTAAGAGTACCATGAGATAGCTTTCTGAGTGCCCCTTTTGCCCATCAGCTCTGGGCCAAGTCAGCTGGCTACAGGCAAGAAAAGTCATTTTAGTTCCAAAATGCAAACATTTTTCAAAATGTCATCCAGTGCCAAAAAAAAATAATACTTGCAGAGATTGGGCAACTACTCCATTTTCAATCTCTATTACTTTAGCCATTCGTTTGGAATAGACCTATTATGGCAGGTCATATTACAATGTCAGCTATTTTAAACTCACTATAGTGAAGAGTTGACAGCATTTTATTGGAAGTGTTTTCTGTAATACCTGCAAGATCCTTTTTTCTGTCCATGAATATTATTTCTTAATAAACTACTCATTAGTGCTTTATCAATCTTTTGTTCTCAGAGCATGACATAATGTGTTGAATGTAAGCTTTGAAAAATTTAAATGCAAAAGAAAACTATTAATACTTACAGGAGTAAGAAGGATTGCTGGCTATTTCAAATGTATAACATAGATCTTTTATAATTTCAAAAAAGTCTTTGTCACTCCCTCTTGTAACCTTGTAGTCAAAACGTATCTATAAGTGTAACTATAATTGCTTTTCATACATGTTAAGAAGTAAGACTAAACAGAAACAAAAAGATTTAATAGCAAGAGAAATTATGTCATTGCATGAATGACATCTGTTCCCATTTTTTTCTTATTTGACAATCCATAACAGGAAATGAGAAATGCTTCTGGATGTCAAGTCTTGAAATCTGAGTTCAGAAACGCTACGATAGTGAAGCAAATCAGTAGAAGTGTTTGTGAGCTGGTACACACTGACTGCATAAATTAAAGCAGAGACCAAAATGTTTCACCTTCTTATGCATCCCTTAGTAATCTACAATCTATGCAAGTGATGAATTGGCAATCTTTTTCTTTGTAGTATTTAGGATCCTAGAAATTGAGTCAGAAGCTTCTACAACTTCTCTAAAAGAGGTCCTGTGAAAATATTATGCATCAAAACTTCACTTATTAGACTGCAAGAGAAACATTTACATGCACACAACGTTTCTCTGGCATGAAGGAAGCATAAACAACATGATATTATTATTCAGTACTGTAAACTCTTCCATGTCCTCTGGACCTCCAAAACACACATTGAAGACACATTGATGGCTGGATATAATTTTACTTGTCTGCTTTGCTTGAGGGTCACATAGCATTGAATTGAAATTTAGACAGTGAGCTTCTTGATCTTTAGTTTTATTCATGGACAAGATATCCAGAGCAAATGGCCAGAATTTCTTTTTCTAGAAAAATTCCATCCATGTAATGAACAGTTTTATTCTCTGAGGTAAGAAAACTTAGAATTTGTGTCCCCCACTCCTTCCCCCTACCCCTCATCTACCTCTGAATCTGTACATGCTGTATATTTAACAGTGGAGTAATAATTAGGTTTCAGCAAAATTCATATGTAGTTTCTCTACGTTCATGATTCTGCAGGCTCAGACAGCTGTAGAGATACAGCAAAGCTGAAAAACTGCTTGCTCCTCTAAAATAGCAAAAGAAAAAATTACATGGACTTATTTCCAACACGACAAGCCATCTGCAATTTCCACAGCAGCTTTCCAACCAGAAAGTGGGTAGTAAATAAGCACATTGCAAATATCGACCGACACATGCAGTGAGTAATTACAGCATCAAGGTATCACTGATCTAAGTGGCCAAAGTTATTGTAGTTAACCCACAGGGCAAAAAGAGCCATGCCTTTCCATTAACACTGCTTGGTACATTATCTGGTTACATTTAGAAACATGACCCCGGTTAGATCTGGGATCTGTCCCATTTGTTGCAGTTCATCTGAGATATAATGTTCTTTCTGCTACATTGACCTATTAAAAACCATTTTGTTACCTAAGTTTTGTCACCTCAGATGTGTCCTTGCTGTGGTCTGAGCTCATCATTGCACAGTTTTTGCCCTGGGCATTTTGGTTATGGGAGATACTGTACCTCAGCTACAGGGGGATAAAATTTTATCTCTTTTGTTTTCTTTTCTTTCTTACTTGTGAAGATGTTAAGTTGTTGAAATTTTAAGAAACAGGCACACAGAAATTTTGTTTCTTATCTCTACTTGTTCAGATTCCTTCTTTTCTATCATATGCATTGAAAGGTACACAATGGGTTGCTTTGTTTTTCTTCTCTTTAGAGGAAAATAAGAACTTGCTCTTCTAGAAATACATCTGAATTTCCAAATAGTTTTGTAACTCTCATTAGGTTTTCTTCTTTAGCAAATTGCCCATTTGCTGGGTTTTTTCTGCAATAAAAGGTAACCATCACTGTTGATCCTAAGAGATGTAAAATGAAAACAGAGTTTGGAAGTAGGATCGTAATTCTGTTTTGGGTTCTAGTTTTGCATATATTTTCTTTTCTTTGTGAAAAATTCCATAGGTCTCACAGATCAGAAAAATTAAGAAAACAATCCTGGATTACACCAAATAAATTTGAATAGGTTAGAGAGAGATCACATTAATAAAACCTTTAAAAGGTAGTGTAGATATGAAAGCTTACTGAATGGTTTGCTATTGCCATATACCTTTGCAAGAAAATTAAATATGTTGGCAGCTGGAATAACATATTTGGCAGATATTTGGCCCACGTCTGAACTATTACATAAAATGCAGGCAAGTTAAAATTGAGCTTTCCTCTGTGGTTTGCATTTTGTTAGATATAGAAGATAGATTCTGTGGGAAAACTGTATGTCTCTCAGATTCAACTCTAGTACCATTTTTATTCTGCCCTTCATAGAGTAGGTGTATTAACAGAGTTTTTGAGAAAAAGATAGTGATAGTCAAAGAAGAATTAATTATTTTTTTTTATTTCTTGCAATAATTTTTTCATCATTGTTCATTTTGAACACATTATGTAAAAGAGAATGAGAAAAAACATATATAATACATATTATATATATAAATAAATATATATTTATATAATAAGTATATATAGTAAGAATTAAAAAGAGTGCACACTCTGGTTAGCCTACTGCCAAACATGTAAGATCATGCATTAACATACAAATAAACTTACAAATAATTACAGTAGGAAACAAAGTTTGTTTTCAAACATGTTCCATGCATATGGACAACCACTATGAAAAAGTTTTAAGTTTAGATTAAGATTTTTTTGGGGGAAGAAACATTAATGGCTATGCTTTGGAAAAATTGCTATCTTTGGCTGCAGGAATTTTCTTAGTTCTGCTGGTTTGGGCTGGGATAGAGTCAAATTTCTTCATAGTAGCTGGTATGGGGCTGTGTTTTGGTTTTGTGCTGAAAACAGTCTTGTTAACACAGAAATGTTTTTGTGACTCCTGAGCAGGACTTACACAGAGTCAAGGACTTTTCTGCTCCTCACCTGACCCTACCAGTGAGGAGGCTGTGGGTGTATAAGTGGAGGAGTTTATTGCAATGTTAAACATTATAAAATGGTCCAAAGGGACCAGGGTGGAGATTGCAATGGAAATACCTTTAAATTGTTCTAATCCATTATTTGAGTTGCATGTTACAGGTATTACTATAGCAGGAACCACCTGAATTGATGGAGAAGCCTTACAAGAAGCAGTGCAAGTACAGCAATGACTGGAGCTGAGCTGCCTGGGGTGACCAGGAATGTCACACAGCAGCTCCTGTCTCCTGTCCCAAATGACCACCAGAACAGATGGAGCCCCAAGTCTTGGACCAAATTAATTTAGTGGATACTTTGTGGATATTTGTGGACATGTTACAGATGTTTTACAGTGGTGGTCCATAAACTAGAGGAATGGCTGGTGTGGAGGCTTCTGCTTGGGGACTGGCCAGGCTTAAGTTGCTTAGTCACTTCCACTTGCATCACTTGACTTTCTCATGTTTTATTTCTTATTTCTCTCTCTTATGTTCCTTTGCATCATAAATTGTTATTAATATTATTAATGATAATAATATTTATAACGATTATTTCTTTGATGTCACTATTGGAGTTAATCTTATTATTATTTTAGTTCTGTTACTAAAACATTCTTATCTCAACCTGTGAAGTTTCTTACATTTACCCTTTCAATTCTCTTTTCCCAGTCTGGTTGGAGAGGGAGGGTTGAACAGCTGTGTGGTGTTATTGACACCTGGGGTTGAACCATAACATTGCTAAATGCCTGACAGTAGCAGTTATGTAGAAGAATTTCTATTTTTTTTAATAAGTAACAATCCACTTAATTTTTATTACTTTAAACATCTTTTAAAATAAGGATTGTGCATGTATTTTCAAGGGATTTTTATTAAGTTTTGTAGAAACTGTAAGGAATACCAAACTATGATTCCAAGCGGCAAAATGAGCACTTTTTTTTAAGCTTTTGATCAGTTTTAAAAAATACATGCAATTTCTCACTGGAAGAAGAAAATATGCCTAACATTTTTAAGATCCCCTTTATGTCCACAGCTTAACGTTCTCTAAAAGAAAATTCTTGAACCTAGTGCTGTCTGTACAGTTAAATGCAGATACTAACATGCATTCATATTCAGGTATAGAGTTTATTGAAAATTTTCTCATATTTTTAGTAGATTATTCTAAAATAGTTATTGAATGTAGATTTTTAAGTGAGTTACCAGTATATGTATATGCAGCGGCAAGATCCAGTATATTGGACAGCCATAGCAAATATGCACACAGATGGGCAATTAGAGCTGTAGAACATCATCCAAAGACTGTAGAAGGAAAAAGAAATCTTTGGACTGACATTAATGGGTGTTGGATGAAACATCCAGCTAAATATTCAGAGAGGCAAAGTTAACATTCCTAGAGCACAAATACTGCCCAGTTATGTTAAACAATTTACCAAAATTTTGCAGAGTGGTCTCACATAAATTAAATCAAAGTTTGTCTGGAATCAGTGCTGAATTAGCAAATCTGAATGGTTTGGACAACGCAGCCTACACAGTGCTGGTCACTTGGATCTAGGATGTCTGGCCTGTGTTCTGCTTTGACTCATGAGAATTTCACTGAGAAGAATGCAATAATAATACCAGGTTTGGAGCCTTCTGAAAATGGAGTGTTACTTTGTATTGTAACCATCTCAACTATGACAAAATATGAGCTTTTAGGGTTTGAGGTTTGTGTATTTTGAATCCGAGGCTGTTTTTTGGTGACAAAAAAGACATAGGACAGAAACTGGACAGTTCACTTGTCTCTCTGCCACAACCTCACTGCAGCACTCTAGGAGAAGTTGTTTTCCAGCTAAAGATGACGAAAGGCTGTGATAATGTCGTGTCAGCCTAGTTAAACAAAAAACAGAGAAGGGAAATAGAAATGAGGAGGAATTATGCAGGGAAATAAAAAGACATAGGGAGCCTAACAGGAGGTATATATGCTTCAGTTGGTGCCGAAGTTCAGAGTTCAGCCCAAGGCTATGTAAACAAGGGGAGTGCAATAGACCAAAGCTGGAGAATCTAAAGATGTTTTTGCATTACTACAGGAGAGATGTTAAATTGATTAATCAGTTGGAAATGAAAAGCTGACATAACTTTGAGACTACTGGACTATAATTACTCTAAATTGGTGTCTCTAGACTTTTTTCAATTATCAGCTCATGTTGAAATAATGAATAACCATTCATAACTTTCTCCAACCTTTAGGCTTAGACTTCTTTTATGGTTGGTTTCTGCCTGAAGGTGAATTTATCCATTCATGGAGGAAAGGTTATTTAGCATGGATGAAGTGAGAGACCACTCTAGACATTATGAATAATAGACATATGAGATAGTGATTTTCATATTAGTGTTATATCCGACCTACATTCTAGTTTTACATAAAATTGTCAACATGCTCTGGGTCATAAGCCAATCAATCATCACCTACTTGTCTAAAATATTCCGTCTTCGTGGAGCTGTGTGGCTTCTGCAGATTCTAAGACATACTGCAGTTTTCTTTGGCATCAGAGCTAAATTGATCAGTGAGGCTTTCGACCGGTGTTAAGAATCAAAATATATTTGTATTGAACCTTGGGCATGGGATTACATTTAGGCTCTAATGATACAGGGCTAGGAATATCTCCTATTTGCAGCTTCCCAACACGTATGGTGTGTGTAGACTCGTGAGAATCTCTCTACACAGATTCTCATATTTAGTTATTCTGCAATCAGCAAATCCTCATCGCTAATGAATATACCTCATTTACATTAAAAACACATTTTAGTCTCTGATCATCATCTGTCTTTCAATTCTGAGTTAACCATTAATTATGAGAGAAACTTAAAAGTTATGTATTTTGGTTTCATTTAAATCAGGGGGAAAAATATATATCACAGCGCCCTTAACAGTGCTTTAAATAGGGAGCTAGGAAAAAAGAACACATTTTGTTGGAGATTTTCTTTTGTCTAATTCAAGAGTGTACCACAGCTGCTGTCCCTCTGATGTCCACATATACAACACATTTTCTAGGAGAGAATAGCACTAAAAAGGGATGATGGGGACAGAATAGATGGGCAGAGCAGAATTTTTCACATAAATAGGAGAAATTCTAGACCATTATTTTTCACAGGAAGGCCACAGACAAGCTCAAGCCCCTTTCTCTTAACTCTTTTCATTGGGAACTCCTACTGAAATACACTATGAATTTCTCTAAAATTATTTCCTGCTTGAGACAGGATTTAGGCTGCCCTTTTCAAGAACCACTTTCAGAGATGGCTTGAGTAAGGGTAGCAGTGCTGGCAGGGAGCAGAATCAGAGGGACTTTCTCATAAATACTTATTTTAGGGTGATTTAGTCACCTTTATTTACAAAACTAAGAGAGTGGAAGGAGAAAAATGACAAGGAAGCACAGTTTCAAATGGAAATAAAAATCAAGAAGAGAAAAAATCAGATCATCATGTACTGCAAAAAAAGATGAATTAGAATGCCAACTTTCTTTTTGCACTTTGAACTCTCAGCACAGTGAACTGTTTGTTACATTATTAAGCTGTCTGACAAACCCTTTGAAGAAACTCAGAAGATGAAGTCAGAAAATAAAGGGAATACATTTGAAAATGTCACTATTATTGAGGACTTGACAGTTATATGTAATGGAGTATTTCCAGTGTATTTAGAATTGTTTTCTCTTCTCAAAAGTGGTCTGCACTTTTTGTTATCATACTATTTCTATTTTTTAAACATAGATGTTAATGAAAAACGGTATTTTAAAGAGGTCTGACTTAAAAAACAGCAAGATTGCTCTGTAGTAAGAAACCTCTCTTCAGAGTTTCTATCCCTCTCAGGTAGCATCTAGCTCCTAAGCAGCAAATTTTCATGGTGTAACTTTGCTGTCCTGCCCTCATGTCTTCTGTATGTGTTAATATATTTCAGTCAAATAGGACAAAAGTTTAAAAGCTGCAGAGTGGCGCAGTTTCTTCCAGCTTTGTGAGAGGAGGTAAACAAAGGGGAAGATCATGTGTGATGCCATCCTTATTAGAGAGTGGGAAATTCCAAGTGTCCACAAACCCAAACTTCATCAACTCAGTTGCAATATTTTTAGAGAATTATTGATGAATACATAATAACTGAAGAAAGGATAGGTTTTATGTGAATCAATAACCTTGATAAGAGTGAGACCTTTGGCCATACACTGCCTCTCACTAAAATATTTCCTGTTTATTTTATTCCTATTCATTTTATTTGGGAAACAGTTTAACAATACCAGGAAACTGTTTATGAGAGTCTTATGAGATCAAAATGATACTTACTCTTCTGATGCATCTTTTCGAGCTACAGTGACGTTTCTGACTCCCTCATTCTCTCTGTCTCTGAAGAGTAGTGTGCAGAACTGAATGTCTGCAAGCATTTCTACAGAAGAGCAGAAAACTTGCGAGCAGAGCTATCTTCACATCTTTATCTAAATAGTTCCTCAGAACACAGTCCTCACTAAGCACTGGAGAGGAAAGTTGCTTTATATATGAGTTCTGTAAATGTTAATGCACTCTGCTTCACCATGTTGTAATGCTGCTCCAGTTGATATGTATACCACCACAATCAGAGGCCAGATTGAATAGCTTTACTCTGATTCACAAGAAATTCATTTAATGATACTAATCTCAAAGTAAGGAACATAGTAGATGGTGATACAATCTAACAGTGAAGTTTCAATCTAAAGTACACGCTCACATAGCAAAGTCAATTTAGAGACATAGATCCCTCTGGAAATATGTAGTGCCCTCAGTGCTCTGAATTGGGCAAGAGATTCCTGTGACTGTCAAATTAACACCCCATCATGAAACATGTGTAAGCACTCTAAGTTTTGCAATGAATTTTCCTTCTGAGATTCTAGGGAACATAATTCACTAAAGCTGTAAGAATTTTCTTGAAAGACTGAACCACTCTCACAGCTACTGTGATGGAGAACAAGATCCGTTCTTCAATTTAAACTAATCTAAATATGTTTGACCCTTCTTTTTATGCTTTTTAGAATGGTCCACATCCATAAGAGGTTGTTTATATATTCAGATTAGTAAGCATTCAAAGCTCTCCAATGTCTTGAGGAAACAAGGAAAACCAGCACATCTTTGGAAGAGATTTTGAATTTTAAAATATACTCCCAAATCAAGTGTGTTTTATCACCACAAAAAATATTCTATCCCTGAGTTTATTTAATAAATTAAATTATCAGTTCTGTCAGCAAAATAGAAGACAAATGATGGAATGAAAGCCAAGTATAAAATAAAGGAGTCCAAAGCCCGGGATAGAGAGCAATGAAGTATATTTAAAATACAGTATATATAACTTTATATAGTATAAGGTGAAAAGTGTAACTACTCCTGGGTTTATTTTTTGTATTATGGAAATCAATACTGAGAAGATATGCCTTATATCTAGAGAGGAGAAACTGGTTTAATCATAGGGTTATGAAAGTTCCATGATTGTGCTGAATGTTAAGACTGTGCTACAGCACACTATGAATATTTTAGTGGTGTGTATCAGCATCATTACTTAGACGTGCTGTTCTCAAATGAGGCTTAAGAATTACTATTCTGGCTTGATGCAGGCTTTCACATGTGTGGAAGGTAAACACCAGATGATCATTTAGGTACACAGTGATGCTGCAATGCAAATATTTGAACAGACTGATAGAGTATAAAACAGCAAGGTAAATGTATTTTTTTCCTTAGATCAACCAGAAGTCTATTAAAGATTAATTTATCAATATAAACTAGCAAATACTGATGACAATACAAAGTAGACTACTAGTTGCTGTACAAATATTTTTATTACACATTAGTACTGAGCAATTAGCATAAAGATTTTTACTGTAACTACTCCACTCTCTCACGAGTGCTGTTATACCATCATGGAAGTGAATATAAAATCTAAACTTGATTCCTCCAACATGAGGCAACCAAACAGTTTATAGTGGAATGAGAAAGAGACATAAAAGTGAGTTTAAAAAACATTCTGTCTCGCAGTAAGTTTTATTAAAACATTGAAATGGCATTTGACTACACAGTGAATCAAGTTGTTGCAGATATGGAAACTGATTGATAGAAATACACTCTTTTAACCATAAAACTAACTCAAATCAATTATCTTGAAGTAGAAAGAGAATGTTGAGTATCTTGTTAAAGTAGATAAGATGCCATACACAAGTCAAAAGGCAACAGTGGCAATGATGTGAGGAAACTGGAATAAGGCTGTAAATCCATAGGAGGTAGAAAGCAGGGAAGAAAACATAAAATAAACCTGAGCTGAGTAATGAAGAAGTAAAGAATGGGTCTCATGTGTCATCTGTACAGTGTAAGATACTTCCTCCCCAAAATATATATTTATATATAAGCTGGAATATATGAGGCTGTGTTTGGGCAAAGAAAAGTTACAGCACTCTATATTACAGTTTTTCCTGTGGTTTTCTTCTTCCAGTTTGGCATCCCTGACACCTTAGAGAATGCAGCAGGTCAGGATTGTGAGGAGCTGTGCCTGAATTGCAGTCCCAATGGCAGTCCCTGCAGCGTGAGTGCTCCCAGGAGATTTCTCCTGAGGTGCTCTGGGGAATACATTTTCCTTCTCTCTCCTTCTCAAAATTAAAAGAAAACAATGTGCTTATTGCACAAGAGGATGTTCATATGGAGTCTCAGATTTTCCCAACGTGTGAGGGAAGCCAGTTACTTTTATTTTTTTGCTTTATTTTGTCCTGTGGACCTTAACAATGGGAATATGCATACTATGGCAGAGAAGAATCTGCTGCATCTCCAGGCTCTCATGAAGAAAGACTGAACCCTCAGCACGTTCTCTCAACTTTTCTTTTTTTCACCTGTAATTCTCTCCCTCCTTTAACTGACTGTATCTTTGTGGTATGAGCATTTTCTGTTTTATCTCTGTAAGTGCAGAAATATAGGCAGAAACTTACCCCAGCTCCTCAATTTTGTCAGCTCCATAGTTTCAAACTTCCTGTTGATGCAGAACCAAGATCTTGACAGTAATGCCAATTTGTCAGAACCATGGATGCATTTGGTCTCAGATAAAGCGTTCAGCAAACCAAGAAAACCACAGCAGATTTTTTTTTTTTTTGGTGGGGAGGGGGTCTGGTGTAGATGTTGTTTTCAGTTTTGTTGTCTGGAAAAACAGCTGATTTCCCAATGCAAAGGGTGGTGCTCCTGCTTTCAGGGCTAATGGCTCAGTCAGCCACCTGTAAAACTATCTGTGAAAAAGGAAAAATTGCATATCAATATTATTTCAAAACTTTAATTCTCTACTAGTTTTAAGATATCTTTTTCATATTAAAATTTCAGAAACTGATGCTAAAAGAAATCTATAGATCAGGACTAAGAGTCCTCCTCTCTCTATTCCATGAAATGTTTAAATACCCTTTTCATTCCTCAAAGGCATATTTTTGAATAGTTGAATTTTATTTAATTTTATTTATGCTGGTAAATCTCAGGCCCTACTTATAAGTATTGTCTAACCTTTCCCTGGTGAGTGTGTCAGCTTCTTGGTGAGACTGTGGCAGGGGGCGTTTGGTGGGGGAAAGGGGGTGAGCAAGGTGGAGAAGAGCCACAGGGACTGCATACAGCTCCTGATATAATAGAGGAGAAATTTAATTAAAATACACCTGCTGTATGTAATCTGCCAGAATTTAATTATACTAAGTGGCCAATTCTTATGGATGAGAACGGCTATTCTCCTTATTTTTGACTAAGTAAAGCACAATAATTCAAACCTGTCCATTGTCCTTTAAACATCAGAGCCTCACCATTTGTCACAGCCAGCTTTGGTAAAAGTCTTGTGTCAGAGCACACAGCATTGAAGGAGCTTGATTTAGACCCTTTGTTTTAAGGAGATTCTCACATCCTGACAGGCTAAACTAACGTCCATGTCTTGAAAACAGGATGAGTGAAAAGCCTGTTTGACTATTCTGAACATGTAATCAGTAACTTCCATAAAAGAAATCCAAGGATGAATTCATTATTTGACTTTTCCTTCCATAATGCCGCACACTTTTCTTACTTGTCTGTCTATTCCCCGGAGGTCTGCTGCCTCTGCTTTTTAGGTCAGGCTGTGCAAGTCTAGTGTTGCTTTTAACACTTTTGGTGCTTAAGATTACCCTTGGCTAAATTCAGTGTGGCAGTGATAATCAATGCATATGATAAACTCCAGTTTGGCAGATATGACAGATGCAGGAGTAAAGACCTTTAAAGCACAAAGGATAAGGAGTGAACAAGGACTGGATATTACTTTAAAGCATTGTTCGCAATCCTCTCCTTCTTAGTGATTTTTCTACCAAATCCTATTGACATCAAAACCAGGAATGAAAATCTTTGACCCATTTCAATGTTATTTTTATCTAGTATATCAGAAGATGAGAAAAACCAGAAAAGGTGGTGTGTAATAGAAGGTGGCACTAAAGGAGATACTGAAAAACCCCTTTGTAACCTGGTGATTGACATTACTTTACATATAAACTTACCTAGCATAATGCAGAATATGCTAATATATTTCCTCTACAGTTGAATAAGCACTTCTTCAGCAGGTTATGTACCTTTGAAAGTAACAAATATCAATTTAAATAGCTAACATTTATATCTGGAAAACAACTAGAGAAGAGAAAAATGCAGTTTAGCAGTGGTAATGTATTAATCAAGTACAAGTGAATTGTCAGGGCATCGCATATACAATGCTAATGAGGCAGAATACATCTTGCTGTAATACTGGTGGAGTCTAAATATCTTTTACATCAGCATATCAACTGTCACCCCACTCCAGTATGTATGTCTAGACAAACCTCGGTCCATAGGTAATGACTACTTTGCTCAGTCTCTTAATACCTGCTGGAAAAAGCTTAGCTGCTGGAAAAGGCTACGATGGAAGTAACTACTCCCTACATCTTCCGTGTCTCCTTGTAGCAGTGTAAATCTCTAAAAGTATTATGTACTTTAAAAATTTTTAAAAACCCAAACAACCCATTCAGATAATACAAATAATGAAGTTTTATATGGTTGTTGCCAGTTCCAGGTACGGTTCAAGTATCATATTCTTGTCTCCTGTTCCACCTTCAAACCTTTTAGGCCTGTCTAACTCAGGTTAGATTTACAGGCTTCCCTGGACAGTAATGCAAAGAAGTGGTTTATTTTCTTCCATAGAGTCTAGGTGTAGTATTTTCCATCCCACACAGAACTGAAATCTCCTTAGGATGACCGTTTATCCATTGAATGAATCTAAACCTCTTGCGTGCTAAATTATGTTTTTAATCAACTCTCCTTTGCTTAGCAATCCATGATTACTAACCACTCCTTGGCCTCACCAGCCAGTGCAACTCAAGGGCTAGATCTTGTCATTAAAAGTGACTAACAGTTACTGTTACACTCGTACTCAGTTCCACTCAGCAACTAATATATCTAAATTTAAATTTAAACTTCTTGATTTACAATGTTCTGATACCAGGAAAATCTCAGACTAATCTGGTCTCTAAGGATCCTTCAATGAGATGAACAGATAATAATGTAAAGAAGTGGAAACAAAATAATACACTCTAAATTAAATCTTGATACAAGCTCAGCTGTCTGCAAAACAAATCCTTTCTAAATCATATTATTTAGTTACTTTTGTGTTTTCTGTATAGTGGCATAATCCTAACACAAAGTACTCTGCAGTTGTTACTTTTGTTCAATTATTTCCCTACAGGCAAAAATCTGCCCGTAACAGGAAAGGCACCCAATGAATTCTCAAAGTAATCCTCATATGATGTATGTCTTTATTGCAATTAACAGCAAATTAAATCCCAAACTTGAGAAACAAAATGCAGTGCAAGAGGAGATCTCCATGCCCAAATCTCCCCTAGCATCCTCTCTTCATAGACTAGTCTCCAAAAGACCAGTTGGAGACATGAGGCTCTGTGGAGGAGTTAAACCAATATATTTACTGTGCAGGTGTCTAGCAGTCAAGGATTGCTAAGAAAGGAAGAAAACCCAGTCTTCGCTTTCATTTTCTTATTTTGACAAATATCTCCTTTAAGCTTCAGAAAACAGACAGAAAAAACAGGCTCACTACTTTTCAGTTGCAACATTTAAAAATTCATCTCCATATGATGCTGAAATTTCATTCAGAGAGTATATAAGATGATAAAATTTTAATGTGAAAACCCTAACTATGCATGTTAGGATTATGACAAGAAGATACTACAGCAGTTGCCGACATGATAGGGACATGCATGCTGATTATTATCTCCCTTTCCCCACTAGAATAGGGATTAGGGCCATTCTGGCAATCCCTTGTGTGACCAAGACTTAACTGTGAGGCTATGGGCAGATCTAGAAGTCAGATTTTTCTTCCTGTGTTCACTGGAATTTGAAAATGCAACTAGAAGCTTTGTTTTCAAGGGCACATTGCTGAGAAAACAGAAGCTTCAGGACAAACCCCAAAATGTTTGTTATAGGATTAATTTTATGCAAGGTTTTGATCATCTCTTGATTGTCTTAACTGAAATCAGACCTTTGATTAATGCAAACTGAATATTTTTAATATCTAATGCAAGGTTGAGAGGTGCTAGCAAAGCATGTCTTGCAGTCATTCTTAGAAGACGTGATTTGAAGTGTTCTACAATTGGCAGGCTACTTCTCCCAGTCCTGGTACTTCTTAGGTGTTCCCTTCTGCAGCCACCACAGAAACATTCCTGTCTGATTTGTGTGTGTCTGGGTACTCTCAGATGTTACTTTGTTCTGGTGCCTGACTTCCAGAGGGCATTCCTCAAGAATTCCTCTGAAAAGCGCAGAACCAGGCTGTCCCTATGCACCTAAGGATGGGTTAATGGGGAAAAAACCAGCCTGGCTGAAAAGAGAAATTTGGCTGGAACTCAGGGCAAATGGTGGCAGTTCATCACCTTTGAAAAAAGGGCCAGGTAACCTAGGAGGTCCTCAAGGTTGTCACAAGCTTGAGCAGAGAGAAAATTAGAAGGGCCAAAGGCCTCTTACAACCTTAATGATTCTATGATTGCACTGAACATATAAAACTATTGCTATACTTGTGCACAAAAAGGTAAACAGAATGCTTGCTGTTATGAGGACCAGGACTACAGAGAACATGCTAAGGACATCAGAGATTCCTTTGAATTGTGGGCCCTGAACTGAGTGACAAATATGGAGTTTTGTGAATCAGATACAGATGGTATCAGTCGCTCTGTGCAAGCAGCAGTTACCAGGTTTTTAATAGAGAGTGGGAAGGTGAATGCTGTACCTGAAAGTAAGTAGGGATGAATGAAACTCATAATGATAGAGAGAACTGTCTCTGAAGAAAGATTAGGTAGAATTTGACCCTGAGTAATAAATGATTGACAAAAATGTACAAATTTGAGTGGAATATGCCATTTGAAACTGTTTCTTTAATTCACTGCAGTACTTATTATTCATACTTCCTAACATTCAAAATAGCAACTTAATTTATAGCCTAATCTATATTAATAAAAACAGAATCTTTAAACAGTTCTTTTCTCTTCTCAGAAGAAAACTTTCATATGCCTTTATTATCAGTGATAGGAAATTTCATTTCCTGAGCTGGCCAGAAATCTCTGCTGAATTTTCTGCAGCTGATAACTTGAAACCATTCTTTTCACTACAATAAGCTTCTTCTTCATGTCTGAAGATTTTTTTTTGCCTGTGTTCACTTGTCTCCTGATGATTTATTTGATAGAAGATCCCCTTTGTTTCCTGAGCATATTTGGTACAATGCTCTTGCAGATTAGCTTTTGTAAAAGTGTATTTAAAAATTCAGTTTCCACAGAAAATAAAGCTTCCATCTATGAAGTTTATTAAAATAGTCTCCCTTCTCTCCTTCATCCAGAAAAAGAGGCTTTGACTGAGTTTTCAAGATTTTTGCTTTTATGTTACAGGGCCTGTGCTTTCCAAATGCAAGAAATTATTGATGATATTAAAAAAAGTCTAATAGTATTGCCTTCCCTTTGTCAATACATCTCTATGTCTCCCTATGCTTTGCATATTTATAATGCTTTACAAAATGTGATGAGAGAGTAATCTGAAATATATTCTTCTTCCTGCTGTATACAAAAACATCCAAACATATGTCTGAGGCAAACAACAGAAGAGTTTGGGCAAAGTAATAAGAAATTATCAGTTAGACTGATAGTGGTAATTATTTATTGAAGGAAAACCAGCATACAAATATTTTCCCAGAGTGATAATTCTGTGCATGCTCTTTTCCAGGGAAACTATATGTGCATATTCTCTCATATTCAGAGCAGATTTAGTCATCTTAAATGACAATTAAAATCAAAATATATTTTGAAATTGATTATTTGGTACTTAGGGCTGAAGATATAAGGCACACTGGAAATAACATTATTTGAAATACTTACATTATGAACATTTTTATGTTCTTCTTATCTATGGAAGAACTTTCATAGAAAGGAATAGTTTGATGGAGAACATGCATTTATAACTTCATATACAGTTGGACCCAATTATCATAAGGGTCTTTTCCAACGTAAATGGCTCTATAATTCTGTTCTATGGTTCTGTGTGCTTATGTCTTGGGTTTCAGACTCTTCATTTTAGCCTCCTAAAAGAATGAGAAAATTAGCCTGAGACATCTGTCTTCAAGTTGGAGCTGTTTAAGCTGTTGAAGTAGTCCTCTCAGAAAGGACTATTCAACTATGGAAAAGTAACAATAGTCCAACCCATATGCTTTCCAGCTCTGCAGAAAAGCAGCAAGAAAACCAGAATGGACTCTATCTTACAGTAAGAAAATCTTCTGAAGATACCCTCCCATTTTGCCATGGTGGATGGGAGGGTCTTTTACACCAGTTGTAGATAAGCTAAGAATTAGATAATGACTATTTTGGGAGATCCTTGCATCTCACATTAATTGAAGGGGTGAAAAAATCCCTGCTTGGCAATGTACAGCTGTGGCATCAAGGCTATATATATGAAGATGAGAAAGAATATATTTCCAAGATATTTGGATTACATTGAACATGACAAATACTTCATGTGGAGCTTTCAATTGGTTTTCTCTTTTAAAGATCAGCCTTGCTTTAACGCTTTGGACAGAAATTTTCCTTGTTCGCTTACATAAACCCTTTTACTGAACTGGAAATAAAAAGATCAATATTAAACCCTCTAGCCCCTGCTTTTTTAAATACCAGATTTTCAACTACAGAAAGAGAGCTGCAGCTCTCTTTTAACTGAAAAAATGGCAAATTATATATATAGGTAAGAAAAACTTTGCCATTTCTTGTTTATATCCTTAAAGATCAGTGTGGGCAATTAGCTAAGTGTCTGCAAGACATATACAATGGTTAATCACGTATAGGACATGATCTTTATTAATGTCTTGTTTGTGATATGACAGAGAAACCTGCCTTATCCAGGGCTTGAACTGACAGTATTTTCTTATAGGTATAAAAAAAAAAGCATTCTCCTCAGATTTTACAACTCAGTTCTACAGGAACTGAAGGCACATTCTTAAGTGAGCAGACTTTTAGCACAACAACAGCCCTTTACAAACTATTACATTCCCACTTATATAATGCGGCAAATTTTTCACTTTTTACCCAAACATTTTGTGAAAACACCTCATGAATGTGTAAAAGTTCCTTTTGGGCTAAGCAGAGCTAAGTAATTTCTTTTACAGTAATGGATGCCTTTATAATAGAATACAGAGAAGAGAACAGAAGGGTTTTTGCAACAATAGAAGTAAAACAAAATGTACCTATTGAGCCATTAAACAAGGGCATTTGGTGTCAAAACTGCTAAAAGCCTGAAATTACAATGGAAGCAACTAGTTATTTTATTTTAATTAATGTTTTTGAGAAAAACTTCCAGAAAAAAATACAGAGCTTAGTGAATAAGAAAAAATTTTCTGAATGTTTATGTATTAGTCTTTTGTCCATTATGTGGTAATGAATTTTCATTCTCCCTAAATAAAATCATTGTAATAGTGATACATCTTAAAATTTAGTTTAAAAAATTACAATATTTCAGTTACTATTTAATTTTCAGTTACGATTTAATTTTTCTCCCCCACCTTGAACAATTGAACAGGGTTCATACTAACTTTTATATAGATCTTTTATTTGATCATCTGTGCCTGACTTTTGTGGATTACATGTCTAGTCCAGGCTGTGGTCCAGATATCCAAACTCAACAAGCTGACATTTCTTTATATTTCCTGAAAATTAAGGATTTGTGAAATCTCTAAAACCATTTGAGAATTCTAGACCTATTCAGAAGCTCAAAAGTTATGCCCTTCCCAAAACTTGTCCTATTTTCACTCTTACACAAGGAAACTATGGAGCAATGCATTATACAGGCTCAAAAATTTGTTTCAACATCCGCTTGGCCTTGCTACCTTCCTAGCTTTGGTGTATTTTTAGGGTGCCTGGGCTTCCTGCAAATAACGGCAACTATCATTTAATATTGATAAATCTGTCAAAAATCTATATTTTGGTGTGCATTTCCCTTGTTCTCTTTCCTAGTATGATGCCTTTCCATGAAGGACTTTCCTGGGAAATTATTCTTATAATTTATATTAGTCTATCTTTTTTATTAAGGATGAGGAGCAGAAAAGAAATCCCCTCAAACACCATTACTCTGCTATGGAACATAACAAGGACCACATCCTGGCTCGCATTGTGCAGGGGAAGCTCTCCCAGCAGTGTCTCAGCTGCCCTCCTTTGGCAGGGAGAATGGCTATTGAGGGAGCTCCTGCAGCGCGGCATGTCCTCTCTTGGACCGCGCGCTGTTATTAGGCAAGGCAGCTCTGGAGAGGGAGAGCTGCACTCTGAAACTGGTGCAGGGCTAGGAGGGAGCAGAGAGAGAGATCCCTGGTGGAACTCTAACTTCTGTATGAGCACTAATGAGCCACGCTGTCTGTCCTTCTGCTCACCCACAGTGACTCTTCTCACAGAAAACAAACTCTATTCTTAAATCCAAGTGCTTAGGGATAATACACATACAAGTCAAACACTGACAGGCTTGTTTACTTTTTTCTTGTCTTCTGCATAGAATATCGTGTTCTGAAGTTCTGCTTTTGTGGCAAATTCAATAGAAGGTTTGGAGAAATGTGATTTTGGTTGAGTAACCAAAAGGGTGAAGTCATGAAGCACTTGATTGAAAAGGCTCCTTAAAGTGCCAACCTCTTTTAAAAAATGTCAAAAGAAGGAAAGTAGGTATGAGAGAAAAACAAAAAAGATACATAGCATTGAATTTCTGAGAGGGCAGTAGAAAATAATTTAAAATAATAATGTAAACTAAGGACAGGTAAATTAAACATTTAAATAATTCCCTTTCGAACATTATATGACTGGCAAAACATCTCACATAGTGAATGAAATTGTAACCATCTCAATGAGGATATCACTGAAAATGACAGTGATGAAGAATATGTACAGAATATTTGTACATATATGTGTGTATATATATATATATATGTACACATATGTGTACATACATCTTTGTATGTACAAAGGCATAATATACATTAATGACTTTCAAAAGTTGTTACATGTTATAGTGTAACATATTTGCTCTTTTTTGTACCTCTTCCACATTAACTCAGTCCTCAACTATGAATGTTAGAACAGCAATTTTATTCACGTGACATAAAACAATACTTAATTGTAAGACTGAAAAATTTTAAGGTTTTGCTTCTGCTGGCTCTTTTTACATAGATTATGTTCAATATTACCACATTTCTTTGTAACATTCAGTAACAGTTTTGGTTTTGGTTGCAAACTGTTTGTGTCCTTGTTCACAAATAGTTTTGGTTTCCTGAAACTGCTGAAAAAATTTACATTTTTTTTCCAATTCTACTTGCAGCACATCAGAAAAGTTTATTAAGGTTTTTTGCAGGGAGAATTTCATTAAAATTAACACAGTCATAATGGATTTTATGCAAGTTTATATGTTAGCCCTCTATTTCATTTCATAACAAGTTAGAATACCTTTTGACATTTTTTTCCTTTTTGTCACCATATAAAAATATTTTGAACTGTATGAATATCTAACCTGTACATTTGGCATTTTTTATATTCTTTTAGTGAAAAAGCACTTTAGAGTTTGTCTCATCTTGTCTTTCAACGTAGGCTTACTGTATCTCCATTTGTAGGCTCTCTACAACATATTGAATAATTTTTTTTTATGTTGCAATGGTTAAAAATGAATATATGCAATAATAAAAATCAATAAAATGAGAACTCTTAGTCACTTTTCCCGTATTTTAATCTTTCTGCAAAAAAAAAAGTTATTTTCCAATTTTTTTTTTAATACTTTTAAACCACTTGCTTCTGTTCTTGCTTTCATTCTCAGTCACTGCCATTGGTTTTTGTTCTCCTCTGGTTCCACCTTTGTTGTATTCCTTTTCAGGTTTCTCCATGTTCCAGCCTGTGAGTGACTCACTGTATCTTTGTCCCTGGAAGAAAAATTGTAAGGAGCATTGTATAAAACAAGCTGTCTGTCTTTGTAATGACCTATTTGCTTTCCTCTTCTCTGTTAAAGGGTATAAAAGGGTACTTTATTGAATTGAGTAACTTGGCTTAAGTAGTCTCTTTAGTAGACAAATTAGGATTTTCCTCATTTTCCCCTGCATTCTGCTGAGGATATTTTTCTGAAAAACTTTTCTAAAGAACTTCCTGAAAAAGTTCTGAGCTCAAGTTTGTTCTATAAAAGAGTACTCCAGTCCACACTTAGGAAGAATGTAATTACATCAGATTAGTACCTTTTCAGCTCACATTTCATTAGGAGCAGTCCCAGTTTTTAAGTACATTCACCATATCTTTCCAGTTATTTCGTTTGTGCTCCTTTATAGCTTATAGGTTTTTTTAGGAGATGTGAACATTTTCTGGTACATGGCTATTGCATATGTGCAAGACTGTTCAAATAATGAACTTCTGGAGATCTACTGATTATCTGAATTGATTGTGAAGATAACTGCCTAAATTTTGGGGGTTTTCTTTGAAAACTGAGCTGTTTGGTGACCAAGTCTTGGATGTTATATAAGCAAGAGGAGATTTTCTAAATAAAAGCTACAGGTTGTATTATATGCTTGTACCATAGAGGAATGGGAATGCTATATATTGTTTACTGTGATCCTCAGGGTAGTATATGGCACTGTTACAATACAGAAAACAGCTATTTTCCTCTAAAATTTGAGTAGAATCATAGGAGTGAAGAATTTTCTGGTATCTTATTCTCTAACCTTCATATAACACACTGGCTTGGATTAGAGGAAACACTCTCTGCTGTAAGTAACATTTACCAGAAGTTACTAAAACCTCATGAAAAAAACCCCTAGGACCAAACTAATGGAAAAGACATGTTGGTTGTAGCTTTCCAGAGCACAAGTGGCCATTTGTGCTGTTGTGTGAGAACTCTATTAGAAACATATTAAACAAGCCCCATCCCCAGAAAATCTGGATTTCTAGCAAACCTTAAAGCTGAACACTTGTGCTGCAGGTCACTAATGAATTGTGAAAATTGAAAACTTAGGAAACTATAACTCTATTCATTGTAGAAAAGTGCCTTTCCTTTTTTCCCCTGAACACAGGATTTAGCATAAGGATATGCAGTTAGAATATTCATAGAGAAATAACATTAATGTGATTGTTTGAAAAGCATGACTTGCCTTGAAAAAAGTCTATCCAACTTGTTCTCTCAGGAATCCTGCTGGAATATAGCTGATATAAAATCTTAAAGTACTAGGAAAAATCTCCATCAAGTCCACATTTATTCATATTGGGTAAAAGCCAGTACTAAAGGCAATGGAACTGTTATTCCAGAGCTGGATTTGGCCCAGATGTCCTGTTTACACATGTGAAAACCTATTAAATTTTTGGTGCTTGCAGTGGTATAATTTGAGCCCACGTCATTGTTCTTGTTGAGGATCTTAAATTGAGCTTAATGTAAAATTTGACCATTGTATTAATGTAGGGATAAATCCTATTCAGACAACATATAGTGTGTCAGTACTTCTGAGCAGGAAATCTTATAAGTGCATTACATTTTTATTATGTTCTGAGTTTGCAGATGGATGGATTCATGCACAGGGCTTAATGATTGGGTTAAAATCACAAATGTGTCAGAGTTGTAATATACTATTCTCTTATGTGTGAGTGTATGAGACAAGAGATACAGAAAGGATTTAGAGGAAAATGACAAGATGATGAAAAAAGATGATGCTAGAAAGACCTTTAATTTTGGTTTACTGAGGAAATCAGATTGTGAGAATGACAGTCATGTAGAATGAGTTTATGTTCATTCAGGGAGGTGAGGGTCAGAGCTTAGGCAAGAAACTGGCAGAGCAGACCATTTTGAAAATTCAGATCCTGGAGCTTGTTTGCAGTGTGGTTGACATGTTGGATTATTGTTCAAAGAGGAAATCAAGTTTATGATGTTCTGTTTTAGAAATGATAATGGAAACTGCATAATTACAATAACACATATAGAAAAAAAAATTACAATTTTAACCACTTCTATATACTGGTAATAGGGGGAAAATCCAGAGTTTCTTTGTTCAGTTTATGCTCATTGTGCAAACTTTTATTACACATAAAATAAGAATATATTATTCCTGTCTGCAGAGAATCTATCAAAGTTCTATTTTATCTGAGCAGGTTAGACTTAAGTGACACTTGATAAAGAAAACTTTGTGGAGCTTTCTCAGCTGAAACAAGACCAGGCAGGCTGTAAAGGTCTGAATATAATCCACAAATAGTAGAATATTTCTTTTCCTAACTTTCTGAACATAAACTTGAAAAAGATGATGGCTGTGGTGAAATTTCTTTTGGTGGGAAGTGCTTCTCTGACATGATATGGTTTTGCTATAAACAGACTTCTGCAAAAAGCTATTCGTGACTTGTTGGAAATAAATCCCTATTTTGTTCCTGGAGGTGGAACTGGCATGATATAAATGGCTGTGGAAGAAGTCCCTAAAAGGACACATCTTCCTGTAATGTAGACAAGACTGATGACCTCTGCTGACTTTCTGGTGGGAGCATCTGCTCTCACATCAGGGGCTCCTCATTACCTGTCCCCACACAGACCAGTAATGATTTTCAGAGGAAATGAAGCTCAGAACAAAAGTAATCTCCCAGAAATGAAACCATTAAGACTAGAGAGTGGTAATAACAGCAGATTTCAAGGAGATTAGAAAGATAAAACTCATTTAGAAATGAGCTGATTTTCACTGGAAGTGGTATTAGGAGAGAAGGTACCTCAGATTGTTTTAATCTGAAACTGAAGTTTTCTGTTTCCTCTCTTCCACTCTCCTCTGCAGAAATAACCCTCTGGGCAAGCAAATACTTTGACTCAGGGGAAGTTTGAGCATTGTTGAATACTGTAAATAATCATGTTTGTGTCACTTTGGAATTGATTTGAGACTAGTTCTCTCCCAAAATTCTGTCATGCCTCCCTGCTATCCTGGTTTTCTCATCCTGTTAGTTGTATTCTCCACTGCTACCATACTAGAGGAACTGGCTGCACAGAAACTCCTGCAGATGCAGATAATGGGAGCCATGCTAAAAGAAATTTCAATTCTTTCTTCAATACTTTTCTGCTAACAAATTGCTTTCCAAAGCAATATTCAGCTAACACATTTGTTTCATATGGTAGCTTTCTGAGCAGTGAGAGACTCCAACACATTTGTAAATGTTTTGTTGAGTCAGAACAACATCTATATCTTCTGAAAGCACTATGAGAATTCTTTCCTATAATTAGAATTTTTATATATAGTATTATTTTCAGAAAAATCTTGGAAGATTGTAATTTGTGACATTTTCCTAGTTTAAAGCAGTTTTGTAGATTGCTTCTCATTCTCCATATGTACAGTGAGAGTATTCTCTTCAAACAAGATAAATCTACTGCAAGTCTTGAAATGTCGGTCCTTTGTGGAAAAAAATTGCACCTGACAGTAGAGGTTATTTGTTCTTTGCAAAGAATTATATCTGACTCTGACTCATTAAATTATGTATGGTTCCTAATGTTTTTAAATGATTTTATTGATTTTCAATAATTAAGGTAATAATCTTTAAGGTAATAAGATTACCTAATAGGTATTTATTTGAAAGAATGTAATGGTCTAGTTTCTGAGTATGTACAGTACCATAGCTGAAGGTATAATGTGGCAAAATGAAGCAGTGCTTATTTTTTCTCTGATTTTATAATTTTAATGGGATAGAAAGAACTGAAATAATGAGGTTAAATTGGTTTAAAATTTGAAGAATCTATTATTTAATTGAATAGTCAGGTTTTCACATCATTAGGGAGAGTCATTCTCTCCCTTCTTTAAATCGGTGCTAGATTTTCATTCAATGTCTAAAAAATCATGTTGTATTTTGTAGTTGTCATCTATTAAACCTTCCTTATTTTTTAAAAAAAGTCTTAAGTTTATTTGAGTTACTTAGAGGTTAAAAGCATGTCTCATTGAAGTGCATAGCAAGAATTACATTGAAATCAATAGGCCTTTTACCAGATCTACTGTACTGCTAGATGAAATGAAACTTGGCTTCTGCCAACATTTTTCAATAGAAAAAAAAGTTATAAAAATGTTTTATTTATTTAATCATATAACCTGATTATTTTCTGCTCTGTTCCTCAGCTTGCTATATTTTTTCTACATTTGCGTCAATTTAATTTAATTTTTATACATTGATTTGAGGTGCAAAAGAATTTAAAAACACAAACTCTGTGTTTATTTTTTATATTCACATTTCATGTCTTTTTTCATATTCTCTTTGTAGCTATTCTTTCATTTTGTATCTTTTTCAAGCCACAGCTGATGCCAAATTAAGATATCAGGCATGGAGTATGTAAAATTTGAAATATTGGTTTAACAGTCACTTAAAAAAGACCTAAATTATACATTTGATTATTTTTTCTTCCTCTGCTTTTCAATACTAAAATCACTATGAATAAAAGAAGATTAGAAGTTTAGGTTTCATATAAACATTTTTGTACTGTGATACATTTGTTCTTGTCATAGGTATAAATCTGATTCTGGAGATCTTTTCTGTGAAACATCAGTTTGTATCAGAAAATAAACTGCTGGTATGTTTTATTTTAACAAACATAAAGAACACCCTTCTCCCTGTTCTTATTTTATAAAACAAGCAAACTCTGATGTTGGGGTATTTTCATTTGAAGTTCTTGCAATGGATGGGATGGTTTGCAGCAGCCAACCTTTAACCAGTGCACCCCACTGTTTACAGAGAATGCATTGTTTAGAGTGGTTTCAGTTTAACTGTGGTTTCAACACTGCATTGGAGTTAGAAAACATATTGGCATGAGAATGACTGTGGTTTGAATACAGCTTTAGCCTGAATGCCTGCAATTACAGAAGCTCCCTGGACTCAGAACAATCACCGAGGGAACACAATTCCACTGCAGACTGAATTAGTAGACATCAGGTATCAGGCACAGAATTGCAATTCCAAAATGGATTCTATTCAGAAGAACTGTGAACACTTTTATTTTATTTTTCATTTCAGGAAAACTAAAAACTCAAAACATTCAAATAAATTTTGGTGTGTTGAAAATATTTGTATGAAAACATGGAAGTTGTTGAAAAAGTTTTCTTTCGATAAATGCATATGTCAAAGCCTAAAAATATTTTAAAAACCCCAAATAATTAAGTTAATTGGTGTAATTTACCTCTGAGCATGTATGTGTATGTGTGTACCTGTACATGCATATATATGTGTACGGGGGTTTGGGCTGGTCCATCCCACCTCAACTCTTCTATCTCTGTGGTTTTTTTTCTCCCACTACTGTTTTTCCTAGTATTCAGAGGAATGTTTCACATGAAAGGCCACTTTTTCCAAGAATAATAGATAAAGGGATATGAAATAAACAACGTTTGCTAACAGATAATGTTATTTCCAGATTTTTCTGCTTGCATCTTATCCATAATATTAACAAATTTAAACAATTCATCAGTCTTACATACTTCTAGTCTTACATACTTCTGTTTCTCAATAGTAATTTACTGTTGCCTATTGCAACATTTATTCAGTTTATATTAATATTAACGTTCCTTATTCAGTATAATATGTATTCTAAAGCAACTTAGAAAGCAACAGGGGCTCTAGAGAAATCCTGAAAAAATAAATATTAAGATTTGCTACCATTAAGATCGGTTCCCTTATATCTTACAGGGTCCCCTTTTCAGGAATAAACTCTCTACAGTTGGCATAGAAGACAACCAAATATCTCCCATTTTGAATTCCTCTTTTTCTAATAGGTATAACAGAAATATGGATATCAAAATTCTTTTGTGTTTGACTGTTCAGTATTGTAAAAAAAGAAGAATGTAATATATTAGGGAATTATGCCAGTTTTAAATGCAATATCTTTGGAAAGTTGACAATGAAATGTGTGTAACTTTCAAAAGAAAAAAACTATTATACAATTATTATAATTAATGAAGAAAATAATTCTAATTACACAGCCAGCTTGAAAAATAATATTGAGGAAAATAGGCAAATATAGATTTATGTATTATGGGATATTACATACCCCAGCAACTAGAGATGTAGAAAGCTATGAAGTATGACATGGTATGCTGACAAATTAAATGGCTTGTCAGTTTCAGAAAATCCATGTTGCAAAGTCTATGACTACTGATCATAAATCTTTTGGTTGAAATGCTAATTGCCTTAATTTCTTTATTTTCTATTCAGGTAGTCCTGATAGTCCTGGTAGTTTGGTAGTCCTGGTCATGGCTGTACACCATGTTTCATGGATAGAGAATATGGGCTTAAACAATGGAGAGTACTAGAAATATAAAAAATACACTAACAACGTATAATACAGCTACAAAAAGAATGCATAAATTTAGGTACATTATCTTAGTACTGTATAATTTTTGGCGATTTTACATGAAAATAAAACCAAGAACTAATTTCACATTAAAATTTCCCTGTAAGATTAAAAGGAAATCTTTAAAGTTTTAAGTTAAATCTGTGGTTATTCTGACACTCTATAGTTTTTTGGGGACCTGGTATGGATAATCCATAGATTTGCTCCTTATGTTATAGACTATTTTAATGAATATTTAATCTAAAAACCACTGTAATTTCTAGAGAGACAGTGGTTGTGTCACTCTCTTGTGCCTGAAATTCTCATTTTTAAGTTCATTTTAGTGCTACAGGTAGAAAAATTCAGAATTAGTTGTGGACTTCAAATTTCAGTTCTGCCACTTTTGCCCTGGTCTGCTGTCTTCCCTCCTTCAAGTGTCTTGTTTATTACAGGGTTAAGAGTACAGTGTTGTCATCCTCCATGAAGCAGATGCAGGAAATCGCTGAAAAGAACTCCAATAAAGGTAGATGTTATTATTACTTACAGAGCTGGACCACACTCAGAACTTTATCTACTGCTCTACATTATTGTCCCATCCATCTGTGTAAGTATTAAAGAGTAGCTTGGCTCAAAACGTGCAGTTTGCAGGAAGAAGCAGTTCTGTCTGAGGCTTCCACACTTACAATGTATGGCTCTGGCATTCTTACCTTCAGCTATAGCCCAGTCCCTGGACTGAGTATCTCCTCTAATATGTATTTCAAAGCTACTGAAAACTCTCCCTTAGCTTGCACATTTATATTCCCACTAGTCATGAGGCATGTGCTATGCATTTCAATAAAACAAGAGGACATGATCTAGTTTAATTTCTCTTGAGGTAACCCTAGTATAAGTGTAGCAGTACAACTGAGCAAAAAAGTGACTAAAAAGAAAGAATTATTAGGTTTTTTGGTTTTTTAATCAAAATTTTGCATGATTCAGAGAGTATATGTCATCCCATTCTATCTGACTGCTGGTGGAAGACACCAGTGTGTGGTAATTGAGCTGTGGCTAAAACATTATGAGCAGTACAATCAGTAGTTTTTTCAGAAGTGGTACAATTAAGGGTTTCCCGTTGAACAGTTTGAGGTCCATGATGAGATTTAAAAATACCTTCAATTAGTTTTAAATGCACTCAGTGATTCCTTTTACCATATGAGTTAGAATTTAACTGTGATGGTGGTTCAATTTTAAAGGCAAATCTTGAGTTGAAGCTATTAGAAAAGTAATAAACAAGTTAAGGAAAGGCCATAGAAGAGTGGAACATCATATGGTGGAGATTTCTTTACATCAAACTTTGATTACTTACATCAAAGACAAGCAAAAAATACAAATGAGGAAAGTATGAGATAGAACATTCAACATTCCTGGAGCGAGTACATTTTCCTGTTGTATACTGCTTGAATTATGCTTCCATGTCTTTATATTTCCCACTTCACTTGTTAGAGCTTTATTAGAACTATCTTCTTGTAATTTATCATATACAGCAAAACAGTCCAAAAGATATGAAATCTTACAGAAGAGCTTTCTAAGACACCAAAAGGATTGAGATTGTTATTTAGGTAGCTGGAAAATAGCTAATACTGCTTTGTCTTCCAAGAAGACCGCTCCAAAGGAATCTGTGCTTCCAAATCTGATACTGATTTCTTGTACAACTTTGGGCCAAATAGTTTCATCCAGTGGGAAAAAAGAAATGTTACTTCCTCATTCCTGACACTTTATTTCCAGATATTTTTGTGGTGTAAGAATATGAGATAAGTTTAAAAAAAAATTACAAAAAGGAAAAAAGAAAAGAAGGAAAAAGACAAAGTCCATGTTTGAATATATTTTTTAAAAATGTTTTCAATCTGTAATTATAGTCAAATATTGACTTCTTTTCAACAGAAAAATTTTCGTTTACATATGTTGTGATTACATCCTGCAGTCTGCTGTTTCTTATCTCGTAGTATATATCACAACCACTGAAAAAAATTGTACCCTTACATGTCATAATATTGTAAAGAAGCTGAAATAAATACTTTTTTGATTGTTTTTGCAAGACTGCACCTCAAGTGGAAATTATCTTCTGAGTCCCAGTTGCATTACTGATACAACTAATTCTTAGTAAGACTCCCTAAACAGACTATGCAATTAAAACAGATGAACCTGATGGCTCTTAAGTTTTCCATATTTTTTAAAAATTTAAAATAGTCTCTGGCAAGCAAGTAAATAGCCTGCATAACCTGTCATTAATATTTTTGTGAACCTTATTTTCTTTTCTATAAAAAAATCCTAGAAAGGATATTAAATTAGCTTTTGTGGTGCTCTTAGACACTTGAAGGTTTTCATTTTCTTATGAAGTAGGAATAATGATATAATATTGTAATAAAAACAAGAAGAGAAAACTTCCTCTCCAAACTGAATTGCATCAGGCTGCATAGCAATCTCCAAAAAAATCCTTGTTTGGACTATTTGCAGCTCACAAGCCATCAAAGAAAAAACTACCTAGCAAATACTTCGCATTCCTGTTGGGCTGGACCACTTACAATAGTACTACCAGGAGAAATCTCTCTTACAGGTTTTGGCCTTAAAAATAAACAGAGATATAACACAGTGCTAGAAACAATTTCCTCAGTATAACTATCATACAGGCAGTGGAATTAATGAAGGCTGCTGTTCCTTGAGAAGATTGATTGAACGTTCAGACTGATTTTGTTGTAGTTTACTCGTTTTACATTTTCTGGTCTCAAACAAGACAAAAGTTCATGCTATTTCTTTTACACCTTGGAATGCACCTGGAAAAGCCACTCTCAAAATCTTTCTCTGAAACATCCTGCCACTCCTTTTCACTGCAGACACCTGACTCCTGATCCCTATTTCTGTGTAAGGTTTGGCTGATGTTTGCCAGTGGGCTCAAAAGCTGTGAGAAAGATTTCATTAAGCTCATTTCCATAGACAGCTAGGCTTGGAATGAATGCATCTTTCCACAAATCATTAGAAATGACGGTAGAAATGATGTGCTTCTTTTTATATGCTTACTATATACAAGCAGATGGGAACAGGGAGACAGTAAATGAAGAGAAAGCAAAACCCAAACAAGTTACGGTTACAGCTACCAAAGTTTGCCTTTATATTGAGCTATTTTAAGTATGAGGCAAGACGATATTTGAGAAATATTTCTATTTTTGAACCACAATTATTTATTTAATATTGCATATTTAATCGTGTTATCCTTTGCCATACTTGCAGCCTCATTTCATCAAGGACTCTGAGATTTTGCTATACTCAGATAATCTTTGAGAGCATCTGTATTTCAGTCAGATGTATTGGTACATGGCTTTGCACAGATATCTAATGAAATGGGCAAACTGACTTCTGGAAATAAAAGCAATAAAGACATTTTGCTGTTCATTTATCTTTTTGTGGTCACACAAGATTGAAGAATTGCTTGCTGTAACATTTCTGTGCAAGCAAAATATGTCTGTAACTGACTTTGCACTTATCTTTCCCAAGACACATCAATAAGTAAGAAATAGCTTTTGTATAGATTTGGTGTATATAGAATCCCCCATCCCTGGCAACTGCATTTAAAAAGTGATAAATCACAATTCCTGAGTCACTATGGTGTAAAGCAGTACTGTTGGTTGCTGTAAAAAGCAGTAGATGCAAAATGTTTCAAACAGTAATTGAATGTAATTTCCCTCTGCAGTACACATGGGTCTTTACAGTTCTTCTTAAATAAATTCACTGGGTGAGTTCATCAGAAGAAGAGAACAGTATTACCCAGCAGGGTAATTAGGAGGAGACAGAAGGGGTTCATAAGGTTGCAAAAATGTTATTATTATCATGTTGCCAATTTTAGGGTTGCTGCCAGAGCAGCCCAGATGTTTTTTTTTTCACTTCCTTTCAAGTATCCTAAAGAGCCTAGAAACAGAAAAGTCTAAGCTGTACTGGGTTGTCCCATATTCAAAACCAGGAAAGAATGGGACAAAAAATCATCACATAAAACTTCTCCCTTAAATGTTATTTATTTTGGAACATGTCTCAGCATGTTTCTAATCAGATTTCTTTCAATGTGAGTGCAAAAGGACCCTAGTAAAGATGGGAGAATCTGCCTCATAGTAGTTGTTTCAGTGCACTTAATATGATGCTTCAGAAAACTGGCAAAATTTACAGCTGCACTTGATAATGATGTCATTTATCTGCCTGCAGATACTATTTGGTTTTTATGATGTAAACACTTCATGTGGCAAATTGTAATAGAAAGACTAAGATAGTCTAACTGTAGAAAGAAGAAGAAGGTTGGAGCGTGGGAAGGAACAGAAGGGCACAGCAGGGACAGCAGTCTCAGCACTGCCTGCATCACTGGCAGCCACATTAGCATCCAGATCCCACCCCTTCTACCTGCAGTTTCACAGGTCAGCTGGCACTGGAGACAAAGGACAATGAAAGAGCCCTGATGATTCAGGGTTGGGACACAGTGGAGATACAGGTCACCCAAGAGGGATCAAACGAAGCATACCTAACAGCTGCATAAGGTTGCCAGCCTAAGAATAGCACGAGAGAGTGAGAAGGACTTGTCAGGTAGTTGCTCTCATTTCTCTAGGGCACTGCAAAGGACCTAACAGCAGGACACAAGCACTGCAGAACCCTATAGCAGGCAGAACACTTGAACACCCACCCCTGCCCTGGTGTGTGACAGGTGGACAGACATCTGACCACCACACTTTTCTGACGCTTGTGACAGTGAGACTGTGAGAGAGCAATGAGCAAAATCCATTTTATTTAAATTTTTTTTCAAATAAAAGCATTTTCACCTTCCATAAGTTCCCTTTCCCCCCATGGTTCTGGCTGCATTGCTGATCTGACATTGGAGCAGGACATACTGCAAGCACACTTCCTTTACTTTTTATGAGATGATGTGTACCTATGACCAGAAACTAATTACAGAAACAATTAGAGTCCTGTTTCACTTTGTGCAGTCTGGACCCAAGGCGCTAGAAGTAACATTTTGACTGTTATGTCCCGGATCATAATGGGATGGGGTTTAACTGGAAACATGTCTTGTTTAGTGGGAAAAAACTCATGAGAACTTTTTTTTGTATTTGTAACACTTTCTCCCAACTTTTTATACACTAGTTTTAAGAAGCCTATATGAAACTTAATGATTGAAATTATTTTCATAAGTTGCTCAGTTTATATAAACTTCTTTTATATTGATTTTTTACATTGTTTTCTATCCATATACAAAAACAATGTGACACATCTGAATTCTTTCTGGTAAAATTCAATAATTATCTAGACTTTATTAGGCATTGAAGTTTTCCACATTCAAGTTAAGCTAGACTTATCAATCACCTACAAAGTATGTCTTTATTGTTTGAAAACAAACAGTCTATTATTTGTTATTTATAATTAATTTAAGCTATCATGAATGGGCATTTTCTTAGCATTCTGGAAATTATCCCTCCAATGCATGGTAAACCTCCATCCCTCAGTTAAAAACCATGATTGTTATCTTTTGGCTTTGAATGAAACATTCAGGAAGTGTTTATTGTTCATGTTAATCCATGCTGTAGCTGACTTTGCTGTTTCTGTCATCAAACCCAGTTAACAAATAATGCCATTGTCTGAAAAAATAAAGAAAAGATAAAACGTCTCTTGTTATCTCATGTCGCTCTGCAATAAATGGCAATAAAATCATTATGCCATGCAAAACTATGAATCAGTTTAACAAGCAAGTTCTGTTGAAACTGCTGATTATGTTTGTTGTAAGGGCACTGGTCATCTGTTTTTTCTTGTAAACAAGTGTATAACTCCAGCTACTGTGCCTGTAGACTTCCATGTTTTCACTTTTTTTCCTGTCCTTTTTATTGAAAAAAAAAAAGAAGTTTTAGTTTTGATGTATGTGACAGAAATTTCTTTATCATTATTTTTTTATAAGGTGATGACATTCAGGATGATGGATAATATGATATTGACTTTCGGTACTTTGGGATACAAAACTGGTGTGGGGGAGAATGCAAAGATGTAACAGCGTGAGAGAGAAAAAGTTAGAGTTGAGATTTTTCTATAAGCCCTCTGAGCTTTCTGATTTTTTCTGCTCAGATAGAACTCTAGTAAAGCCTACTGTTAAATGTTTTTGTCCTGTTTTCCTTACTGTGTCCTTCCCCTGTGTTTCCTTCCCTGTGCAGTGAGCATATGGTCTTCCTGTGGTTCCTTGGCAGTGCACCACATACAATTGCAAGATGCAACACACCGTGTTTGATTTTGTACGGTCAAATTCCACACCCAAATTCTACATTCCACTCTCCAATTTTTGCAGGCTTTTCCAGATGCCTGCAGAGTTATTGCGCACACAAAGCAATATCAGAGGCACTCTGCTGGTCTACATAGGAGCAAAGAGACTCCACATCGCAGTGGAGTTTACCGCTCACTGCTGAGCATTTGTCAAAGCATATGCCCATGATTTCAATGCTAAGAATTTGGCAGAAAATAGACATGTATATTACATACAAATTTTCAATTTTATGTATAAAAATATATTTCTGAATATTTTCTTAGTTTTGCTGAAACAGGAGTGGCTCTCTCTATCCTTTCACACCGAAATTCTGGTAGATTTGCAGCTCTTCCTTTTCTTGGAACATTTCAAACTGTGAGTGCTCAAGTGGTGGCAAGGAAAGAGAAAGGAAAGGAGGGCAGCAGATTGCTTCCTGAAAGCTGTGTGGAGAAGTCAGTGTACAGACTCTGAGGGTGCTCCATCCCAGTTATGTTAACAGACTGTTCATGCACTTGCTGGCCATCTCAGACAGAGGAAGTGCATGAGCTCTACCTGTGCATTGACTGTTCCAACCTTCTGCTGACATGCTGTGGGATTTATATTGTAATTCCAAGGCCTAGAATGGCTGCCAAGTTTCCAGCTCATCCATGCAAGATAGGAGTCCCTAATTAATAGCAATGCAAGCTACTGGCTTTCCCAAATTTATTCTATATCCTGTCAAGTTATCTCTTTATACAATGGATTTTCAAGACAAAAATCATTGACTAGTATTCATGCCTGCAAAGTATTTTAAGTCTGGAGTAGAGTGATACATGAATAATTGAATTTTGCTCTTAGTCCTTACAAAATGTATGAAGGGTTGCACATAGGGAAATTAAGGAGAATAAAAAGGGGATGGGAACATTTGAAAATGATAACAAGGGAGCACTTTAGCATAATATAATGTAATTCCAGAGTGGATGCTTAACAAATGCTGGGTTTTATGGGATTCACAGCAGAAGTAGTTCTTAAAGACAGATTTGAAGAAAGGTGAGAAAACATAATGATTTAAAGATTCTGTTGTAAACCCAGGCTTTAGAAAAATTGCATGAGGGAGAAATAGATATGTAGAAATCCATGGTTATTACAGCTAAAATTCTTAGACTACTCTGAGCACCTTTGTGTGAAAGGTAACAGCTTAGTCACAGTGTAAAAGGAGCATACTGCTGTCTTATAGAAACAGTCCAAATCAAAGTATTTTGTTACTGGTTTATAAATCTACTCCAGTTAATAAAATCAGATTTGACATGTTTTTCTTCCTGAAAACATGGCACTGCAAAAAGAAAGGCCAGTTTTGACACTCTTGTGTCCCCATCAGGAAGCCTATTAGAGGAAACATTGACATCATTCTAATGAGGTAAAAAATTTTAAGATACTGAAAAGTACAGAGATTTTCATGAATCAAAACTGATATTCTCTGAGTTTGGAGTATGATTTTTGTTTTCATCAATTAATAGGTTTTTCTGACTATAAAATTGAATTAAAATTACAGAGAAGCTATCCTAGTATATGAATATATTTATGTATATCTTATTCCTTCTCAGATACACGAGGAATTTTGCTAGTAAGGCACCTCTAACTAGTCAGGGTGACTAATCATAGAGCTGGCTAGAAGTACTTGATCCAATTCTTGCTATGTTAACCCATACATCTGTGATATGACAGCTGTGTTTGCACAAGTTAAAAGGAACTGCTTCTCAGCAAGGCTAATGAGGGTGATCCACCTGCCCTATTACCATGACTGCAATATTTTTTGGTGGTAGATGTAGCTTGTACAGGTAATGTTATACATCACTGCATTGGGTCATGCAGACATAGCTCTTGAAAGTGCAACAGCCTTGATGACATGAAAGACTTGCAGAGAGAAAAAGTATGAATGACATGCTATCTGGTCTCCTTTCATAGCCCCAGGGAGCAGCAGAATTTGTTTTTTTTTTAACCTGCTTCTTTTTACTGGTTCACTTTTGTTCATTTAAACTTTTACTGCCTTGGGCAGGCACGGTAGGTGTAGTGGTGCTGCAAGATGGAGTAATGCAGCCTGTCTGCTTAAGAATCTGCAGGAGAGTGAGCAGAGTCCTGCAAGGACCAGCTGAGTGATGGCACTGAGGGGCTTACTTGCCAGCACGTTGCCTGATGTGGCTGCAGAGCCAAGCACAGTTGCTCAGAAAAGAGCTGTGCTGAGCAGTGTGGGCTTGTCCTGGGCTGGCAGAACACTGCCCAGAGCCTTTGTGTTGTGCCCTGCCAGCTGATCCAGGCATTGCTCTGTGCCTTGTGCAACAACACAGCTCTGAGCACAGTCCCACTGCTTTGATAATAATGAATGCAGTTATTATTCTTCATTACTGTTTTTCACTTTTTCTTTTCTCTTTGATAGGAATGAAAGCAGATGTGCTTAGGAGATTCCATAAACTTGACAAGGCAGGTAAAAAGAGGAAAACACAAACAAAATGGAAGACTAGATGAAAGAATGCACAGTGGGGAATTAGAATTTTCAGTGCTTAACATCTAGTTTCAGATCAGCTACTGCTTGTCACCATGTTCCTTCCTGCACTATTAAACACTCAAGAGTAACATCATATTTTCAGTCTGTTCCACAGAGGTTTGAGTTGTGCAGCATTTGAAATCAAGTGGTCAAACACAGTGCCTTACTGCAGAAAACAACCCAGAGCTCCAGTCATTTGTTCTACTAAGGAAGTTTCAAATGAAGTACATTTGAATAGAATCTGTCTCATCTTTGTGGGATGTCAGCATATAGAGAAGCTGACAGCTATAGCTTTATTATCTGGGGAGCACTCACTAAGAACTCTCCCACACTTTGGTGCTATGGAGATTGGTCCATTTCACAAAATGAATTGTGGTTACCTGAATTATTTAGACAAAATACAGCTAAGTATTATTAGCTGAGTCACCATAAAGGTAGCCTAATCTGCTTTTGCAGATTAACTGAGTCACTCAGATTTTATGCTGGTACAGCATCCACTGCACAGAAGGTGACTGTGGAGTAAGGTAAAACACTGGTTTCACAAGGAAAACCACAATAGTACCAAACTAGAATATTTCATACATCTTCAATTATGCTCTGTATCAGGAAATGTGAATGTATGTGAATGGTTTCTCTTGATTTTCTGGCTACCCCTGAAAAAAACAGAAAGACCAGAAAAGGAAGATAAAGAAATTGACATACTGTGTACTTGACTTGACTTCAGTGTCTGTCTGGTAAAGCCCATCATTTCTCACTGTCAAGTAGCTGACCAGGATGACCAGGCATGTCTGGTTCTTGTGGTCCTGATTGTCTTGATCCACCCAGACCATTCTGCAACTTCCTTGAAGGTCTTTTCTAGAGTTTGAGTGACATGAAGGTGAGGAAGGGGGAGGATGATGGTGGCTCCTGGGGCCAGCTCTAAGGAGCTGAAAAGCACACTACATCTAGATGATTTAGACCTAGGGTGTGTTGGAATGAAGGCACAAGTGCAGATAGGTGGAAATATGCAGTGTGTTGACACAGAAGGAAGTGGTATGCCAGATACAGGAGAAAAATAATCTCCCACCTAAGTTAGTCTTTAGTCCCAGATCTCTCTTGAGATTCTCTTCAGTGATTATTTTATTAGCTTTCCAACATAGGAAAGCTGGGACAAATACATGTTTAATTATGTGACAGCATGATGGTTTTGGCTGGTGTAGAGTTATTTTTTTTACTGAAAATTAGCTGATATGGGGCTGTGTTTTGGATTTGTGCTGGAACTGATGTTAAGAATGCAGATATGTTTTCATCATTGCTAAGTGGTGCTTACACAGTCAGGGACTTTTCTGCTTCTCCCACCACTCTATCAGGGTGGAGAATGGGGATCCACAAGAAGGTGGGAGGGGACACAGCTGGGACAGCTGACCTCATTTGACCATAGGGGTATTCCCCACCATATGGCCATGCTCAGCATATAGAGCTGGATGAAATTTCCTTTTGTATCTATTCTAGGTTATTGAAAATCTAGTCTTGAAGTAAAATGCCAAATAGGCTCTACAATTACTGAAGAATAACTAGTGATTGTACATATGTGCTTTAATTTGACTAGAGTGGTGCTTCCTCATTTTCAATTATTGCAATGTATCTATTTTGCTTTAAAGGTTATTTTAAAAAGTGGCAAAACCAAAAAAAGTCAGCTTGACTTGATGTATTAAGAAAGGGTTGCATATGATCATTAACCATATGTCTCTGTATGAAACGGATCTGTCTTGTATAAAAAATCTGATTTTTTAAAAATGTGTTTAGACAGAAGTACATCTAATGGAACCCTCAAAAATCAACTTGAAAACTGAATTATTAATAGATGCCTTTTTCAGAATCTATTTTATATAAAGGGAATTTGTCTTTGCACCTTATTTAGCAAGTTGGAAAACCTATCTATAAATTCACGGCTTCAACCGGCCTATTCTGTGTGTGTTGTGTACAAAAGCACTTGTTCTGTAGCAGCCTGCAGCTCTGAAAACAAGTGCTGTATAACCAGAATGATGTATTTGATGGGAGCTGGTTTCTTTGTTGTACCAGATATATTAGTGAGTAAGAGATAAACATCCAGGGTGTGATTGTAGTAGAGCCGCTTCTAAAAAGTTCCACGTTATCTGCAGTGCCCTTCCACGTTATCTGCAGTGCCCTTCCACGGGTAAACAAGTGTCTATCTACAAAAGCTCAGCTCTCTTTATTTGCTTTGTACAGCATAAGGCCATCTTAGATAGCTGTAAACCAAAGTAGTATGATTTGACAAATACAAATTCATACATCCTGGTCCTGGCTCTCATACTATTCACCAGTACTTTGAAGTGCAGATGCATTAGGCTTCAATGTGTATAATTGTCTTAATGCTACATTTTGATAGTTATAACAATAAATGTCTATATTTTACAGGAAGGTGGAATAGAAATAAGCTCAATTTCTTTATGAGAATGCAACATCTGTCAGGCCCTGAGCAAAGATCCAACTGCTTAGTAGGAGTTTAACACTATGTCTCCAATTGAGTAAAATTACTTGCAAAGATAATGCTAAATACAACTATTTTTTTAGACTCACCATTGAGCAGTATTTCATAATGCTGAAAAGATTTAATAACAAAAAAAAAAGATTTAATAATAAAGTAATAACAGTAGAAGATGAATTTTTCTTTCTGGATGAAGTTCAGGAAAACTCTAATAGTATTTATGCAGAACTTATATTTTTATTTTTATCAATTTATCAAAAATAATGTATAAATACAATATACTTAATAAATATAATTTATAATATATATTAAATATATACATATATATTTAATATATGTATAAAAGAAATATGTCAATATAAAGTCAACAAATTTCAGTGTAAGGTATATGTAATTTTTCTTTTTAACAGAAAGAGGAAATGTTAAAACACATTTGATGAACACATGTGGCTTTTTCTCACATAATAGAACTGATCAATTCTTTTTCAGTTTTGTACCTGCTTATATTGACATCTTTTGAGCAGCAATAATTAAACAGTGCACATGAGTTTGACAGTGTTAAGATTTAGTGGCAGAACCCATTGGCTATGCTGTTAACCAACACTGACTTCCCGTTTCTTTGCATTACCCACCACTGCATTCATCTGCTTAGCTTACATTTGCTATGCAGATTCATGTTCAGTGTGTTTCTGACACAACTCACATTAGTATTGATGGACACCTCTCTCAGAGTTTCAGTGCTTGACAGAAATAGGATAGTCACAGAGTCCAAGCAGCCTATCACTTGGAGAAGGTTATTTACATCACAGAATCAAAAAATCATAGAATGCCCAGGTTGGGATAGACCTTCAAGATCATTGAGTCCAATCCACGCCCTAACACCTCAACTAAACCATGACACTGAGTGCCACATCCAGTCTTTTTTAAACACACCCAGATGGTGACTCCACCGCCTCCCCGGGCAGACAATTTCAGCACTTTGTCACTCTTCCTGTAAAAGCTTTTTCCTAATATTCAACTTATAATTTCCTTGGTGCAGCTTGAGACTGTGTCCTCTGGCTCTGTCAGTTGCTGCCTGGAAAAAGAAATCAACCCTCACCTGACTACAACCACCCTTCAGGAAGTCGTAGAGATTGATAAAGGTCACCTCTGAGTCTCCTTTTCCCCAGGCTAAACAACCTCAGCTCCCTGTTCCTGATAAGGCTTGTGTTCTTATCCCATCCTTAGGGAAAACCTCTTTATTTTCAGTCTTGCTGAAGGTAAAGACGAGCTAGTAACGAGTAGTTATGGTAGAAAACACACAAAATGCAATCAAACACCAGAATATCATAGTGCTAGGCATTATATAAATGTAGAAATACTGCCCTAGACATGAGGACTTTATAACTAACTACAGCTCTGAGTAATCTAGCTGTAAAAAAATCTATATGATAAAGAATTTAATTTTTAATATTTTCTATAATTTTTGTCCTCTCCTTTTACGTGTCAATTTAGTAATGAGAATGTGCTATAAGTATATAGACAATATGGAAGAAATGGGTTTATTCCTTCAATTATCAAGCTGTGTTTGTAACATAGAAAGACATGAATTAAAAACTGCAATACTGAGAAACCCCACAAACCCTCCACCACCATAGCTGTGTTTCTGTATCTGTTCTTTGGTGGGTTTTTTCAGCTACTTGGGTTCATATGCACAAAGGAGATGATGCATGGTGATTTCAGTGTGTACACCCGCCAGAACTGCCTGGCTCTGTTCCCTTAACACAAAGTAGAGGAAGTTAAAACTTAGGAATGGATTTGCTAAAAGCCAAGGCAGCAGATCCATGACACCAAAGAATAGTGCACAGGGGATGCCTGAGGGAAGTCATGCCTGAAACCCACTTCCAACTGGACTTTGACTCTTTGTAGAATTGTTGGATAGTGGTTTATCCTAGCATGAACAGCTTGCTTCTTCAGAGGCAAAACCTGCCTTTTAAGAATCCTACTTGCATTCAGGGTGCTGTGTTTTCCCCTTGGAATGTGCTGATTTAGTGCTGTTCAGTATTTAAATATATGACACAGTGCTCCTCTATAAAGAGTGATATAGTGCTTAGGTAAGACTGAAGATAGAAGTTCTACATGATATTCTGCATTTTTTGTGACAGTACCATGGTATTTGTATTATTTTATTCTGTTAAAACATGATTGGAGAGGGAGGGCTTTATTATCTGTAAAAGGCAAATATTTGATGTTGAGATCCAAAAAGCTTTGTTGCTGACTTGAGTAATTTCTTCAGCAAGATAATTAAACCCATTTCTCTGGCTTCCCAAGCTATAAAAAGAGAAAGGCAATTCCTGCTGCATTGTTTTCTATGCAACTTTGAAGAGCAAGAGGAAAATAAATCAGAAAACATTTGTTCTTCTCTTTTGAGCAAACTTCTAAGAATGTAAGAGTTCTAGATTTTGGTCCATGTTCCTAGAAGCAGTTACATAAATTTAATAAATGAGTTGGCTAAAAAAAAAGGATGTGGAAGGCTAATACCCTCCCTATTGGATTATGTATTTCTACTCCACCTCAGACTTACTTAATGGATTGCATTTAAAATTTCTGTTATACTGTTATTGTGAAACAGGCAAGAATGATTTTTCCAGCCTTAAGAAATCTTATAAACCTGAATCTTGGTTGGATCTTGTGGTCAGGAAGGCCAATTAAGGCATATTTCTTCATTGTGTCCTGTAAGAGATGGGATGCATTTTTCTGCTGTGCAATATCAGCAGTGAAATACTCTTAAATTTGAAGCTTACCTGGATCCTAAAGAAGATTGAAAGACTAAAGTTTCGGCAGACATTACTTTTTTTGTCTATGTAATCTGATAGACGTGATAGTCCATAGCAAAAATAGCTGATATTTTGTAGATTGTTAACTGATCCAGACAGAAACCACAGAGTTTGAGTTTTAAGGGGGAGTTAGTTATAAAGAGGAAAAAAAAAATTCTGCTTAACTGCATGGTCAGAAAGCTAATGGACAACCTGTTCCTGCAGACATGTGAATCTAGAGCAACAGCTCTCTGGGGCTTACCAGGCAAACAAGCATTCTGTTTTAGCAGCATGCTTCGAGTGAGAAGCCAAGGGAAATAGAGACAAGACATCTGTCTCTTGGTAACTGAGCTAGACAGAGTGGAACTCCCTGTTCAGCCAGAGAGGTTGTTACAGTTTGCATGGTACCAGGGTAAACCAACTGCTCCCTAAAAAAACCTTCATGAAACAGTAGATTAAAAATTCCCTCTAGCTTTAAACTAACATGTCAAACAGGAGATTGTTAAAACCTAAGGCACAGCTCCTGTAAAAAAGTTGCCAGCCAGTCTTGAAAAGTTTTTTAATTTCTCACTGCATTATCTTTAGTTATGCTTGATGCAAAACCACTCTTAAAGATTGCACTGAATCATAGAAATGTTATGTCTAGCCTGGCAATATTATTGTTTCTGTATGAAGAAATCAGTGCAAACCTGCATGATTTTTTGGGAAAAAATAAAGGTTAAAATTACAGGAATATTTCTGTACAAATAATATTTTTTCATGCTCATTGTAGTCTTCAACTCACCATTAAAGCATATTTTCAGAAGGGCAACAAGTAACTGAACCTAGTTCATAAGTACAGAAATTCCTACTCTAGCAGAAAACACAATGCTGAGTTAGTGTTCTTATTTTACATGTTTGTCTGGCTAGTGTTTTCTAGATAATTAAAGAGTAGTCATATTTTTTCTGAAAATGAACATTAATAATCACCATTTCAACATCACCAGAATATTTTACACATATTATTATCCTTATTGTCGTTCCAGATATACAAATTTATTTGCCACTGGCTTCTATTCTTTGACTTAAAATTTCTCAAAGAACAGTATTGGGCAATTGACCAACTAAGAAATGCACCACAAAGAGTCCATAGACTGTTAAAACTATGAACTCTTTTTCATAAGTTAGTAAATGTTTTACAGTTGAGAATAACAGCACACGGGCTTGTGTAGGAAACGAGAAACAACAGTCAACAAATACTCACATTATTAATTTAAACACACTTGATTAACCCGACAAAGACACCAAATTTTGATGGGTATGCAGCCTATTAATATCACAACCTCTCTTTGAGTGTACTTTCTGCATAGCTATGGATGCTATTATTATGCTACTGAGATTAAACCCAGAAAATCAGAACATTTTGCAGCAGATGAATTACTTCTGTGCATCTCAAGCAGCTTTGGTACCGATTTTTTTTTCTGTATCTCAGTTTTGCCAAATATATATAAAAAAAGACATCTGAGTGAAAATAAGTAAAAGTAAAAAAATGGTGTACAGAAATCAAAAGGTTTTTTGGTCTCAAATATCTAACTCTTTTAATGCTGATGTGTGCAGCAAATTCATCAATAATGCTGGAAGAAGGTTGGGGCAGAAAAAGCACAGCAAATTAATGAGGGCAAAATATGGTAACCTGTAAACTCATAATTCTGGGAAAAAAGTCACCATCAAAAGATAAAAGGAAAAAAAAGCTAAAAAGAAGATTAACACAGTGCATCCTATGACTGTAAAATAGAGAACAGGGTGACAATGTTTTTAATTTCAAGAAAAAAATAACAATACAGTTAAATTTTGCCGTCCTATTATGACATATTTTAAGTCTGCAGGAAGTTCAGAATAAAACTGATGGTATGTGTGAGGGTAAGAGGTGTTGATTAATAGGGAAAGATTACAAAAGTAAACATGTGATAGATGATAATTAGAGAAGGTAGAAGAGAAATAACACCTGAAAGTTATAAGAGGAAAAATAGTAAAGTCTTATTTACATTGTGACATAAGAATAATGTTCAGTGAAATAGATAGGAATAATAAAATATGACCTGACTGTTAGGAAACTAATTTTCAAAATAATAACATGTAAATGGAATAAAGTCTTACCCATTTTCAAGCTAGAATTGCGTTAGTAATTGTTACAGTTCCAGAAGTAAAAGCCTGGCTCCCCTAGAACCGCTGGCATAGAGCCCACTGACTTGACAGGTATCATTTACCCAAAGCTTTGCTGACAGCAGGGTGTTCTAGAGGTAGATCCTACTTTCTGTGCCCAAGATCTGTGCTACAGATACTAGTAATTTCTGTGTCTGTAAAAATGCTAATAAAATTTTGGATTTAGCCAAGAGAAGCCTAATGAAGTCAATGAAAAGGTTTTGAATGAATGTTCATGAAAATTACACTAAGACTTAACTCTCAGTTTCTCGTTGTCTAGAGTCTGCTTCAGAAAATCCTATAGTAAGGCTAAATGGCGCCTTATAACTAAGAAAACTATAAAATCCAAAGGTTTCTGGAACAGTAAGTTCACAGTCAACATTTTTATCGGAGGCATCCAGCATATGGATAACAGCATGGGGCTTCCAGGAACAGCTTTGAGCAAGACTCATTATGCTGGGTTAATGCTTGCTTGCTAACAAGAATACACTTCTCAGAGAAGACATTCTCCTGTCCTGGTACATTGCAGATTGCTTATGTTTGTAATTAGTTTGAAGCAATGTTCACCACGTGATTACTGTTCTCCTTCATATTTACGCTTTGATCATATTTCATCCCACCTAGTATTGGTAAGGGACACTGTGTCTAGAGAATACTCCTTTCCTCCAGTATTCTGCTGCTTCATTATTAATATCAATCTAAAGGCCTCGTTCTGTGTTTGTGTGGGCAGGGTGGCAGAAACAAGAAACCCACAGAATAAGATCAATGTTACTACAAATCACTGAAGGTGTCAGGCAGACTCCGGTGTGAAGAAATCAGAGCAAGATTTCTATTACAAGGCCATAAACTCTGCAATGCCAACCAACATTGTGACTCTGCCATCTTGCTTCCAAAATACTTTAAATGAACCTAGAAAAGCCTCTTAGAGTAAGTCTAAACTCACAATATATTAATAAATATGATCATTTGGAATACTACTCATTTTGTGGGTAGTACCTGCGTACCTCTGCTTTTCAATTTATTTTATTCAAATTAGTTCAATTATTTTACATCATGCACAAGTCAATAAATTTTTGAGATCTTTTACCTGTAGGAAAAAAACAAAGCAAAAAAACAACTACAATAGGTCTGTATTTTAGAAGTTACTATGACTTTATATTTTTTAAGGATTAGACCAAGAATATGAAAACTATGTCCAGTCTCTCTCTTCGCTAGACCATTATTATTTGAACTTGGACAGGTTACTTGATCTTTGTGAACTCTAACTCCTAGTATCTAAAGCAAGAATTATAGAATTCCTTTTCTTGAACCCTTTGACTGCTTTACTTATTTGGACTACTGTACTCTGGGGCTGAGGAATGTTACTTATTTCTTGCAGAGTGCTTCAGTAATGAAATATTAGTCCCTTTTAAGTGTTTTTAGGTTTTGCTTGCTAGATCTCCAAATCACACATTTCTATCCTTGCCATCCATTGCCACTGCAAAATGAAAAACATTTATTTGGTTTCTGCAAATTAATTCCTACAAACACTGTATGCCTTTCTGTGGGGTAACTTGGAAACCACCTGGAGCTCCCCTTGCAAATGATCTTTGCTGTCTGCTTGGGGCAGTCACCACAAGGACAACTGGAATTCATGCAAGTTACAAACCTATACCCCAAACAGCATGTGAAGTATGCTTAAAACAAAATTGTGGGCATCTGAGCTTTTTCCAGGGAGAACTCAGTATGGAAAAGTAGCTATTTTAGCACTGAAACTTGCATGGAAAGAGTTCTATGCCACAGTGCAAACACTGATTTGAATCTTTCAGCTATTAAGGTTCTGTTTTAATACCTAAAGCTGTATGGAACTGCATTTCTGTTTTGTTCTAAAAAACTCAGACAAACAAACCAACCCAAAAACCCCCCTTGATATCCTAGAAGTGTTTTTTTGTAGCCAAAGATATGATTCCTCAAACAATGATAAAATATATTTTCCAAGCACAGAAACTGTAGGTTTTAAAATAATTAGCAAGCACTTTGGACAAAATTAGATTCCGTCAGATGAATTTCATCTAGCTTATTTAGATATTCATGATGGTATGAAATACACAGTTTGTGATTGGAAACATATTCCTCTCTTGCTATTAAAAATCTTTGACTACATAATTGAAGATACAATACCCATGCTTGGATTCTAAGCAGAGGATTGAGATTGTTATCCTATTAAAGTGTATGATGGGAAATGGTCACATATCCTAGGAGAAGTCTCAGAGATTTCATTTTTCTTGCTAATAACAATTTTTTCTATATTTGGATGTTTTAATAGCCCTGCAGAATATTTATGCACTTGGATAGCGAAGTGGGTTTTCAGAAAATTCCTTGAAGTGAGGCATGAAATGATAGTCCTGGCAATTCACAGGGGAACAGGGTTGATTTAGAAATATAACCCAAATTATAACACAAAGATATGTGTTTTTTACAGATAGGTTTTCAGCATAGATGAAACATTGTGCAAAATTTTCTTCCTTTTAAATATTTCATGAAAACGAAATGGTAAAGAACACCTGTTATGCTATTTGGTTTCTTTGTTTATTTAACTGAAAGGAAGCTAAACTAATTTTGTTTACAACCTGTGCATTAATATGTACTGGTAAAGAAAATAATCAAAAATTTCTGAAAAATAGCCTAAGGCTTTTCCTGCAGTATTTCTAATGGTAACTATTGAGTGTTAAGAATCAGATAGAAAAGTAAAAGGTAACTGTTCTTAAAATCCATAATTTCAGTGGTAATCTGACAGTGAAAGAGTGTAGCACTCTAATTCTGATATTTTAAATTTAAATAAAGCTTGCAAATGTTAAGTTCCTCTGGGTCTTAATCTCTAAAAATTCCAGAGACAGCTTGTGTTGTTTTTATTAGCTCTTGGCTTAAGGTCCTGTTTCGCTGCCCTGAATTGTCTCAAGTAAGTAGCCTGAGATTTGTGACACCTGCTTTTCCTTTTCTGATATCCTTGCTCTTCTATAGCAGCTTGGAATTAGAGTCAGAAGGAAAACTGTGTCTTTTTACAAAGAATCAGTAAGTGTTCTTCCATGAGTGCAATTCTGAGGAGCAAAATCTCACATCATCTCATAAAAATGTGCACAAGTCTGTAAAGACTCTGAAACCACATCTATGGTGTAACATATATTTTAATTTAACCATTTAATTGTGGAAGATAACACTAACTAATGTTTCTTGACACCAGCGCTTTAATGAACACTGTATAAAAATTAGCTATTAATTCTTATAATGTACCTTTGAAGATAGTTACTTTTGAACAGTGGGCACTGGCTTCAATTACCTAAATGTCTTGCTTGATATGGTAAATTTTAATCCTTTGATTTGAATTACCCTGAGCATTAGGGAAATGCATTTCATTAATGCAACTTTTTCAGCCAAAAATTAGGCCAGTTTGAATGGAAGTTTCATGTAGGCCACTTCTCTTTGCACAAAGCTCAGTCTACATTTTTCCATTTTTAGATTGGATTATACTGTTTTAGAGACAGTCTTTGCATTCTCTAATGGTGCAATAGTCAAACAGTTAAGGGGATTTCATTAATTCTGCAAGGTTGTATAAGTGCACCTCAAAAAGAACATTTCTGTGTAACAAAAAGTATTTACTTGTGACTTTAAATTGGCTTAAAAATTGAACTTTTCAGGGCAGTCACTATGAAGTTAGATCATGTTTTACCATCTTTTCCCTTTCATTTTAGTTTTTCCTCCCTCATGTTGCTTAGGAACATTAATGTCTCTGTGACAAAGAAGTGAAGGATTTCAAAGCAACACTTCCATAAGTTATCCATGAAAACAGTTTTGAATTCTTGAATAATATATGGTTGTTTGAAAGCAATATGTATTAAGTAAAGGAGTGAATATGTGAGAATATTAGGTAACTTCTGAAAAGCCAAACTGAAGATGAGTTAGAAAAGACAAAATGGAAAGCTGATAAAAACTTTAATCAAACACTGAAGGGCACCAAATGGATGTTGTGTTAATTGTTTTTATAGGCGTATTAATTTCTAGTTTGTATTTATAATGTCTGTTGAGTGCTAAGCTTCAACCCATATTAGAGTTTAAGTTATTTTCCATTAACATATATTTTTAATTACTGATTCACATATTGGGAAAAATTAGAGAAGTCAAAAATGACAAAAAAAAATTGAAGGGAACACCTACTAGTGTCAATTTTAGTGTGCAGATGTTCAGAGTTTTGTAACATTTTATCTTTTGCAGCTTACAGGGGCTAGGGATGAAGTCTGTAAAAGAATAACCTTTCCAGGTTAAAAGAATAACCTTTCCAGGAGAAGGAAGGGAGTATTCATGAACATATGCCCATGGTCCTACAATGTCAGCCATATTGTCCAGATGAAAAGGCAAATTCTTAATGTTTGCATGCTAAAGCTGTGCTGATGTTCAAAGTAGACTTTGTAATGGATAAACATCCAGAGAGTCTTTTCAGAAGCAAGGTGTGAAATTTATTAGGCATGACTAGCAGGGTCTGGCCAGCAGTGAGCTGCTTTGTGTGGGAGGAGTCTGTTTCCTCCTCTGTGCCGCAATCAGCCATCTCTGATATGGATGGAGTGACCCATTGCATACCAAAACTACCATTAGCCAGAGAAGCACATTATACTTCTGCTTAAACAATTTTCAGACAGGGCAGTAGACACATATGGGGAGGCACAAAGGGCACGTGGAAGGGGATGTTATGGGGAAACAGATGGAGGTGCAATCATGGGAAAAAAATAATGCACTCTGCTGGGGGCTGCATCTCCTGAAGGTCCCATGTCAGAGCAGGGGAGCAGTGAGAAGCAAGGATCAATGGAAGAAAATGAGCAAGGAACAAGAAAAGGAAGAAAAAATCATTATGTTATGATCTCAAACTCCTACACTGCCCGCCGCCTCACAAAGGGAATTGGGAGGGATGAAGAGTGACTTTTGATGGGCAAGTGAAGCTGAGATGTGGAAGAGAAGAAAAAAAAATGTCTACAGGCTAGATTATTGGGCTTAACCACATAATTGTTTGACATCATATTAAAATTCTCAGACCTTGTTGCAATCCAACTCACAGCCCAAAACATTACAGCAGTTTTAACACTCATTTATCACAAAGTAAAAAGTTTCTCTATCCACAAGGTTATCATCTCTTCTGCTGAAGCAGCAGGATTGGGCCATTGCTTATTAAGTCCCCCCGTCAGTTGATTGCAGAGCCCTCTTACACAGGGCCCCAGTTTCCCCAGAGTAAAGTTTTCTTGAGCCAGCAGTTATAACCCAGTGTCTCATGTTTCCCAGTGATCCGCAGCCATTTGTGGGCATCTTTGGGCAGTGCCTGTAGGCAGCCTCCATTTAATTAATGCCACCTGCAGTAAAGGATCACTGCATGGTCCTTTGTACGGGAGATTAAATTTCATAGGTGTCATATCACACTTTCTCTGAAAATGCTGGGTAGTAGAATTATTTTAGGTCCAGATATATTTCTGTTTCTTACCACAAACTAGGAAAAGAAGAAAGAGGAGATATGATTTAAAAGACAAAGAGATTCAAATCCTGTGCTCTTTTTTAAAAGAAATATGTTAATTATGCTTTTAATTGTTTAGGTTGTTTTAATACAAAGCTGATATTAGAAAGAAAGCTGTCAGATTTAGCTTATCAGTGACTTTAACTATAAAGCACAAAGTTGCATTCATCTACTAAAACTGCTGTTTGAGATGAACATAACTGATGGTCTAATAAAAAAAACTATAGGGTAGAAAAAAAATTAAAATTGGTTTATATTGAAAAAAAGAAACACCAGCTTCAAATGCTCACATGATCTGCCAGCTGCAAAATGAAAGTCTTGAAAAAATAGCACTGTTTTGCAAAGTTGCCTGTGGGCTGTGTGTTTTAATACGACTGTACAAAGCAGTAGCATCTAAGTGGGCTAGAAAGATACTTAGTTTTATTTACTCTCAGGCTGTACCTCATAGTTTACTCCAGAGTATGTGGTCTGGTAATAAAAGAGAAAATGGATGATGCCAGAAACTTCTGTTTCAATATTTAATAGATGCTTTAATGGAAGCTGATTATTGAGGAGGATGCTTGGAGAGTGCTTACAAAAAAACTCTCAACAACAACAATAAAAAAGCACAGTTGATGCTTCCAGAGTAAGAAAAAGATATTTTTGTCACCAAAAAAGCCATGTGAAATGTCATTAACTTGTCAGGTTCAGAAATCAGTTTCAGAATTACTTAGCAGTACTACGTTAAAGGCTATAAAAGCGCCTCTTTGGTGAATGTGGGAAATGAGCCTTACTTCAGCTGTGCAGCTGAGCTGAGCTGCAAATATTGGATCATATAAGTTCTCATAGAAAATGAAACTGCTGGCTGTTCTTGCTTCACCAATGTCACATGCTGTGGCATTTTCTTTAACATGAGCTCCAGAGCTATACCTCACTCTGACAGAATTTTGTTTTGTAAACAGTTCAGCAATAAATTTAGCTCCCTTTGCACTTTGAAATCATATTCATGAATTTCCTTCTGACAAGGTAGGTATGTTTTTGTGCTGGGACAAGAGAGGGTGTTCACATATCAAGAACAATTTTCATCCACCTAATATATTAAGAAAGGCTTTTTCTATCCTCCTTATTTTTCTCTTTTGATGCAGGCAAACAAGTCACTTTATTTACCTCAGCTGCTTCAATGTACTAATTTTCTTGCCACTGCTGGTCAATGGACAGTATTGTAAAGATATGATAAATTGCAATAAATTAAATTATAATAATAATGATGTAAGATTGGGAATTGCTAAAATTGCTAAAATTGAGGAGTTATAAAAAAAGATGGGGGTAGGTCAGAAGGAAAGGGAAAAATCTAGGAATATTCTACTCTACCAATTAAAACATGGTCAAGGAAACAGAAATTATTCTAACATGATAATTTTCCAGTGACAGGAATAGGAAACAAGGAAGAAATAAGCATTTTGCAGTGTCTGAATCAAAAAATAAGACATTATGGCTTTATTAAATTCCAGAGAATTTTTTTCTTGAAAAAATGTGCCTTATAGATTAACCACTTAGAAACCATTATTGTTAGCTGAACTGATTTGGAAAAATAATCACTGCTGAATGAAAGCTTAAATTTGGAAAAGGTTTGTGAAGCCACCTCTTTCCTCACTGAACTACAACTAATATTTCTGCTCTCTCTGTTGGAGTGCCAAGCCCACACCACAGATTTGACAGACTTGTGGTGGTAGCTAGTCTTGAAAATTTACATGCTTAGGCACTTGCACTATATCCATAGATTTTGAATGCGGTCAGTGGACAGCCTTTTCTGCATGAAATATACCATAAAGGAAGCAAATGTAATGGCTTTGATCATGATAATAAAAATATACACTGATTATCTTGCTAATAAAAGGAAAAATTCAGCTTTTTAATAATTCTGATATCTAATGATTTTTTTTCTTAAAAATAGGCAGAAAAGAAATCAATGATTTAAAATGGAGTAAAAGTTGATTACACTATATAATGACTACACATTATTATTGATAAAAATATATTCTCTAGACAGCATTTGTATATTGCACATTTTATTACCAATGAACTTCAGTGATATTAAGAAAGATACTATTACATTCTTCTGCAATACATATATTTTACTAATATGTTATTGATGCAGAAAGAGAAAAAGGAATTCAACATTGTCAGTTGCAACATCTTATCCAGTATAACTCAGTGGAAATATATTGAATTTATACCACAAAGTTACTGAATATCTGAATATCCACAGCCTAATCTTTGGTTAACCTTAAGTTTCAGATGTTTAGCATGACAAGATAATAAAAAGCATCCTAGGTTCATGCTCTAGTTCAGAGGCTTCCTATAACTACTTTTTTTACCTGGGTGATTTAATGTTAGTGAAAAATATTATCCAAGGCAGGGTGGTTTGATTTCCTGCACGTTACATTTTATGTAGAAAGCACTAATAGATCAAAAAATCATCATTATGTGTTCATGATAAAATATCTGAATTACTGCAAAATTCACAGGTTCCTAAAGAGTTTCCTAAAAACTCCAACCATATCCTTTGTAGCCAGTTAAATCTTTCTCTGATCCAGAATCTATGATCTGGTGAGATGAAAATATGTCTGTTAATAAAAATGAGTAGAAAGTAGCATATAAGTAAAAGTGCAATCAAAGGAGATAAATTACTTAATTAACCTGCTAGAGCTAATTCACACGATATAAAGACATCTAACACTGAGGCATGGGGAGAAGATCTTTATCTTAGGGGTCTGAATGACCTTAAAATATCATGACTGGGAAAAACCTCTCAGATATGCTGAACACAATTTTTGTCTGCCTCTTTTCATATTTTCAACAAATCTTTCTTCAAAGGCCTAATAACTCAGTGCTCTCTTTTCTGGTATTTGTCATGAGAAAAGTAGCAGCTGCTGTATGAAAGATAAGCTAGTTCATATGGGTTTATTACAATGTAAATGAAATACTTTAAAAGAAGTACTAGGTAATTTTTCTTCTTGTTATATAACCTCACAAAATTCCTGCCAAAACTTAGTGTGAATTTGCAAGCAACATATTTTTTTTTCCAATGAGATATTTGAACTTAAAAGAATGTGCTTTTTTTGCTCTCACAATAGTATGGCAGTGGTCATTTCATAGGTAGTGAACAAGTTAGGTGTGTCAAGTACAATAAAATAGCAAATCAGATGCTAATTACCAGGAAAAATATTAATTTCCACTAATAAAAAGACATGATCTTGTCACTCAGGTCACAAGCTGTGCAGTTTGTTTTTTCTAATTTGATGCTCTGGAGAATCTTAGCTTTAGCTTTTGCTTGCCTTGTCCCTAAAGTTTTGGGATATCAATATTGCACCAACATAAAATTTAGGGCATGAATGCAAGTAAATTGGTGCAATATTAACAAATTTCAGTGAATGTAAGATATTTTGAATTATTCAATTAAGAATCAATAAAACTGACAGAAAAATGTTAAAAGAGTTGAACTACAAGTAATTCAATTTATTAGGCAATATCTCAGGTTTAAAAAAATTAATTGAGTGAACTTTTCTTGAACATCCTTGACACGTAAATAACCATAAGAAATAGTTCTGATGTAGATTTAAGCTGTCCTTGACCACTTTTTGATATCAGTATTCAATATGTTTCTATATGTTCACTTTCTACTCTGTAAATCGCAGTCTACAATTACCTTTCCTTTTTATTTTTTTTAACATTTTCCTGCATAGTGTTTCAGACAACTGTGATGCCAAAGACAACCTGGAGTAAAAAAAGTAAGGTTTATTAACAAATTGAGACCATAGTTCCACTAAAATGATAATGACTTTTACATCCTCTTAGTCCATGGTGGTGAGCCAAGTGAAACCACAAAACTGTGTCATTCCAGACTAAAAATAAAAGAGGTTTTATTGTTCCTAATATCCCACACACTTTGGCTCCATTCAGATAACGTCATAAGGATGACACTAAAGAATGAGTTTATTTTTAGGAAGCACTGTTTTTCACTTTAATATCAAGACCTTAATATTACACTAGTAAAAATAATTATATAGTGGAAAACACTTAAATACATATGAATAATTATTTTATTGTTATGAGTAGTATAGCAATATACTGGTATTTCCACAGTAATGCACTTTTACAAAGGTAGTGACAGAATAGCTATTAAATTGTCCGTGTGAAAGGTTGAAATAAAATATTCTTTTTCCACATTCTGTGAACTGAGGTTTAGAATAACTTATAAGAGATTTTTTCAGAATATATTTCCTGCCTACATCATAGGTGTTTAGGGATCTTTAAAGGTAGTGATTATATATGGCAGGAAGGGTTGATGCTCAAGTACTCCTGCGTCCATGGAAAGAAAAATGTTCTGTACTGCTCAGATATGGGCTTCTGTCAAGGCCTACCTCAAAGCCCAGTGAACTTCGTATAGTTAAATCAATTGGCTTTTCAGGATGTAAATCAATGAAGATGAACAAAATAAAAAAGGGAGATTTTGATTGTACTTATTTAAAAAAATTACTCTGAAGATGATGCTTTGGAAGAAGCAACAGAACTTTACTTTGGAAATGGAGGATGGACAAAAATTTTCATGCCATTTGATCTCAAACTAAAAAGGAAGTAAATTATAATTTAGCCCTTTATTAGTCTGAAAGAGTGGTTTCTTGTTCTTCTGGATATTGTGACTTCAAAGTTTAGTCTTGTAAAGGGAATGGAAAATCAAAGGAGTCTGATTATTTGCCACAATGCTTCCAGATCCAGTAAAGATTTTCTGTTTAGAAATCCTGCAGCAGTTTCTGCACTTGCTCATTGATATCGGACTTAAGGTAGCTGTTTCAGTAATTTATCTACAGTAGAGCATCCTGGCATCTCTCAGATCCATCATGAACCCTATATTCTACTCTTGAAAACTCTAAATCCTGATTTTTCAGACTTGCATTTCTAACCTGATGTCAGATATGTTCTCTCAAAAACAAATGCAAAGCCTGAATAAAAATGTTATCATGCAGATAAATACCAAGAGCAACCAGATTTTAAGTATCTTGCTGCAGTTCTTTGGTTCCTCTTGTGCAAAAAGGAAACATGAGATATTTTGCAAATATTTTGTATGCCAATGTTAATGCTGTCTTTGAAGTGCCCGTTTCCAAAAATCTGCTGTGAAGATCTCAGTTCAAAACCATTTCAGGTTTAAGAACTGCGTTCCTTATTTCTTACCCAGATGTCTGTTTCAGGGAACTGGCAAGGCTTTCACAGTTCTTATTCTGTGGGCAAATAACACCCATAGCAATTTATTAGTACTTACTAAGTTTCAATCTCCTTATTTCCTCCTCTGTTAAGAATAATTTTGTAATAATGATTTTTTCCTTCCCTACTTTCATTTCTTCTCATGGGTTTATTAGTGTATAGCTTCAGAAGGCTTATCTGCCCTGTATTCTGACATCTCCTTAATATATCTTTAAGCTAGTTTAATGCTTCGCCTGCCTTCTATTCTCAATACACTTATTATCAATGATAGGTGCAATAGAAACAATGTGACTTTTGAAAAATGGCCGGACATTTCACTACTGTCATTTCACTGAGAAATAGGAGTTTTTTTAATGCATATGAAAAATACTAGCAGAAATAAAAGATCAAAAGGGATAAAAAATCAAAGCAGTTTTTCTTCTTTTCATATGCCAGATTCAGGGTTCTCAGTGTACTTTAAACAATGATTTATTAGCCTTTTGAGATTAGAGGAGTTTGTGTCTTCCTAAGCATAAAGTTTTCTTATCCTCAAAATAAAAGGGCAATAGCATAATGTACTAATTATTAGAGGCATTTATATATTAATATGTTTCTATATAGAATTTCTTTTCATAGCTGTTAATTATTCCATGTATATTAATGAAATAGCTGTAATCCAAATAGCAGAGTAAATTCAATTATAAACAGAGCAAAAAAATCTCATTTTTTAATGAGAAGAAATGTATTTTTATCACAGCAACAAAAACACTGTTTTACCATATAATATTCTAATATTCCATTTAATTTTCACTATTTCGTTTTTATCTGTACCCATCAGATTAGGCTTCATTCTTGGAAAAATGTCCTGCAACATAAGATAACATCCACCACATAACAAAAACTGAAAAAATCCACTGCTCTTTTTGTATACAGGCGACAGAGAGTTCAGCCGTTCCATTTCAGTCATATAATTAAGCCCGGACTGGGTCTTCCATGGTTTTGGGTTGGTTTTTTAAGTTGGAGGGGTTTTTTTGTGGATTTTTTCCCCTCTATATTTTCTTGGTTATCTCTTTCTCAGAGAGGCAAAGAGTGAGACAATACCTGAAATTTTTTCAATAGTAGAAAATGCTCATAAATATATAGCTAAAACACTAACTAGACAATGACCATTTCAGGTCATTGAAGACTGAGAACTGGTAGAAACAGAAGGCTTCTTTTTGTTTGGATTTATCATATCAAAGAAGAAATAATAGAAAAATGAAGAATGAGAATATGGGCAGGAAAAAACCAGAATATTCCAGTCAATTAGTTTCCTAAACATACTTTTTACTTCACAAAAGCTTCTATGTCTCTTTTACTAATGTTACCTGTTTTTTAACAACACTTTGGAAATTTTATTCTATTAAGGCCTTTTCTGCTGGCTATTCCTGTCCATAAAGAACAGAGACATTTGTTATTGAATTTGTATGAATTCATTCCTTGATATTATCGTTGTGAAATAGGAGACAGTCACCAATTTTTATGAATTTTGAATTGAAGTATTTGTCTGGGGATCATATATCAAGAACATTCTGAAATGACAAGAAGATAAGAGATTCAAGTAAACTCTTGAAAAGCAGAATGTGATCTCGCCTCTGCAGACTGAACATCAGTAGTTATTGGAGAAACCATAGGGCCAGAACCTTAGCAGCTGTAAATCAGTAAAACATCACTAAACCCAACAGAACTACCTTAATTTACAGAAGCTGACTACAGCAATATAGTTTTAGAAGATTTTATTTGCAAGACATGCTCTGCCAAACAGCAGGTGCAAAGTACTTTCTACTGTTTAAGCTATTTGTAAGGAAAAAGACAGACTGACTAGGAGGAAAGGATTTAGTCTAGTTCTTGTGAAAAATATGGTGATTAATTTAAAATGCACTCTAAAAATCTGCAGAGCCCTTGAAAAGAACAATGACTTTTCAATTGCCAGTTGTGTGAGGGGCAGCTCATTACATAGAAACAGAACTTCAATTTATATAAATGTTTCAGTGGTTCCACTTGTATAATGCTCGATCAGGTCCTTTCATGCTTGTGCTCAGTATTGCATTACACTCCAAATTCTGCAACAGATACAGGAACATTATGTACTAACCAAAGCATACCACCAAGTAAAGATTTTGGAGTCTTTGCATAAGCAGTGTTCCACGACATTTTGCTTGAATTTTCAGACAATCCAGGCATAGAACCACAAAATAGCTCTATTGAGATGCCTGTCTGTTAGCAGCCTCTAATGTAACCCAAACTAAGATGCCATGTTGAACTCACAGCCTTATGTGAAAACAAAAAAGTACCATTAAATAATACATACTTATCATAAGGAGCAATATTGTTTCATTCAATGGTACAGCATTTTGTGTGATATCAAACATTAACTATAAAATATGTATATTTTAAACCAGATAATGATACAAAAGACCTTTAAAACTACAATATTACAGTTTTAAACTACCATCTGGTAAATTATTTCTCCATACCTGGTACTATTATATCAAACGGGAGATCACTTTTGCTATGGTTCCCGATGTTTAACAATCTGTGGGAAAATAATTTATAGAACAGAAATTTGAGTTGGTACTGCAATAAAATATTAATTTCCCAGCTGATGACACACATTAAAAAACCTCCACATTTTCTTCTTATTCTGAACTTTCCCTGACAATTCTAGAACAATGACTGGATCTTCTTTAGAGTTTAGTAGAAATCCGCGTTAAATTTAAGTCTCCTTAGCCTCCCTTTAAGTCACCTAAAATGAGTGTTCTTTTTTTTCCTTAGGAAGAACTAAAACTTTTCTTCTTTTGTCCTCTTATGTAGCTTTTAGCTTGATACTGCAGATCTTGTCTTTTTACATGGGGTTTGAAAGTTTAAGTGAAGGTGTTGTCAACTGCATATGATTACCTGGAGGTGTCCAAATTTAATTCTTTAGTCCTTTTATCAGGTATATGAATTTAGGGAAAGATATACGTTATCATACATTAAGTGTAGAATAGTATCTCTCTGAGAATATTTTTCAAGCTTTTTCAATCATTGCACTAAATCTCTGGTCTCTTACTTTTGTGTTTCTTCTCCATCACAATATTGGAGGACCTGGAGTTGAGTTCCTGGATTTATTACATAAAATAAAATGTAACACACTTTTCTTGTATTCTTGGGTTAAAAAGAATGTTGGGGTTTTTTTTCCAGTTATTCAGTTGGGTACTTACCCATAAGGAAGGGTAAGTATTAGGTATTTTGTACTTCTGAGCTATAAAAATAGCTTTGATAAGATTTCATAGATTCCATGTCCCATGTAAGTTATGGAAAACAATATTCCATTGTAATAACATTATTTCACTTCTTCCTTTGTCAAAATTGTAGTCTGTTGCTTAAGACTGGAAAGCTATCTCTCCAAATACAATTTAAAATTACTTTTACTGCAATGGTTTTAGCTGCATAGCAGTGGAACCTCTCCTATTAAATATTTCACTTTGTTCCTTAGTTTTACTTTATTTCTTATGAAAAGTGTTGTGTTCTTACAAGCAATTTGCCATGTCTTATTTCTTTCCTGTTAGTGACCTCTTTTTAACCAGCATTGTTGGCATGAAATGGCCACAGATAAATGAGTATGAAAAATCTTTTCTTACAGTAAATTCAAAGAGAACCATCCAATTTATCTAGTGTGGAAGACTTAGAAAAAAAAATCACAATGCTTTTAAAACATTTCCCAGTTTTTAAAGATCCACTTTACTGAGAATGGTATTTTGTATGTCAGATTTGAAATATATAAAAAAAATCAAACGCTTAAATTTTTTCCCCAGAATGAATGAATTTTTCTGGCACCAAGAAAAGAGTAAAACTACTGTCTGTAATTATTTCATTTATGCCACAGTCTTTATGCATCCTTTCTTCAAATGGCTTCATGAAACAGAAAGTCATGATGAATAATTTTCTAATGATTAATAGTGGATAAAACAATCTCTATAAAGATACGAACCATGTCTGAAAATACTGAACCTGCAGCTCTGTTAATTTTCACCACTCTTATTCATTGAGACATAAGTGTTCCAAGTCTGGTAATAGGTGCCAGAAAAACTGTGTGTACTGTCTGATCTCACACCATTTGGGTTTTGGTGATACATCAGAAAACAGTTCTACCAAGGATACAGTAATTATCCAGAATACTTTTGGAATGCCATGTGTTTATAAATGTGTCACAAAGAGTGACTCTCAATGTGAATTATTGCACTTTAGTCTTTCCCAAGGTGACAATGGCATAGGTATAACAGAAGAGTGACTCCAGCTGAAGTAACAAACTTGGACAGAGTTTCAAAGGGAAGAACAGGTTCATATGGAACATGATGTGATTTATCTATGACTAAAATAGTCCTTTGAAACTCAAATCTTATTTATAAGTGAGTGGTTACATTCAGTTAATGATGATGTAGAATAATATTGCATTGATCAGCCTTAATGAGATAAATACATGAAAAACATGGTTCACACATAATGTATTAAAAATCCTATGTTCATTATATATGGCCTATTGCCGTTTTTGCAGATTTATTCAATACATGTTGAAATGTTTAGAAACTGTATGCCAGCTCATAGCACTGCAAACCTTCTGTAATTGTTGCTTTTCTTCAGTGAAGAAATATGATCAACTTAGGAATTGATTTTAGAGTGACAAGCAAGAATAAACCAACAAATTAGCAGAAAAAACTATGACGATTTTACTTCAATTGAACTATTTAAGTTTCTTACTTACTGAATGATTAGGAATCAAATATTTTAAATCCTGAAAAAAAATAAGTCTATCATTTATGGATCTTTACATCTGTACATTTTAACATGATCCTGATTCAGGGATAATCTCTCTCATCATCATCCCATGAAGAACATGGATTCACAGAAATCAGAGGTACAAAAGAAAGACCATTGAGATCATTGCATTTATTCCCTTGCTAGTGCAGCAAGATAGATTAGGAAGACACGAACAAATTATATATGGAGAGTTTTCAGGCGCATAGGATTTACCACTTCTCATTAATAATTGAGTTTCCAGAGTGTTCCTGCTAGAGGGCTCAGAAGACATTCCCTTTTGTTAAGGAGAAACTCTGTTGTCTGATCCAAATTTGGCTTCTTGAGTAACCTTGGAAAAATAAAATTTTCTTTACTTATTTGTCTATTTCAGTGCCTTTTGATATTTTTAAGGTAGGTTGTTTGGTTTTGTTTTTTTGTGGAAGCACCTCAGATGGTCATCAGTCTTTCAAACAAACAGTGACCTAAAGGACTGAGAAAGGGTTGCCTGAAAACCAGCACTATTTACAGACCATCTGTCTTCCCCTTTTACATTTTGCTTGGTTTCCTGTGAGTATATGCATGTTTAGAATATTTACCCATTAATCAGACATTGTATCACCATACACCACAATAACTTAGAATACATTATTTCCTTAAAAAAAATATTTTCAGTGATTTTCTGAGATGTACATGGTGTCTGCACTTAAGTCTATACAGAACAGTGATTATTTTTTCTTAAACCTTTTTCCTTCAAAAATATATGTTAAAAAACTTGTCTGAAAATTTGCTTTGGCTTTGGCTTCAGCAAACAACATGGGTTCAAAAGTGCTGAGGCTTAGACATATTTTAGAGACATCAGATTCACTGTGCATGTATAATGCATCTGTGTGCAACATGTGCTCTCTTAGATATGATGGGTCATGAATGAATAAGTGAAGTGGTCATTTGTTTGGGATCCCTTGAAATTCTGAACAAATCAGCCAAGGGACTATTTCCTGCATAGACAAATGAAAAAAGGAGATGGATATACTGGAAAAATCTCCTCAAGATTATATTGGAAGATACATGAAAAGAATGAATGCTTTGTTTCCTTGAAGTCACATTTCTGGCTGGCTGTCATTGATTGCCTACCTGCTGTAAAGTACTTATAAGGAAAGATGAGAATAAAGTCACCCTAAGGGGTGGAAAAACTCATAATCCTTCAGTTATCAGGAAAGACTTAAGTGTAAAGAAAACAGTAAGATGACAGTCATGGTTCTTAATACCTCTTATTAGATCTCAGTAATAATAGATGTTGAAAGTTGTGACCAATAAAGACAAAACATTCAAAATTGTACACAAATATTAAGAAAGCTATAGTATAGTTGTGAAGAATGTAGCCTTCTACATTTATTAATTTATAATAAAGTATTTTTAGTACTTAATAATAAAGATATTCAGACAATTGGAAGGAATTTGGGGAATAATAGTCAGTCTATGAAAGGCAAAGCAGGGATCCAGTTTTCCATTAAGTTGAAGCTCTGGAAGGCAGTGTTTTGGTCTTCCTCTAATCCTTTCCTCTGTCCTATTCCTTAAAAGAGTTATATAATAATAAATGGCTCTGATTTGAGATGCTATCACTCCACATAAATGGAGAGGTTTATAACTGGAAGATTGAAATATATTGTGAAAGATGGCCACAATCCCTTTAGAATAATACTTTTTAAAAAGAGTGTAAAGATCCTTTGTCCAAGACACCTGTTCAGAAAAAAGATGATCATCAATTCCCTCACACATGAATGACTAGTAATAGAACAATCAGTAATAGAAACTAATCAGAACATTTCAATTAAGGAAAAAAATTCTAATTAAAGGGGGCATATTTTTAGTTGCAAAAAGAAGTACATGTTATCATAGCATATGGTAAGTCTAGTCACAAGGTACTTTACAATTCAAAGTATTGTAATTTGTAAGCCCAAAAAGGTTTTATACGTTTAGCAAACACTGGTTACATACACTTCAGAATACTTTATATTATATCTACTTCATATTTCCTCTCATTGGTGTCATATTCCCTTTGAAATGCCTGTGATTACATACAAAAAACCTTCAAGTCGTTTATGTTCAATACAGTGAAGTCATCTGATGCTACAGGTGGTCTAAAAAGTACTGAGAAAAATTTGTGAGCATAGAATTTATATTAATTGCTGAATTAACAGATCTGGTGATTTCAGCAAGAAAATTGCAAGACACAATCAGAGGACAAAATATCAATGATATTTATAATAAATTCTGAAGTTTGACTAATACTTTTTAAGAATTTTTCATATTTTAAGAAGTATTTTGGTGTGGCTTTAAATTACATGTATTAAAAACCAATGAACCAGAATTGTTGCCTTTAGAAAGAGACTGAACAAAAAAGAATAATAATTAAAAAAATTAGGCAGCAGTCAATTTAAAGATGCTCTGAGAAATTCCAATTAAAAGACTTAAAACAATTAGAGGTATGATGCAGGGCATTAAGTAAGGTGAAATGAGCTGAAGATGTTATTAGGACGAATTGATAAAAGGTACTAGGACAATAAAGGAAAAAAGTCTTGTTTTTCCTGTTAATGGAAAGGAGCTATAACACCTGTATAAACAATGTTTTCTTTCAACTCTTCCTTCATATACCAAATATAACAGTTACTCAGATTTACCTCTGCACCAAAAATAGCAAAAACTGCAGGCACATTACAGCATAAACGATTAAGAAATTTTTCAATTCAACACTTGATTCTCACAGCAAATAACTACAAATATATAAACTAAGAAGAAGTAAATGCTAAATCATTGTTAAAGAATTAAACATGAGTGTTTGCAGTGGTCACTTGAATCTAGGATTACTTGAGTATAGGAGTCTTGCACTGTGATTTAAACAATGTAATCTTTTAGATCTGAAAGAAAATGATGACAGGTTTCATAAAAAAATGTGGCAAGTGTATGCTCCATTTCAGGTTTCAGGGAAATGAATATCTACCAAAAAATTCCTCTATGACAATTTTATCTCTAGTTCTCTACTAGTCCTTCTCTGCTTCAGTCCTCTGGTTAATCTCTTCTCCATCCAGAGTTGCCTTCTAATTTTTCACTCAATTTCTTCCCTGTCCCACTTCACAATTCCCACATTACCATTGACTCCTGTCCATCTTAAGGCACTTCACTGCAGCTAGGCTCTTCATATTTAATGTGAAACAGGGGGGAGCTGGAGGTTTTAATCAAGATTATTGTGTGTGTTTTCTGGTGCTTTCATTTCTTTCCTCTTCTCAGTGGCAAGAATGTAAATACATCTTCTGTCATACCATCAGAACTGTTAAACCTGTTAGGGGTGAAACAAAAAATACTGACAAGTATTTTAAGAGAAAGCTTCTACCAAAACCATCAGTTTTACAATATTATAGTTAACTAAAATGGTCTTGTAATGGAAAGCCTCAAGCAACCTTAACTGTAGGTGGCACTACTGGCTGTGTCTATTAATAAAAAAAAAAGAAAAGTATGGGAAACCTTCTAAAGGGCCTCATCCTACGAACCTGTCAAACAGAGTTCAAATTCTATTGAGCATTCTCAAGAGTAAGGATATACAGCTACATATTCTTTTAAGTGCTTTAATTCTATATCCTACACATACAAAAGTCAGTGAATTACCCTGTTGATTATCGAGGAAATAAAAGATATACAAAATAATGTGCATTCATATCTATACAAAATGAGTTAGAATGCAGCAGATGTTCAGATTTAGATGAACTTGTCATACTTTTTTTTCCTAAAAAATTTGATCTTTCCCTCTCAATTTAAATCATCAATTTCAGATAGAAATAAGTCTAAAAGTTTTCATAGTTAATGTTTTTATATTCAAGTGGGTTTTTTCCCCTTTTTTACATATAATAGTTCCAGACAGAATGAAAAAGTGACAAAAAGAGATGAAAATACAAAGTTAAAATGAATGCACTTCACTCCTCTCAGTTTGTATCAGAATCTTAATCCTATTGTGTATTTGGTCTGGTTCTTCACCTAAGCTAATTCTAATCTAATGCAAAACGGTACAGGAATAACTTTATCAAATTTTGTATTGAATGTGTATTTTCAGCAAGTACCAATATTACCATTTTGTAGTGCTAAAATATTTGTTAGATAATTCAACTCTGCTCTACTTGCATCTGCTTCTGCTTTATGTATTGACATAAAATAAACAATGTCTGGTATGCAAAAGATAGCTTGCCGCCTGATTTTTAGCAACAAATTGAGCAGATTGCTATTTTTTTCAAGACTTACTAGATAGAAAAAAATCAGGCCAACCCAGGTCACACAACACTAAGATCTGTTTCAGATCAGAAAAGCCTCTTTTATTCAATTTAGTCCCATGTTAGAAATAGTCATTACATTTTACATTATACATTTCTCATTTCAAAGCTCATGCCATATACTTATTCTGTATAATCAAACCTAACTGCTGGTTTTCCACACCAAGCTAGTGAATGAATATTCTGTCAGTGGAGCCAGTATTTAAGTATTTATTTGAGAAATGTTCAGCGCCATGATTTTAGAAATTTGATAAATCTGTAATTACAGAGTGTTATTGTATGTATACGTCATTAGCATTTATGAGCAAGAGCAAAAGAAATAATAAACATCAAGCAACAAAAGGGAACCCTGAAAGAGAATGGCATGTTCTGACAAGTTACTGTTTAGTTTTGACCAGAATGTCAGGTCTAATCTACTTCCAGTTTGATTATAAATAAGATTATTAGTCCATGCTCACAGAGTCTGCACTTTCCATGCAGTAAACCTTTAACTCATTTGGTATTTTATTTTATTTTATTTTATTTGGAAAATCGAGCAATACCCAGAAAGTCCTAAGCATTATTTGAGCTCCTGCAGTGGGATTTTCATGGGATTCCATATCTTCCTTGTTTTATTTTTAACTCCCATGACGGGAAATTATTTTAACTCCATCTATACTCTGTTTTGTAACTGCTATATAATAAGTTATTCTGTTTAAAGATATAGAAAATCAGCTCTGAAATACATACAGCAAACATTTCTTAAGTATGCAATTTTTAAAATTCAGAAAATAATGCCATCATATATTACAGAATTTTCAAGAAGCAGAGAAATAATTTTTTGTGCTAAAAAAAGTGATCATAATCTTTTATTTCAAATGTCAGGATAAGGAGAATCTGGTTTTCTTCATGATTTTTTTTAAATAATAACACATAAACATTAAATATATCTTTGATTTTCTAAATGGCTTAAGAATACTTAGCCTACATACAGACTTGGACACATTGCAAGGAGATGTGAAAAAAGCTGAGAGATGATTGGGAAAGTTTTAACAAATTCAGTGGACATATTCATTTGCCAAAGGACATCTGTTCGTGTTTTGATAATCCATATGTGAAAAAAAGAAGTAAGCAAAAGAATTGGAAACAAACTGTTCAAACTCCAAACAAAACCTGGTTGCTGTTATGTTAATGTTTCATAGTCCAGCTTGGAACTTGACACATTCTTTTTCTACAACAGGCATTTTCTACAAAAATATTTTGGTTTTTCTAGTTGAAATTCACATGGTACCAACATTACTAATTAACAGTCAGACATGTCCTCTCTTTTCAGTATATAAGCATGGTTTTAATATTATTTTTTCAAAGCAAACTTAATTTAAGAAAACTGGTGGTATTTCATCTTTCAACAGGAAAAAACCCAGTTTATATTAATTATTGAAGAAAGCAGTATTTTGCTTTGGTCAGAGATCTAAATTCCTCTATATTTCTTCCACAAGTTCCAGAAATTATAATTCTACTGGAAACCTTGATACAACCTATGCATACATATATGAGGTAGCTACTTTCTCTCAATATTTTGAATGCAGGGATATTGCAGAGCCCCTGCAGATAACCTGTCCCTTTCAGCAATACAGTAGGATGCTTATGCTTGGTTGTCCAAAGGGGCAGGGAGATGAAGAAGAGTGGGTGAATGGGCCTGAAGGACAAAATGCCTGTTGGAAGACAGGGCATGGGGTGATGCAATGCTTCAGGTAGTGAGGTTTTCTGTGGGAGTCTTCCCCCTGCTCTCACTGAGACTTTTAATTTGCACCGGTGTGAAATGAGTATGTAATAGGTACAGAATTTAGCTACAGAAATTTTCCGAAGGAATATTTGCTCCTTATCTCTTCCCCATGGAGCATATGAATTACAGTACTATAAATGAATACTATGTTCATATACATTATCAGCTTGAATCTGTGCTTTGTAATGCTGGTTTTATATAATTGCACTGTATTAACAGTCTGCCACCAAGCAGGAGCTAAACAGCCAAGTGCTGAATACCTTGCTAGGCTAGAACAGATGTATTAATGTTCAGTAGTGTCTTCTCTTGCACAGATACAACAGTGTTTAATGTTTATTTACTCTTTTTAGGAGGCAATGTGAGCTGCTGTCAAACCATCAATTATTTATCTGTGGAATAAGAATTAAAGGACTCTTTTTTCTGCAAACAATGCAAACACATTATCGAGCTACCTTAAAACATCCTCATTTTTCTAATTTGTTTTATTAGTACACAGCACAGGAAAGCATGCTGGAAGATGGCATGGGCTGGCTCAGGAAAAAGGTAGATGAGTCAAGGTCTGTTACAGTAACCTACTCTATAAATCTGATAGTCGACCGTTAGGGAAGTTTTAAAATGTTTTTGTAAAGAACATCCAGAAATTAATTCACAGGAATGTCTTAGTTCAAGTTTATAATCTGTTTATATTAATATTACAACATGTGAATTTGATCATATCTGTAGCGTATAGGAAAAATTTGTAGAGAAATTATGTTGAGAGTATTATAAGGAGAGATTTGTCTAGGCAAAGTATAATAAAGATGTATTTGAACCAATGATCCTGGAGTCTTTTTGAATATTCAATCACTTTTTACATCTATGGGATTATTTTTTCCCAGAATCAATCCTTTGTCTTACCAAATAGCAATCACTGGACACCCTCTAAACTTTCTCCTCCATGCATGTTTCTCTCCCTGCCTTTCATACATCTCCACTAGAGTTCTTCTGAGTTGTGCTGAGCTTCCACGGCGTCAGGAAGAGTTTGAAGTACATTCGTGTCGGCATTTTTGGTAGGAAAGACAATAGTCATAGGCTCACTCTTCTGCTAAAACTTTTATCACTTTGTCTGGATTTGCAGTAAGGAATTCCTCATATTTTCTTGCATAAGTGTTGCTGTTATAAAAGATCTTTGTTTCTTCCTGTAACAAATAGTACAATTGGGGAAAATTAATCTGCTTTGTACTCTCTTTTTTTCAGGAGTATCAAACAAGCTCGACAATATCTGCTCCCTTCTGTGTGCATAATAGTGTGAATCCTGTATATCCTTTTCATTTTTCTAGAAAGGACATCACAGAACAGTTATGGAATATGAATCTGATAACATTTTTACAAGAGATATTTTACCTCAGTGAACCAGAATACTGGAAGATGTATAATAATGTGCAAGTGTATTCTCTGGCAAAGCGATAAATTAGGGACCATCAATTTTATTCAGATGCCATTGCATGTGAGCAGAAAAAAAAGCACAGTGAGGAAGTTCAGGTGGTGACTGAAATTTGTGCATCTGACTACTTGTTAAGCTTTGAATTTCAAGTGAATTCCAAAGAGTAACTTTTTCATTTTTAATTGAATTTTAACACTGTCAATAAAGTTTGGGAACCCTACAGCTTAAAACCTATAAAACTGAGATTTATATTCAACATTTTGGATAATTCCTGTCTTCCTAATCTGAATATCTGGGATAGTCATGCTCAATATTAAACCTTCAACTGATTTTCAGAAAGGAGCAACAAAGAACTTTGTACCATCACACAAAAAAGGTTTGTATTTAAGTTAGATACCTACAATTGGTTCATGCAAAAGATAAACTCTGACCGCATACCAGGGAGGTCCACAATCCCAGATAGGAGCACAGGAGGAAGTTAGTGATTAATGATCTAGGGTAATTTAGAGCCAAGTTTGTTACAAACTCAATAAATCTTAAAGCCAGGGGCATCTTATCTAAGACTGATAAAATGGAGAAGAAACATTGGCAGACCAATGGCAGGAAGCCTTAAGAACACACCACAAATGAGGAAAGCTATGTGGCAATACTTAGATTATAATTCTGTAACAACCAAAATGTCTTTGCAGAGCAGGACATGTATATAGTCTGAGTGAAAAACAGAAAAAGATGTTACACATATTGAGATATCAGTGTGGATGTTCAACCTTTTATTCAAAATTTAATTAATTTTTCATGTGTAAGACAACTAGATAGAAAAATAAATAAAAAGCTAAACCCAACATAAAGCCTAAACAAGTAGCCAGTGCGAACCCCTTTGACTTTAAGAATTATTCCCTTTGGTATAATGAAATTATTTCTCTAAGTCACTTCTGGAAATTCACAGGGTGATTTGAAGTCAAATCTAGAGTTGGAACATTGAATATGTAGGACCTGTTGGACCACTAAGCTATTCATTTTTCTGAGAGCTCACAGCATTAGCTTCCTTAAAGAAAATGTGTCATAACTGAGGGAATCAAACTGTTTGAATAAATTCTGATAACAGTCAGGTTTTGTTTTTCAAAATAATTCCTGCATTTAAAAAACATGCTTCAATTATTTTTTTTGATATTTAGCTCAAATCATGATGATGTTTGAAATATGAAATGGAGAGGTAGAGGATTTTACTATTACACAGTAATTTTTTTTCTACACCAACAGACTTTCAAAACCATCATGTTTCACTCTATCATGCACCTTTCGCTTGTACTTTAGTAGGGGTGCTTTCTCACTTATCAGCCCCTACTTGGTTAAAGTAAAAACCTGGCTAAATTAAATCCCAAGAAGCTTGCTGGCTGTTGAATTTCTGGCTGCATCATGTATGGTATGTTAGCCAAGTAAGAGATTTGTATGCAATACATTCAAATGTCCCCCGTATTACACACAAATCTTACAGTAATGGATTAGAGATTATCCACTTATCTCTACTGGGTCTAGGTTTTCTTACACTTCTGGAAGTGGGAGAATGCAACTGAAAAATGATTGAAAAATAACTATCAGCTATTGTCACTCAAATAACATGACTTTTTTCCTATAAAGCAAAGTACAAGTTAGAGTTTTTTATACCCAGAAAGAATCTTTTACCTTCTTATCCTTTCATGGGTTTTTTTTATATAAAAACTTCTATCTTGTTTCAAGTTTGCTCTGTTAATACATCAGTTGATAACCTAAGTAATACAGCTTTTCTTATGCAGATTCAAAGTGCATAGGATCTTACATGGGATACTTGAAGTTAGCACAGATTTTAGAGGCAGAATGGCCTTGCACAGTGCACTAGACTGGAAATGAAGAGTGCCAGGATTGGAACCCAAAGCGCCTGCAGACCCACTTTAATACATCTTACTTTAGCATCCATCCTTCAGTTCCATAAACTGCTGCTATGTGCATGTTTGCGTTTCAATATCTGATGGAAACCTTCCTGCATCTAAGAGCAGGATGCAAGCGTTGTGTCAGTCCTAGAAATGTTTACAGTTGGAGTACCATTCTGTCCTCATTTTACTGATTTATACTAACTGCTAATTTTTTCCTGCTGCAAGGAAAGGGTATGAAGAAGCAGCACTATCTTCCCTATTAGAAGAAAGTCTTGGCTAATGGAGCAGCATATTTGAATATTTTATAGATAATTTATGAAACTCCTTAAAGCCTATTTGTGGGAAATATTCCCATTTTTCAGTCTGCACACTAAAACTCATTGTAACTGAGGTATGGTCATACTGTCGTGCCTTAAGACAGGAAAGCTTTTTCCTTTTTTCTTAAAATCTAATCAGTGCTGCTGTGGTATGAGAATGCCCTGCAGCTGGCCACAGGTCCCTAACAGCTGCTGAAGTAGCAAACCAGTTGTAATGTGAAACTTTGCTTCCTGTATCAGCAGAATAGAAAAAGACCGATGCTCAAATTTAACAACTGAGCCCCAGACACCATAAAGAAATTAAAGAAGTTCTTAGACTAATGTTTTTAAAGCATCAAGGGGAAATAACACTCCTTCAGCATTTTGGAAACAAGTTCCTGATTCCATTTGTCTATCTTGAAAAATTTAGTGTGGGTGAATTGGTTACCTGAAGACATGCCCAGACACTCAGTGTTTTGTAAAATGTTGTTTTTTAGCTTGCCAATGCAGCAGATCAATATGCAAATTCTCAGCGACAACCAGACATAGTAGACACAAAAAACTACAGAGAAATGTGCTTCCTGTACTCTTCAGAGATAAAATTCCCTACATAATTAATCATGAAAGGATTTTTCACTGTAGACAAGCCACTAATGCAAAAAGGAAGATTTGCCTGTCTTTTTATGCCTTTTTTCACATATTCTCTGTTCTTTTTAAAAAAAACAAAACCTTGAACAGAAAAATAAAATTCAGGGCTAAGGAGAAAAACAGAATTATCGTAAAGAATGGCTAAGAGCTGTGCATCATGTATATATCAACAAAAAATTAAAACAATGTATGAGGTTCATGTACAAATGAAAACACTAAATACCCTAAGAGTGCAGATATCATAGTAGACCAAATTCTCGTACAAATAGCACTGTAGAGAGAATAATGTCTATAACAATAGTGTTTTTGAAATACTGGTAGACCCTGGTTACAAGTCATCTGTATGAAAAAGAAAGCCTCTTCCAGTGAGTACTAAAAAGTTGTTAAGCTTATTCTGAATATTGTCCATAGCACATATTTTCTGTTATTTTTAAAACAAATATGAGAGTTCAAGGACCGATGTACATTATTGATATTACCTGTTAGCCCGCAAAATGCTTCATCAAGCACTAAAGGAAGAGGAAAACAAAATAAAATAAGTATTATTTTAATCATCAGCAACATTTTTCAGCCTTATTTTTTCTTGCAATCCAAGTCCTATTTCACTTAGGCTGCAGTTAACTCTATTTCCTCGCTTTTCCTGGTTCTCCTGATGAGTTTGTGTCGCTGTGAGAATAGCATTAGTGATTATCTGCTGAATGACTTCTCTTCCTGAGGTATTGATTCAGCAGTTCTACTCTGTTCACCATATTTAAATGATAGTATTTCCTACAAAAGCAAGGAAGATACCTAAAAAATGAAGGTGTTTTTGCTATCCTTAGATAATCCTTATATTACTGTTACATGAATCTTTAAGCAAGAAGTAGAGATACTGCCTGAAATGACAGGTAACTTTTAGTTGAACTAACTTAGTTCAACTAAAAGTTAAGTCACATATTAAAATATCATCTTGCTTGTTTATTTTCCTGTGAGTTTTTATTTATTTGTTTTGTTGTTGTTGTTTTTCTTTGTTTTCTTTTGTTTTTAATTATTATTGCTACTTTTAAGGAAAAAAACTGCCCACTTCTTATTTTTCAGAGAGAAAAATTATTGAGTAATACCAGAATTTCCAATGTGGTAAATATTCAAAGCAGACAGCTTTTAACTAAAGAACCCTAAGAAAAATATGGAGCAATACATACAGTATTGCAATTTATGAATAACATACTTTTACAATGTTAACAGAAAAACTTGATTTTTCACCTCAGAATCAAATTTGTGTGTTGTCTTTGACTTTACAAAAGCAAAAGCTATAAAAAAATTTTATCAGGTTAAGGAAAGAGGAAATTTGGTTACCGAATCTGAAAAATTCTCTAAGTGTACAGTGATTATGCAAATTTTATCAAAGCGCATGATCACATTCTTGGAAGGATTATTTTTGAGTGTTTAGAAGAGTTCCACTTTTATTCTTCTGTTTGCCCATGAAATTAAAAAGAAATATAATGACATAGATTATTTTTACAGTAACAGAATATGGAGGGATCTACAATTCAATAATTCCCGTTAAAAGGACAGTGTTCACAGTATGAAAATAAACATTTTTAAGCTGAATTCATATATTCATCAATTTTTTAGTTGGATCCATCAATATCTCATTTGGGGAAATGAGGTATGAAATTGTTCTCCACTGTTGATTTTCAAGCTCCTTAAAATGATAAAACTAAGCTTTGAGGGAAGAGACTACTATTTGTTTGGATTTTGCGGGAGTATATTGACTATAAAATGATCTTTAAAGGGATTGTCTGGAAGCATTGTTCTCAAGCTACTTAAGTGTCAAACAACTGACACTTAAACAGAAATCCTCCACAACATGATACAAATTTTTATACTGTAGCTTCACTTTCTTGATCTGCATTGAAGTAGTTATTCAACACCTTCTCTGTGATGAAAATTTCCTAAAGAATATTAACTAATTTTTAGACACAGAGAATATTTTATAAGAATGAATCTATTTTACTATTCAGAATTCTTGTGTGCTATACGTAATTTGGAAAGTGATGCAGCTAATCCCTATTAATTGTGTATTTTTTAAATTACTCTTTCAGAAAACCAGAAATGAGATAAATTTTTTGATGATTGAGTAAACACTTCTGCTTGAAAAAAATTATTTCCTTGCTGTGGAAATAAGTCTTTCTTTTTCTTCATTGTCCATACAATGCTTGCTGTGTTATAAAATATTTGAGCCCACATAATTTGCTGAAGTATTTGAACAAAAAAATAATTTACCTTCTGCAGAGCTGTATCTACTCAGATCAGTCTAAAATATAGCTGGGTTCTGGATGCCATTTGTATCTAATTCACACAGATATTATCCATCCATATGCTTCTTAGTGGAAAAGTGAACTCTTAAAATTAGTTTAATATAATTTTCCTACAGTAATATAGAAAGTGGTTTACAGACAAAAATTATTTTACTTGAAGGGAATGTGTTTGAGGTCACATCAGACCCAGATGTTGGAACAGCATAAGAGCTATGTGAAGTTGCAATGAAATGAACTTTCTGGCTATGACTCAATGCCAACAGTGTACCCTGATGCAGAAAAACCCCAGTTAGCGCCATGTTATTCCCTTCACCTGCATCCACATTCTGTGACACCACCAGATGCACAATTTCACTGGTTCCATATATTCAAGATCAGAACATACTGTGCAAATGAGTCACAGTGTAAGACTACAAAGAGTGTCCTAAAACTGGTAAGCAGTTCCTCGCACCCACAGGAAAAGAGGATGCCTGGTATCTCATCTTCCAAGTGCAACCTTAAAGGACTAGACTCCTAGTGGAAATTAGGAACTCCATTAATCCTATATGGCAATGATTCATGAATTAAATAAACTGTTCATTTAGAGTGTTCTTTGGAGTGATGAAAATCAGAAATAAAGAATTTTGTCCAGTCATTGCTCATCTACAAAATCACTTATCCAGATTTCTACAATATCCCTTATCCAGTGTCAATTCACTCTTAAGAATTGTAATGTGCTATTGTCCTTCATCATTTATCCTCATCAATGAGCATGTGATGGTTTGTGTGTAGAATATAGGGAATGGTATTCAGTTCCACTGAAGCATAGGTGGAATTTTCTGAAGCTCTGCGCTGTCTTGCACATGAAAAAAGAAATAAAAAATATAGTGATGATTTAATTTCTATACTACTACTCACAGAAAGGGAATTTAAGTTCATGGTTTAAATATGTGCATAGCTCTTGTTCCCTACATTCATATAACTAGCCCCCTACACTCAGCAAAAATAAATACCATCTGAAACACATGTACAAAATGATTGACTGAAGGAATGGGAGGGATTGAGAAAATTTCTAACACTCGGTTTAGTGATTTTAAAACTGAAGTGACAACTAAAATAATTGCTGTCAGTAAACTCAATGAGAAGGAAAGCACTAGGGAGGAACCTAAAGAATATTGCTGGCGTGATAAGTAATGAGTATAGATAGCCATAAAAAATTAAGAATACCAATACAAACTTAGATGTTTTTGGGAAGTGAATATGATGTTGGTGTCTCTACATAGTGTTGGGTGCATTTATTAAATGAATACTTATTCAGAATATTAGGCAATTCCATTCAGTCATCCAGGTAACTTTTTAGTTCTATTATCCCATTTCCTGTGAAAAATTATTTATCCACTGAAAGATATGATTTTCTTGCACTTTCCTTCCTCTAGAAGAGTGTACATCAGCGGTCTGAAACTGGACATTAGCACATCATTTTTATGTAAGCAGACCATTGGCTTTGAATTAAAGAACCTATTAGAACTCTTGAATATGGAGAAAGTCACCTCTCCAAGAGTTTAGAGAATATAATCAATTCTAATACACTAGGAAACTAAGTGTGGTGTCTGACAAGACCATTGTCCTTAATATAATTTGACAATATTACATACACACCACTTGTTCTTTCTGATCCTATGACTTGAACTGTGGCGTTGACTTGAACTATGGCATTCTGACATTCACACATTTAGTCCAAAGGAATTACAATCTGCTTTGCCAGAGAAACCTCACTGATTTACAATATCATATACAAACCAAACCTGTTATTTAAATAAAATTTTCTTACCCTCACTTCTGGTAATTTCCAATTAAATATTCTGAATTACATATCCATGGATTCTGGATTCCTTAAATGCTATGTCAGTCTGACAGTTATGCCTTTGATAGAAAAATGATAAGGTCAATTTTGAGATGATTTTGCATCCTTTGCATCACCAATAATAAAGTGTTGATCCTACAGATTTTTACGCCTACTTGATTTGAAGGTGGTGATGTGTTTGCTCTTAGAATTCTCTACTGAGGACACATTTTCAGTATTGAAAATCAGGAAATAAAGTTTATTGTTTTTGAAAATCCCTAGATTTCCTGGTTCGATTCCACATTCTCCCACTATATCTTAAAAAATCTGCTTTGTTTAATTCAGTTGTTTTAAAGAAAATAAAAATCCCAAATATGTCAATCTAGCGAGGAACAGAGGTGCTTTTTGGTTTCTTTATCTCAAATCTGCCTGTGTACAGTGAAATTTTCAGAAGATGATTTTGGTCCATCTTGCTTGGCAAACAGGGTACCCATGCTGTGCTGCTGTTATAAAACAGTAGTATCTGTTTTCAGTGGAACTTTGTGAAGTGAAAACCTTACCAGCATGTTGCTTCTAGTACTGGTCTCTGCTCACAGACTGGATACACATGGCTAATAATCCTTTTTCATGCAGGTTGCAAATCTGGTATGTTCCATAGTTTCTAGTATGACCTTTGTAAAAATATTTATGTTTGTCCAAGAAATAGAATTATCTTACTTTACTGTAAAAATGTAGAATTGTAATTTTCGTTCATATGCTTCCCTTATTTATGCGTATGTTTGTAGAACTTTCCCCTACTTTAGTATATTGTAAAGTTATCTTGAAAATAATTGCTTTTTGAACCTTTGCTCATTAGAATGTCACTGATCAATAACATTTAATTTTAAAAACTGGCTTGAAGATTTTTCAGAAATGAAGCTTGTTTAGAAAATGTCTTAAAAAGTTCTTCTTGTTGCTAGCTGCATAATTTAGATGAGAAACTAGATCTGGATTGTGTTCATAAATGAGGATTTTTTAAATTTAAAATAATGTTTCTTTCTTATGTGTATTTGGGATCCTATAAGAACAGGAAATTTTTTACTTTATAACCATATCAAAACCCTGAAGAGCTAGACTATATTAACATAGCAGAAGCAAGAGGGTCAAAATAAGCCTCTCATGTGCACCTGAATTTACTGGCCTATTGCACTGAAGTTGAAGCTGGAATGGGAATTGCACTTATGAAAATGCTTTAGATTACTAAAGCAGTACTAATATTTAAGCTGTATGGGCATGCACAGAGAGGACATGCATGAGCATTCTGCTCTTAGTGTAGATGCTGCAGAATCAGCCATTCAGGAACTTGCCATTGAGGCAAAGTTGATAAGCAACTATCCCAAGTTATGGGTTTTCTGGAAAACCAATTTCATGCATGGCGGAGTTCTAATCCCAACGCTGAGTTTTGAGCCCTTTGCTTCTGTTTGTATCAGGAGTAATGTAGCTTCTGATTTCTATTGCAAGACTTGATGTTGCCTAATTAATTGGCAAAATTTTGGGGAAAAAAAAAAGTCAAATGTATCAGCACTTTAGTTTAGCTCTTGATCAGGGCATTCTTTTCTAAGCTTTATTAAAAGTTAAATTCCATAAATTCCATATTGTATTTTAAGGTTTGGATTTGGGAAATGTTGGTTCTTTTTTTTCAAGAGGCATCTCTGAAATTAAACTCTACACTAGCAAGAAAAAACAGCAGCGCACTTACAGTCACTTATGAAAGTAGCAATGGCAGGTTTCTGGCACAATGGGTATTAGAGCTGAATTGTTTCCATTTCCTCCAGAATTCCATTTGTGTGTCTTTTCAAGTTGGTCTCATTGAAGAAGGATGACCTAGATGGAGGTGACTTACTGTGTAATAGACAGAGGACTGTAGAAGGGAATTACTTCGAAAATTCCCATGCACTACTAGGTTTTTAATTAACTGTATCTGAGCAAAGTTTGAGTGAAACAAGTGATGCTCTAGTGGTGTGCATTTTCATAGTTTCTGGAAAAAAGGACCAGATTCTCTTGTAGAGAAAAAGCCAACTTGGTACTTGAAGTGTGAAATATTATATCTTCAGAAGTTTACTTTTCTTGTAACCTTAAATAGAGAAAATTAATATCTCAGGCCATTAAAAATATTTAATACCTCTAATATTCTTGCAAGGTAATACATGTTTAAATCAAACTTCTCTGTCTGCATTCTTTTCCTAGATTTTATTTGGATATTATTAACTATGTTGGGAAATCTGCCACTGGCTACCCACCTTCACCTTAGCAGGTATTTTCTTTTTCACACCCTCTCATTAAAAAATGGACATTAACATTTTAATGAAGTGACACCCTGGCACAGACAGAATATTTCATCAATGTTTTGTGTCTGTGTAGGTGGGAGTGAGTTGTAATCCTGGAGAATATTTCAACAGTTATTTCCTGGTGACTTACAAATGTTTTTAATGGATAAATCTTGTATGAATAGTATGAGGCAACAGAAGTGGAAGAAGAAAAAGAATGCAAGTTAGAAATATTAAACATTTTGCCTGAAACTGGTTGAACCCCTATATTTTTACCTATATCTATTGGAATAGATACCTCATGATTTTCTTCTGATTGTGTTGGTGAGGGTGAGGTAAAAGATACAAATTCCATCAGCTTAGTATTAGGTTTTATGCTAAGGAATTAGAAGTAGCAAGAAACATATCTTTCCAGTTAAAGGAAGAGAAGATCAAGAAGACAGTAGAGATGATAAATTTGTCTCACTCTCAGTAAATATTTTTCTCTGAGCAATACATGGCAATGAAGAATTTTTCGCAGGTGTTTCTTAGCTGGTATTTTTTGCAGTACAAGTCTCTACTTCTGGCTGCAGCCTCCACTGGTGTAAGAGTTCAGCCTTCCTTTGAGGCACTCAGGCACTGAGATTCAGAGCAGAGCTTGACTTTTAACAGTGTGTGATTTTAATATGCTAAATGACAATTTCCTTTGCCTGCACAAAGTCTATATTATTGCATTTTGGCTTGAGTCAGCACATTAGACACAATGTCCAGGAAAAGGAGTGTATATTGGGTCTGGAAGTATGATACAGAAAATTAGTATAGGTGCTTCTTCAGTGTGGGGTTTGTACATCAAAAATATTTCACTGGGCTACCCTAGTTTAATTTCAGTCAGTTCTGTGTCTTCCACAGAATAAAATAATGGCTGGGGTTGGGAGAGACTTCTGGAAATCATGTAGTCCAACCCCTCTGTTAATACAGATTCACCCTCAGAATGTTGCACAGGGTCACATACAGGTGAGTTTTAAATATCTCCAGAGAAGGAAATTCCATTATTTATTTGGGCAGCCTGTCAATGGATTGAGGACTGTGAAAGCTTAAAATTTTCTGACCAGAAAACACAAGAACAAGAAAATACCTGTGAAATCTGGGCACACTTTAGAGATAAGTTTCAAATTTTAAAGTTAGCAGAGCTCCTAGTGGGATTTTTATGGAGAGGTCAGTAGGCTCTCAGAGGTGTTTTCTAGTCCACAGTTGACACAGTCAGCCACAGGGGCTGTTGAAATGTTCTTCACTCACTCAGTACTCTTATACAACCTTTGAGTACTCAAACACCTTTTTGTGTGTGTGGTCAGAAAATTTGTTTTCATGATTTTCAAGTTAGGGATTTGGGTTACTGAGATAATTGGAAGTAGTTTTCCTGATATCTCTGTTAGAAATTATTTAAAGAATTAATTTTACTGCACTAACTTTGTCATACAGGCTTGAAAAAATAATGAAAATAGAAGAGAATATATATATTGAAGACATTTACACTTTCAGTTCTGATGCTGATTTGCATTGTCAAGGTGACAGTTCCTTGTATGGCCTGCATCCTGTTGTTGTATCTGACTTTTTTTGGCTTTTCTAGACTAGCTCTAGCTCCTGGTAAAGATATTTCTAAGCATAAAAGTTCTTAATTCTTTGTATCTGATTTTGAGAGCTACCTAATTCATGTTAGTCCTCAACAATTACAAAGATAGGAATACTGTTTAATTCATTGCCACTGAAGACATTTAACCAAATGTTCATAAAAAGTAGCTGGGAATTTAAATAGGAAATGTAACACTTTATTGTATAATTCAGCTGAATCAGAAATTTTAAGATGATTTACAGCTCCAGGGTATTTAGTTAGTCTCATCATTATCATATTTGAATGGCCCTTTAAAGTAATGGGAGTGGAAATAGAGCAATTAATTGTTCCAGCGCAGCAAAATACGTAGGAAAAAGTCACTGAATTTCTTTACTCGTGCACGTCCTCTTTGAAATGGTCCTTTAAATTGTCTTTAATTTTCCAAATTAAATTTACAGTTTTTTTTTTAAATACAGAGACAATTAATATTCTAGCTTACTTCACATGTAGATATAGCAGCAGTACACTAATTAGACTGAAGGTTACTAGAATTTAGATGAAATCCTATTGTTTCATGTACTTTTTCCTGCCTAAGAAATGCACTTATTCTGAGTGAACCACTAGAGTCCCATACTGGTTTTGTTTCTTCTACTGTCAGAAAAGCTGTTAGTCTAATGTCAAAACAAGGAACAGTCAAAATAGGCTGTGACTTACATCTATATGGTGCAGCAGGAGTTGCATAGCACTGAATTATCCTCACTTTTACCTTCAGTCAGCACAGGATCCTTTGGGAATGAAAACTTTTGAAAGTATAAAATTCAAGACCATTACAGATTAAACATTTGTCTCAGTATGATGTATGATTTCAAAGGATCCACTTGGATCCTTTCTCTTTCAGCGTCTTCATGCACAAATAATAATATGGAAAAAATAAAGCATAATGACAATCTTCTACCATGAATAGACAGTTGCTTTGTTTCTACATTTTATTGAGTCAAATGTAAGTATTGTGTGATTCATTTGAAGAGAAATTGTCAGGTGCTTTAGAGGGCAAGCTACTAGGAAAAACAATAAGTGAAAATTTAAAATCACTTCATTAACTTCTTGCATTGAAAATAAAATTCCTGACTGATTACATATGCTGAACAGATTGAAAAATCATAGACATAAATAGAAGCTTTCATTTATTTAGTCTTAATTTCAAGAAAAGTTTCCAAGGCAAAAAGTGTTTTCAATACAAAGATATATATGAGATTAGGTTTTAGAAGCATCTGACAGAAGATTTCAGTGAAATAAAAGTGTCTGCTGGTGTCAAATGGGACCATATAAAAATTGACATAAAAATTGTGAAGGGACCAATATATTCTCTAAACCTGTATGGAGCAGGAATCTCAAAAGCCAATGGCAAAATTGTTGTTGATGTCCTATGTGGAAAAGACTTGATGAATGTTTCAGCTGGTGAATCAGAAAGTTTGCTCATAAATAAGCAAACAGGGAGGTAGGGGAAGACACTAGTTATGCTTGTGTTGTAAAAGGTGTGTGAAATATTTGTGGCCAAGGTAGAACATGGACTGAAACAAATCAGAGAAGATGCGTCTACAGCAAGGTTTTCCAGATACCGTTTGCATGGCACCAATGGATAAGTGAGAAAAGATCAAAATCAGGATTAGGTAGGAGGGGCTATCAGCAGGTGATGGCTATGACAGCTGTGTGCCACATCATCTATTTTGCTACAGGAAGAAGAAAGAAAGTAAATGGACTTATTAGTTTTTTTAAGCTGAATAAGGGAAAAGCAAAAAACCACCCAAATCACTAAAGACAACAAAAGAAAACATAGTGTACCCCACTTGCTTTTTTTTTTTTTTAAGAGTCATTATAAGTACCCCATTTTCTGTCATTTGCATGAAATTACAATATTATTAATGATAACATATTTTGAATATTTTGGACAAACAAAAAAAATAAATAGATATTGAAAATTAATCACAAGATTTTCAGGAAAAAGGAAAAACTGTAGACTGGGTTTTCATGTCAGTAGAATTAAGGTGTTACGTCAGATCCATTTAAAAAACAGAAGACTCTTGATCAAAGGAAAGTGATAAAACTAGGCAAAACTTGATTAGTTCCAAATAAGGCAGACTAAGGCCTCTTTGTCACTATACTAATAAAAGTTTTTACCGCAATTGTTGATTCAAAAAAATTTTCTCATAAGATGCTCAACGCACGCACACACACACACACCCACACACACCCACACCCCCCCCACTATGATAAAGAGAAATTCAGATTAAATTAATGATTCACTCTTATTTTACAAAAATAGAAATAATCATATATGTTTCAAGGTTTTGTACAGGTTAAATTGCACTGTAATGATGACAACACAAGTTATTAAGTGTCAATTTATATACTCAGATTACACTATTGTTATTTATCTAGTAGTATTTGTGGAGAAATTCAGTTTGATACCAGAGCTAAAAAAAAGCAATAATTCAATCTCATCTCTATGTACCTCATGCAAAGAACTTATAAGGAAAAAATCCCTTTGCAAACTAAATTGGCAACTGCAGTTTATAACTTATATTTTTAATTCTTTTTCTTGCTGACTTCAATTTTTGAAATCAAAGCCTTACTTTATATTTTGAGAGTTTTAAGACTGCTTTAAGTAACTTTATTCACATAAAGCTTTCCATTTCCTCAGACGCAAGTGAAGAACTGAACTGAGATATTCCTGCCGTGCTAATCAGAGCAATTTTCCAGGGGACATTCAGGCCAAAAGAGACACTGATTTCAGGTTTCTCACAGAAGGGACTTCCTAAGTGATTAAAGGGTGCATACAATCTTCCTGGTTTCACTTTTAATCAGCTACTGCTGTGATTGCTGTCACGCCAATTTTACAGCTGTAAAATGTTTTGAAAAACACTTGTTAAACACACATGAGAACCTCAGCAGCATTATGGTTCCCTCTGCAATCCACATAAGCCTTTCGCATGGAATGTGGGGACTTGCTCAGGGTGGGTGAGTTTTACACCTGTAAACATTCAGAGCTCTGAGTTTTTGTAGCAGTGTGTAGAAAACAGAGATGCCCTGTGAGAGAAGGCTGTGTTGGAAGCTCAGGGGGAAGAGATGTGCTTTTGTGACACAATGTTTGGTAAGGTCACAAATTCAGATTGATGTGCTTCAGTTTTATTTAAACTTTGGTTAGATGCCTAAGCATGCTACTGGAATTGGCTGCAATCACCTTAGTCCTACTCTGGACAACTCCCATATGCAAGTAGAGAGCTTTGAAGATGTGGTATCTTAGTACAAAGGATTTCTTTGTTCCCTTTTGAAAAAGACAAAATGCTTATTTGATATAAATAACACAAACAATATGGCTCAGACCATAAAAGTCAGAGACAGCTGTGCAATTAGTAGACATATAACAACAAATGCAAATGCTGCTGGTACCAACCTACATATATCACAGTAATTAACAAGAGTCCTTTCTTTGAGTAATAAATGCAAAAAAAGTGAAAATTTACAAATTTGTGAGTTTCTTTTATTTTGAAGATAACCACTTTCAATACATAGTTGTGTGTATTCAGATTTATAATGTGCATTCCACTACAGTTAGGTTTCTAGTTCATACATATAATTACAACCTTATAATCTCATTGTGCCCACATTGTCATGAAAACCTGAGGCTGCTTTCTCTGCTGCCTTGTATGGCCACAAAACAGGCCAAAACCTACCAAATTTTTACTTTCATAAACACTAAATCTTCAAAATCACATATTAGTCATGACACATATCAGGTTGCTAAAAATATATCAACAGTAGAAAATAAAAATGCACTACTGTTGAATTGGTAAAATGAATTTATATAGGGGAAATTATTTTCTAATGTTATAATGTGTGGTATATGCCAGGACTTATTCCAGGATATGCCAGAATAGAATTTATTTGTGACATATTCTTATTCTATCTTTGATGCACAAAAGATGAATGAAAATATACATGAAGGGCACCACATTGCTCAGGCTTCTTTTGAATGAAATTGAAATTTTTGTTTTTCTGATAAAGTGACAATGTGAAGTAATTCAAATAGTTTTCAGTCTTATAGACTCTAAAATAACAGTAATCATACATATTAAAAATTTCAAGTTATTGTAAATTTAATGATGACTACTGTTCACCCTTGTGATACAAGAGTCAAAAAGCTGGAAAAAAAGTCAAAACTGTGATTTTCAGCATCATACTATGAGTAAAAAAAGGGAAATTTCCAGAATTAAAGCACTTAACAAATCTAATTTCCTATACCAATGTTTCTATATATTTATTATTACTGAATATGTCTTTTCCAGCTGAGCTATTTTGAATACACTTAGTGTTAAAGGAATTAACAGAAAAGAAACTAAATGTAAAGACTTCCTTGAGGTTTTTATCAAAGTGCAAAGAACACTAGCAACCTTGAGCTGGATATTTCATTTTAGAGTCTGTTAACGAAGAAGTGCATATGTTCCTTTCATGAACTGGTCACGGATTTCTGTTCTTTTGTCTGAAAGTGTTTCCATGCTGATCTTTTTGAAGAACACAACCAGCCTGGCATCTGCTGGATGAGCATTTGCTTATCAGTGGGCATCATGTACAACAAATTAATCAGGTTTGAAGTTTTACTTTAATATCACAGTCCTGGACACAGACAACATGAGTTTAGTTTATGTAATTCCCAGGGCAAACTGAAACTACAATTACTGTCAGTGATAGCATACTTTAAGCATCCCTGCTGGTACCAATAGCCAAAGACATCCTCTGCTATATTGTGATTTGAGAATATATTTTGTTTAAATGGACAAAACCCCTTGGAAAATAGTGCTGATTTATTTAATTTTTAAACTTAGTTTCTCTTCTGTACTACTTAGAAAGTTTCTAACTTCTGGAAAACAAGTTATAAGTTGCTACAGAAGTTTAAATTCCCAGGTAGACACATTTTATTCTATCAAGGACTGCACTCTTTAACTACCAGGTGTCTGTAAGTGTGTCTGTCAATAGACTTGAGTAGGCCTTTTCCATCTGGCCACACACACAGTTGTACTTTTAGGTAAATGCTTTCAAGACAAAGTATTTGTAAGGAATATTTGTTTTTCTTCTTCCTGCCCCTCAGCTAAAGGCTCTCAGAAGCTGTTAAAAAATGCAAGTACTCTGACTTCATCCTAATCAACTTCAAATACAAATGACTGAGACTGCAGACTTTCTCAAGCAGAAAGCACAGAAAATTGCTACAAAACCCCTTTCTGCTCTTTCAGCAAGACCACTGAATAAAAAAAGAATTAATTGCATGGATGTTAAATACACTTTGCAGAACACTTTATTTATTTGTACAGTACATTACTCTCTAGACAACTTAGCGCTCTCATTTGTGTATTAACCTATTGATCCACACCAAAAAAAAATTACACAAACAATAAATATCTCTTACTAGTTACCTATTTCAATGAATGTGAGTATTGATTTCATTGTTTGAAATGCTGCACAAAAATTGTCTTAAAAAGAAATAAATAATAATATATGTCAAGCATCCAGAAAATCCTTCTCTCTTGTCCTTTTATTAGCTCCCACCCTGCTTCAATTTTTAATCAAACTTTGATTTTGACAGATTTTGGTGGTCACACCAAAAGCCTAAACCATAGATACAGATCTGAAACATTTTAATTATGGAATGTCTCTCCAGTCTTTATGCCAGCACTATGCCTTTGAAGTTTTCAGGCTTATCAGAAAATTGGCCTTTGAGATGACACATGTTGTTTTGTAGCTGTTGTTCTTAAAAATTGATTTTTATGTTCCTTTTCAAGAAGGTAGTAAAATCAGAGAAACTTTGGCTACACATGCATTTTTGTACAACATAGTTCATAATTTTCAAAGCTGTTACTAAAAATTTACTTAGCTGTTACTAAAAATTTACTTGTTGCATGATTCTTAAGTAACTCTTCTGACAATCAGGAAAACAAAGTTGCTGACAGCTTTAGCTTATTGTCTCTTGGCTGTGGGCTAACTGCTAGTTGGCTCTGACATCTGCTCTTCAGTGCTTGTGCAGTGTCCCATGCACTCTTCTGGGGGACAGTTTGATTTATACTTTCAGACACAAAAAAACCAATATTTCTGCCTCTGTATGGCTGGAAATCCACGATCCAAGACAGTAGTGACACATAAATATAAGACATTCATGCTTTTGCTGGCCCTCCTGTCCTATGAAATGGATGTATCATTTCTGAGATGACTGGTTATCTTGGATTGAGATAACTATAGCATTTATGACATGTATGTGCTCTTAGATAGCCCTAATGCAAAAAGGTTAAGTAAATGAAGTTATGTGATGACAGATGCGCTCTTGCTAATTGATTGACTACTTTAAAGAAATTTGCAGCACTAAGTTGCTAAAATTGTTCTGCATGTTGCTATCAGAACTACTAGCCCTTAACTAATGAAAGAGCTTAGCAGAATGGTTCTCAATTATTTTTTTTCCACGTGGACTGCAATTTACTAAAAGCTATACTCTCAGAGATCCCCTGTTCTCCTGTTAATAACATTTCTCTAAATTGCTTGCAAAACCTGCTTACATAGGAGAAAAAAATGGAAAGCAATTTTATTCTTATTTCTTTTTGTTACTGCTAAATCCCATGTAAAACCTAAGACTAAGACCTGGGAGGAATGAAGCTTTTAATCCAACTTTGAAGCAGAATTTTGTGCCTAAAGAGGCATGAACTTGCTTATCTCACTAGTCATAGTAGTTTGAAGATGTTGGCATCAATGCTATAGGGTTTTAAAAGTTTTTAATAATATTATATTTCATAAATGTTAAAGTAATGCTTGATCAATGCTGGAAATGAAGTATGAAACTTTCATACTGTGGTTGAAACCTTCATTCCTGTATTTTAATTCTCAGGCTGTAGTCATTCTGAGCAAGGTAAAAGCTGTTTTTTTGTAGTCCCTGCCACAGCTATCAGAGAAATGTCACAGCAGAGGGTTGCTTGTGGAAGCAGTGTATTCATAGATCCCTGTTTATGCTCTTTCTATGAAGGGTGGGAATTACTATGGCTATAAAGGAAACAGTGCTATTCCTAGCCCATGTCAATCATTCCTCAGCTCCAGGTATCTATTGACTGATGTGTCTGGGGAAGGAAGTGGCTGGCTTATCTCTGCCCTTTTGCCATCTCTTTCACAGTCAGAGAGGTCGGAATGAATTGCAACATATCTGGCCTGTGATACACACAGCCCTACAAATTGCTGAGTTTGTTGCAAACACTGTGACAGAAACTCTTTTTGTTAGAAACAAGAACTGAAACTGCACAGTTTGATTCCTAGGTCATATATGAACTTAGATTTGGCAAACTATTCCCTTTTGTTGGCTGGGAAGTAAGGCTAGTATTTGTAACAAGTGTAATAAAGATAGTTGCCTGTATTAGTAAAATTTCTTCATCTTCTCTAATAAAAGATCCAATAAAATAAATGCAAATTTACATATATGTATATCTATCTAAACAGATATCTGTAGAGGAAGTTACACAAAGCTTGAACTTACAGTGGCTTTTTAGGCTGTGTAATTGCTTTAAATATGACAGCTGGTGCTTTTTAAACAGCTTTTAAATAACTAGACCTCTGGAAATTATCTTTCAGAGTATGTGAGGGAGGGATTATTTAAGTAACAGAGTGAAATGGCCAATAATTTCTAATGCAAGTTTTGACCCACCCTCTGGGGAAGACAGGTTGCCTTTTGGGCAAGTGATTTTACCTGCTAGTCATACAGATGCCATTCAAAAAGTGATCCTCCTCCTCAACCCCTAAAATACCATGGGAATCATCATTTTGTGTCTGGTCAAAGCAGAAATATAAAACTCTACTGACTCTACAAAAAGCTGACTCTTTGGTGGGGAAGGAATGACTAGAATGTAAGGGAGGGAGTTTGTGCTTGAAAACGCCTCAACATTTAAATTATACAAAGAATAATAATAATAAAAAAGCAAACAGGAAAAAACTCCTATACGAAATAATTTATGAAGTTGTCAGTCTGATATCTGTGTCACCTCTTGAAACAGCTGCAAATGAAACACTCTTTTTCCTTGCCTCTTCACAGCAGCAGAGTCCAAATTGGGTCCTTATCTGGTCTAGCAGAATACAGTTTTACAGGATTATGTCAGTACACCCCAAAACCTACTTTGACTTTGCCTTTCCTTTGCTGGACATTGCAGAGGCTCTGAATATTTAAAATCTGATGAGGTTCACAGGACTATGTTTTAGGGAAAAAAGAAGGCTTTCTGTGGGTATACATTTGTCTGAAATGTAAAGAATAGCTATGTGTACAAGGACTGATGCTGATGCAAATGTGAGAACTAAATGTGGAAAGGGACCCAGCCAAGGCAAACAGAATGGCACTGCCAGCTCATGCTCCTTCTTTATGTGATGCATGTGTATCCTTTTAGCCTACAGATAGAAACTAAAATTCAGTTGCCCTCCTATATATTCACAATTACGTTCATCTACACATACTAAATTTCTCACCATTTAAAAATCCTAAGTACACATACTTTACCTTTTTTGGTCTTTACTGATATAATTTTTCTATAAACAACTAAGAATATGTTAAATTATATTAACATGATAAAGCTGTAAGCAAAAACGATACAATGACACTCAAAATATAAATAATAGAACTCATGGAGTATATAATAAAGTTTGGATATTAGAAATAATCTTGTTTTGTTTGTTCAGTAATATCATGAAATGGAATAATATGTGCCATTTCATTAATGTTACCTAATAAACAAACTCATACAATTGTCAAGGTGCACAAATTTCATTAGCATCACAAAAATTCTATGAGTTAAGATTCTATATTAAACCTCACTAGTACTTTTTGTTTTCAGAATTGAAACTAGAATTACATGTAGACACAAACTTAAAATATAAAATAATGAAGACTTGGATAAATTTTCCCAGGTATTTTTCTGCCTACGCTATTGTAATGCTTTTGTTTTTTAGGAACAAATACCCTTTACCTAAATATGGTAGCTCTGTGCAATTTTACAGAAGTTCATTTTTTTTGTCTTTAATCTTTCCTGAGGGTATATTTATCTTTTCCACAGAGAAGCAAAAGCATATTTTCACTATGTTACAAAACATAGAAAGAAACAAGTCGGTGAAAAATAAATCTCCTAAGAGGATAATTTTCAGACATGATTATAGTTCATATTTAAAGAAAACATCATATGGAAAAGTCTAATTTAAAGGAATGAAAGATAATTGTGAAGATGAACAACACACTAGACAGCACAAGCAACCACAAAGGTTGATAGATTCAAAGGACTGATGTCTTCATAGCCTTCTCCAAGGATGCAGAGCAAGACTGGTTGTCAATTGCTGTCACTGTGATGGAGGACTATCTTTTAAAGTAGAAGGAGAGCATAACAAGAAGGGATTGAGACATAATTCTAATTTAACTATATCTTCCTTTCTTACACACATGATTCATGTTCCTAATTAATGCCAATTAGAGCTGAACTCAGTACTATACAATGATTAATTCTTTTTTGGCATTGCAAAGAGTGCACATAAGAACATGACTACTACTTATGAATAGCACTATGCTAAAAGGTAATTTTTTAATGTCAATGTCAGCATTTCCTTCCCTTACCGAATTTTCAGAAGGAACACATCAGAGTCTTTCTACAATCACACTAGGTCAGATCTTATGCAAGAGGATTAATATTTTTACTAAACCTTGAATATTTTTTTCATACAGTGATGTTCATCTTCACATAGAGAAGCTTTTAAGACTTCTGACTCTTAATAATCTGCGAATCTTCACAAGAAAGCCTTTATCAAAATTACTCATCTATGGGTCAAATTTAAGGTCACTTTCTGTAATTTCTGCACTAATCCATAGTTTGGATACCATATTTTAACTTGACTGAACTTTCATTTTCAGGAAAGCACTTAGAACTAAAATGAGCGTGGAAGTTCTCTCTTCACAGGAAGCCATACGGAGAAGCAAGAGTCAAGAGGTACAAGGTACAGCATAAGAGGTTTCAAAAGTAATCATGAGAAAGGAATTTTTTACAGAGAAAGTAGTCATTTATTTGAACAACCTTCCCACAGACATGGCAGAATCCCCATCTCTGAAGGCTTTAAAGATGTGATTGGACGTAGTGCTAGTCTCCTCTGGGCTCCCTTTCCCATTAAAGGTTGGACCAGATGATCTTTTAAGGTCGCTTCCACCCAGGCTATAATCTTATTAATACTTACAGAGTAGGTTTCTTTCATCTTGGGCTGTTGCTGAAAGTCTTCCCAACTCTTTTCCCCTTTATGTGTTGTGTCCAGTGTACCATCACCACACTAGGCTGGTTAAGAGAACATGACATTTGGTAGACAGGGGTGAGCAATGCCCTGAATCAGCCACAAGATTGGCTAGGCTCAAGCTGGTAAATCTTGCTGGGCTGCTGTTACACATCCAGTTTTGATCAGCTCATATTTGACACAGATCAGTCATATCAGTCTGCAAAAGATCACACAGACAAGTTCTCTGAGTGCTTGTAATATGCATGAGTGGAAGAGAGCTGTATTTTGTACAACAAATGACGCAAACGGAGATTTGAAGTAATTAATACCAAGATGAGATTTCACCACCTGGATGGCAATAAGGCAAACATCACAGTTTTGAAAACTTCTTGGACATGATAACTGAGAGAGAATCTTGAATTTCAGACTAAACTTTGGATAGATGGAAGATGATATCTGTAAAAGTAAAACATGAGAAAATGTGCATCAATTGGGAGTACATCTATTGTTTTGCCCTCTGCAGAAAGGTGGCACGAGACATAATATTTATGCAAGAAGAATAAAACCGGTGAGATAACAGTTCAACTGCTTAAAAGCTTTGAATGATAAATAACAATACAGCTCAGAAGATAATGCCCAAAAATGACAAGGGGTGTTCAAAAGCAGTTAAGGGCCACCAACTTCAGTGAGTGGATAATCAGATTTCAGGAAGAGAACCATTGCCAAAGGCAACTGACTTAATGAGAAGTATGGCACTGAGTTTTGGGCTACTAAAGGTTATTAAAGACTGGATCAAGAAAGGTTATTACAGCCTGGTAAAGTACAAGGGGTAAAACTATCCTAAAAATAGTCTAAATGGACTGAAAGAGAGAAAAATTATCCATTGCTAAAACAGACTACTTTTTGTTTATACATAAGTGAGAAAAGTAGTAGGAGAAAAACAAAGATTAATGAGAAGAACTGAGTAGCCAGCAGTGTTCCTCCACACCTCTCCTGAAATCCGAGTATGTCCCAATGGTGTAAATTATCATACTGCCAGTAGCTTTAATATTTTCTTCATTTTTCACATGTTAGAGGATTTCTAAACCCATGAAGGCTTATGGCTGTATAGGAACTAACTTTATTTTTCATGGTTATTTTGGTCTTAGCTGAATACTGGAAACCAAGGAGTAAAGAAGAATGGATCATCAATACCATGACTAGTGTTGCTATATGTGGAATGAGGAATTTATTACATTCTGTGGGGGGTTTTGTTTGCTTGCTTTGGGGGTTTTTGTTTGTTTGGGGTTTCTTTTTGCTTTTTTTCTAGCATGATTCATCATTTACTTCAGTGAATTAAAGAAAAAAATCCCATTAAAACACAAACCATACAAAAATAAATCCTTCAAAGAAATGTATTTCTAGAAATCCAGGTGCACTGGATAAAGTAAATTTTCAGCACATACTGATTGCCAAAAACAAGATAGTAGGACTTAATATGATTTGGATAGCACATTGAGAAAATAATTTTATGGAGGATTCAGTAGCAAATGGGCATATGGAAAGAAAAATAGCAACCATTGTTCATATGCTGACAGTTAATGATGAAAAACAGTTTGAGATGGGCAAGACTAAGGAGTATACAGACTTTCAACTTTGAGGGAAACCTCACAGTAATGTAGATGTTTCATGAGTATTTACCTTTGTCCAAGAAGCCATCCCTCCTCTTTCTTTCTATATCCACCACTTCTTCCTTTCCATATCCACCACTTCTTCCTCTACACAGAGATCTCTTTGCTATGATTTTCTATTTTTATGCTTGTTCTGAATAAAGATTTTTCAGCTTTCTCTGTCACTTTATAAGTATGCTAAAAGAGGGAAAAAATAACTTTGGTGAAATAAAAACAGTAGTCTTGCCACCGTGCACCAGTGTGAAGAACCTGACCTGGTCTTCCCAGTAGCTGCCCTGTAGGTGCTGAGGGGCTGGTTTTATGTAAGGGTAAAGCTATGCAACTTTACCCTTACATACCCCATATATGTAAGATATAGCTTTTATCTTCTATGGAAGATATCAATAAGATTTATGCTGTATATACTGTACACTTTGTTTTAAGGATACACTCATTTAAAAGAAATTGTGATAGACTCTTGGTTTAACTAAGTCTTATTTTTTATGGACAAGATATAAGATATACTTTATAGGAAAAAATATTCCTAAAGATATATATATAAATATTTTTTTCTGATTCTTCAGGTGAGGGGGGCTACTGCATGTACGTGAGGTCTGACTTTGTGTCAGAATGGTATTCCAAATTTTTGAAAGTTAAGTAAATGTATGTGTGTGCATATATATATATATTTATTTATTTATTTATTTATTTATTTATTTATATGTGTAGCCCTCTTATATTCATCACAGATTAAATCACTGACTTGTCACTTTGATTTCTATGTTCAACTTTTATTAATTCAGATCTTTTAGACAGAGAAGGAATACAGTGCCCTGTGTTGGATAGTTTGCTTAGAAACAAAGACTCCAGAGACTTTCCACCAGAGAATATAAAATGAAGGAAGGTAGCAGATAAACACCTTACATTAAAATGCATTTGAGGATATACAGGTAGCAGTTCAGGCACGAATGATCAGTGTATCTGCACAGATGCCCATCCTCAAAGGCAAATCAGCAGGGTGCCACCTTTGGTGGCACTGTTTTCAAAAACACAGCTTCAGGACAATGACATGACCTATTTCACAGTCCATGACATGAGTAATTTATCCTTTTATGTTCATGGCATAGAGCTATATATGCCTTATGTGTGACAAATGGAAATAAATTCTTTTTCTGAAAACAATTTCACAGCCAGTCCAGTATCTGTGTTAAGAAACATGGTTTCTTGCAAGAGTTTGTTTACACAGATTTTTTTCAAACAAGTCTTGCCTCAAAGTGGAAAGAGAGGAGATGAATGAAAACCAGAAAGATTCTGAGGAGTAGAAAGAGATAAAATGAGAGATATAGGCAGAAATAATGTTTAAAGTATGGAAGAGAGTGAAAGAGACCTCGGAACTTCTTGCAGAAAAAATAATAATAGAAGTAGCACACAGAGGAAAGATCAGGGCTTCTACAGATAATTAGCGAGGTAAAGAAGGCCTTCACAGATAAACCATAAGGAAAAAAGTCATATTCTTCTGACAATCATGCTCTAGGGCTGTTTTTTTTGCCGTTGATTTTCTCCTTAATTGTTAAATCTGTTAACATAAACCTAACCCAATTGTGCTATTTATCAATGTTTCTTGCTTGAACAGAGGGATTTGAAAGCCACAAGATCTCTACTGCCTTATGCCTGTAATATTATTTTGCTTTGTCCCCAGAATTTGAAATCTGTGAAACATTTTATCTAGGCAACATTCTTTCTAGATATATGTGCTCTATGTTTCATATAATTTGCTGTATTACACACTGTATCAGAAATTATGAAGAACTAATAAATGACATGCGCATAAATAAAACATTATTTAATGCAGTTAAGATGTGTTAGCTTGATCTTATCTTCACACGTGTTTCAGTTCACTGAGAGATGAAAATAAAAAGAAAAAAGACAATGTGCTGCTTACCAAAAATTTCTTGCTTGATGATCCTTCTCACATGGCTGATAGCAAAACCAGCTCTCCTTCCACATCATCAAAACATCCAGCGTCAATGTCCTCACTTAGAACATGAAGGATTGAAAAGGAGTTGCAAAGCTTTACCCTAAAACTTTGCTTCCACTGGAAAGTTAACTTTGGGAATGTTAAGTGAGGCAAACTCATCTCCAGAACAGAGAGTTTATTGCTGGTTTTTCCCCTAAAGATACCCAACAGATAGCAATCTGAAGCTGAATCACCTCAGCAGTTGAATAGATGGAGTGCTGCCTGGCTGGAAGCAACAGCAGCTTGATAGCATGAGACTGTGATTTAGGGAAGTAAAGAAAAAACTAATCCCCTCCCTAACACTGACTTTTACAGTCTAACTTTTTCAGACTGAATATTAGAAGTTATGTACATAAATCCAAGAAACCTTGGAGTAAGTGCCTCCTCCCACCTTCTTTTCCATCAAATAGAAAGCTGTGTGGTGGCAGCACTTTATTGTCAAACAGCTGTTTCAGTTGGCCTGATGTACCACCTTATTGTGGGCATCTGCAAGGGCTCTTCTGTGAGCTCCTTGGTGTTCCAATATGCACAGTAGCAGTCCTATCCATCCCTTTGACCTGATAGAAAAAATTATATCATTTGCAATGTTAGTTTCCTCCAAAGAGAAAGCTTTACTTTGTTGCTTTGTAAATTCAGATCCACTCTAAAATAAATATTCGATAGCATGAATATCATGTAATGTAACGTGCTATTTTCATTTAGAAATATTATATGTCCACAGATACTGAATTACTGACTGTGATAATGTTTCTCAAAATTACTTATAAAACAGCCATAAAGGAAGAGTAAAGAAAAATAAAATCCCAAACCCTCAGTTACCTATCCTTACTAACTTTATTTTGTTAGCTCTGCTCACAATGCAACATTTAGTACAGATCCTCTTCTCAAAAGAGAGATTTAGAAATAATGTGCTGAGACTTCATAGTGTGCCTCATAAACTCAGTACATGGCAAGAGACTTAGAGATTTGCTGTGGTCTTTCTTCAGTGCATGTAAGCTATTGGCAGCATGCCCAGCTAATTTGAATCTGATTACTGGCATAAATTCACTTGGCCGGCAGAACCTTTTAATAAAGTAGTTCAGGTTCATTTAAGCCAAAAAGATGCTGATGTTTTTTTTCACATTTCAAAGCACATGTAAAGAAGTATATTCGAACAGAGTTTACCTGTGTGGGCAGCACACTGCTTGCATTGAACTTGTTTAATCCACTGTTAATCTCCTTCTGCCTGATAATCACTTCAGTGTAAAAAGATTGTCTTGTATGTTATTAAGAGGTGCACTCTGAACTGATCCTGGTTGCCTGTTTTATTGCTGGCCCAGAGAGGACAGAATGTGTCAATTTCCCGGGATTTATTTAAAATTAACTGTAGGCCATAAAACTGTGGCGTAACCTGTTCTAAGATATAAATATTCCTTAGATCTTTACAGATTAATGGGTGTAATATTTTGCTGTCTAAGTGATATTCCCATTCTTTGCTGCCTTTTTCAAATGCATGGCCCAAAGAGTTAATCTTATCATTCCACTTTGCAAATATAGCACAGAATATTCATTGAAGATTTCTGCTTGCATCACTCATCAATTATACCAGATCTTTCTTTCCTAGGACAATGGTTACTGCTCAAAATCTTTAACTTCTAATTGACATACAAAAAGGACTTCCTTTCCTTAGCCTTATCCCAAGCAGAGTTTCCTTTCATAGGTTCAGCATCTCTAATAATTTCAATGCATGACACAAAATTACATCGATTGCAATGCATTTCCCCATTACTATGTGCAGCTGCTTTTCTTTCCCCCAAATTGCTGTCTTGGATTCATCTCAGAAATAGGATGGACGCTTAATTGAAGTGGTGTCCTTTCTTAATTGTGAATCTGTACCTTTTCTGTTGTGAGCATAATATCATACACTCCAAAACAAATATAATAAAAATATATCTTACCTCGAATTTAATTTCTCCTTACTGCATAGTAATAAATCAATTACAATAGGAAAAATTGCACCTTTCATATTTGTTGCATTATAGAAAGTGCACATTAATTTTTATATGAATCTTCCCCTACAATATTAATGATAGGTTAAATATATTGGTACTCTCAAATGAGTAACCTATAAACTTGCACTTTCCTGATCTACGATGGGAAGTATTTTGTTTACAAGGTAAAGTGCCAGGGCTTTATTGGAAAATGGTTAGAACTCTGGAATATGTAATGTCGAAAGATCTTTAACAGCACAAATGACTCAACTGTATGGCCAAGGATAATTATGTCCATTTTGGAACACCAAGAAGTAACTTCTACGTCCTCATCATCAATAAAATCAATTATTATACCAATACAGCTTCCTGAAATACTATCTATTGTCTTCTGGGCTATTGTAGACTATATAATCTTGAGAGCTATTGCCTGAAGAAACATTAAGTGAAAACTTTTCTAGGGACGCTGTTTCCCATTGCTTATTCTCATATTGCTAGTCAGATGTAACCCAAGCAGTTCGAACTGTCTTGGCATAGGATACAACAGAGTCTATCTCATGTCCATTCATGGAAAAAATTCAATATATATTTTGGTAAGAAAATACTTAAGACATAAATTACAAATGCCTATATAATTTAATTTGTTCTCAAGTCAAGGTGTTACTAATTGTTTCCTTGGCTTATCCTGTACTGAATATTTTTTCCCTTTTCATGCAGTGTGTATCAATCAGATATCTCTCTTGGTTCTCAGTTACTGTAACAAATTTGTCTAATGCCTACTCTACTAATGCATATATTTGCAAGGGAAACCCAAAGTAGAAATATAATTTTAATAAATACAGGCTCAGAAGTCTTGGTGTATAATTAAACACATTTTAACAATTTTTGAGAGATTAGCTATTATGGGGCAAGAGGACATTTGCTAACTATACTCAAAATACATTTTAGAAATCACACAATATAATTCCCCTAATAAGTTGCTTTGCTATGACATGATTCAATCATTTCTCATTCAAATCTGATCCTTTTCTTTTCCCATCCTTCCACTATCAGGAGTTTTTTAATTCAAGAACAGAGAAAATGAAAGATGTGTGTAGAGCTTTTCAAAAGCACAGTGACAGTGATAATCAACTAACAAAGACAGTGAAAGAGCACATAGTTTTGGGTGACATGATAACTGTTAAGCTGCAGAGATGATATTTTTATTCAGAATTTAAAAATAGCCATGTGTTCCATGTTGCTTCTTGGAATCACTCACCTAGATACCCTCTGAGCAGCCTGCAGTGCAGGAGGCCTGGATGTGCATTTGCAAATGGATTTTCAGGCTCCAGCTGATGAGCTGGGTTGATCCAGCCTGATGGATGTAAGATCTCCAAAGGGCTACAGTGCCCTAGAAATGCAACTGGACTCTGATTTCTGCCCTGATGAAGTTTTGGTGTCCACTATGCCAGAATATGGCATTACATTCACAAGGAGATTAGAAGCGGAGACAAGGGAAAGACAAAACTTTATGCAAGAGATGCATATTTACAACTAGGATCTATTTACAAACTAGTGCAATATTTAAATCCAATTATAATTATGACAAGGATCAGGTTTAAAATATTATTACTTTACAGGGAATGACATGCAATTTCATGTAAATTCTCACAGCAGATTATAGCCCTCTGCACGTGAAATAATTTTGACTTTTCATAAAAAAAAATCCTAGGTGTCTCTTTGACTGTGCATAAATATTAGCAACATCCAGTGATGTTTTCCAATAAAATATAAATTTCAAATCCCCAAGGAATTAGTTATGTCTCTAATCAGTGCTAACTATAATTTTTATAAACAAAAATGTTAGCTTTAATAACTGTTACATCATCTATTATACTAGAAGATTGACAGAAAAAGGAAAGTCCACATAGATAATTAATGTTTCTGAAATTTTTAAAGACTAAGTACGAAGTTTTTGGTCTAAATTATATAAACGGATGTTTTTGGATACATATATGAACTTAAATGCATTTATTGTTTACTAAACTACATATTCAATATAAAAGCTATTTTAAAAGAAATATATAATCTAGCATATCCATTAAACAATTCTGAGATGCAGGAATTATGTTCCAGCTGACAGAAGTTAATTCAATAAAATAATCAGTTTTGCAAGTAACACTAGTATTACACAGTGCAAAATGTGCACCTCAAAACCTATATGAACTACTTCTTTTTCAGAGAGAAAACCCCATGATTCACCTAAGGACTAAAAGTAAAAATGCATTTTTTAATACTTTGTTTTGAATCATATCATATTGGTTTGTTAGGCTATTTTGAGTTTGTTTGATAGAAATAAAAGTATGACTTAAATATTTTGAAAAATGTGATTTTTCTTCTACCAATGCATTGCTTATGTAACATTTTTATAAAGATATAAAATAAAAAGACTGAAAAAAATGATTTAATCTCTGCACAAAACATATGTGAATCTGTCAGCTCCATTTCATCGTGCAGTTATAAAAGGTATAACTACTTAATGGGGTTAATATCCAGACATCTTTGAGGGCCAATGGCTATTATTTACACTGGTTCACAGATTATAGTAAGAGCTTTTTTATTTGGCCAAGGAATGGAAGTCCAAAAAAACTTGCATAACAGCCTGCATTCATTGGCAATGTTAGAGCTAGTATCGTGCTTGGTATGTGCTCATTAAGATCATCACTTTGAGTGGCACCCTGACGTTTGCAACCTCTGGAGGAGAGCTGGATGAGGTTATTTGCCCAAGACAGGAGTTTATACCAATGTCATTTTTCTGTATGGAAGAAGCAAGCCTCAAGCAGTTGAACAGAAGGAAGCACCAGGGACAAAACTGTTGAAGAAAATTAATTTTGTCTGCATTTCAGTCTTCAGTGTGATAAAGTCAATGGAATGTTAAAGAGCTTAGTAGCTAAGTCATTTGGTGATTCTCCCATTAAAAACTGACCTATAAAGATATATGGGCACCTACTGGTTTCAGTCAGTTAAATGTTATAATCTGACAGCTAAATCTGTTTGCTACACTAAAGGGTGAGCTGAGGAATTACAGAAGACTGAGCATTAAAGCATACAAAGATATTCATAGTTGCACATGGATCACTTCTGATCTATCACTGATTTCTATTTGCATGGCTGTATCTAACCATTGAAGCCAAAACAGTTTGAAAGACTTATTTATTCATTTATCAATGTGTTAATGATTGCCCAATTGAATATGTCCTATATATACAATCTGTGTCAACATTTGTTTACTATTGCAAAACAAAATGACAACAAACAGTGCCCTTTTATAGTTTTTGCTTTATAATATATTTTATTGCAAAGGCAAATATGAAGCTCTAGATAACATCTGCACTTTTCTTAAGTCTTTGCTAATTTAGTGAGCTGTAGCTAAAACAGAGTCTTCCAAGGTATTTAAATTCCTCTAAAGTTAACTGTGGTTCCTCAATATGTCCTCTGTCATAACACAAATGAAATAAATTGAACTTAAATGTCATGTAAACATCAAATTGTTGAGATCACACATGCCCTTTTTGATCACTAGATACAGCAGGGTCTCAATGGTCCCTCTGGGGCTGATTATGCTGAAGAAAAACACACACATGAAACACCCATGCCTATGAAGTAACAGAATACCCACATCTCTGTATCTCCAGGCGCTCACTTTGTGCTTTCTTTTAATTTCTTCTGATTGAAATTTCATTTATGTAAAATATTAAGGACTACAGGCTATTGTGATAGCATAAAAATATCCCAACCTGAAGCAGATTAGCAGACTGTGTACTAAATAACAACCTTTTTTTTATATTTCTCCTCAAAAATCATTTATTTATTTGTTTACAGGAACAAATAAAAAAAAAAAAAAACAAAATGGTTGTGTCCACCCTCATCTTTTTTATGTAATTTTAGAGGATTGTGTGTTCTTAGGCTACACATTCACATAGTAATCAGTTAATGTCCCGGAAAGCACTGTTTCTAATAATAAACAAATGCATAATAAATTTTATTATTTAGAATTTGGTCACCAATATGCACATGCTTCCAAGTTTTTTTGCTTCATTTTGCATTTTTATATATATACAGAAGAAAAGCAAGAGAGGAAAGAGAGAAGAAGTACCATTCCTGTCAGTCAGAATGTATTGTGGACGCACATATTGCTAAACATGAAAATGTCTGTGCTGGAATTGTAAGATCTGCCATATAGCAATTTTTTTTTTGAAATACACCAATAAAAGGGACATTGACCCATTTTATCTGTGCAAAGGGCCACATAAAGAGTTAGTTTTTTTCTTCCACTCATCATTTCCCATCATCTTCTCTCTTGCATTTGCACATAGGACTGAGTAGCAGCATTTTCCTTAGTAGCCAGTACAAAATCATGGTCTTCAGAAGTGTTCCTTTCTCTGATATCTCTCCCTTTACATTAACACTTCTAGAAAGATCAGGAAATAGGGAGCTGTCAGAAAAAAAAACAAGATTAAAAAAGCCCAATGGTAAATAACCACTAAAAGAACAAAATCTTTGTGAAAACTATTAACAAACTCTTTCTGTTTTCTTTTGTACCCAAGTTCTTCTCTTAATGTTGTTCATTTATGGAATTATACATTATTACTGCTTGTTCAAAGGGCCTTATGGTTTAAGGCACTTTTTCTCTGAAAACCATCTATTTGGTTTAGTTTATACTGTTATAACTGCAAGAATGTGGCTCAGAAAAGGGCTAAATGGAAATCAGTGTTACATTTTCTATTTAAATAACTCTCTCTCCTGGCTAATCGGAAGTATTTACTTCCAAAACATTCCTTTATAGTTTGAAAATTCACCAAAAGAAATGGATTGCACACATACTCTATCTTCTGAGTAATTTTTGTTTAATTTACTGAAAAAAGAACAAATTTTACCATTTCAAGTCCTTAGAGTCAATAAATCCATATATTATTCCACCTCATTCATCTTGATGAAAAGAACTAGAAGGTAAATTCTTACTCGACCAAATCCTCTTTGAAAGGATTTGTCCCCTAAGATATCAAGTGTCTTATTATTTGATGACTATTCTACAGTATTTGTTCTGGGTAGGTGGAGAATGTAATTTATTGACCCAATAAAAACTTCTACCTCAAAAAATGTGTGACATTATTGTGTTTGATGACTATCATGATGATATGGGATTTGGTTGATTCATGTAGCAGACTTTATATTACTTTAAATTTTTAAATGTGTTGACTATGAGCAAATGTTTGCCCAAGAATTTTATTATTCAGAAAGAAAATAAAAGGTTACTTGTGAAAGAAAGGGACTGATTTGAGAAATGTTTTTTTCTTTTTTTCTATATCTTCTCAATGATCTTTGATACCTCTTCTTTTTTATTTTTTTCAGCTCTTGAAGTTCCACCTAAACAGTGTATCCTAGAAACATGATATGTACAAAACACAATATTCAGGAGTTAGTTTTTCCTCTGAGGCAGAGGTACATTTTTAAATTTGTCACTACTGAGATTACTGAAATGAGTAGAACAGCACCAAGTATGCTTTTAAGTCTATTTAACAAACAAGGGGGGACAGACTTCTTTGTTCTTGCTGTTTGTTTGTAAATAAGGTCAGCTAATGCAAGAACCTATTTCCCAGTCTTGCAAGAGTAGAGCCATGCTGGTACAACGTGCTTCAAGTTCAACACACATCCAATTACAGCTACCCCTCAAGCTTTTTGAAAACCCATTGTATTAGTGAGAGCCCTAATAAGCTGCCTAAACTGTAATCCTCTGTTCACCCATAGTAAGTGATGGGAGGAAGGAGATAATGACTTTTTAGAAAGTTCTCAGAAGCTGAAAGTATGTCTGATGTCAAATTGGGGCACAGAAGTTACCAAGAACATCAAAAAATTGGGTTTTGTGCCAGTATGAGTTTAGTTATTTTGCTAGGTTGCCAACCCTTCAGCAGGAATTAAGAGTGGCTCACCTTATAGCTCAGAAAGCTTACTGCAGCAGAAATTTGCACTTATGTTGGGAATTACATAATGGTACTCAGAAATACTATTACTATTTTGTTTTAATTTCAAAGAAATTTTCCACCATTTTCACATTACTTTATGCAGAAAGATAGGAGTAAGTACAAACTTCCAAAAAGTCCTGGGAAATCAGATCTGGGGAAAAACTTCAAAATTATTATACTGTTATTTGTAATTTAACATTCTTCTGAAGCAAAAAATGTTTTCAAAGTCCTAGTAAAAGCTAAATTCTTGCTGGACAGAATTATCAAAAATGCAGCTAATGGGCTGTTGCAAATAATTACTTCATTCATATCCAGAGTACTGAGATCAGTTTAGTATTCCTGGATATGAGGTATTTCGTCACATAGTGTCATCTTGTTTATTGGTGGTATTCATGGTATATATTTTTTGATGTGCATTCCTTTATGCAGTCATATTTACACAGAATATGTTCTTTACATAGATTTGTTTTGTGGGCTTTTGTTTTCTTTTGAATTCATTTTCAGATACTGTTTGTAGCAAATTATAAAATTTGTGACATATATGAAGACACAGGTAACATATACTGTGAATAACTTATGGTTCTGTAAAACATGCTACTTATGGACTAACATCAAATTTGTTGTCCAACATTGAACATTACCATGCATATTTATGTCTGAAAAGTAGTTTCAACTATTCCTCTGATTTCAACATAAAGCCCATGTAATTTGCAATAAAACAAGTGATTAAGTTTGAGTAAGTTCTATATGTTTGAAATATGGTTACCTGGACATAAAATCTTTGTATGTGCAATAGAAGATGAATGCATTGGCCTTTAAAACTGTACTGCCATCTCTAAATATTAGGGTCTAGATACAAGAAAAAATATGTGAAGTATTTTAATCTGTGATCTTCATATTTTAGTCCACGATCTGTAGTCAAGATCAGTTTTCTAGACCAATCTCTAATATTTTGTCTGGTTGAAAATATCTCATATGATGGTGTAGTTATTGCTTCTACTCTATACATTAATAAAACAATTTGACAGGGTATTTCCCTTATAATCCATTGCCCATTCGCTTCATTGAGGCTGTTACAGGTTTGTAGCTTTTCAAAAACTAGATGATTTCAAGATATGCTATAAAAAAATTAATTCATGCATATCTATCAACATACCCATATTTTTGTTGCTGCTGTTCTTTCTTTCCTTTCTTTTTTTCCTTCCCAAAATGTGTGCACATAGACCTGCACATGAAGAGACTCTTCCATCCCGAGAGAACAGAGGACAGTTTTAAGGGGGCTGAAGGAGCACTGCAGCACGGAAACACTACCAACTCTCCCTTTCTGTGCACGAGCAGATTAGATATATTAATTTTGCAGTTGCTTTTAGAGATATCAAAAGTGCTCCAAGTACATGGAATAATAGCTTTACCTTTTTATTTTCCTTTCCTTTTCTTTGACTCATGAGAAAAATCTGAGTCTATCCAAATGAAGGCTTCATCTACACAAATATTCTATTTGCATAATGTCAAAGAGCATTTTAGACTAACTTGGTTCTTATCTTTCTTATTTATAAGGTTTCCCATTCTGGAAAAACTGTTTAGACTTCTGCTTGATTAGGAATTTGGGAGCTATAATGCCATCAGTTTTGTGTGAGTTTCTCCGAAAGCTTTTTTGCTATTTTCAATTTTACATAGGGAAACTATGTCTATATTGTCCTAGATATATTCTGAGTATTCTGCAGCTAATTCTGTAAATGAAATTCTTAATTTCTACCCTAGTTTTTGTTGAGCAAGTCTTATCATCAATGTATAAAATTCTATTCTTTTTTGTATTCCAAATAACTAATATTTCCTTTTAAAAAAGGAAACACAGTCTACTGCTATGGAATTAGAGCTCTCTAAGTCTCCTCCTTTTCTAATCAATCTGGGGGTTTTATGCCATCTTCCCTCCCCACTGTATCACTACTTTGTCACTGTCAAAAGTTGCTTTTTACTTGGCACTGGTGAGACTTTGGCTTGGACTACTGTGTCAAGTTTTCTTTGGAAGATACTTAAACAAACAAACAAACAAACAAAAACAAACAAACAGTGACAGGGATCCAGAACAGAACAAATCAGAATGCTTAGAGTTTTAGAAAGCATTATGTGGTATACTCAGCTGAAAGAGGCAATTGTTCATACAAAAGATCCTGAAAAAAAGATATAATGATGTGCCACTACACAGACAAAAAAGGACAAGTCTTCTATTTCTACTGAAAAAAATCATTCAATGGATAAGGAAAAAATACATTTTAAAGGGTGAATTTGTCATGAAGAAGGCTTTCACTGGAACACTAAAGTAGACTTTCTGTTTATAAAAATATATATTTGTTTTGAGCATGTTAAATTAAAAAAAAATCACAGAAAAGATTGTTCTGGGAGGTACTGAAAAACATTTGGAGGACCACCTAGTCATTGGCCACAGTCAACGTGGCTTCATGATAGGAAGATCCTGTTTGTCAAGCCTTATTTCCTTCAACAACACAGTAACCCAACTAGGAAAGCTAGTAGATGTAATATTTTTGGACTTCTGCAAAGATTTTTATAAGGTCTCCAACAGCATCCTTCTGGACAAAATATCCAGCACACAACTGGACAATGGTGTTACACGGTGGGTGAGCAACCGGCTCACAGGTGGAGAACAAAGGGTTACAGAGAAGGGCTGACTTCAGGCTGGCAACTTCCACTAGTGGGGTTCTGCAGGGATCCATCTTAGGCCCAACTCTCTTCAGCATCTTCATTAACACCTTGGGCACAGCACTCAAAGGAATATTGAGTTTCCGCAGCACTGTGGAAAGGGACTGGAGGGTCCTGGTTGATGGCAAGGTGAACCCCGGCAGCCAGGAGGGCCAACTGCGTCATGGGGGGCATCAGGCACAGCATCACCATCAGGGCAAGGGAGGTGAAGCAGGGTAGATAGGTATCCTTCTGTTTCAGGGCATGTTATTTTGCTATCTTATAGGCCATTAGAAGTAACCAAGGTAGTAAACTTAAAGACTTTTACATATGTATATTTAGTGCTCTGCTGAGGATATTTTGTAAACAACTGATGGCAGTTTTGCACAGCAGGGTCAAAGAAATAGGAAAAAAATCTGTCAGTTTTTAGGGTAGTAGAAAATATGAAGTGTTATAGAATTACCGGACGATATACAAAGTGAATTGCAGCCTAATATGAGGAGAAGAAATGAAACAAAAATAGTTGACCCAGTATGATACCTTGAAAGTCAGTATTCAATTTATTTACTTTAAATTGGTTTTTTTTACTTTGAGAGACATTTTTGGGAGGATTAGAATCGAGGAAATCTATAATTTAGCATTTAGCAAATGCTATAGAGTTATCCTGAGACTTATAGACATTATATCAATTCATTTGACAAGTACTTGCAGTTTCCACTTCAGTGCACAAAAATGATAAACTGTGAATTCACAAAGATGTTTCTTGATATTTTGTTAACTAAAAAGCTACAAACAAAACAAAAAATCTCTGCAAGCCTTATTGCTACTGCCATGTCTTGCTAGTAATTGCATTATTTGTGAGTACTACATACACATGCACGAGCTACACACATATTAAATAAAATAATCTTTAACCATACTTTCAGATAGAATCAGTACATAAATGTTTGTACACTCTTCTTTAAATGAAATATAATTTCTAAATAAAAATGCATATTTTTGTAAAATCAAACAGAAACTCATTAAAATAACCCTAGCTCTAGCTTTAGAGTTCCTTTGAAAACATCTCACTTTAATCTTAAATATCTATTCACTGTAATGGTTTTGTTTTATATCTACTTATTTGTTGGACTGACCTGTGAAGTGCTTAGAGATAAGTTTGTGTAATGCACTATACAAAAGAGCCCGAAGAATCTTGTTGTTCCTTAATAGAGGCAGATAGGGCGTAGAAAATTGGCCAATTGCTGAAATTTCCCCAGGCACATGGTTTGCAGTAAAATGTTTTATGACTCTGTAAACATCAATCACAGACGTAAGAAGCCAGGGCTTTCCCCCTCACACTCCAGATTTTTCTAATTCTAAAGCTGTCTACCAAGAGTAAACACAACATTATGTATACCCTTCAGTTTTTCCACAGTTTTGGTATTGCTCCTTTTTTTTTTTTTTTTAAGACTAGAGCATAGCCTTTATTGCACACTAGAAAAAAATGTAAGGGTTCTAAAGTTCAGCTGAAGTGAATCAATCAGATAAATATTAGGGGAAAATAATAGTAAACCTACAAATAATACATCACTTGTAACCATATAGGTTTAAATGACAATTTTAAAATTTATGCTTAAAATTAAAACAAATTGATCCTTTCAGGCTAGTAGCAGATGATTAAGTTAATGAAATAGGATTAAAAATGCTATTTTAGAAAAAGTAATTGGCCAGATTCAGGATCAAAATAGGTTTCTTCGTATCCTTCAGATATAATTTGAACCTACAGCCAAGTCCTTGCTTTGTTTTAAGCTTTTCTTTCTGACACCTGTGCTGGTCTCAAAAGAAATTACTGGGCTTTAGTTTTCAACCAGACTCAAGCAAACCTACCTGCAGCTGATGTTTTCATCCAGAGCACAAGGCCTAGAGGTTTCATTCTTCGTAAGATGTGCCTGAAACTTTGAAATCACATCATGCAGAGAGTAGAATGTGCTCTAAATCAGTCTTTACCTCATTAGATTCACTGTAGTGGAAGCAGAGGCTTTCTAACACAGTCAGTGTGAGTACTTCACCCTAGATTTAGATCTCTTCATACTGAAGTTGTCTTCTTATTTAGAGGACTTCAGTGGTTAAGATTTACTCTTTGCTTCCACAAGTATATGTAAATAATATATACAGTTTTTTGAGGTAGATTTAAATTTACCCATGTGCAGTGTGTATCTGTTTTGGCTCTGAGAAGCTGTTTCTCCCAAACAGTCTTCTACTTGTGCCTTTTATCTTCCAAGGAGGGAAAACTTTTCTGCTGCAATGACTTTCTTTCCTGAGCAAACACAGCTGGTTACTGTCCTGAGGCACGACATTTGTTCCGGGCTGGGTCTGCTTCCCTGGCTGGTCTGCCCACCCACATGGGCAGCCAGGTAGCACAAATAAGGAGAGCAACATTTGCTAGTAATTGCTCCTCGTGTGGTGAGATATCTGGGCAGACTTATACATAACAAGGTTGATACTGACTCTTAGTGCTAATTTGTATTCCCAAATAGAAGCGTAGTACACATCAAAATATCTTTTAAATGATAGTGAAGCTGCTTTCTAATTAGAAACATATCAGTATTACTGTTGCTTCTAACTCTTAAGTACTCAATTTATTCTCTGAGACTATTACTCTTATTTCTCCAAGATCTCCTTTTATCTCTCTGAATTTTGCCATCTAAAGAAATCTTTCTCACTTCACGCATTTAGCACTTGCACAGTTCAAAATCCACTGTTACAAATGTGAGATTATGCCTCCAGGACAGAAGCAAAGGACAAGATTCATGCAACATAATGAAATGAAAGGATATTTCTCCTGTAAAACATGAGAGAAAAGAGTTTTATCCCCTCATGTATTAATGAATAAATGTTTCTGCTATATAAAATTGTTACAGATTTCTACTATATAAAATTATGACATATTTCTGCATTCATCAATATAGGCTTTTTTTCTATATATTTTTTCTGCAATTCCATGATAAGACATTTTTAATCATTCATTCTGTGAAATTTTGATATTTTAGAATAAATTACTTTAGACCAGTTTTTTTTTTTCCTGGAATATTAATTAATTTTCTTCCTCTGGACAAAAACAAATAGGGTTTGTTTTTTTTTAAAGGTGGAGATTACAAACCTTTGCTCCCTTAGATTAATATATGTTAGGCAGTAGATACTACAGAGCTGAGAGACAAAACAGCTGCTACTACTGGGAGGGACACAGAGAGTATGGAAGCAAACAGATGCTTAAATAAGACGAGATGGAATTTAAAATAGGACCCATCTGAACTTTCAGGGGCACTGCTTGAAGCTGTGATGTAGTTCAGCTGTAATGGGAATGTGTGTGAGCACAAAGCAGCTTCCAAGACAAATTAATTTCTTTAGCGCTGAGAAAAAGACCTCTGGTCCAGTGAATCACGTGCATATGTTTAATCTATTAGCTCCTTTCAAATCAAGTAACAATTTATCTCCCTAATTATTCTTTATTTGTTGTTAGGGTTTATTTTCATCTGATTACTTCATTTTACTTCAAATAGTTTATGGAATGTGAACATGTGTCATTCCAGAAAATAGGACTTATGGTATACAGTATTATAACTAAGGAAAATGCTTTTTTATGTGAGATGTACAGATTGTACACTACTCACTGAGTAGCTGACTAAAAGTTTTTTTGTAAATAAAACTTATTAGCTTATTGACATAGAGTCTTTCCTTAAGGGAATGTGTATGTATGTAACTTACTGATATGCTTAAAAGCATGGCACCTTCCATCCATTCACGTTAATGAACACCACATGCTTTACCTATGGTTTACCATTTCCAGATGGAGAGATGCTGTTTAGCATATTCTGAGTATCAGCCTGGATATTCTGAGTATCAGCCCTTAATGGATTTAAAAACTTAAAATATTGAAATAAATATAAAATATAAAATTTCTTTCTAAAACAAACAAAAAAAGATGAAATAAACTAGCAAAACCGGAATAATAAAGAAGATGGAATAATAAATAAGGTGGAAAGAAACAGGAAAAGAGAAAATTTACCTTGAATTGTGGAAAGTGGAAAGCTTGAGGAATAAAATAATAGGTTCTTGATATATGCGAAATATTTTCAACAAAACATCTAAAGTTGGATTATTTTTTTTATTTATAGCTCATGTATTAAATCACTGCATGGTCTATATCCTTACAAGATCATTTGAGTATAGTCAAGAAAAATTTATTTCAGGAAATTTAATTCACTGAAAATATGCTCTGAGATTTCCAAATAGATACAATATTAATGATTGTATTCCAGCTTTTTAGCAGAACACTTCAATTAAATATTAAGGTTTAGTAATGACCATGAGAGGAAAACCCCACAATACCACAAAAGACTTTTATTCATAGTCCCTTAAACCGTTGAAGGACCATGGCAAGAATAAAGGTAGATCAAAAATATAGAGTAGATAGTACAGAATGAATGGCATTTACTAAACCCATTTTTCACTAGAAAACACCCTCTTTTATAAAATATTCTTTTAGCTGTTCAAATTCTTGAAAATATTGTGTGTGATGCTTCCTTATTGCTTTGCAAGATAGTGACATTTTGAGTTTATGAGCTTAGAAGACATTAGAATTTTAACATCCCAGTCTTTGTCAAAAACCATCTCTATATATACATAAAAGATAAGTAATTTATTTAAAAAATCAAAACTCTAACAACCCAAACAAGCATGAAAATACAAGAACAATACATACATTTTTATTTTTAAATAAATGTTTTTCGTATTTTTTATTTGTTCTTTTATATACCAATTTCTATGCCTTTACATTTTTACTGGGTCATGGTTTGAACCCTCAGTCCTTGAATGTTGAGGTACATCTCTGTGGTCATGAATCCTAGCAATCCCATTATAATATGAAACAGCAACTCAATTTAAATTGAGATAGTACAGATTATTATTTCCTTATAGCTTCTCCAAATGCCTTGTTTTCTCCATATGTATTTTAGACTGCATAATTAGTATTTCCTAGACACTTATCATACAGGTCTGTAGAGCTTTAACTAAACAAAAGCAGTATGAGAAAGCTGTGCAGAGATGGAGTTATGATTTACACAGATGCGTGCACATCTAGTGTGCCTACATAGGCATGGGCAGAGGACACATTCTGCCAAACAGGAGGCTGTTTCAGTCAGTTCCTTCCTTCTTTTCTAGGTCCTCTTCTAGCTATGCAAACTCGAAAAACTTGAGCTCTCAAGACTTTAAGTAAGAGTAGTTTCTGTAAATATACAAGGAGTAAATACAATAGAAGATTATTTCTTGTTGGGCATTTAACTGGACATTATTTTTTGAGTTTAAGTAACCATAAGAAGTGGAGAGACTTATGAAACTCTTGATTATAAATAAAATTTCTCAACCAGATGTTTAGCCCCAGAGCTTTCATTTTGCACAAAAAATATTAATTTCCTTTCAGATAATGCCACTAGAATTCATTTGAAAAGAAAATTCTACCCCAAATGAAATTGTGCATTGACCTCATATTATGAAGAGACATTTATGGCAAAATATGAGCAGAAATGGTAAGTGATATGAGACATGGAAAATTTGATTTATGGAGGGAAAAAGAATCCTCCAAAATGCTCCACTGTAAGGGTTTAGCTATAGACCCCTCACCCAAGCCCTAGAAAAAAGAAGCAGAAAAGAACAAACACTTTTCTGTAATAGGAAGAAAAAAAATGGTTACAATTCAGTGAAAGGTTTTTGCCTAGAGTGTCAAAGAAAACTAATCACAGAAATAGAGGTGTCAGCATTGTATGTAACTTAAGATATCATGTATTGAATGACATAGCTACACTCAGGGTACAGCAAAGCTTTCAGAGATCACTGTTTCAACTGTAATGAGTATTTTTGTGTGTGTGTGCATGTACAAAGGGGACAAGCAAGGCTACATCTACAGATGTAGAAAATGAAATGTTCTTCCATTGGAAACCCATGAAGGAATAGGATTAAATAATGCAACTAGCTCAAATTTATCATTTAGACTCATAGCACTTTAGTTTTCCTTTCAATACATAGATTGTACATTATGGGTCTCCCAGAGAAATTACAGGAACTTCACGATGTGCATGAGTCAGCTGCCACTTTCTGAGTTTTCTGTGGTTGATTGACTTAGCAGAATAATGGAGACAGAAACTGGCACTTCCAATAAAATGGAAATAACGGAAATTTGGGTAGTTTTACCTCAGACACCCACCAAATGAGGCTGAACAGGTTACTGATGATTCATCCAGATAGACAGTGATATTTTTTCAGTGTGTCAGAGAGAAGTAGTGCTATCATCAATAGGGTATCAAAAATGCTTAAGGTGCATAAAATATACAAGTGTTTGGGCCAATTTAATAAAAACAATGACATTTTTTTCCTAAATATTTTTTAAATCAAATTGTAAACCAACATATCTCTTTTAAAATCATGAAGTTCTTTTTACTCAAAATAATCCAGGTGTTTTCTTCAGTGTTCATCCATTTTTTTTCTGACTTATTCCTTAAATCAGATGTCTTCATTACTGGTGATTTTTATTTGGACAAGAAAAAAATTTTTTTCTTGAACTATGTTCTGCTACATTCTGCACCTAAACTGAGATCCCACTTCTAAATCCCTTCTTCTGTTTTATTATGATAAGTTATTATTTCCTTTATTGTATCCTGTTTTGTAGCTCTTATTTTAAACATATAGATCTGTTGTCCTTAAACATATTTTCTCTCTTTTGGATATTTTCAAAATCTCATTTTACTGGTCAGTCTCATTATTGGATTAGTCACACAAATCACATGCTACTGGTATCTTATAGGTGTCCATGAAATATGTAGACTACAGCATGCTGAAGTGTTTGGTGTTAATAAAGCAGAGGAATATTGCATTTCTCTACAGATATTACTTCTTTTTAATCAGGTCCAGAATGAGAAACGCTATTAAATGTTTGACATGCATAATTTTATATTTTTCCAATTTAAGAAGATAAATGTCAACAGGTTTTATCAATAAAGGTCTTTTCATTGGAGTTTTAAGTGCAAGCTAGTGGAAATTGTCATGTTGCCTTACTTACCTCACAGCCTGTTTTAGGAGACAGATATTTTTAAAGAGACATAAGGATTTTTTTTTAATTTCTTTTCCCCTGTGGTCATTTTATGGTAAATAGAAGTTCAAGTGTCTAGCTGTTCAGTCTTTTCTTGTCAAGCAGTGTTCTTTCAGGTACTTTAATGCTTTTGCTAAGAGAGAGAGAGTGTGTGAAAGAGTAAAAGAAAAGAGCTTAGTTAGGATTTCCCTCAATTTCTACTATCTGATTGACTTATGTCTCAAACGTAGTGCCTAGACCAGCACTATCAATTTGCATTTTGCTTATTTATTTCCTTGACCACCCCAAAGGATGGGTGCTGTGTTTTGTGATGCTTTAGTGGTGGGGCTATCACAGACACTGTGTTAAGCTGAGTTCAAGAAACTCTTTCATCTGCCTGATTGTGCTGGCAATGCAGATCCAGTGTGCTCGTGTGACAGCAAAATACTAACCAAGCTTTTGTAGTACCTTTCATGCAAACTCATGCTACCTCTAACTTGTGAAGAAGTGCCATGGACAAAATCACTCTGCCAGTTTGAGTGAGGGTTAATTAGAGTTAAAAAAGAAAGGGAAAAAAGAAAATGGAGTTCAGATTTTTGTTTTCCAAATTTCCAAGTTTATTGAACCAGGAATGAATGCTGTCTCTGAATGAATTCCCAACTAGCATGGAAGTGAGACACAAATTAAAAGTAGACGTGTGATACCGCTTTGTAGTATAGAACATAAAACTCTTTCCCTGTGAATAGGAAAATCTGGGGTCAGTGAGTCATATAAACATGTTTCAAAATATGCTGGAAGCTATTGCAATTATAAAATGTAATAAATGTTTGACAATAGGTATTGAACTAACCCCCAAAGACTATCAGATTAAATCGAGGCTGCTTAGTGTGGCTTAAAATGCTTTCAACACCTTTTTGTGTTAGTAGGAACACAGACAGCATGATAAAATAAAGCTTTACATTAGTCTAACCCAGAGGTCAAAAAGGGGTAGAATGAAGTTATCAGCATCAATCCACAGAAACCATGACTGAATTGTGCTTGGTGATTTTACATATGAAGTTCCAGCAGTGGACATGAAGCACATTGGGTGGCCGTGAAAAAAGGTAGAAAGGACCCCAAAGACAAATTTAAACACAAGTTCTTCCTGTTTATTTTTAGCCCAGAAAGCCTAGGCTTAAATTTCCAGAATATCAGGCTTCTAGAAATGGCTATAAAATCATTCTGAAATTCATTAAGGTCTATGTCTATGATATCTATCTATCTATCTATCTATCTATCTATCTATCTATCTATCTATCTATCTATCTATCTATCTATCTATCTATCTCTATTTCTGTCTCTCTATATGTATCTATCTGAACTATTGAAGAGGTTGTTTAAAACACACCTTAAATATTTCTTAAGATTCAAGAAGAAAGATGTAATAGCAACAGATCAACATTAAACTTTTAACTGCTTCTCTGATTACCAATTCCAAATTGAAGCGGAGAGCAGACTTTGTGTTAAAGGTAGTTAGTATCACAGATGATGCCCTTCCGGATGGTTATTGTCAGCTATGAACTGAAAAAAGCTCATTTGCACTTAAAATTATGTTTCAAATATACTCCATACGACCTGTTACTTTAATGTTGTTTAGTGTAGGTACCATTTTAAGAGGTTTTGAGCTGATGTTGCTCATATAACTTTGAAAGCTTCCAGTTTATCTTCAGGAAGCTTGATTTGGAGAAAATAGTAGATGTCACTCTAAGTTTTAGATTTGGGTTATATATTATTTAGTTTTAGATTATATATTATTTAATTTCCCATGGAAAATGTGAAGATTTGGAACTGGATGAAGTAGTTTGATAAATGAAGTCTGATCCTCAGAAGTCTAGAGCTAAATCTTTTGAAACTACTCCTGTTTACTGCTGCTGAAGATAGTGACAAAACTCTTGCTGAATAAAAATTGCCCTCAGATTTTCGGTTCAGATGTGCATTCATGTGCTTGAATATGCATTCCAAGTGTATTAAAACTTTTGAAATATCTCTTGTTTAAAAATAGAATGGAAATATTAAGCTTTACTCCAGAATTTCTTTTACAGCTTATTTTCAGAAAAAGATCCAACTGCAGCCCCTTTTAGATTTAATATGTTGTGTCAGCTCTTTAGGGCATAGTTGTTGCCTTTTCTCACTGACAAGTGTTAAGGGGCCATAATGACCCTTCTGTTATTGTCACCTATTTTTGTCTGTGCAACTCATTTATAAATCTACCCAAATTTTTAAGAATCCCCACAATTAATCATTAAAATTTATAGAGATGGTGTATTTTATGTTATTTCATATATTCTATTTTAATTTTAGTCCATGCTAGAGATGAGAATTTGGTTGTCTTAGAAGACAATAAAAAAAATTGAATGCAAAGACTTCCTTACCTGGATTTTCACTCTTGTTTTAATTTCTGTGTATTTTATGTATTGCTCTATTCATTAATTTTTATTGAAACTTTGGTTCTGTAAATTCAAGCCTAACTGTAGATATTAGATTACAGTATTCTTTTTTTCTCAGAGGATAAAATATGACCTCAAATGCAACTCAAATAGAGGATAAATTATTAGTAGCATGGGAATTTGACCACTTATTTTAACAGTGATCTATTTCTCAAGCATTGGTAAGTATATCAGCAAGTTCCAGCTACATAATTTATAATATATTCAGAACTAAAATGTGGTTCTGATATTGAATGGCTGCTTCAGGAAAAATGTAAGTCATATAATTTTCTGTTTGTGTCTATGAAAGGAAAAACTTAGTTTTATCTGAAGTGGCATTGTCAAGTTTGAAAAGGAATTTGTCAACCCAAAATGCAGTTTTAAAAAAACCCACTATAATAAAATATTTATTAACCTTATCATCTCCTCATTAGCATCACTGATGTGAGATGGGAGCATTACTAAAATGTCTCATTTGCATTTTGCATATCAAACAAAAGCAGATTACTTTGTTTAAATTACAACTAATATCATTGTAGTAGTGTTATATATTAGAAATTGATTACCTTGTTTCTTCTTCTGTAATGGTCTCATTATATTTGATTTTTATGCCTCATTTTTTCCTTATTGAAATAATGAATGCACAACAGTGAGATTATTAATATTTTATACCCATTACTTGCTTCCACCTAATATTTCAAATTAAATGCATGAACTAGTCTGACAAGAAATAAAGGAAATGTGACTCCAAGAATTGTCTGTCTGTGAATAAAATAAACCTGAGATTGTGACAGCTCGTGTTGGCTACAAAGAGAAAAAAAAATGGTATCCTACATATTTTCATAAAACAATAAACCTATTGGCTGTGTGTATAGAAAGGAACAATCCAGAGTAATGAGCAGGGTACATGATATTTGCAAAGAAACTATGAATGGGTATAAAACCAGAAAACTGCATAAAGGAGAATCTGAGAGCAGGATATAGCACAAACTACAGAAGCAGAACAATGAAGTACACTGCTCTTCATTATGACAAGGCTACCTTTGGTCAATTTTAGAGGTCTTTTCTTGAGTTGTGATATTTTGCTTTGGGCCAGTTTGTTTGTTTTTTTCAAGTTAACTTGGATCATTCAAAAGATTTTTTGATGTTCTGAGGTCTATTTTTTCCTTTTTTTTCTATGGCATATGCAATTGCAATTTTTTATATGTGTTAAGATCAATTCTACTTCTGCTGCTTCCTGTGAAGTGTCTTACTCTGAGAACAACATTGATCTGAGTGACATGAGCAAGGATTTCACCCTTTTCAAACAGTTATCAATCTTTATTCTTCTGTACTAGGCTAGTAAGATTTATGAATGTAGCATTTATAAGATATTCGTACCACTATCTTTACTGTGTATTGGCTCAAATATGCTGTAAGGCTTTCTAGTCACTTAAATATTTCCTCCCATTTCTTGACAAGCTTCTTCTGTTGAGCTGCCCCAAAGTGTGCATCATATTGCAAATGTGTTGAATTAGTGCTGTACAGGAAAGGATCTTTATCTCCTTTTCAATGATGTAAAGCAACCGTGTATTTCACTGTCAGGATTTTTATATAGCAGGACAAAATATGCTGGCTTTGTTTGTACTGTATAACCTTTCAAGATCACATTTCTTTTTCCTGCCAAATTTGTGCTGGTTTTCTACCTTCTTTAAGTGTTCCCTTCTGTTAAGTATAAGAAAACATTTAGAATTCATAAATACATTACATTTTTAGGATATATTTCTTTGATTCCTTTTTTCCTGTGATGCTTTGTTGATGTTCCTCTGGTGTCTGCAGGTTTTTCAACATCTAGTACTTCTTGAGGCTTCCATTAATTCATTTGTTTATAACTTTGTATGTATTTTTTTTGAGTTTCATAGGAATAAAAAAAAAAGAATTGAGATTTATGATGATCCTTTGATTTAAATGGATTATATCTAAAATTAGACTTTTAATTACATAAACCCAAACTTTAAATTATCATTTATACACCTTTATTTATATAGATAATCAAAAAGGCATTGGTCCTTTAATTGGCTTTTGTGGCACCTTATATACAAACCAACTAGAATTACTTTTACTACCTTATTTTCATGGTAGTGTGTATCATTTATTAAAATCAAAGGAACTCCAAAAGCAATTTGAAGTTGGAATGTTCTGTCAAGGGATGTATTGGGATATCTATTGTGTATATCTATCAAGATATCTATTGTGGATATCTATCAAGATAAAAAGCCGCTCTTGAAAGAGGTAATGCAATTAGTGGGCTCTACACAATAGGAAAAGAATATTCTGTAGCTAGGGAAGTACAAAAGATAGAACTATATCACTCTAAATATTTGATTTACCCCAGATTTCCTTGTGGTTTTGAACAAAGGAAACTATAAAAGGATGTTGTGAAACTGAAGTTTCAGTAGAATTGAGATCAAATATATAGCGCAAATTTTTCTATGTTAGCCAAGCCATTTGATAGTTCTTATGGAAAACTGATTTAACAATGCTGTTAGCTTAGATAAGATAGCATTTTCATGATTAAATTTTTTTGTGAATCTTCAGCTCCTGAGAAACTAAAATATTTTTAAAATATAGATTATGGTCAAATCTACTCCAATTGGTCCTTCAGTCCCTTTTAAATTATGCTCAAAAGTCTCTGCAATGGTTAAAGTTTTCAGGCATTTTGCAAAACTGCTTAATTCTTGATGCTACCTACACAGCCACAGTTAGGCAATTACAGTGAAATGGTTCCCAGACCTTTTTATACCTATGACAGAGCTGAGAAAATTGTTAGTGTTGTTTCATGCTAAGTTCATGTTCTCAGCCTTTCCTCTGTAAGTTCATGAACACTAACTTGCAGTCTCTCTAGAGCTTGGCTTAGACACACCGGAGGCAGCTGTGGACAATGGCAGGAAAAGTAAGGCTCAACTTGACCCATCTCATGAGGGACCTATGGGTCCCTCAGACATGTCCTTATCTGATTAAGATGAGTATAAGGGTAGGGGTTTTAAAAATTAAAATATATTTATATGTTTGTGTGTGTTTGTATGGATTTATATTACATCTGTTATGTATCTAAACATTTATGTATGCGTACATAATATATATGTAATACTGTCACATATGGGTCATGCAGAGTTCAAAATATAATTAATTTGATTCTTGTGCCAGACAAAACATTAACTCACAGATCATATAGGTGGATATTCAGATACTGCTTTGACCTGAATCAAAACACTTAGAAGCATGAGGACTATTATTTTACTGTACCACCAATGTTAGAAATTATTGAATATAGTCACCATTACAAACTCCTTTGGATGCTGAGAAAAAAAAAAATTCAAAACTGCATTGACAGCATCTTGTGTATTTCCCTTAAAATCAAACTAGAGAGGTCTTTGTCTTGTCTTCCAACACAGCTTGCTGGGAGTTCTCCACCAGAGATTGCCTTTTCCCATACCTTACAGCTCAAGCTTTTTTCATTAGAAAGAACCACTTCATGAACATTTGCGTCATCTTTAACAAGCTATGTGTTCTCTGAAATCTCCCCCACAGTCCTGGCATTTATTCTTTCTTTCTGAAACATATTTTCTTCTTGTCAAAGATGAGTTTTATCCTATTACCTGTGGTCGGCTAACCAGAAAGGTAGACTCATAGCGGTAGATGAATACAGAAGTGATGGAACCGGAACCCAGCTATGAGAGCAAGCAAGGGAAAAGGAGTGTAGGACCAGCCCAGCCGCCAGCAGACAGGTATTAGATCATCACAACTAAGATAGCAGACCAAATCCTTGTCATTCAGAGTTCTGTTACACAATCTTTTTTCTACTGAATCTAGTATTTTACATCAGGGTGAACAGTAATAAACTCTTTTTATACATACTGTTAATTAGGATAAGAAAATGAAGACATCTCACCATTAAAATGTCACATTAATCACTTTGGGATGATAATGGATGTGACCAATTATTTTCAAAATCTTTATTCTAAATATAATGCATGCATTCCTAGTGCATATCTTTGCACATATGCACGTATATATGTAATATGTACTGCAACCATAGAAAGTACATATGTTTAGTATACTACAAATATTTCCATAGGATGATTAAGAGCATTATTATTTATGATTTGTATGTTTACTTTCAGCATTTAAAAAATAATTTTCGAAACCAGACTTTCTGGATAATTTTCTCTTTTTTTTCTGTGAATCAATATTCATCAAAGTATAGAGTATGTGTATGCACATATGCAAACATGTTTTATTAATTGCTCTAACACATGCAACTACAATTTATAGATAGATGGAACCACTGAGAGAATTGCAAACTATATTTCTTTTACCTATACTTGTAGAGTATTTGTATTATTAATATTTCAGTGGCAGATAGAAAGAAAAGTTTGTTGGGTTTTTTATCTGATTGACTGGGATGATTCACACTAGAGTCTGTTTTTGCAGATTTTCCCTCTAGCATTGGAAAAGTTTTGCAGTAAAAAAAATATGCAGTAAAAAGCTGAAATAAGCAGAATGATGATGAGTGGTGGACTTAAGAGTTAAACATACATGTGGGGTTTTTTCTTCTTTTTTTTCCTGCTGTGTACAACACATATTTTTCAGAAGAGTAAGGAAAATTTCCCTTTATCTGTAATTAGAGAAATTCCAAAATAATCTGCAGGTAGGGAGTGTGAGCAGGATTAACTGTTGCACTAAGTTCCATAGACACATTTTCTTACAGCTAATGAAAATGTAAACCTTTAAGTAACTTCTATTCTTTCACCAGAATTTCTTCTTTACACTGAAATATTTATTTCAGAATTCTTTCTGAGGACTTTCATCCATAATGAAATTAAATTCCTTTCATGTCCATTGATTTAGAACATAAGCTATTTAATATGTACCTACTGAGAGGAATCACAATAATGATAATAAATATTCTTGATGCTGGTATTATGTTTGATGTTGCACATAGTAGAGAACAAAAACATTTCTGTTTTAAGACACAGAACTAGAGAACAAGAGAATGCCAAATACAATTGTATACTTACAAGAAAGGGGCTAGAGGGGAAAGTATTTCTGTAGTTGTTTTTATCTTTTAAAGCAAATCTTGTTTTATTAATAAGAGAATTCCTCCCTCCCCCAGCTGATACTACCAGAGTGTGTCTTACTGAAGCCTGCTACTCCTGGGTTGCAGGAGATCAACATTTATCTTTTGCACACAGACATCAAAGGGTCTTCAAATGCAGGCAGTAGGTAAAGAGAGAAAAAGGTAAAATAGCTGCCAATTCAGGACAGGTTTATTGAGAAGGAGAAAAAGCCAGGCACTGTAAGGAGCATGTTCAGGTAGGAGAGACAGCAAACCAGAATAAAGTACACAAAACAGGCCGGAGTGTCTGCAGTTATTTTTTTGCTTACAGTGGAGTAACAGCACCACAAAAATACTCTGCTGAACTGGGGCCCAGCTGGTCAGTCTGATTCCAGGGAATTTACATTTTCAATTCCAGAGGAATGGGGGTTTAATTCTAAGCTCTTTGCCATGCAGTGATTTGCACTGTTCAGTTTTTTCCCTCTTGAGAAATTTAATACAATCCTTTTCAGTGGCACTCAGCTCCAAAAGAAAATGAAAGGTTTTCCTCACTCAATTTTTCATGGTTATATATAAAAATATATATATCTGTTAGTTTTATTCTCAAGAGCAAATCTGCCTAATTCATGAGAGGTGAACAGAGCTTCACTGAAGACACTGAGGGAAAAGTGCAGGCATACTAAGATCTTTGACTTACTACCAGCAAATATCAGCTGATAAGTACAGTAAATGTTCAAAACATTCAACAGTTCCTTCAACATTTATTCCTTTCACATACTTTCAGGTTGTTCTTTTACATTTAGAGATTTAAAATGCCGAATTATGCAAAACTTCTACTTAAAGACTTTCAAAGAAACCTTCCTTTCTTCTATTCTGAGTTGTTACTCCCATGTTTTTTTCTGCTCAGTCAAACAGAAAGAACAGGCAGTGGAAGAAAAGGGAAGAGAAGATGAAAAGTGAAAAGAAGTAATTGGATTTTCCTGCATGCGCATATCAGGAAAACAACAAAATAATGTAAAGAAATTATTTTAAAGTCCATAACTTCAATTGAAAACAAATTAGCACATTCCAGTTACTTGTAGATTGCTATGCATGAGATAAATGTATATTGCTTGATCAAATGTTAAAGATTCTTTTGCTTTTCCAAAGACTGGTAAGAATTTTATCTTACTGGACAAAATACCATTTTCATAGAACAAAGTAGCATGTTCTAAATCTATGCAAAATCTAATGTTCAGTTTTATAAAACAAATACATTGTCCATCCTTCACTGATAGGGATGTCTCCATTGTATGTTGGTGATCTTTAAAAAGCTAGAGTCTTAGTTTTCTTAGATTGCTTCTTGTTATTTTGAGCTTTTCTGAAAGAGCCCAACCCTATACTCATACTAACAGCACAGAAAGAGGAGTCAATATAGATGTCAATGTTACACAATAAAAAGAAAGATGTCTGCAGCAACAGAAATGAGCACTAGACTCATAGCACTAGTTAATATTTGGGGAGGATATTTATATAAAAATGTATATTACAATAACAAAGTTCTCTAGAGGTTGCAAAAGTAAATTACTTGACTATGAAGAGTAAGAGAATTCAAGGGAAGTCTTGAATCCTTTAAAATTTATGAGTTTTACCTCAATTAAATCTAATAGGATCAGTGTTTGTCTCTTTAAAAACTGTGGCTCCCTAATCTCCTGCCCAACCCACACAATCATGGAGTATTGATGCTTTGTAAGATGTTTTCTGTATTTCTGTACAGACTAAAATAATAGAAGACAAAATATTGATTCTGTTTTCTTCCTGGTAGGTTTTTTTCCCCCTAAAAGTCCTGTTTTATGCATAGGCTTGAGAGGAGATGGTTGTTTGCCTTTAGCTACCAATAAAGTATGTTGCAGACACCAGCTAAGGGATTCAAATTGCAAGCAGAAGTTGTATTAACGTGATTGTATTTTATGCAGAATTAGCCATGTGCCAGTGTCCAGTAACATATAATTCTAGCATAGCTGTAGGGTGGTTGGAGATACTGATTCTTTCTGCAGCGTTAGCTCCTGCCTCATGGATGCCCATTTGTTTTTAGCGATGTATCAGTGGCCTGCAAATCTATTTCCATATGATTCTTTCCTGAAACCTGGAGTTTAACTGTCACACAGCAATAGATACATAAAATGCTGTTACATTTTATATTATTTAAAACGTGTGTGCCTTCTGTCTGTCTGGGACCTCCCCCCAAGGGTGCTGAAATGTGGTTTTAGTCCAGTTTTACTCTCCTATGAAATTATTTCTGGTTTCATTAAAATATCAAGGAGTGGAATCCTCACATCTACTTTATCCATGTGTAGCAATGTGTCTTCTGCAGGTCCTAGCTCATAAAGGCATGTTTTTCCACATCCTGTTGTCCATTCCCCCTGAATTTTCACTTTTACAAAAGAACAAGGAAGGGGTGATGATTTTTATGGATTTTTATGATTTTATTCATTCTCTGATGCTGTACAAGCAGCAGGTGGCTAGCAGGCATATATTTAAGTTCCTGAAGGAAGCTTGGTTTACTTTGCCTTTTTTACTTTTCCTTTCTCCCACTTTTCCTTAAAAGAAAAGCAAAGCCTTGTTTACAGACTGCACATCCAAGAATAGGAAATAAGGCACATAACTTTAAGAATTCTGGACCTTCAATTAGTCCTGAAAAAGTGGAACATAATGAGATCATAGTGGTTACTGTATCTGGATTGAGCTTGAAAACCAGGCACAGTCTTCATACTTAAAAATACTTCTGTGTTCTATTGATATTATACAACTGATAAATAGTTTTCACTTGAGCTATGAAATATTTTCTTATTGGAATATGATCCCAATATTACCGGATGGAATGTGCCTGGGCTCGTCTGGCCCTTGCTGCTTGACCAGAGGCGGCAACTGAGATGGCTGTCACCTCAGAGACACCTTTGGCTGGCTGTATATTGCAGCTAGGCACTTGGAACAAGTCCAGACAAGCAGGAACTCAGTTTTAACTCCGGTGGAAAGGCTTCAGGCAATGGTGAAGGGAAAAAGGAGACAGATTCTGCCAGAGGGTTTAATCCAGAGTTTTATTCCAGGGTCACAGATCTCGGAATCTTGTAACAGCTCCAATGGAACGCCGACCGCATGGTCTCAGTGTCCTTTTAAGCCTGGGGGAAGGGGTAGGAAAGCGGTAGGTGTGCCACCAGCCAGGTGGGAGGGGGGAGTCTCAGGGGGGAGTCTCAGGGGACAATGACACCTAGACGGGCCAATGACCCCAGGGCTGAGAAGCATCTTTTGAACTTTAGCCAATCGGAGATGCCCTTGCTGGAATGTTAACATTGACGAACAGCACCTAGCAGGAGGCAAAGGGGAGGGGGAGGCAGAGGTTGTTGTTGGCACACCTGAGGGAGGAATTGGGATTGCATCACACTGCAACATTTTCTCTTACCAGTGTGGAATCCTTGGCTTTTCCTCTTTATGTATTTTATATTTTAAGTTGTATAGTATAAATCGCTATTTTGAACGTTTTGAAGCAAAATGCATTTTATATTTCAGCTTGTAGAAGCTAAAATCAGAAAGCATTTCTGATGAAATCAGAAGCCATCATAAAGATTCAGATTTTTAACCTATTTCTTTTTATAGTAGCATCCTCATTCAATTTTGTATTTTACACAAAGTAAGTAAATGAGCTAGCTTGATTTGGCAATGCAGTTTTCTGATCTTTGTTGTTTTAGGTAGTTGGCTACTTTATCTGAAACTCCCTAATAGATATAAGCTAAGGTTATGCAAACCAGAGGTCTTGCCCATATTTTTTTTAAATTTGTTTCCTTTTGACTTTCTTAGAAGAAACAAGGGACACTTCAAATTCTCTGAAGTATATCTGCACATTTTCACAGACATTAATGAAAGAAATTATTTGGGAGATAAAAATATTTTGCTTGCAGCTCATTTACCGTATCAGTAATAGAGATGTTTTAAGTAGTTTTATTATGCTGCCCTAGATTGCTTTAACCTTGATTTTTCCCACATATAATTGTGCTATTTCTCCCAACAACAAGAACTCTGAAATGTGTTCAGGTGTAATGACAGTTGATGCTGAAGGAATGACCTGTTTCCAAATGTCTGTAACAGCCTCAGCACAAAATTATAACACTATTAGCACCAGGACACTCCCTGATTCATATATTCTTTTAATCTAGATATTTTCTTGTTCATATTGTAGATAAAAACTTCTATCGTTTACTTCTCATTTCACAGTGGTGTGGACAGACTAAGATTTGGTGTTGCTGAGCAAGCAGACTGTTTCTCTTTGCTTTCTTTGCACAAACTGTGGGGTCCAGGCACCTCTAGAGCCTTATTTCTGAATCTGCCCCACAACTGCAGAAGAGTCACAGGCTGTGGGGAAGGCTATGGAAGGGATGCCTTGCACATTCTCATCTGTCTGCTAGCATAATGAATGCAATTTATTCTCTGAAACTTATATACATTAGGTTCTTGGATGGATAAATTACAGATATCCTTGCCAGAGATACAATGATATCCTTGTACAGAAAGTACATTGCCTTAGTCAAAAATTGGCATTTAGGCAGGCAAGATGCAAGACATGGGACTGCTGAGAACGTGCCTAGGCACGCCTCATGGGATTCTACAGCAAAACAGGAAGACCTGCCACAACTAAACTTATTATTTACAGTTATTTATTTCTTTATTGTAAGATACATTTCTTTATTCTTTTTTCTAATTCTATTCTAAGTAGAAGAACTGCATAAAGCAATGCAAAAACAAGTTTTTCACAACTGCTTTAAGAGAAAGCGCATTGTGAGTCTGCCCCCTGCCATGAAACCAAAATTATGTATTGATGTACACATCCCTGATTTTGCAGAAGAAGGATTCTGATGAGATAAAAACAGTAGCAGTGACCTGTTTAGGTAGGATAAAAGTGGGTTATTTTTAAATCCTTCTCAGTAAACAACTGCATATGGTCACCTGTGTTGTATATGTGGAAAAAAACATACTCATGTCTAAGATATAAAGCAAAACTTCTGTGGAAGCAGAAGCAGGCTAATCAGGGTTATAAAACTTTTTCTAAAAAGCTAAATTGCTTTTTTATTTACAGGGTGAGAGGGCAATAAGAGATCTCACAAACTGCTACTTTTTAAAGAACTTCAGAAATCATGTGGAATCGTTTTTTAAAATTTGTATTAATTCCAGATTGAAATCCCATATATCCAATTTTAGCCTACTGCACATTTTTACAGCTGACTGTACAGCTGGAACTTTTGGAAATGAGAGCTTTTATTATGGAAATGCTGGCATAGTTTTAGCTGGGGTCGGCACACACAGCATACCGTAATGTGCTTTAAAACTTGAGATGGAGACCAGAAGTCTGAGGCTCAACAGTAGCAAACCCTGTGTATATGAAACACAAGCCTCCCCAAAAAAGTTGCACAAGACTGCTGCTCCTGGCATAACTCTCATTGATTTAAACATCAAAATGATCCTCCTGTGTTCGTTTAAAAAAACAGATGATAATGATGTCGTTTTCACACACAAGCCGAAATACTTGGAATAATAAAAGATAAAGAAGAGCATAAGAAAACTCTGATATGTATGAAACTAACTGACCATTAAAAAAAATAAGAAAAGTTGTGTTAAATTAGTTAGTATTTTGAAACCATGTTAATATTTTGTTTTGGTTACTGACGATCAGAAGTATATTCCTCAGCTAAAAAGTGAATATTGGAGTGTCAAATCACTTTAGTTTATCCATCTGTATAATTTAAAGTAACAGGTGAGATAGACTCAGTGCTATACCAGACTGATCAGTATGAAACAGTAGACTGATACTGCAGCAAATGATGTGAGAAAATGACTTCTCTTGGCAAGGTCCATAAGGCAAGGGTAAAACAGCCTGATCATCTCTCTAATGCGGATTTAAAATGAGAGTTAAGGATTATGAGTATAAAAAGTGTTGATTATCAGATAAACGGAGTCAGATGGACAATGACGTCCTTCCTAATTTTTACTGTGCCTAATGGCAAGTGACTTGGCACACGTTTAGTACACATGAATACAGTTCTTTCATTTTCTAGCCTTTCTTATTTCTCACTTTATTCCTTACCTTCCTATTTTCATTCACCTTCTCCTATGCTTTTAAGCTTAATACTATTCAATATATCTCATGCTCCTAGTCACCTCAGACAGGATAAATTCACACTCTAAGCTGTGCATTAACCTGCCATCTCCAGACACACAAATGCTTGCCTAGCTGGGGCTGTGCAAAACACTAGTGTGTGGATTAAATTTAGGAAGATAATCCTTGATCTCTTCCCACAGCTGTTACTGATGGAGAGACACATTTTTTTGTTATTTTGATGATGTTTGTTGCAACTGATTTTTGCACAGAACCATGGAGTGTCTGCTTCCAAATTCAGACAATGGTATTATGAAAATATGAAAAGAAATGCAGAATCATTTTTGTGGAATGCTGTCATATGTGCTAAGAGATATATTCAGACTGAGAAGCCAGTTACCATCCACTTCAGCAATTTATCTCTATCTTTATTCTACCCAAGTTTCATCCTGTTCTCAAGACGTTTATGATTGTTCATGTGGGAAATTCAGGTTCATAGGATTCTCCCAGTGATGTCTTTCTTTTATTCCTCCCTTTGGTCTTTCATTCATTCTTTTTTTTTTTCATTCCTTTCTTTCTTGGCTATGTAAACTGCTAGTTCACCTTTCATTAACAAAATAAATTTGAAATGCAGTGGCATTCAGCATTTTCCCTGATTTCTTCCTAAGAATATAACCACTGTCCTTAATTAGGAATGGAATAAAGGGAGTTATCCAGAGTATCTAAAGGATTTAAAAGTTCTCTAAAGGGTGCTGATGATTTTCTGTATTATGCCACATCTTCTTAGAAAGTAATTTTTTTGATACTTTCTTTAAAGTAAATGTGATGATGTGGTCATCATCAAAATCAAGAGTAACATCATTAACATTCAAGCCATTTGTGCTGATCCAGCTTTTCTAAGAGGACATATGTATTTTAGGAGGCTATAAGTTTCCTAGTTAGACTAAAGCTCCTTGAAATTTTAATATCTGAAAAAGAATATTTAATTACTGTTAAAGAAGAAGATTCAGAAATAATTTTGTATCACAGATTTTTGTATCACAGATTCTAAACGCATAAAAAATGAAGGCTGTCAACCACTTGTTCAGTTAATACTGGTGTGTGTCCCTGTTGCATGACCACGTGCAGAGAACCCTAAACAGATTATGATAAAGGAGAGAAAGACAGTGTTTTCCTTTTCCTTTGATGGCTCACAATTAAATGGAAAGTCTTTCTTCAGAATAGAAAATAACCCATCTTGAATGAACTCATGACATGAAACATTCAGAAGTTTTGGCCTAACACTTTGAATCTTTTTCATTCTACTACACTATTTTTTGGAAACAAATCACCACTCAGTAATTGGACATGACTCTGAGAAACCTGGATGACTGAAGATTTCCCTGCTCATTACAGGAGGGTTGGACTAGGGGTTCTTTGGAGGTCCCTTCTACCCCAAAGTATTCTGTGGTTCTATGGTTCTATGTTTCTGTGATTCCATTAATCAATTTTTCATCAGTTTTGACTCTAATTTGGATTTCTTTCTATCAGCACTTGCAATATTGTCTTCTCCTAATTCTTCATTACGGAATACATTTTAATGTTCTATTGAATTTTCTGAAATTATTTAAAAATAAAATGCCATTTTAAAATAAATAGTTAAAATAAATAAATATCTAATTTATTTATATCAGAAATAATTATAAAACAAATAATTATCTTTATAAACAAGTAATTATATTTATAACTATTTATTTAAAATAAAGAAATAGTTATAAAATACTGATGCTAAAATGAAGGCTATGTTTGTATAAAAATTACTAATACTGAAATGATGAAGTGCACAGATTTGATGTTGCAGCTGAAACTCAGTATGAATCAGTATGAACAAAGAATGGAAGCCCACTCTTGTGCACTGTAGCATATGTTCTTGCTAGGCAATACTCTAACAGTAAAAAAAAACCCTACAGCACTCCCTCCAACATCCTGAACCAGCATTTTTTTAAGTGTATAAAATTAGTACTATTACTACAGATTTAAAAATAATAAGTATGGTATCTTTATCATGACTTTATTATATCTCAAGAGAGATGGACAGCAAAAAGTTCACGAATAATTTGTCCTGTAGGGAGAAATATTTTTAAACAGTGGAGTTTTTAAACATGCAGAATGAAAATAAGGAAAAGGATATGAAGCTGAATTTTAAATATAGTTTTATATAATACACCAGTAAAATCATAAGTATTTGGCAAATGTATGTATGTGTGCATGTGATTGGCTTAAATATATAGTCAGGTATTTGGGTGAAAAGTCTCATTTGTGCTTGCCAAAAGCTACACCAATCCCAGCTCAGGTAGGTGATGAGGATGGGGGAGCCAGATTTTCTAAGCCAGAAAAGTGGGGCTTATTTTAGCCTGGCATAATTTCAAAAGTGACACTACATCAGTGCAAAAAGTATGCTAAAGCAATATGGCTAGAGTCAGCATCTCATCTTGGTTATTTCCAGTTGAAAAGTGCATTGATAACACAGAAAGGGGAAGTTACTTACCAATTACCAGATTTTTGTGAACTATCTAGTACACATAAATTTTTATAAGTGATCCTATACCAAGGTTTTGAAGACAGATTTCGGTTTTTTATGCTTTTGCAACGTCTGAAAATACTACATATTTTTCAGTCTTTTTACTTATTTCATCATCATGCATAAAAGGCATGTTTGCAAGATCTTCAGTTTACTATCATGTACAGCTTCCACAAAATAAAAGACAAGGAGATTTGACAGTGAATGGATGAATCTCAGAAGAACCCCTAGCACTGTAAATAAGCCTTCTTTGAGTGCTTACTCCATGCATGTGCATACAACTGGTAATTCCTGCAGGTTTGCAGGAAGGTACTTAGACTCCCAGTAAAGACTGGCCCAGTTTCTGTAAATCTGTTCATAGTATTAGTCCAAGAGTTAGAAATTGCTCCCCAGACTGCTTTGAAGACAGTGAGCCAGATACATAGCTGAATGTATGCAGGTCTACAGATTTTGAATGATTGCACTTCCTCTTCAAATCAATAACATAAAATTAATGTTTTATGTTCCTCAAGAATTCAGAAAATCAGATAGAATTTTAAGCCCAGCTCTTATTATTTAGAATCTCATTTATCATATCTGAAGTTAATTCCACTATTTTTTTTCAGCCACTAAGGAAAAAAAAATACATAGGTAAGAGCTGAGGCATATTCATTTATTTTCAAATTTTAAATGTGGTCATTTTATCTTCAAATGTAAAGATATTTACATTAGATAAAACATTTGTTAAACAGAAGAGATGGACTTGTCCTTGTAGTTAATTGAGAAGTATTTATCATGCATTTTTAATAGATGTATAGGAACCCTGTTGAGTAACAAAATAGAAATGCTTCTACAATGCCAAGCTTCTGAGCAGCTTTTAAATCATAATTATTTAAGCTACTACCTCAAAGTGCTACTTCACCAACTGGAATCCCGTGATCTCAGTTATCTTGAGCACAAGGGAGACTATTCAGTCACAGGTTAATATTAACAGAAAGCTCAAGAACTGACATTTTGTCAAGTATCAATGTTAAAAAATGGTTTGATTACATTTTGTAAGTAGTTCCTCTTGCCTTTAGGATTATTCAAATATCAGAACTTAGTATCACAGTATAAAAACTCTCTTAGAGCCCCTTGAGCAGTTCCTAAAATTCATGCTTACACGTGTGGTGTCTGTGTGTAAGACATTTCATTTTATTTTACTTTTTTTAACTTCAGACCTCCTGTAGTTTGGTTCCAAGGAATGAACGTCTGCTTGCAGCTGGAGTGCATTATGTGACTCCTGGAGTCCATCTTCTACTTCAGTTTTATTTTAAAATTGTTGAAAAATTTGGTTTCTAGTTTTTCAGAAAGCTTCACAAGGAAGACTAGATCACAGTAAATGGGAATCTTGATTAAACTGCATTGAAACTTCTGTCTCTAAAACTTCTCAGGTACATAGAATGCATCTTTTTAGACAGTCCTTCCCCTTTGAAGAGCAAATCCATATTAATTTAAATCTGTTATGCATATTTTAATTGTTAGTCTGATTTATGCATTCATGTAGGAGGACTTTCTTCTAGGGTAAGAAATGTTGAGTTTTGCAGCACAGGTCTGTGGTTTCCAAGTTATCCATATTTCTATATATGTGTATTCTTCACTACGCTGTTACCTGTGTGTAGGGGGTTGACTCTGTCTGGGTGCCAAAGCTGCTCTCACTCCCCTCTTTCAGATGGACAGGGGAGAGAAAATACAACAAAGGGTTCATGAGTTGAGATATGGAACAGGAGAGATCACTCACCAAATACCATCACAGGCAAAACAGGCTCTAATCCGAGACATAAATTGAATTTATTGCTGACAAAATCAAAACAGGATGAGAAGTAACATAAAACCTCCAAAACAGCTTCCCTCAACCCATCCTCCTTCCCAGCTCTACCTCCTTCCCTAGTGGTATAGGGAGACAGGGAATGGGGGTTATGGTCAGTTCATCACACATTGTTTCTCCTGCTGCTCAGGGAGAGTCCTTCCTGTTCTTCATCATGGAGTCCTCTCTCATGGGAGATAGCTCTCCATGAACTTCTGTAACGTGAGTCCATCTCATGAGCAAGAGCTCTCTGTGAACTGCTGCAATATGAGTCCATCCCATGGGCTACAGTTCTCCCCAAACTGCTGCAGCGTGGGTCACCTTTCCATGGCGTGCAGTCCTTCATGGACAGGCTGATCCAGTGTGGCATCCTCTCTCCCCAGGTCTCCCATGGGGGTCACAGCCTCCTCTCAGGCATTCATCTGCTCTGGTGTGGATCTCTGCATCCCCATGGACCTCCATGGGCTGCTGGGGCAGCTGCCTCACCATGGTCTGCTCCAGGGGCTGCAGGGGAATCAGCTGTGGCACCAGAAGCACCTCCTGCCCCTCCTTCTCCACTGACCTCAGTGTCTGCAGGGCTGCTCTTCTCACTTATTCTCATCTTGCTCTTCTCTGGCTGCAGTTACATCTGTGCAATACCATGTTTTCCTCTTCCCAAATATGTTATCCCAGAGGCGTTGCCGCTGTTTCTAACTGGCCCAGCCTTGACCAGCACATCCATCTTTGGAGCTGCCAGGGATTGGCTCTGCTGGACGTGGAGGAAGCTCCTGGCACCTTCTCACAGAAGCCACCCCTGTAGTCCCCCTGTTTAACAAAGCTTGGCCAAGCAAAGCAAGTACTCTGTGGCACTAAAGTTAATGATATGTATGGAACTGGAAAAGAGGGGTCTGCTGCTAAAGTCCTAAAAGTCATTGGAAAGCATTGTGTAGATAGAATAACATCTCTACTAGAAACAGCATTTATTTTTTTACCTTTATTTTAGGCAGTGTGAAAAGTGTTCCTTTGAGTTGTAGTTAAAAGGTACAAACTTTCCTTGAATGAAATAATTCTTTTGTTGATAGCATCCAAACTGGTATATGTCTGAAAGAAATATATGCCAGAAAAAGTTTAGCCACTTTTTAGGAGTGAAACACATTCCTTCTAAAGGTCAACCAAGATTACATTATTTTTTTCAATGGGCTGTATTTAGTCCTATGAGAGGAAAAGATCTGCAGCAAATAACCAGTATCCCAGATTACAGATCAAATCTGATTAGCTCTGAGTAATTACTTTGAAATCCTTCTTGGGTTTTATCCATTTGGAAACAGTTTTCATTTGATTTTGACTAGCTATTATTCATAAATAAGAAAAATAGGTGATTTTAATGGAAATGAACTTTGCTTTAGACTGCAAAGTAAACTGGAAGATCTACAGTTTGTCAGTAGTGCTCACTATAATGCTTTTACAACTTTTACAGAGTAATTATCAACATCACCTTTCTTCCTCCATACTCCCTTTATCTGAATATGAATATTAGGAAATATTGTGTGCATTCTTTTTATTTACAATGACATAAAAGTAAAAATTACTTAGATTTTCAGCATTTATCTTAAATGTTAAATATTTCTCACACTTTTGTCTTCAATTTGAATAGCCACCTATAGGCAGCTCTTGCCTTTTGCAATGACACAAAACATCCCACAAACTACAAAGTGTCTAATTCAAACATCAGAGCTTTCCACAAAGATACAGTCCAGCCCCTTAATCAGTCCTCAGCCTGATATTCTAAGGCATCTAAGATACTATTGGATGCTAGTGCCAGCAGCTGAATACAATCTTTAGTGGTCAATGCAGATATGGTGGCCAGCAACTATACGTCCTCTACAGGTACAAGCAGAATTTTTTTTTAAATCTACCAGATTACATAGAAAAATTATCCTGTATATGTTTGGAATTTGAACCTAGAGCCTTTACTTGAGTAAAATCCTCATCAAATTATGAATATAAATATTCTTCTTTATGTTCTTTACCCCGTTTTATTGACATGGGCCAGATAAATCCCAGACATGAATATAGACTGGTGGAACTCATTGTGAGCAGGCAGCCCTGCAGAGAAGGATTTGGGGATGAGAGGCTGCACATGAACCAGCAATGTGCACTTTCACCCCAGAAATACAATCACACACTGGATTGCATAGACAGAGGGAGGCGAGTCTGATTCTGAGCTGCTCTCATAAGACTCCACTGTGTCCAGGTTTGGAGTTCCCGGCGCAAGAAAGATGTGGGCCTGTTGGAGAGGGTCCAGAGGAGAGCCATGGAGATGCTCGGAGAACTGGAACATCTCTCTCATGAACACAGGCTGAGAGCTCTGGGATTGTTCAGTGTGGAAAAGAGAAGGCTCCAGGGATACCTCATTAAGACCTTCCAGTACTTTAAAAGGGCCTGTAAAAATAGTGACTTTTTATCCAGGCAGTTAGTGATAGGACAAGAAGGAATAGTTTTAAACTAAAAAGGAGAGATTTAGATTAAATGCTGAAAAGAAACTCTTTACTGTGAGGATGGTGAGGCACTGGAGCAAGTTGTTCAGAGAAACTGTGGATGTTCTATTCCTTGAGGTGTTTAAGGACAGGTTGGATGCATTTGAGTAACCTGGACTAGTGACAGGTGTGCTTTGCCCATGGGGCAGGGCTGTTGGAACAAGATTGTCTTTAAGGTCTCTGCCAACTATTCTACAATTCTGCAATTCTACTACATCAGTGGATATACTTTGAGGTTATGCCTCTATTCACAGAAGGAAAGTTTAGAACTCTCCACTGTGCAATAATATCCTACCTTGTGCTGTACTGTGTTATTTAGTGCTTTTGATTGCCGTGTATGAGCACTGCCTATAGAAATATTTTAAGTATATATATGATAAGCAAATGTGCAAGGAATAACAGCTATAATTCCAGTAAAAATTAATAGTGACTAAGGAATTTTTTTCGTTTTCTTGGTAAACCCATGTTCTTCAAGTTTAGGAAAAATCTACAGATTTTTTGTTTTGGCTTCTGTGGAATGTAACAAAAAATTAATTATCATCATTTATTTTTTTTTTTGGTTAATTCGCATTCTATGTTAAATTCAAATTAATATAAAAAATAACAAAAATGATATAAATGACGGCAAGAAAGAGCTTCACAACTACTGGTTATAATTTTGGTTTTGAGAACTGCTTTAATCAATTTCTCTGCTTCTAACATAGCATCTTCAGAAGATATGAAAAAGAAATTAACATAATTTTTCTCATAAGACAAAATCTCCCAGGAAAAAATATTGATAAAATACATATTTGCTTTTACTTCTTTTTCCAGTCAGCAAAATGACATTTTGTGTTCTTTGTTTAGAAATACTCATATTGTTATTTTTTACAGAAATACGACTTGCCTGGTGAAAACTATGTGAGATAATTATACAGGGTATTATACTGCTAGTTTTGCAGTCACTGTGATGTGTGCTTCACACATAAATATTGAAGAATATGCTATTGGTTCCTGTTGGTGTAAATTTTCTGATGATGCTGTTAGGATGACCGTTTCTACCTGTTGGAGCTTTGCACAGTATTCACCCATCTTTCAATACCATATGAACAAGTTCTAGCTCAAAATTTCCTGAGCTTATGTGAGACTCAGTAGAATTCAATCACAGGAGATGCAATCCTTTGGAACAGTAAAGCAAGTGAGAGTGCCACTATGATATCTGGATAATCTGCTGAGGATTTTTCTACCATTGCTAGTTCATTCCTTTGATAGTCATAATTTTTATTATGTTTTCTTTCTTGAATAAAGTTACATTTATTTTATGACCTTTTGGAAATGTGGCATTAATAATAGTTGAAATGGTGCCACCATAATATGGTAATGGTTTGATTGCTGTTGAAATTCCTTTTATTTTTAGTTCCTTTCTTCCAGAACTATTAAAGTCTTATGTGCATAAACTTTGAATAAATGAAAGTTAAGCTGATTGTCATCATGTGGCTATAAATAACATCAGATACATTTTTTGTTTATTCATATATTTATTTTTTTAAATAGAAAATGTGCCCTTTTCAAAACAAAGCTGTTAACATTAAGGTGTAAAGAATTCAAGTAACTGGGTGAGCAAAGCATATTTTGAAAGTAAGTTAGATAATAAAGGCTTATAATGGCTTGGTTTTCCTCACTTCCTACTTACATGTTATTCAGGAAATTATAGAATTTGCTTATTATCTAGGAGTTATTTTAACCCTGCTGTTATTGAAGGTCTATGAAATATTTTCAATTGGCTAGTATTGTAGTCACAATGATTATAATTTCAAATAAACTGCCTTTTAAAGATGTGTTCTTTATGAAATTATTAGGCAGGAATCCTGAGTTTTAGCGCACTTTCTGTATTCTTGAATGTTTACAAACTGACTTAAAACTGCTGTAACAAAAGAGAAAAAGACCCAAAATGAAAGTAAACCAGAACAGTGATGGTCTAGTGAAGGTGGTGGCTTACACAGAAGTCATGGCCAGATTGGCTGTCTCACATCTCAAAGTGAAGTCATTGCAAAGGGAACTCGAGCCATAGAATATCTAGAGCTGAATGGGACTCACAAGGATCATCAAAGTTCAGGACATCCCCCAAGAGTCACACCATGTGCCTGGGAGCCGTCCAAACTTTAATCTCTGGCAGGCTTGTGCTGTGATTGCTTTCTCGGGGGGGTCTGGAATCTGTTCTGTTTAACACCAAAGGGCTCAGTGACAGGGGAACACAACAAAAATGAGCAAATGAAGAAGTGTACACATGCACACATGCACCTGCACACAAACATAGACATAGACATAGTCTAAGTTTCCCTTAAATCTGCTCAGAGATAATGGCAAAATTCGACCAACTGTGATACAATCAAATCCTGAAATAAAATCTGGCTGCATTTTAAGTCCTTGTAAATATTCTCTTCACTCACAAACTAGAACAAAAACCTACATCAAAATGCTGTGAAACCAAGATATTCAGAGACAGTTCTGTACTTGAACTTTTCTGTTCATGCAATGAATATCAATTCATATCAAGGAGCTGCTAAGAATTTTATCATCAAGTCCAGTTGAAAGCAATTTTGCTCACAAAAATAGTTTCAGTTAAGCACTTGGGATGAATAAACACTGCAGAATCAGACTCCTAAAATGTGAACTTTTGCATTACTAAGCTCATTGAGAAAGATATAATATTCTTTTGAACACAATGTTAACTGTTTTCCTTTTTTTCCTCAAGAATATAATGAAGTTCTTGTGTCTGTCATAATGTACCCAGTCTTTTAAGCACTCTTTTTGAGTAAAGGGCAGTGGCACTAGCTCAGTATAGAGCAGGAATGCTTTACAGGATTTTTCCAGATAGTGGAAAATGGTTGCAGTACAGCTAATAAGAATGCTAATTTAAAGAGAGAATCAAAAGATGTACACACACTTGCTTTCCTCACATGATTCTTACTAGCTTCTCCATGCAGGAACAAATATACCTATGGTGAATGTTTACTTATCTTTCTTTTCCATGTGAAATATTTGTCTGCCCTTGGCCTTGACTTCATCTTGGGGCAGAATTGTGTTAAGCAAAACAAAAAAGATAAGATAATATTCATCTCCGCTTGGCAACAGCAGAAAAACTAGTGAAAAATGCATTCATCTTTGTCCATAGAGCAGTAGCAAGAACAAAATATATTTAAGTTTCTTCCTATGTACGTTAATAAGCCCAGGATAAAAAAAAAAAAAGGTCTTTGTCCTTGATTCTACAGATGGCAAGGGCATAATTACAGAAACATCATTGATAAAGATTAAGATCTGTATAAGAATTGCAATTATAAGGCACAACAAAAATTATGAAGGTGGAAATTTTGGCATAACTAGGTTTGGACATTTGAGAATATTTTTTCTCCTACCACCAAACTATTGCAAAAATAATATTTCCCTGTCAAACATCATGATATTGGCCTGACAGGCTGGAGATCTTGGTTTTCTAGCCTCCTGGACATGTTCTGAGGATATAATTTTCAAATTCAGTCTGAAGAGCCTTATTTTCCCTGTCAGATGCAGTCAGATGCAAGGACTAATTTACTATAGTTAATGAAAGGCATCTCTATTTTTCTGTTTTTCTTCGTAACTTCTTATATAGACAAGTCTTAGACAAGAAGGCTGAAACCTACTGCTTATGAACAATACAGATTTTTTTTTTACTTTGTGCAGTCATTTTGATTTTTCCTTGAAGCTGTACAAAACACCTGTACAGAGAATGCAGAGGAAATCCAGTGCTTTCAGCAAGTAACACACCATTGGTGTGGCAGCAGCACAGCTACATCAGTGCAGCTATAACTATTTCAGTTATACCTACACTGTGTAGCTATAACTATTTGCAGGTTTCTGAGAATCACACACTATTTTATATATTCTTATAATTTTCCAGGACAAATTGCGCAAACACGAAGGCCACAGAAATTTTGAACTGTGAAAACAATAAATCAATGCGGGAAGACAGCACATAGTGATGGTCATAATTCAGTCCCAATTATGGGAGGGTGGGTGGTGTATAATTTTTCTTCACATTGTAAACCAGTATTCAACATGGGTTCCATTAAACCTAGAATTAGAAACATAACTAGATTTTCTTTATTTTATGTTTTACTTTACTGCTTCTCTAGAGCATACAAATGATTGTCTATAACCTTTAATAAAAAGAGGGCAAAATATTATTTAGATTGTGATCTATGTTACAAATATTTCAAACTTCCAAAGATCAACTTTGGTTTTTTGGGTTTTTTTTGTTTGGCTTTTGTTTGGTTTGGTTTGGTTTTTTGTTTTCGGTTGGAACAAACACTTAAACCAGAGAACTGCTCTCATTTCTTGCTGATTGAAGTAAAAGTGTAGAATTGGAGACAAACTTAAGATACAAAAATTGTGATGGTTTATATTCTAATATTGGAATATTTTGTCCTAATGTGATAGGTGAACATGATACTCCCAAAACTTGCTACAATTTTACATTGTATTTTTCTTTGGTGTTGTTCTTGGTTTTTTTTGGATTTATTTTGGTTCTTGTATTTCTTTTGGTTATGAATGTTCTAAGAATACTACTTTCTTTGGTAAAATCATACTATTGAATATTGGTTAAAAAAAGGAAAATAGTTTATTGCACAAATATCTTCCTCAATCTATTTTCTAGATATTTTTTGTTTTGTTTTTACTAATTTTTATTAAAAATTATGGATTTTATAAATAAATTTTTATAATTTTAGGCCTTTGTATGTAGAACAGAAATGTTGACACAATGTAATTAACAGTGAAATGAGGTGCAATAATAATAAAGTTACAAAGCTATCTGAAATAATGTCATATTCAACAAGGAAACCTAGTATGACATAGAGAACACTTTGAGTCAGTAGATACAGCTAAGTTTTTTCACTGCAGTTTAATTTCTTAAGGAAAATATATTTTCTGTTTCTTACATTATAACCAATATAAATCAGTATTGCTATAAATTTAAGAGGCAAAATAAATGTTGAAGATTGTGCCTAGTATTTCCAATGTCTCTGAAATCTTCTGAAACTTCTAAATTGAAAATACTGTCAAGCCTCAAGGCAGAAAACACCTCAGTTAACAAAATTTGTAGAATCAAATTCATCAAACAAGATGATAATTTGATTATGAATACAAAAGATTTATGTCATTATTAATGAATAGGAAGTCTTTGCTGGCTGTTATAATGACAGTTTCTTCTTAGAGCTCTTGTACCTGACTCTACAATTTTATCAGGACAACTTTTTCACAAACAAAAATACTGAACAAATATGAACCAATTATGACCCCATTTGAGCATATGTATGAATGAGAGACTTTGAAACTGCTTAGAAATTTAAGGATGACTTTTTCCCTCTGTATGCAGCTACATATGGAGTTTACTGTAGCCCAGTGAATTTTTGCTTTAATATTTGTGAGGATGATTCAACACTTTGAAGTTCGTTTTACTGAAGAGGTTTTCTTTTTGTTTCTTCTTTATTTATTATCTGCATCTGCTAGCTGGACCCAGATGGTACAAAAGTAAATTGGCTGGTTGAAAGCTACTCCAAGAACAATTTAAAGCACCAAGATAGAGCATTATCTAAACCTAAAGAATGAAAATGCAATGCTACTTTAAAAACTATACCTGAGGTTGCTGTGTTCTTGTTGCTCCAGACAGGTAAGTTGGTAGCATAATAAGTGAAACAATAACAAATTCAGGCAGGGCATTGAGAAACATTCAGTTGCTGAATTATGAATGTGAGAAGTCCCCAAAGGGCAAAGGTGTGAACTCAGAAAACACTAGGGTCATTCAAGTAATGATTGTATATATCTTGGGAAAATAATATGCAAGAAAAGGATGAACCTCAGTGTGCTGCATAACCTTTTTCACTCTCAGTATTCAAGCATCACAGCTGTCATGCTGCATGGTATATTAAGAAGGAGAGATTACGTGCTGATGATTGAGATCTCTTCATCCAAACCCAGCTCCGTGTGTGTGTGGTTGAAGAGCTTCTGTTATGTGACACCCGCTGGGCCTAGCTGCAATTTAGCCTCTCCAGGAACTTCATTACCTAGCTCATTATTTGCTTTTTACTAAAATAGAAATAGCAACATATTGCACAAGTGATTCCAGTATAAGTGTAGACCAAGTATCTTTAGGACAAAGGTGGCATGCTGTCACCAGCTCTGAATGGCTGTAGGCTGCAGGAAGGCAACATTACTAAAGCAGGAGTGATCTGCATGATTGGCTTACCTTTGAACAAAGTGGTGAAAAGAGCATGCTAGAAACCCTTCTGTGATTAACATTCTTATGGGCACAAAAAGAACTTTTCACCTTATAGCCTGTGCCTGATGATTTAGCTTTTAATCCTAAGACAGGATGTCAAGCTCAGAAGTATAAGAAGGTTATTTAGTCCATCTAAGAACTTAGAAACCCTTGTACACTCTAAGGTGCTTAACTGAAGCTACTCGAAGGAATGCGGTAGAAGCGTAGCTGTCTTTACGTCAATGAAAGTACATTTTTGAAAATCCCTTTCTCTTAGGATTTGTTGCTTAACTGGGGTTGAAATGGCTTCAAAACTAATGTCAGCTTTGTTGAAAATAAGACCAGAAATTAAAAACAACTCAAAAAGCTCTGCCTTGTCAAAATTATAATAATGTTCAGATATCTAGTGTAGAAGATTTTCAGCATTTGTTTTGAAAGTTTCAGTTTTGAAACTGGTATCTATTTGAAGTGTATTTATTTTTCCCACCACTGTGAGATGTTATAGTACTGTATTACCAAATAGAAATGACAAAACTGATATATGACAGTTCATTGAAATTAAGATGTTTTACAAATTCATTGAGCTTTTACAAGCTGTCCTATTTCTATCCCATAGGATGATTTCTCTTCTCTGCATTTAATTTCATCTGGGTTTAGAGGAAAGATTTGGTTCTCTTCAATAGCAATTAAATTGAAATTGTAGTTTTTTTTTTATTCATTTGTGCTAAGAAGCAGTGGATTTGAGGGTATAATTTGTGGAGAAAGGAATGCAAATCAAGATGAAATTTTGATTTATTATAAATATATGTTAGCTACTTGAAGCATTGGAATATCCCATACAGAATAGTCTGAGTTTAAAAGGATGCAAAAGGATCATCAAGCCCATCTCCAAAGAGAATGGCTAGTACAGGGATCAAACTCACAACCTTGGCATTTTTGGCCCTGAGCCCATTATTACCCAACTCTGATAATATCTTGTTTCACTACATGAATAGGGTTCAAACCACAAAGCATTTGTGTCTGTATGTATGTATATTAGTATTTCATCATTGTCCCTATGAGAAAACTACTTCAGAGGTAAATATTGTGACCATTTGTCAATGTGAGGCACAAAAATTTAGGTAACTTAATAGCAAAATACAGTGTGTGTGAGGGCTTGTTCAAAAAATGATTGGTTGTGCTGATCAAACATTTCTTAATCCATTTTCATTTGTTTTGCAAATGCTTACAGGTTTATGCGCACTCAAATGTTTAGGAAATTACTGATTACCGGGTTTTGTAGGTACACACATGTTCATATGCTAGCTGGCTGTGCAGAAATGACAGAACTTGCTTGTATTTATTAAGAATTTTTCCATCAGGGAAAGTTTGGCTTATAGACTGGCAACACAAAAAGAGATGAGTGTCTTTGTAACTAGTCAGAAGTGGCAACATAAGACTTTCAAACAATGGTGAATGGTGTATAAGGATCATTCCAGACAGTTTATGCATTATACAGCTAGCATGATAATTGAATATTGGAATAACAGGGTTAACCTTAATTGACTATGGTATTGTGGTATTCAGTACATAGGTGCCTGGCAAAGCTGGAATCAAAATGTTTTCAGAGGAATTTTTCTTTGTCTCCTTATCAGTTTCAGGCCTTCTACTGTAGCCTAATATGATTTCAGATAAAAATGATGGTGGGGGCTATTTCTTTTTCTTTTTTGAATAGAGAATATTTTGGTAACAAACCCATGTGGGCCGTAAGAAATTATTTTATACTTGTCTTTGAGTCAGGGATGTTTTTTACTAATATGCCATTAATGACACAGCTAGTTAGAATACCAATAAGCAGTAAATTGTCTGAAATACACTATTTTACAGGATGCAGTCATTGGGAAGTTTCTCAGAAACAAGAGATGTTATCTCAGAAAGAATTGGTACCTGAAATCAGTCTAATAGCTGTAGCATTCAGTCTACAAGAAGGATAACATAGTTACTCTGAAAAAATATAAGAGAAAAAGATCACTTGACCTGAAAAAATCGGACTTTTAAAAGATATGAAGATAAAATGAAGAGGTTTTGTGTTTACAGCTTGAAAGGAAGATTTTATTTATTTTTATTTAAAATACAGACTCTAGCTGTCCTTTTGATGTTCTGGCTGTTTCTGACATGGCTTCTAAAGCATTTGTAAGAGCAGTAGGGGAATGGTCTGGAAAAGCTGATATTTTAATCTCACCATACATATTTTATAGAACTTTGAAATTTAATTGTCTACGAAATGTCTTCCTTGCAAGTTATATGAAAAGCAAGTTATATGAAAAGCTTTTTGCATCTGAATTAATCTGCCCAAATCAGACTAAATGGAACAGGTTTTCAGCATTTTCAAATGCCTGCCTTAATTTAGCTTTGCAGAGTGGGACCTCTGAGGGCTGTATAATTATTTGTCTGGTATGATCCGTGTAATGGTTGTTTTCTATATTACACTCATATATTATTATGTTTTTGTTTCAGATTTTAGGAGGGTTTTTTTTTTTTACTTGTTTGAACAGCTAGAATACTTCTTCAGTTAATGATATATTTGGTCTGTGATTTGCTTTTAATATTGGATTCAGATTTTTGGCTTGGCTACATTGCTTAGACTCTAGAGTAAACAGTTTTCTCCTACAAGTCTAAATCAGCTAACTTTATGTGTTTTCTGTGATTTTAAAAAAAGATGATACAGTTAGCTCATCTTCAAAATATATGTATTATATATATACTTGGAAATATCTAGTACACTTTCATGTAAATATTTTGGATAAATATTTGGATCACATCTTTGCCCTTCAGGAAAAATATTAAGCTTACACGCTTGTTTACATCAACATTAAACATGTTGAAGAAAGATTTTAGGAGAGTAATTTGACTTGCTCTCTAGGAAAGAGTTAATGAGTTTTAGCTTGATCTTTATAGAGCTTCTTTTCTGTATCAGTAGTAGGTTCTAGACCCTGGCAATTCTTTATTGACCACATAGTATCATTTATTGCATGCATTTTTCTGACAGGCTGTTAGTCTGCTGCTGTTTTTGGTTGCTAGAGACATTGATAGCCCTCAGTAGTCCCGAAGATACAAAACTTCCTTCTTTCCTCCCAGTGCTACAGATTATCTTTTAGTCCCTAGTCCTAACATGCTGTCTTGAATAATCTACAAGCAACATCTTTACCTACACTTAATCCATAGTGTTAAAGCTTCAGGTCTTTCTAAATTTTGTCCTTCTTACTTTAAGTGAATTTCAGAATATTTGGGTTAGAAGTGGTCTACTAGAAAGAAAAAAAAAGCTTGCACTCTCATGAATGAATGTTGCCTGATTTCCAGAAAAATATTTCACATCCAAGAGACACGCGTGGACCAAGCAAACTTTGAAAGAAATCACCCGCAAGTGATGATGTTTAAACAAACGAGCTCAAGGAAATAATAGATTTGATACTCAGCCAACTCTCATTGTTTCAGGGTTGAAACAGGACAGATATTGCCCCACCTTGAATCTGCAGTGAAGGAAGCTGGTAACATAACCCCAGGCGAGATTGTGTAGCCCTAGTCAGGAGAACAGAAGTTTGCTATCTGTGTAGAAGCACAAAGATAAGGCAGCTGCCCAGAAGATATTTTCTACAAAGCCAGAGAAAACCAACTGAAAAAAAATGCAGTTTACAGAACTGAATATGGTACCGAATATTATTTGCACGGTCTGAAGTCCTTGAGATTAATTACAAGTTTTTATCCAGCTGTGTAAAATACTATTCCAGGAACAACCAATGTTATTTAATTTATAAACATATTAGTGGCTGTTAATAATAGCTTTAACCAGGAATATCTGTGAAACTGAAAAATAGTAACCATTTTAAGGCTGTCAGCAACAGGATTTCTAGCAAAGTAGGTGGATTACAAGTAGCTGTCATGTGTTTTGAGAAAACAAATGTACTTTTAAAGTCCATTTTTCTCACTCCATTGCAATTTATGTTCCATGTAGCCTGTAGGTACAAGAAGTTCATTGTTCGGTTGAAAACTTGCTTGCCATATTATCTTTTCTTTTTTTCTAAATGAAAGTAATTGACCATATTTAATGTAGCTTTTGGCCACAAATGTTGCCATAAATATCTTTCACTTTTGCACTACAGGACTGTAACACATTTCATCTACTAGATCCCACCAAAGAAAACAAATACAGCTATTGAGAAAAGAACATAAAATTTCTGTGCAGTAGCTGTGAGCACTATCTTGCTCTGTGGAACAGAGTTTCTCTTTAAAGTTCACAGTAGATTTATATTTGTCACTTATTAGTATTTTCCTACCACAGATTTCTAAAGATTTTTTTCCCTAAAAGAAATGCACAATATCATCTAAGACCAGTCTTTGTTTTTAGACATATTTAATAACAATTTATTAAAATTTCATCGTTGAACCCCTGCGTACTTTGGCTACATCATTTATGTGGTGATTCTTATTATATTTCAAGGTTTGTTTATTTATTTTATTTTTTTCAAACAATTTTTGGAGCTTGCTATTTTTCTGGATCAAATTGCTCTACTCATCTTTCTAAAGGTCTTGGGTTTTGTAATTTGATTTATGTGGTAACCTTGAAGCAAGGAGAGGCATTAATAAACTGTTCCGTTTTAATGAATGGCTTGTCAGGTACTGGTTGACTACTTCAGTGGCCAGGAACTCTCTTCCTCCAGGCACTGTTTAGAAGGGCAAGGCTTCAGGCTCTCTGTCATGTCTGTGCCCAGACTTATTTAATATTTAACAGCTGTCAAGAATAGCATTGGTTTGAAGGACTTACTTGATTAGTAATAGCTTTGATATTTCTTTACTTCTCTTAAATTTGCTTTTCACTTTTTAGATTCAAGGAAGAATATCTGGCATAGCTAAGAAATACTGAAACTGAGTGCATGCTGTCAGCTCTCTAGGTCAGAAATACATGAGGTGCATGGAGGCACAGGAATAACATACTCAGGTCCTTCAAAGACAAATGTCTCCTTATCTGTTTGATAATTCCTGAACTAATGCTTTCTTTTATCCAGACTTTTCATTTATGATGCCTTTCTCCTTCTGACTTGGCTCCCAGGAGGTAGGGGGAAGTTGTGAATGGCATCTGCATAGCTCACACCACCTCCTGTTTTGTTGTAAACCACAAGACTCCACACACTGTTAGGACAAGCAAACCTGCCTAAAAATTCAGTGCTTCTGCTTTAACCTCCTTCTGTGGATTGAATCACAAAGCAAGCTTAGGGTGTGTAACCTCAAGTTACACATCTGCAACAGCTGTGGAAAGAATCTCCCTAAAGCAGAATCATTCCCCGAGCACTCCTCCCCTCAAGTAATGCAGTGAGACTAAGTCACTTAAAAATCCAGATTAGAGTTGAGTGTCATCAATAATCATGGATCCATTTTCCTTAATTTTATGACTACCTATCACTAGTCTATTTTTTTCCTGAGGGGGCTTTATGGGGGTTACTTGGGTCTTTTATTTCTCCCTACAAGAGCTAAAGGTTACAGTGCTCATTATATCCAATTGTAGAAGGCACTGATACAACTCTGGCTTCAGCATCTAAATATTTCAGAAAATAGTACCTAAATATTTCTAGTTTTCAATCTTGTTCTTGCTGGAAAACATTGACAATAGACAAAAACATGAAAACCCTGGAATCCTTGCACACATCAGTATTGCTTGTCTGCACTTATGGGCTCATTCTTAACCTTGTGGTCATTGATGCATGAAATGTTTCTGATCCCATTTTTGACAATTGTAATTTCCTTGCTCTTTTTCTGCTAATTTGAATATCTGATTTTTATTCAATAATTCTGTTTCCAAGGCCATCTGCCTCGTGGATTTGGTCTGAAAAGAAAATTGAAATTATTTGCATGTCTCATGAATTTGTTTGTAATATCTGCTCTTTTATTTCCAAAGCATCCTGAAAAATATGAGCTCCATGCATGCACAAAATATTAAATGCAGAGACAATTGAATATAGAGAGCTGTCACTGAAATAAATAGGAAATTTTACTCCTGTGGTAAGAGAAAAGCGAGCTGAGTTTTAGTAACCTGAAACTGGGCCCCTATTAATGGCTTCTGCTTACTCTGCAGGTTTTCATGAGTTGGTTTTAGAGTGTCATACATTGTCAAAAGGTCCTTGTATTTTATTTTTATTATTATTGTAGCTTTTGCTGTTATTATTTTATTATGGTTCCACTCTAACAGATTTCAAAGACACGTACGTGGAGTTAGTATAAATTTGAGTTCTACTTTGTTTTAGATTTGAGATTAAATTCAGTCAAACAAACATTGGATGATAGTTGTGGCAGTGGAAGAAGATCTCAAATTGCACAGAAACATATTCTGAAAGGGAGGAGCTGGATTTAATAAAATGGCCATTGCTTGGGAAGTAAGCAGTAGTTATTTATATAGAAATTTCTCTGAGCTGTAGCTTTTTTCAGATAATCTCAAAAAATCTGGAAAAGAACATTTGCTGTGTGATAGGAGCTTCTCATCAGAGCAAAGAGCAAGGAAGAGCTGGAACAATCTCAGTGCAGCACATATGACACTACCTTCACAGAACCACCCTTCTTACTAGGTTCTATGGTCAAACCAAGATACCTAAATCCTAGTGATAGTGCTCAGCTATTACTTGCACACAATTATTTTGTTCAACACAATTATTGTTTTTGACATTGTATATTACATCAGACACTGTAATAACCAAGCAAATCACCAAAAATATGATTAGCACTTCTGGGGAAAGCTTCTAATATTTCTGTGCTTTGTTCAATTGCTATATGTCTTTTGACTTTGACTCTCTGATATTTTCACAAACAAAGAATTAAAAAATTGGAGGAAAAGTAACTTTTTTACAACAAAAATAATGCTTTTAAAACTAATGGCAGGCTGTTTCTGTCTTATATTTCTCTTCAGCATGTTAGGTTTTACATTTTACTAATTGATACACTTTTGGTGTTGCTCATATTCTGTCTCCTATTCAGAATGTTCAATTATGTGACTGATCTACTAATTTATATGGCCTATTTTAAGCTGATCTGTTCTTAGAAAACCTTCAATATGAGCTTGTGTTCCTTTAGTATAAAGAAAAAATATGCATATTTCTGTTAATCATAGATTTAAGACCACGATCCTTTTGCTTGGATACCTCCTAAAATGACTTGTTTTGAATAAGATTTTTCTGCCATCGGCTACAAGATTTTCATGCTACATGAATTTTGGTTTTGATTAAATTTCAGAGTCTAGGAGTCCAAAGTATTAGAATTAACAAGCAAAAGTTTAATATTTATGCTATGTTTATGCTCAGGTCTTCTACACCGAGCTTTGACTTTGCCTTTCTACCAGTATGGACTATGATTTGATATCAAATTGGTTTCACCATCTGTAATTCCATATGGAATAGAAAATAGATATGGAAATTCAGAGCAGTCTGTCTTGCTATTGAATTTTGTTAACTGACCTAATAAAAAGCACCGTCAGATTGAGAGAAAAACCTAAGATGTGTGTCTCTCTCTATATACACAGATTGATATATATCTATAGTTCCAAACAAGTGTAACCAGAGGGATATAGTGGTGTATTCCTTCAAGCTGGCAGTAATAAGTGAACTGGGAGCAGACAGGGATTGTTAAGTGTACTCTGGGACACATTGTGCTGAAGGAGATAAGAATCATTAGGAAAAGGGGAAGCTGGGGACAGTCTATTTTACAAGCAAGCAGTATGGATCTGAAAAATAGGTGATGGCTGTCAGGCTCATAGTTCTGTGGGGATTTTTGGAATGTGTGTATATATATATCTATATATCTATATATATATATCTTCTTACAAATCTATACAGAATAAGGTTTGATACTATGAAGGAGCCTTTGAGCAAAACTCCAGTGAAAACTGTAAATAGTAATAAAACAGTAAAATACCACGACGCGGCTGAGATCTACATTGCTCAGTTCTTTTGTTGTTCTGCTCTGATTTTCAATATCCGGCTGAGTGTGATTGATTCTTAGCTGAGGATTGAAGTTTACACATACTACCAAAATAACACAGACCTGAGTCAGTGAGCATTTACACCCTATTTCCATCCAAGTGTACCTTGATAATACAACTGAGATGGAGTGCCACTACAACACACTGTCTCTCTTCTGGGATTCTTGATTGATTCTTTACACTCACATTAAAAAGAAGCTTTTCAGGAGAATGTCCAGAAGTACTGTGGCAGAAGAAACCTGGTCTAGAGCCAGATGTTTTCCCTCTTTGCTTCTATGGACAGAGGGAAATAAATAAGACGCCTGAAAAATGAATGTAATGGGGAATGAACATAGATTTTTGCAGCTTAATGTTTCATTTCATCCCTGTAATCTAGCAGAAAAAAAAAACCAAAACAGTGCTCCAGAGACATTATTTTTTCAGATGAGCAAGGATTTGAGTTAAAAAATGACCATTCACTGATCATAACAATTAAGCACTTTTCATGAACCCCAAATTTAGTTAAAAATAGTGGAATATTCAATAATAATGAATCATGAAACAAATAAATTGATTAATTTTGTAGTTCATTTCATGCAACAGGAACCATCATGATACACTGTGATATCCTGTGATTAAATATAAGTCAAGGAAAACCAAACAGTGAAGAATCTTAAGATCTGGTTTTCCAGATATGAAGATAATGAAGATAATGTGGTTTCAGCTTTTAGTTAAAACTTCTGCTTTTCTAGCTAGATTTCATACCTCTTCTTGAGTCTGAGTCAGTTAGATAGCATTGACTGTATTCATGCCAGTAGCATTGACTGTCCCCAGCAGTAACAGCATAAAATTCTAAAATCACAGAATCATTAAGGTTGGGAAAGACCTCTAAGATCATTGAAGCTGACCATTAATTTGACACAGCCATCTTCACCACAAGGCCATATCCCCATTTCTATACATTTTTGAATACTTGCAGAGATGGTTATTCCTCCACTTCCCCGGGAATCTTTTCCCTATGCCTGACCCTTTCAGTGAAGACATTTTCCCTAATACCTAATCTAAAGCTTCCCTGTCACAATCTTCCCTGGCCTATGAGGCCATTTCCTGTGGTCCTGTCACTTGTGACATAGGAAAAGAGGTTGGCACCCAGCTCTCTACAACCTCCTTTCAGGTAGTTGTTGAGAATGATAAGGTCCCCTCTGAGTCTCTTTTTCTTCAGGCAAAACACCCCCAGCTCTCTTGGCCACTCCTCATAATAACTAGCCCTTTCACTAGGGCTAGACATTTGCTAGCCCTTTCATTATCTTTGCTGCCCTTGGTTTTAAATATTGCCTAAGGTATGGCATAATATGCAATTTTTCCCTAATTCTATAAGAAAGATTTGCCTAGGCCTCTCATGCACAGGCACAAAAAGAATTCACATATGCTTGTACAAAAAAACTTACAGTCTTAGGGCTGGAGTGAATCAACTGAATTTTCACGAAGAACCCTGAACACATACATTTACAGAAGTCCCCCCACAAGTCTGGCATGCATACCCTTTAGAAGTTATTTGACCAAATCTGATCCAGTAGGGTAAATGGAAGGTATCATAAATAAACTGTGTGAAATAATGACATAAAGTGTCCCAGAGCTTGCTGGTGCCAATATCTACAGTGGGCTTGTATGCTCATTGGGTGATGTTTTCCATGTCTGGTCACAAGCCTGTAGGATCACCTCAAGTGATCTCAAGTAATGAGATGTGACTCTAAGGACATCTGAATGTGTCTATGAGCAACTGTAGAAGGTTTTACTCAGGTAAATGCTAATTTCTCCTTCAATAGAAATTCTTATCTAGGTGAAATCTTAATAATTGCTGAAAAAAGGTTTGGCAGGCATATCTCAGAAATATGACTGAGATGTTACAGGTAATTTGGATGATACATAACGAATAAAAAAGACAGAAAAAATCAGTATGAATAAATTTAACCTTCTGCGCATGGCTCTGAGTTCCCAAGTCCAATGATTTATTTGCAATTCCTGCTAGGTTGATACATTGCTCTTACATTATTTTTGTTAAAACATGTGGTTTATAATGCTGTTACTGATATCTCCCTTTTTGCATTCAGCAGAAGGCATGTGCTTGTTCAGAGCTTCACTGGCATTGGGCATATTATGTAAGTCACTTGGGAAGTATTTCATGCACTCATTACACTCTATCAGCACGAAAGGAAGCACAGAGAATCAAAACAAAAGATTTCACACAGAGCAATAGAAAACAAGACGTGCTCTGTAGAATATTCATGAAAGGCTTGCAGTATAGCTGGGAGGTATCTGAAGATGGAAGATTTTGTGATAGCATACACATTTCTCAGTCTTTAAAATTGCATAAGCCCCCAGGTAAAATTATTCATAGCATTGCACATCCTCATTCAGTAGTCTTGAAGCATTAAACACCTGTTTATAAAAGATAGAATTCCCTGGGCTTCATTGATTGTTGTTATGATGCCTTGAAGACAGTGTTAACCATTTACATTAGTAATACTTGGAACTCTGTACAAGACAGTTGCATATTTTCTGTGACACACAGCTGTAGGAAACAAAATATCATTGATGAAAACAAGTTAGAAGAACAAAGAGTTGATTGTAGCCCACATGATGGCTTCAGCTTGGATTCAACAGTGTTTGAGACACAGGAGAACAATTTTATGAGCTTGAACAGAGCCAGAGTGCAATGGTGGAAATTGGTGTAGGAGTCTTTTATGTGTCTTATTTCATTGACATCAAAAGTAACTAAAAATGAAAAAAATTAGTAGAAGGTTATAATAAAATGCACATGTTAATATTCACTTACTAAATTCTGCTTAAAGTCTTGTAATCTCAAAACTAATTTAATCCAACTGCCTTTTAGCTACAATGTCTTGCTCCAGCTTCCAAATATAATGACTTTTTAATATAACTTGCACTGTTCTGTATCCAAAGTTGGATTTAGTCATGCAATTTATTCAATCAGAACCAACATATTTTGTAATTAAGCCTTACACCTGCACAATCTCTATACTAATATATTAATAAATCTATCTTAAGCCTAGAGGAAAGACAGTTTTAGATGCAACCCTAAACTGCAATTCTATTGTGTAAACCAAACTATAGATATGCACAATAGATATTACACAATACATAGATATGCAATTATATTGTGTAAATCATACTATAGGTGTGCCGCACCGCTGCATTCTGTTATTTTGGTTGTTTTTGTTTTTTATTCATATAATGTTCTACTATCAAAGACAAAACTGAAGGCCAAGGGTTGAAATAAAACTTGTGGAAAATTAGTGTGCATTATTTAGTATATATGGGACATAGATATTAAAAAATTACCTGAAGAACACATTGTAAAAGCATGAAATACATCAAAGCAGAAACGTCACTTTTGTCACTGGTTATTTAATTGGTAACTCTAATGTGTACATTCTAAACCCAAGATTTTTTGTAAAATTAATGGTGATTTTTGATAGACACTTTATAGAAACAAAATGAAATGTTTTTGGATATTGAGAGAGTGAGTATTTACTCTTAAAAATTATGTAGGAGCTTAATTATTGTCCAAGTATTTAATTTTTTTAGCTCTCATTTTTAGATGACATTCTCCTGCCTACTGGACAAGGGGTTGCAGAAAGGCTTAATCTAAAATTTCCTTCTTAATTGACAGCATCTTCTCACTGCTTTACCACCCACTATAAAATTATATGCATAGGAACTGCTGATTCTTAACCACATTCAATGCTCATTGGTATAAACATCCTAATTTTCATCTCTATGGGCTGCTTTACAGACCAGAAATGTTTTGGGGTTTTCTGACAGCCAAAAAAGTAATGGAATGGTGTGGGAAATACTTGTAAATGCAGCTAACCTGTTAAATATGTGGACTTTTTCTGATCTGAAAAAAAATATTGTAAACATTTGAGTGTACTTTTGCACACCAGTCATTTTTCCTGCTTGATTGCTCATTGCTCTTCTTAATTTTACACCTCAGTTTGCTTTTGAAATGTGGCTTTGGAGTAGGGGAGAACACTCATGTTTTCTGAATCCATTTGATAAGTCTGCAAGAACCTATGGAAGGCCAAGTTCTCACAGTTTCTAAACTTGCCACTAATGAGACCAAGGTGGATCCCAAGCAGGATATTGCTTAGAAATCAGAACAGAAAACACCTGATATACTTTCTCTTTGAAAACAACAATTTAAAACTTGAAACCTGGTTTGTGGTTGACTGTACTCTTCTCTAAATGCCTGTGTGGTAAATGCCTCCCAGTAAAAATTGCTGTGTGGCTTATATCATAACATGATGTTTAATCTGGCCATGCAAAAAAAGTCTCTATAGTTCTGCTTTGTGTCTGAGAAAGAAAATGTATCTCTAATGATACTGAGATAAAATCACAGCTCTTTAGCATTAAGCCACTTCATCTGTGTCCCTTTTAGCAGGATGAGAGAATTGGAAAATACTTTGGAGAATTTCATGCACAAATAAGCACTGTAGAAATTGTATAGTAAGATAAATGTGGAGACTAAAGGAACTCAGAAATTCAGGGCTGAGTCAAAATGTAAACCAGGACTACTCTCTGCTGCACAAATTTTATGTTCTGAATTTATCCTACAACTGTGAAGGATTTGAGCTAAAAGAAAATCATGAGGAAGAATGAAAAAGCTGTAATACTGATATGAGGAGGAGGGAGAAAGATTAAAGTGATCACAGGGAGACAGAAGGGGTTGTTTACTGTGGAGAAACTAGGTGGGAGAGGAAGAAAGAGAGACCAAAAAGAAAAGCTGGTTCACAAAGAGAAAACCACAAATTCAAGAAATCAAGTGTCCTGATATGTTGTGTCCCAGGACAGCTTTCCAACCATTTCCTACACTCCTTTAGTTGCCTCCCACTTCTGGCTTTCTCTTGGAAGTGGAGGGAAGCCTGACCACCTTGACAGCTTCACCCTTTAAATATTTCCCTTCCTTATTAGAAATTGATGGGAAGGTATGTAAACAGAATTTGATATCCCAGAAAAATGTCCATATTCTTCCAATAGTAAATCTAAAGAAGTAAAAAATAAATCAAGTTTCCTCTGCTCCAGATAGAGTGTGTAAGTTCACACTGTCTAAGTAATTTTTTCTTAGGAGAAGAAACTCTTTCTTGAATGTGAAATTTAAAAAATAATGTCCTCCAGACAATGGAAATTATTATTCTTCAAGACTAAGATTCCTTTCACTTGTACATGACCTGCTCATTTTATCTTAATACCTTTTGTTGAGAGGAAAGGGTTCGAACTGGGAGATTTAGTGAGGAATAAACAGTTTTGCTCAAAGTGACCTTGCAGCTGGGAATCCTAAGAATGTTGGTGTGGGAAAACTTCATTTACTATGCCTATTGTTGTTCATCCTCTGTCTGTTTTCAGAAGCAGAATTCCTGTGTAGAGATAACACACTCATGGACATGCCTGAACCTCCTGTTGTGGGAGAGAGAGATCATAAAACACAGCCTTGTGACAAACTGCACGTGCAATTGATCTCTTGGGGTGGCAGTGACAGGATGAACTAAGCTTGAGGAAACCTGTGTGCCAGAGTGTCTCTGCCACCCTGCATTGTTGGTGAGGTAATGACACAAATCTACTCTGCATTTCAGCCGGGGTTTGGTGGTGCCCTGCTTGCCTATATGTGCGCATTCAGATACTTGCATTTCTAAAGCCTGGTCTCAAGGAGGAAAAACAACCGGCGTGCAAACATCTTTGTAAGGGTGTAAAAATGTTCATTTTTTTTAGCATAAAATATTTGAGTGTATTTTTCAATTATTTTTCTTAAATATGGGTTCTTTAGGCTATATAACACATAATGTAAAGGGGAGATTTACAAAAAATGCCACTATGCTTGTAAATGCTTATTGATTACACATGGAACTTGCAAATATACAACCAATTGTCAGTTGCAGAAGTAAAAATTCAGTTACCAGTTTACCTTTGTCATAGACTGTATCTTTTCTCCATGACCTTAAAATACCACTGCTTTTGTTATTGTAAATTAATATTCACAGCTAGGAAATGCCCTTGTCATTTATTCACCTATCAGAGAAGATTGTTTTTCAGAAGGAAAAGAATTAATAATGCAACACTCCTGCTACTCCTCAGGATAAAAACTTCTCAACCTTTGCACAAAAAGGACTCCACATTTAGCTGTTCAGTGTTCTTGAGGATTTTACCTTAACAAGGAATGATCACAACAATAGAAAATAAGGATGAAGGTAATATAATAAATAAAATAGACAAGACTTTTATTTATGCTTGTTAATGCCATATTTTGATTCAAATATTTAATGAACTCAGGCTCATTTTAGTAACACAAACTATGAATGTGTTAGGTTTTGTGAATAATAAAATTATATATATTGTAGAATGGTTGTTCATCAGGTCTCTGACAGCGACACAGAGTTGTATCCCAAAACCAGGCTTCAATATAGTATTATGGTTTAAAGTTTTAAAAAAAGGAATGTATTTGGTGCCCCCAAAATGTTCATGGTAGTTATGTCTGAGTGGTTTGCATAACTTGGTATGGGATGAATGAATGACTTTACAGCCTTCTAATGCATATCGAAATTGTGACAAACACCCTGCTTTCAGGTTATTTTCAAATAAAAGGATTTGGAGGTTTGAAATCTAACTAGGAGTTTTCTAGCAAACTGTATTGACTGACCTTCATCAAAATAGAGTGACATTAAATATTTCTTTTATGTCAAGCAGTCTAGCTGTCTAATCTAAAGAGATCTCATATGCCAATTTGTACAAGATACAGGTACAATAAAAATGTGGCTTAGGAATCAAAAGGCTGTCAATATAACTGACAATGTTATTGAATTCCAGTTTGCCAAGCTCCTAAAATATCATAAAGTTATAGACTAATAAACTGAGGATGATACAGAAGATCCCATAGATCTTTAACAGAGTGAAAAAAAGATAGAAAAGGGTTGCATGTATATTATTTGTACAATTTTTTCCCCCAGAAACGGTGTCTTACTTTAACTGCTTGTTACCAGTCAGAGAACATTACACTAGCAATATTAACTTTATTGTTTAATTTCTCTTTACTGTTAGACAGAGCTTGTTGAAACTGTTTACTTGTCCCCGGGGCTGAGGTGTTTTTTGGGCTTCCACCAGAAAACCAAGTAAAAGACAGCCATAAGTGATGTGTGTGTTTAAAATAATTGTTGGTATATGTTATTGGAAGTAAATATTCAGCTTATGTATTTGGCAAATTACACATTTGCAATGTTCTTTCCTTGATCCCTGAATGGCAGAAAGTCTGATGATGTTAACTAAAAGTGAAGCTTTTGTGCAACAGCACTGGTTCCACTGCTGTGGGCATAGCACAGTGAATATAAAGATCTGAGGAAATCAGTGTTTCATGATGAGACCCACAATGTTAATGAAGGTGAACGTAATGTCATTCCTCACTGGGCACAAGGTATCAGAGAGGCCAGGAAAGAGTGGAACATAAGCAAGTGGTCTGATGTGTTTTCTTGCATTACTGTAGGATTATACTGTAAGGCTATGAAAATGCACAGGGAAATAAAGCCTCAGATCAATGCTAAGCTGTATCATTTAATGGACCAAAGCAAAAATGTTTTTAGAGACCAAACTAAGGTACCTTGCTGAGCTCAGATAGAGAAAAAAATCCCCAGCTTCCAGAAAATGTGCTTTCACTGTTATCTTAGAGACCTCATTTTCCAAAAGCAATTTGATGCCTTCAGCCTGAACAAGTAATTCATTTTGCTGAAGACATTTAAGAAGATGATGCATAGACCCTCTTTCAGAAACCTGCCACCTTGCTTTCTCCAGGATTCAGACTGTGTAGACTGCCCTTAGTTGGACTTTGCTGCTGTTGCTGGCAAGATACAGGCAGCAGGGAAACAACTTCCTAAAATAAAAGTGCAGTTTTAACCCCATCCATATGCAGTTCAGATGAGATTTTCACTCTCTGAATCATCCTTCAGGTTTTGCTCTTTTAAGCTCTAAAGCTCAGGACAGAATATTTGCATACTAGGAAGAAGATATGTTCTATCAAAGACTATGGAGATATTATTAGGGAATGCCAAACTTTCCTCATTTTTTTAATCCCAGATATAATTCTAATTTGAAAATACATATTGTTCTCAAATGCCAGAATCTATATGCTATAAAGGTTTTCCTATTGCTTTTTTTTTTTCTGAACAGGGCCACTATGTAGAAATAATAATTGGAGTACAATTTCTGATCTAGAAACAGACTGTGAAATTTCAATACACCTGGAGAGTCTAGTGAGCATCCTTTTAAGTTTTTCAGTGTTGAAGTAGTTCATTCACACCAGAAATTAGATTAAAGTAAAACAATAAATTACTAGGCACTCCTGAAAGGAACTAGAAAATCTGTGCAGGGCTTGTGCCAACCAGTAGAAATCAGTAACACAAACAGAACAGTTTTCTGTGATTTTTCTACCTCACAGACTGCGGATACTATTCCTCACTTAGGAAGGTAGGAGGAATTTCTGAGAGCATCTGAAGAAGATTTGTGTCTCACCAATTTTCTAATGAAAATGAATGAGAAACTTGCAAGTTTTCGCAAACTTCTCTTGAGTCTCTGCCAGTTTTCAGAACACAGCACTATAGTAATTGCACTGAGCACCGAGATTGATGTCAGGATTAAAGGTTATAAGCTATGAGGGCAGGCTGAGAGTTTAGATCCATAATGTCTGAGAATGCAGGCTGTTGAAATGCTGTATTGAATGCTAACCTGAAGCTTTGGAAAGGGAACTAGTTTTTTTTTTTTTTTTTCCACAGCATAACTGTGCTAATTGGACACGTGAGTGTGAATAGTTATTATAGGAAAAGCAATTTAGGGTAGGTACCAGAAACCATTTTTCCATACAGATAACCTGTAGGTATGGACTGTTACAAGGATGAACAAAAAAATAGAATCATTAAAAAAATACAATGCACACAGAAAACTGATGTCATACAGAACTGGACTATTGCTTATTCATTAGCTGTGGATGTGGGGCCAATTGTTAGTCTAAGCCAAGTTGGCCATATATTGCTTTAGCAGTTCTAAGCAGAATTAAACCTGTTCTGACTAACTGGGGATTTATCCCACATGGGAGAAATCTCTGAGCAGTGTAAAGCTGTCATTGCGGCATCTTGGCAAAGGAAATGCTTATTGGAAATGTACTGGGGCAGGAAGGACTATACTTGGAGCATACCATGCTTCAGTCATCCCTGCCAATGAAATTGCCTCTAAGGGGTTCTGCCATCTGGTGCAAGTTACAGACAGCCTGAGGCTATTTTAACTTGTACTGGGATTTAACCTATGAGCTTAGCTGGCTTTAGGCCAATTTCACCTTTTTCTCTTCTGAATTAAGCAGAGTATTTCTATAATTATAAAATCTACTTAAAATCCATTGAAGTTCAATTAGTTAATATGGAATTGATTCTGACTTCAGGTGGGAAATAGATCTTGGAAACAAATGAACTTCTATGTTCCATGTTTTTCATGCAAATGCTCCTAATAAGAAGAAAAACAGGCAAATGTCAAATGCACAAGCAAAGTGTTCTCAGAACAGATTTTTTTTTCAGAATGTTTCCATTAAGTCAATTAGAAATGCTAACTTGCTGAAACAAGTCCAAGAGTAATAACGAAAATACCTAAATAAATAAAAGGTGCACATAAGCAATTCAATAGGAATGATGTATGAATCCCGACCTGTCATCACTCCCTCACTACATAACTTTGCCTATTCCACACCTGTGGCATATAGTAGCACTGAAAGAGATAACCAGATTTAATGTTACAGCTGTATATATTTGTGTCTTTTGGAACCCTTTTTTGGAATTGCAATTATTATTCTTCAATCAATGCTCCTGCAAAACTGTAATGTTGTTAATTTGTCATTTGACCTATTACGTGTGTTTCTTATTTCAGTCATGCTCCTGAGACAGTTTGCTGTTTTGTTTTGTTTTGTTGGTTTTTTTTTTGTTGTTGTTTTTTGTTTGTTTGTTTGTTTTTTGTGGGTGAGTATTTTTCGTTGTTTTCTTTCAGGGTGGCTTTTTTGATTGTGTATTTGGGGTTCTTTTGTTTTCTGGGGATGGATAAAACAGATATGCAAACCTTTCTGGAGGAACTTATCTTCATGATTCTCTGTGACTGTGCGAACTTGATTCTCTTAGTGGTCCTTGATGTTACTATCAGTAACATCAGTTACTGACCACCTCAGCTAACTGTACAGCTCTCAAGAAATAGATACTTGGACAATGATTTAAACTCTTCAAAATGTGTGGGTACCATTCTTACCTCACTAGCTACAATCAGAATTTGTATTGTTAATGATTATCAGTGTCATTTTTTTCTGAATAAGTCTCATTTATTAGAAGACAAAATCTATGCATTATGGAGCACCATTCCAATCAGGATACTTCAGAGATTTCTTACCATTGCAGGAAACAAGCCTTTAGAGCTGCTTGTGTGACTTACACCTACAGTTCTTTTGGCAAAAGTAGTTTTCTTGGTTTTTTTTTAAGTATTGCATTTTTTTCTTACACACAGTTTTCCACAAGAAGCACTGACTATACAGGAACATAAAAAGAGTAAACTAACAGAGGTTATACTGAGAAGATACTCAAGTTTAACCAATGGCATTTTTCAGACATTATTAAAAAACTAAAATAAAAATGAGAATTTCATTATATAATTCATAATTTTACACATTCGTGTTCCTCTTGTGTCATTTTTATCATAATGGGAACATCTATTGTTGGAATAAATGAGCATAAAACTTCAGTTTGTTGGAAAGATTTTTTTCCCAAGTCCCAGCCAATTTAAGAACAGAAACTATCCCTAAATTAAGTAGAATAGGCAATAGAAAGGTTGAAGTGTGCCACTGGGAACTGTAAAAACATCAGGATTTAATTAAGACTAAAAATATTGTTGAAGACTGTTAGCAAGCATATAGTGGTAGCTCAGAGGTGAGTATGTCTTTTGTGAGCCTGCACAATACCTGAGATATCAGCATCAAATTCTAGTAAGCAGCAAAAATGTGTCAGTGAAGGTCATAGGTATATTTATTGATCTCATCTATGTATTGACTTACTACTCATGGAATTTGAAAAGGCAATCTCTAGACTCATGAAAGCATATCAGGCCCATGAAATCTGGATGTCTTGCCTGGAAAAAAAATAAGGCAGGGTAACAGTTTGGAGTGGTGATCCACTTAAAAATAACTGTAAAAACGAGGAGGACAGAAGAAGAGACAAATAGCAAAAGTGAGATGGGTATTTAATACAAAATGAACATGCCCTCTCAGCCAATAGGTCACCAGCTGACTGACAGTCGCAGGTTTACCCAGTAAACACATGAGTTTTCATGGCCACCTAGGGCTAGTGGCTGAAGATTGTGTCCTCTTTTTACCCCATACGAAAGGAAACTAAAAAGCGGTCATCGTAAATTAGCGTTAAAGTGCATAAAGCAATATGTGCTTTTATGTTCAGACAAATCATTAGCATTGAAGGGCTACTGGCATGATGTGTCATAAAACCATTGCCAAAGTCAGCAAACAGCCCAGTGTGTGCCTGTCAAATGCTAAATCACTCTGCTCTCACAGGGCTGCCCAGGGTCTTATCCCATGAGTGTGTCTTGCATCGTTGCCCCTGTATGATCCAGAAGCAGTTTCCTACATTTGACTTTGCTGGTTGGGCGGCCTAGTACCTTCTTTCACAGGATTACTTTGGTTCCCATAAGCGGCATTTTGTCACAATTTGCAATATTTAGAGAAATAAAAATACACGTAATCTAAACAGAACATAAAAATCAGCATGATTATATTTATGAACGCTGAAAACTTAATTGTCATATTTACATTATCACATAGAATGCCATTTTTAGATTGGTTTATTCCCAGCTGGTTCACTGTTCCCCCCATACATTGTACTGTTGCCAAGTATTCAATGATGCACGCATCCTGAACAACTTTGTAGAATTCAGAAGTAATGCTCTTAATGCACAGTTGCAAATGAAAAAGATTAGATGATTTTAACTCACAGAAATGAACCCTAAGTAGGGCTAAACAAGCAGTATGTTTGCTGATGTTTATCAGAAATCATAGTTAGATAGAACTGAAAGAGATGTTTTACTACCATTTCAATTGATCTAATTTTTGAATTGCTGATTTTGAGTTTTCCTACATTAAGGGAAATTTCATAAAAGTGATTTCAAATACACTTCTGCAATATTTCTCTTGAAATTGCTTTTTCATGCTGGGGGTTTTTTTTGAAAAAAAAACCCCAATAATTCAATACAATAAAAATTCGTTTGCGAACATTTTCTTGTTATGAAACTTTTGTTTTCTTTCCCACTGAAATCTCTTTCAAATTACGCTCCAGTTTTTAGTACCACTTTATTGACTTTCTCCCAATTCTATAATTTCCCATCAATATATCTATGTCTTTCTAGCCATATGTGAATTCCTTCCATCTCTGCTGTTTGTCTGCGTTTAACAAAATCAGAGGAGTGACAACAAGTTAAACAATTACACAGACTGTACAGGTGTTTTTTACTCTAGAAGTAGCACAGAGGCATTCAGCCCGCCACCCACAGATCTGCTGTCTTCCCAAGCTGTTTGCAGTGCAGAGGTACTGGTCTCATTTGTGGACACCCTGCTGCCAGGTTTGTTAAGACTCTGCAAAACTGAACTAATGAACACACTTTCAGAGAGGTTAATTGACTTAGACACAGGCCCAGACATGTATAAATATACTGCTTTCCTTCTTCTGCCTGCCTGATCCTGGCTAATTACAAGGAATCTGTACAGGGTATTTCATCATGATACCCCAAAGTAGCGAATCAAGATTCTTTTGTTCACTTCTGTATATATTAGAATTTTTTCCCATGTACACTTTTCCTCTACTTCCCTGTACATTCATGTTGTTTTTTAAAAATTAATCAGCCCCATGACTGATTTTGTGGTCAAAAAATAAATTTTACAATGCAACAATCCTTTCTTCAGCACAAGAAACACTCTACATATCAGAAAATAGAACTGGCTTAATTATCACCTCAGTTTTGTTTTGTGGGATTTTAGATTGCAAGAAAATGGATCTTTAAAATCATAATTTTATGAAGGAACAAAGACTTTAGATAATAATAAACTAATCTCACATCATGTGATAGTGTAATACTAAAATTTAATTTATATGTCCAGTTCCTTGACTTTTTCATGTTAAGAGCATGATACCATTACAAATTGGACCACTGTCTCTCCAAATAATTCAGTAACATATACTTTGCACAACTGAATTAAACTTGCATAATATGTATGCAGAAAATGTGGTACAATAAGGTGGCATTGTGTATTATTCCCACTTACATTTTAATTTATCACCAGCCTCAAGTTTTCTTAAGGAATCACCCAAGAAATTTTTTAAGTCCGCTCTCAAATCTTCTGCGTCTTTAGCAATTTCTCTTGGAGACCTTGGCACCCTAGCAGAGTGCTGAAACACTGCCAGTTTCTTATTAACAGGTTTAATGGTTATATCTTCTGTCTGTTCAACTCAGCAGCCTTCTATTTTTTTCAGGATCCTCCTGGGAAATGGTATTTATGGGATCAAAAGGGTTCTCCCTTATGGCTCTGACTATCATAAACAGTTTAGGAGAGATCACACAGCCTCTGTGCTCTTCTAAAGTGTGCTTTCCTCCTTTAGTTGTATAGTTTTCCTGTGTGCTTTTATAGGTTTTTCCCCAAACACAGAATGATGCACAACATTTTCTTACAAAATCCCACCTGCAGTCATTATCTTGTCTTGGTTTTAAAAATCCCGTATTTGTAAGAGAATAGCTTTCTTATTTTGTTTTATCTGTCATGTAATACTAAAGCTGGCAAAACTATTTGTTCAGGTGTCTTTCTGTCACTGAGAAAAGACCAGTTAAAGGGATCAGTAAAACACTACTATAAATCTATGATGCTGCTGAACAAAATGTGTGTCCTATACTGACAAATGATCAGTGTATTCATACAAGTGAATGCAAGATTTGTTTGACTAGCTTTTCTTTTCTTTGCTTACTTTAACCTAAATATTTAATGTTCTGGGATTTGTAGATATGGGGCTCAGTGCCAAGTTTAGCAATGCAGAAACTGTGGATAAGAATTATTACAGAGCCATGGAGAGCTCTGTATATAAAACAATGTCAAGATCAGTTGCAGTAATCAATGGGGTTTTTTTCTTTTTTGCTTCAGTACTCAGTCTGGCATCTGCTCTATCCCCTAACAGAGGTTTGTTTTCTTGCAGATGATCACTAGTGTTCAGTGTTATTTGAAATTCCATACTACTACATGCATTTGTCTGTTTATGTGCAACTGGGTTGTTACTATGTCTCTTTCCTCCAGCTGGCTTACTTTAAATTGCAAAAACTACTAGCATTCATTGTTGTTGCTAGAAAACCTGTACATGAAGCTAAAATAATTTAAAAAACACCTCCTTCTGAGTCATAAAACTAATATGTTCCTATGGGATATATTAGAGTTCTTCACAAAGAAAATTGCATCTAGACTTTTCCAAGAATCATAGAATGGAAAAACCCTCCCTCCTGCTTCTATCTGCTCACTTGTCATTTTTTTTCACAATCTTCCTTGTGCTTTTTGATCTTCACAATTTGCAGAGAAAGCAGCCTAGCTTAGAAAGCGCTAATACATTACTAGATTTCTGTGCAAAGTAGACTCCTAATGTAACTTTTACCTTCAGAAAACCTCTGAAAAGAAGAATCAGACTAACAGTAGAACTGAGAAGGAAAAGGGAACTCTGAAATAAAATTATCCTTCCACAAAAAGAAGAAAGATTTGCAAGACAAAATATATGTAAAAATATTAGTTATCATAGTGGCTTCATGTTCTGTGCTATCAAATTAGAGATTCCCCTCTCCTCATTCTTGCATCTGGTGTAAAGCTGACAAGTAGTAAACACAGAAGGGCACTGTGGAAAGCTGTATGAGCTATAGTAGATCTCTGACTGAGTTATCTTGGTTTTTGGAATTTCTCCAAAACAGATATGTTTGCACACCATTTCTGGAACTTAATCTCATTCCTATGGAAGAAAAAAATACAAATCCTGCTGAACTAAAAAAAAAATAAAAATTGCATTGTTAAACCTTATTTTTTTCTTCCTTTCTGCTTTGGAAATATTTTCAAACTTTTGAAACTTGATTCAGACTTTGTGTAGTTTTATCATTATATAGAAAAAACATTAAAATTATTTCCTATTAAAAATACATCAAAATATTGTGCAAGAAAAGTCGGGGGTTTTTGTTTGTTTGTTTGTTTTCTTTATTTCTCAGGTACTCATAATCCTAGAATTATACCAGGAAAGCTTTTAAGGATAGTCCATCAAGAGTATTAAAGTCTTCATGACTATATTGTAGAAGATACGAGCAGAAAAGTCCTTGTCCCAGCTACAGCTCCTTCCATTTACAGAACTGGTTTTAATAATACTGGCAAAAGGAATACAGTTACAATGGTAACTCAACTAATTGACAAATGCAATACTGATGAAGCCTTTAAAATTCTAGCAATTCTTTAGCCATAAGTTATCACAGAATCACAGATATTAAAACATCTCTATTTATTAAAACTCCCTTTCAATGGCTTAACATTGTGCCATTTTCTACTCCTTTTACAGATGTTATAGAAATGAAAGAGGAACATATCCGAGCATCGGATATTTGATATAGTGCAGACAACAATGTGCAGTTCTAGCTGTGTTAGTATTTGGAATTTTTATCTCCACTCTAGAGGTGCCTACCATCTCCAGCATCCCATTTTGATAGAAAGAAGAAACACATCAAATCACCACTGGAAATAGTAAATGATCAGTGTGACCTGGCTTTTGTGATATCCTGTTCTACAAGGAACCAGGCTATGCACATTCTCCAAATTCTTAAGAATTCAGTTCTCTGTCTGTTTATGAAATCAGAAAATTCTTGAAGTAAATTGAGCTGTACCTATGTATACATTACAATACAAAAGTAGGAAGTTTATCAAGTTTATTCCCTCATATTGCAATTAAATACCAATCAAATACACTGTTTATTCTTTTTTAAATTTTACTTTTAAGTAAAAGAGGTTTTCTGCTTTTGTGTGGCTTTTAAAACACTCTTACAGATTCAACCCTTTGGTGATAATAATTCTACTACTTATCAGCTTTTTCTACTGTTTAAGGTCAAATTATACCTACTTGATCTTTTGACAGATTTTAGATCAAGTATAGTTCTCATATGCTTGTCTTTTTCCTGGATAAATTAAATGACTCCCTGGAGCTCAAGCAAAAGGAAGTAGCACACATACTCACAATCAAAACAGAGAATTTTGCATTGTATAATGTCATACCATTTTCTTGCTATAGCCAATGCAATCATCTTGAAGTATCATAATATTTTGTCTTTGATATTCAGTGAAAAATTTTCATTTACAGTCCATGACTTTTTAATTGTTTTGGCTTTATAGGCAACTCTTTGACTCCTTTTTTAAGGGAGATTAAGAAAACAACTTAAGCATACTAGAAAGTCTGCAGCCATCTATAATCTGCAGCCATCTTTTGGTATTCCCCCTTCTTGGCTGAGAAGGGCTCACATAAAGTATTACAAGACGGACTTGTAGTCTTCAGAGTCTTGCTGTGTTGCTGTCTCATGTTATTTATTGCTAACCAATAAGTTATACTAACCAATATACATTGGTTATATAATATATAACCAACCAGTTATATTAACCAAAATCAATTATTGGTTAATACACAGATAGTTCCTTCTTCTGTCCTAGTCAGTGAATTCAAAGTCAATACTAGCCTGGAGCTGCTAATAAAGACTAGCTCATGTCTTACTGTCAGCTTAGACCATGAATTTGATATGATTATTTTAATCCTATTTTTATTTCCTTATTCCTTAGTCACCCTCATCTTCCTGTCAAACATTCTGACTATTCAGTACTAATGACATCTTCCAACTTTGTGTCAATGGTAAAATTAGTTAAGGTATTTTTTCTGCTTTTATGAACTTTGCTAATGAATTTGTTCAATAGCAATCAACCTACACCAGATCATTAAGAAAACGGTATGTTAATTTCTCTTGACACCTTATCAACTTTCAATACAGCCAGCTGACTTGTCTCCTCTTTTCAAAGTCTCAGCTGAACCTCATTATCTCCAATCTAATTTCCAAACTTCCCAGTGTGCAGTACATGAGATTCAGATAAAATACAGTTTTAGACAAAAAAAATGTAACAAATTAGATTTTTCCAGAAAAAGAAATTATCAGGATGCTGGTCTGCTATGAAATATCCATGGTGAATGCTTTATATTTTCATTCCTTATCTTCTGTATCTTCAAAATAAAATCAGCATTTGCATGATACCACTATAATTTGAATATTGGTATTTAAAACAGTCACTAGTGAGACTTTATTGTCAGTTCATTAAGTAGTGTGGCATAGAAAACAGCTATATATTCTCTTTCATTAGAATCAGGCCCATTCCTTCTCCTCCCTTCCTGGTTTAAGCAGAGAGAAATCACTTGACAAACTCTGAAAGAGCATTGACAAGGATTTATCATGCTGACTTTAGTGCAGCCATGCTAGAAACTAATAACGATTTTTAATCTGACTTTTTATCTGTCTTCCTTTCATCCATTCCTGCACATTGACTTCCAATATCTTCTTATCTTCCTTTCAATAAGTTTTTAACTTTTCATTTACTCTACTCTTGCAGTATCAAATACTCTACTCTTGCAGTCATCAAAAGTGATGACTGAAAAAGAATCTTGGCACTCTTTAGATGTGCAAGTAGATGCAAAAATGGACGCAAAGCTTTCTCTTTTCAGATTATAATTCCAAAAAAACATATCAGTGTACCTGAAAATTTCTAAGAATAAGGAAAATACTTCCTGTTCAGATATAGCTTAAATCTGAGTATCTTTTTTCAGTCTATATTCTTTCAATACTTGATTATTTGATATCTGTGGGAAATTTTTTCTCCAAAAATGAAAAAAAATTAAAAATATTTTCTGCCTCCCTTTTTTTTTCTTTTGTCTCCCAGCTTTTCCACATAATCTCATGCTCTTTTTCAGCTTAAATATTCCAGTTTGAAAGGTTTTCTTATAAAAATAATGAAGAATGTTAAAGATGTTATGTGTGCTCAACATATATATTGCATGCTGATTTTTTTTCCCACGTTTCCATTAGAAAGACTTGTCATAAAAACCTTCTAGCAATCCAGAACTTTGAATTTGGAAGCCATTTAACACAGCTGAATGGGGTGATAGAAATTAGACAAATACATGACAACTCTGATGCATATATTTTTCTCCAAATGTAAGGGAATGCAATCTGCTGAGGGAGGGTTAGGGGCAGTATCACTATCACTTTTAACTCGAGAATTATGAAGAATTCATTTACCAAAGTAGACCTGAAAATTTCTTCAGAAAAGTCAGGGAAAAAATTTAAAATAGCAGCTAAAATTGCCTGCACCAGAAGTCCGTTTTCAATCATATTCACTTGATCAGGAGTTTTTGAGACAGTAAGATAATTTAGAACCACATGAAAAAAGAAGATACTCTGCTCTAGACCAATATAGTGAGCAGGGTCTAACTCATCTTCTATTGATCTAGGAAGTTTAATTCAGTCCTATCTCATATATCCCTGCTGAATACATATTAATCTACTGATTTATCACCTCTGAAATAATCTCCACATCATCCAGTGAATTAATCAGGAGATGAATTAAATATTTTAATAGCATATGTCTAGTACAGGTAGAATGATTTCCCCTTCTAATTATAATATCTAATTTTCTTCTTACTATTCTTCAGCAGCTGTAGTGTTGGTCATGTTAGGTTTTTTTAATTTAATTTTCTTTCTTATATGCAACCTCTTCACCCTAAAATGATCTTTTATCTCCCATAAAAACAGACGACAAGACTATTTTTTAGTTCAGAACTTTTTCATAATTACATTTTTGGCCTCAAGGGAAAAACTGTATACATTATCAAATCCCTTGGCTTTGCAACTGAGTAGCTTTAACAGTCTTGCACACTGCCTGCAGCTATTGTAATTTATTTTGAATATTAGAAAATCCTCAAATTATAAGTTCTAACAAGGTAGAGTCCTGTTCAAATTGAAACTCATTATGTTTCTTACTGCCTTGTAAACTGGTCCTGTAGATTTCTTACAGTTGTTTATTTCTCTTCCATTCCTTACAGTAACTACTAACCATTCATGCTGTGGTGGATCTAACAATTTTTATTTATCAATATAAAAACCACTGGCCTTTTGCCACTTACATCTACAGAAGCACTGCAGTGCAATTCAGGAATGTTCCTGAGCAGTGCAGAGCTGATTATGAAAGCGTGAAATGCTTCCTGAAACTAAGCTCAAACTCTCTAAAATAATCACAGCATCAAAGAATGGGTAGCACTGGAAGGGATCACAGTGGGTCATCTGGTCCAGTCTTTGTGCTCAAGCAGGATTATCCTAGAGAACACGGCACAGGATTGCATCCAGACAGTTCTGGAGTATCTCCAGTGAGGGAGATTCCACAGCCTCTCTGGGCTATGTGCTCCAGTGCTTGGTCACCCACACAGTAAAGAACTTCCTCATAGTCAGGTGGAACCTCCAGTGCGATGATTTTTGCCCACTGCCTCTTGTCCTATTGCTCAGCATCACCAAGAAGAGACTGGATCCATCCAGTCACCTTCCCTTCAAACGCTTAAAGACATTTATGAGATTCCCCCTCAGTTTTATTTTCTTGAGGCTGAACAGGCCCAGTTCCCTCAGCCTTCCCTTGTAAGAGAGATACTCCAGTCCCCTGGAGTATATTTGTTGAGCTCCACATCTCTCTTGCGCTCAGGAGCCCAGAGCTGGACACCACTCCTGATGTGGCCTCACCAGGGCTGAGTAGAAGGTCAGGATCTCCTCCCTAGACTTGCTGGCAATGTTCTTCCTAAAACCCCACAGGATCCCATTGGCCTTCTTGGTCACCAGGACGTGCTGCTGGCTCATGGACAGTTTGTTGTCCACCAGGACCCCCAGGTCCCTCTCTGCAGAGCTGCTTTCCAGCAGGTTGGCCCCCAGCCTGTGCTGGTGCATGGGGCTATTCCTCCCCAGGTGCAGGACCCTGCATTCACCTTTGTTGAATTTCAGACAGCTTTTCTCTGCACTACTAAAAAATACTTCTGAAGCAGAAACATACCAGTAGGTTATAGATTTTTGTTTTGGAGTTAAGCACCATGAAGAATTATAAAGCTCAAAGAGTCATCATATAATTTATCCATTTGTTAATAATTTTAGGTCAACCAGAGCACAGCCCAGTACCATCCTCTCCTGGTTAAGTGACTTAGAGAGTCCAGGGCTCCCTCAAAGTCTTTGGATTTTGTTGGGCTTTACAGATACTTGTCTGAAAATCAGAGTTCTAGAAAAAGGAAAGGAGCTCTGGATCTATAGTCAGGAGGCAACTGAAAATATGATCTGCCCAAATACCTTGCTTATTTACAGTTCAGAAATAGAGATGCCAAGTATAACTGCTGTAAATTGAAAACAATGCACTGATCAGCTGAGAAATTTCTGCTTAGTTATCTATAGAAGTTAGTCCAGTATTTATGAATTTCATAGTAAAATTGTCGCAATGGCTAAGGTGACAATATCAGCTATTTACATACTTGATTCTCTATTTTCCTATTTCAAAGTTATACTATTAATAATTAGCAATTATCTTTCAACTAACATCCTTAGGAATACAGAATTGTTTTCTAGTAAAAGAAAAGTGAGTTCTCCCTCAGGTCTCTTAGGACAACCTTTCATACATAGAGGTTTAAAAGTATTTTTGAATGCTTTAACTTTACTATGCATGTTTATCACTTACTCAGAGAAAAGGTAATTATGCATAGAGCAATTGAAACAAAATCACAGTAACACTTGCCCAATTTTTATAATTTTACCTTAATATCTGTTTTCTGACATAGAAAGGAAACCCTAGTACTGGTTTCAAGTCAGATAAAAAAAGTGTTACCAATGAATGCGGAGAAATAAACCTACGTGAGCCCTCACAACCACCGTGAGATCTTCACCAGCCTATGTACTCACTTCATCAAGTCCCCCTTACTTGATAAAGGGTCTCCTAACTCTACATCTGGCATTATAACTATTTCTGGAAGTTTCTTACTGAGGTCCTTCCCTGATTGGCTTGATCGGCTTGAAAGACTTTGATTAGTTAATTAGAACCTGGGAGCTAAATAACAGTGAATTGTGCAGTAGCTCTCAGAACATGCAGTTTTTTTCTATGGCTTTTTTAGGTATTATATATCACATATGCAAATTTTTCATTTTGATTTTTTTTTTTTTTTTTTTTGTTCTAATTAAGACAAGCTCAGAAATTAGATAGAGATAACAATTGCAATCCTATTTTTTTTTGTCTGGGTTCTTGATTTGAGAATGGCTGTACATCACAATAAGATCTGTCCTTGGCCAGCCTGTGTTAGCTCATAGCTTTTCTATTTTTTTTTCTCATTTTAAATCTTGCTGCAATATTAAACAAGCAAGATAGGTTGTTTGTGCAGTTACTTTTTTCCTTTACTTGTGCAATACTTTCTTCCTAGAGTGAATGGCACTGAAACCTATGACAATTCTGAGAGCTCCTTTTGAATTTGAAGTCATTGAAGGAACTCTGTCTGGGTTATCCTATCAGTTGCAGTTACACTGGAGATTGGAAGGTGGAACACATTGAGTCCAATATTTTCTAACTGCTTCTGTTGATCCAGCTGTGCTTTCTCTATGACACATGGGGCAGACTTTCTCAGTAAAGTAATTTGAAAATATTAGAAAGAAACTCAAACTGAGACAGTACAATGAAACAGCTTGAGGTAAAAGTATGAATAACTATCTATTTTATTAAATGCTTTCTTTCTGCTTGTGGAAGTCCAGAAAATATGTTAGAGTAGAAAAAGTCACCTATTTTTGCACATGTAGGAAAGAAAAAACAAATAAACAAAAAAACCCCCAACCCTCCCCCCAAAAAAACCCCAAAACACCAACCCCAAAACAAACAAAAAACCAATAAAAACCCCCCAAAATAAAATTAAATTAAAACAAACAAACAAACGAAAACAACAACAACAAACCCTCCAGGAATACCTACTCACACCAAAATTTATTATTATAAGCAGTATTTCTTTGACTTTGTTCTAGCCCCAGATTATTTCAGCTTCATACAAAATAGCTTTCTTTGGGTAGTTTCAAGTGTGATTGCTACTTCATGGAATTTTAAATACATCTACAAAATCTATTACAGTAAAGCTGGTTAAGTCTTATTAAGGCTTTGCTTCATAAATATGAAGTAGATCATAAACACTTGAAATGGAGTAGGATCCTACTTACCAGTAAAAAACTATGTTTATTTTGGTATAATGTGGAGTGGTTCACATTCTAACTGTGTATCTTTTCCTTGGCAGCCCAGGGAAATCACTGTATATGTTTCCAAGAAATATAGAATACAGGCTTACATTTTCCAGTCTCTCATCTGTCCCAAGGACTACTGTCATGCAATGAAAAGATAAGATTGTAAATCTCTTACATTTTCTCTCATTTCTCAGCAATGCATTCCTTTGGAAGTGAAAACTAAACACATTTTATGCTTCTTGTGCTGTCCTGTATTTTGACTAAATATTTTGCTGATACTGTCCAGAAGAGTCACAAACAGAAGACTAGAAGTCCAAAACATACATATCCACTAGCAATCCACATAATGGAAGAATGATGTATTGCAAATCCAGCATGCCCCTGAATACCATTCCAAAGATAAATGAAGAGTTTTCAAGTAATTAAATGTGAAAGAGTCTCACAGCATCAATATAAAAAAGTAAATATAATATTATAGTGGCTAAAAGACACAGAAGAAATAAACTTCTAATGAAATTATTTTATGTAATTATATAATTTCTTCATGGTTTTCGTAATAACAAATCTGATTTAGGAAAGTCTACAGTTGCTTCAGATGTATCTGTAACATAGTAATGACAATTATGAGCCACTGCATCTGGGGTTCCCCTTACTGAGCAAAAGTCCTGCATGAAAATAACTCTGCATTCCATTTAAATGGAAGTGGAATGGAACTCTTCCATTTAAATGGAAGGGGCTAGAAAACTTTCTTTATTCTTTGATAGAAGCAATAAACTGAAGCTGGAGTAAACAACTAAGGGAGAGAAAGGTGCTCAAGTGTGTAAGTTCCCCTATTCTTCAGGGAATTAGAAAAAAAACAAAAAGGGAAAGAGGACACAAGGAATTACTAAATGTGCCTGTAGACAAATGGAGAAAAGTGTGACTCAGAAGGGAATTTTCCCATGCTGGTATACAGATAAGGAGGTAGATGTTTCAAAGCTTTCAGGAGAAGCACACGTAAATGTAGGGATTCGTTTTTGCACCTAGCCAGCTGCTTTCATTGAAATCAATGAGATCTGAGTTATGGTGTTTGAAACTTTAATGAGTTCACAAAAGTTTCGATTTTCTCTCTGTAGAGTGTCAAAATAATAGCTAAATGTTATATGGGGCTGAGTTTAGTCCCGATTTGAGCCTTTTCAAGTGTTATTTGAGCTTTTTTAGGTCTTTCCAGTAGATTCACTTCATTCTTCATCCCTAAGTGTAAATGAAACAAGTCTGGTTTTGTAGTTACCCTAGGATTTTACAGTGACAATATTTTCTTAACTGTTTGGTCTTGTTAGTTTCTGAATGTTTTGAAGAAACAAATGCATTTCTATGAAAAGATTTTAAGTACCACCATATGTTCAAAACAGACTGAGCACATTAGCTGTTCTAACTAAAATGTATGAAAAATAATATTGAAAATTGCTCTTATTGCCTTTTAGAAGCAAAGATATTCTAATCCATTTGGTTTTCAAAAAGGTATTTTTGTGCACAGTTGCCGCTTTTTAGTCTGTAGGCTGTACTACTATAATGATCTCCTATTGCACGTGAGCAATGTTTTAAGTTCTTTCACCAATAGAAATATTCCTGCCTTGTTTCCTAAGTGTAGTCTAAAAGTAGAGATATTAATATTGTAGCACTTCTAATATTTATTTTTCATTTCAGTGCAAAACACACACTTGAAGCCTATTAATAATCATGTCAGTAAATTGCTAAATAAAATTTCATTTAGGGCTATTATAGGTTTCTATAGTTTTAAAGGCTATCTGTATTTTATTGCCTTTATTTTAGGAAAGAGGCATAGCAGATAGACCTAGGATTTCTGAGGTAAAATTCTCAAGCATTTTATAAAAATATATTTCTCTCTCAAAATAATATCAGGTTTCACTGAAACAAAGGAGTGATTTCTTAAAAAATATATTAAGAGAATTCCACTGGGTCATTCCCCCATCCTATACAACCAAGCAGTACTGCAGTAGTCTTAGACTTCTGGAAGAACAGTCAATAATTCCAAAGATGATATATAATTATTTCAGGGGAACTTGTCTTCCAAAACAAGTTTTCAGTTCTTTCACCACAGCATCCCCTTTTAAATGCATTTAAATTACTTTATTTCATACCACTATGTACATTAGATACTTAAAGGAAGCATCAACTTGTACAATGAAAATTTGACAAAAGCATAATAGAAATACAGTAGGGAATTGAAAAACAAAAGTCAAATCTAATTCCCTGTTCTGGCTACCAGTACCCACAGCACATTCTACAGTAACTTCAATCCAGACATTCTACCTGCTGGAGGCAAGGATGTCACAGAGCCAGAATAACTCTAGTATTGCTTTCAGAAATAGTGAATAGACCTTGATTTCGGATTCCTTCAGAAATGGATATTGCAGTTAGAGAAAGAATTCACCACAGTTTTGGAAAACAGAGGCATGATTGAACACAAAATCTCTTTTCAGCTTTGACCTAATTGCTTCTCTGAATTCCTGTTAAGATAGCCAGATTTATCTTTGTGGATGTATGGAAGATCTGCAACAGGGTTTTCAGACTTAGAAAGAAAAATTTCTTAGTGAGAATACACCTACTGAATATTATAGGACTCCTATAGATGAGTCGTGTAATTAATTCATACATAAATGCTTACCACTGTGTGAGCTCAATTAACCTAATGATTTTTCTCCCTACTGTTCTAAACTGTGAATTCATAATAATGGGAATTTTAGTTCTATGTTACAGTATTCTACATAAGCTGTCTTACTCAACTGAAATTTCCCATTCTAGGCTTTATCTATGTAGTACAAATGTAAAATTAAAATGTTATACTTTAAGGAAAATGTTCGAAACCATTTTCATGTTAGTACTATATAACTATGTCATCATGTAGCCTAAAATATCCTCTCTAAAATTAGCTGACAAATTGCAGAAAATTGTTCTCTGGGTTGGCAGAAATGAATTCTATTAAAGCTAATGAAAATTGCACATCTGTGGCATAAGACCATATGTCCAGAAGGGAAGCAGTATGTGGAATAACCTTCTTCCAAATTTAAACCCAATCACTGAAGTTTTTCCATCAGGGAGTCACCAGACTTATGAGAGCTATGAAAAATTCTACTCTGACAAATTTTGAATCAGTAGTCTACATAAAATAGTGATCAAATCAAATTAACTTAAGTATTACATTATTTTAACAAGTCTGGTGTCTGACAAATCCTTTACATATATATGTTTAATTTATAATAATCTGAAAAAATACAATACCTGCACATGAAATAATAGAGTGTAATTGTAAAAAGGGATAAGGAACCCTTTGGTACTATTAAGTTCTGTGCTTTAAATAAGAAAGTGTAATTTTGGTACAATAGAAGATAGATTTACCAGCAGAGCTGAGCCAAACATCTGCTTTTCACTATATTACTTTTTTTTGGTTCCCTTTCCAAATTGGAAAAACAGGAACTAGTAGAACTGGGTGAAGAACATCAAACTCCTTCATTCAAATTTGGCTAGCTAGTTTTTTTTCTTTACAATGATTCTTTTCTTTTCAAGGAAGAAAAAGCCAGTAATGTCTATAGTATAACCATTACTTTTGTGATTTTTTTTTAAGACAAAAGGTTTCTTGTCATCCCCTGGGTGCTCTTCCTGGCAAGTATAATTATCTTATAAAAATATGCTTCTCCCTACCCTATCTACTCATTTTATATAAAATATATGTTTTATAACCCCTGTTTATCCTCCTATAGTCCAAGGTCAACTCAGAAGTCTTTGAAATGGCTGAAGCACGTTTTAGCCAGATAAAGGAACAAACTTAGACCCTATGACTGGACCTTGAATTAACTTCTGGATTTATGAAGAAGAACTATTCAACTCTTGGAGATTAATTTTGGTTTAAGATGAATTGTAAAAATATTTAAATCAGTGTATTTTTTCACAATTATATATAAGTGTTCCTTTTTAAGCATCAACAAATAGAGAGCTTATGACAAGGGGCACAAAAACCCTCTTCCTGACAGCGCCTAGGAACAATATTCTGAGTATGGGATTTCTTTTTTACTGTCTCTTTTCTATATTCATTATTACCCCATCTGTAATTTTCCTAGTTTGGTATCCTCTTAGGAACAAATACACTAATTTTGGAAGAGGCCAAAAGTGACAGTCAAAACTGAATATTCCCTCCTTAAAGATTTCCTTTGCCAAGGTTTCCCACGCACTGTATTTTCTGCAAAAATTCTATAGCACATTTCCTTGAATAGCACAAGTGAACCACTTGAAAGACATTTCTTTTTCTTTCTGTCACTATCTTAGATTTTTCATCCCATGCCTTTAAGATTGTGGTGATTTTACCCGCGCAGGATGTCAGATCTGCACCAAAGGTGCTCTACCACTCCCCCTGGGAAGAGAAATAGAGTGAAAGGCTCATGGGTTGGCACAAGGGCAGGGAGAGACCACTACCAGTTATCATCACAGGCAAAACTGATTCAGCCCGGGAAAATCAACTGAATGTATGGCCAATCAAATTAGAAAACAATAATGAGTAGTATCAAATCTTAAAATACACCTTCCTCACCACCCCCCCCTCCCCCCTTCTTTCCCAGGCTTAACTTTATCCCCAAATCTCTACCTACTTCACCCTATCCCTAGCAACATATTCTGCTGGGGAATGGGGCTGTTCATCACACATCTCTGCCGCCCCTTAGAGTGAAGATTCACACTCTTCCCCTGTTCCAGAACAGGATCCTGTTACATGACAGACATTAGGGTCCCAACATGACAGATAATCCTTCACAACTTCTCCAACACGAACCATTTCCACAGGCTGCAGTTCTTTTTTTACCTCATTTTTCATTTTTCCCCTTAAATTTGTTATTCCCAAGGTGCTGCCACCATCACTGAAGGGATTGTCTTTGACCAGCTGTGGGTCTGTCTTAAGAGGAGCCAACTGGCATGGGCCATACAGGAGGCTTCTGGCAGCTTCTCTGAGAGGCCACCACTGCAGCTCATGCACTACCAACACCTTGCCACACAACCCCAATGCAAGATATATGCCTAATTAAGTACAGAAACAGTGTTTGGGATCAGTCTTCACGTCACTCATTTTTACTCTGTTAGCAATCACTTTTGGCACCCTAATATGAGTATCTAGCTGCAAAAAGTGCAATTATCTATGTGTCTTCAAATCACAAGATAGCACATCTGCATAATTTGCATGAAAATATTTGTAGTGGCTTTCACTGGGGTAGAGTTAATTTTCTTCACAGTGGCTTCTATGGAGCTGTGTTTTGAAATTGTTCTGGAAACAATAACTGATGATCCTGTTGATAACACAGGGATGTTTTTGTTATTGCTGAGCAGCCCTTGCACAGTCAAGGATGTTTCTGCTCCTCACCCCACCTCCCCTGTCAAGAGGCTGGGATGCATAAGAGGTTGGGATGCAGAGGACATACCAGGGACAGCTGACCCCCACTGATCTAGCAGCTGTTCCAGGCCCTGCGGCATCATGCTCAGTATACAACGTGGGGGAAGGAAGGAAGGAAGGAAGGAAGGAAGGAAGGAAGGAAGGAAGGAAGGAAGGAAGGAAGGAAGGAAGGAAGGAAGGAAGGAAGGAAGGAAGGATGGATGTTTTGAGTAATGGCATTTGTTTTTCCAGGTCACCTTTACATGTGATGCAGCCTTGCCTTCCTGGAGGTGGCTGAAAATCTATTTGCCCATGGCATGCAGTGAATGAATTCTGTGTTTTGTTCTGCTTGCTGCTGTGGCTTTTGCTTTCCTGATTAAGCTGTCTTCATCTCAATTAATGAGATTTTTTAGCTTTTACTCTCCTGATTCTTCTCCTCATCCCATTGAAAGAGGAGTTATCAAGGGGCTGCTTGGGGCTTAGTGGCCAGCTGGGGTTAAACCAGAACAATAGCAAATATTTGGTTTTTTAAAGAGAAAACTGAAATACAAAGAAAAGAAAATAGATATAAAACATACAGAACTTATATATTTTTTCATAGTAGCCTTTTATCTTGCCTTTCTCCTATGATTTTTCTGTTCATTTAATGAGAAAACTTTGATGAGATTGTATTAGTTTCCATAGTCAGTCATTTAGGAACCAGTTTTAAATAGTGGGAAAACAGAAACAAGAGGTATAATTTGACAGGCATAGTAGAGCTGCTTTTTTTTTTCTTGTAGTTGGTGTTTTTGTTACTGGTGTATTTTGTGTTATTCAGTCTGAGAAATCTGGTAGAATTTTTAAGAGCAGTCATAAAGAGCAGTCTCAATTTTGTTAAAGACGGTTTAAGCTTGTACATTTTCAAATCACTTTTGAATCTAGAACTGAGACTCCAAAGTCCTGGAAATATTTTACTGCTTGCCTCCTCTGCAATATTAACAACTTGAAACAAAAGAATTCAACAGTGCATTCATTAGCTATTTAGTTAAAATATTTTCAGACATTTAAAAAAATTATTTTCCTAATAGCATTTAAACTTATATTAGAATAATGGTTAAACAGGTACTTGGGATTTCTGAAAACTTACTGTTTTAAATTTGAAAGCAAATACCACTGATTCTCACCATTCATGATAATTTGAGGACTGCTTTATCATCATAATGTCCTCAAGGTATGAAAAAGCTAGATGAAAGAAGGTGTGTCTCCAAAGGAAACATGTAGGGTGGAATTAAAATCTTGGATGCTGAATACTTCAGAAAATCAGCTCTGCCTCTCATACTGCCCTGAATAATACCATTGGACATGTTTTTCAATAATCTTGTTCTTTCCTATTTGAACACAGGAAACTATACAGACGTACTTTATGATATAATGTATAAAAATGGATAATGCATAATAAATCATAAATAATTAATACAGACTATGAAGTAGTATATAATTCTAGTTTATAACACATAGCATACAGTATGGCTATATAGTATAAAATATGGAGAGTTTAGGATTTATGTAGTATATAACATACATGTGGCTTTTATAGAAATATCTTTTAATAGCTACATTTAATATATATTATATAATATGTAACATTCATATTCATCCCTTAGGAATACATTTAAGTTTAGGGTTTCACAACAGCCTCACAAATAATTTACATCAGCCTCACAAATAAATATAGACAGCACACGTATTATACCAAGCAAATAAACATCAATTAGTGGAAAAAGTTTAGTTTCACTAGAAACTAAACTTTAGCAACTATTTTTTCACCTTTTAGTTTGGTTTTAACTCCTGCGATATCAGAGTTAGAACTACACAACTCGGGAAAATCTGGTTTTCATTGAAAAATATTGACCTGATTGCATCAATTTTATATTGGTTTTTATATACATAATATAAATATATATATAGATTACATCAATTTAATATTGTTGAGCCTTGTGCTCAACGAAGAGAAAAGAAATTGTTTGGAGGAAACTTATAGCACTAACTTTCAGATTTGTGTAATGTAGTGTGGCTGTTCTCTGGCTGACAACAGAACATGGAAGTACCAATAAAGTTGAAATCTCAGTAAAATAGAGAAGTTGTTTTTAGTGTTCTTTTCATCGTATGTTTTCACCAGTATAGTATTTCATCATAAAGGCTTCTGAATATGTTCCTTTACTGAAGACTACATATGGTCAGTGAGGTAGGGATTCAAATCCATTGTTTTGAATGGAGAACAAAGTGCATATAGTTTTAATGCTCAGCTAAGTGAAAAAAGAAAATACAGATACCCTGTCTCTAAACATGTATTTTTTCATAAGTTCTCATTTGTGTATCCAAGTGAAATCTCTGATTGTTCAAACACGAGAGTAGTAGTATACTGATTTACCTTTTACTCATTCCCATAGGTTTCTTGTTCTTGGTGTTCTTTGTACTCTGCCAGTCCTTCATGAAATATTGTTATGCAAGACTTTGAGGGTTTTAATTACATTCTTTATTCTTGGTTATGAAGTTAGATGAAAGGAAAATTTTTTTAATTTATCTTTTTATAGCAGGGAACTTTTTTACTGTTGTGAAAAATACCTGAATAATATTGAAAATACTTAAAAATCCCAAACCTTGAATCATAAACTCTCATCTTGTTTTATGTTTTCTTTCACCCATATCAAATATATAGACATTATTATTATGAGTTAAATATTATATCTGCTAGAACTTTTTTTAACAGGTGCAGAGAAGTTGTGTTCTTAGCTGTAATAGATTGTTGGCAATTACTGAATTGAGTAAAATTTATCTCAAGACGTTTACCACAGCTATAATCAGTGGGGATTTTTTTATGGAATAATTATATTTCAGTCTTGGTTTGTTAATGTCAACTATTTGTATTTATCACTTACTATTAAAAAAGAAAAAGACTGTGGACTGTGTCTATAGAAATCAATACAAGGTTAGCTATTGCCTTCCAAAGGAGAAGAATAATGGCTTCAATAATCCAGTTTCTGTTCTCAGTGGCTTGTTGTAAATCAAAAGTAACTTGAAGTAAATTTCCTGTAATTTGAATATGCATATGGTGCTATGTGCTTAAACATCTTTGATGCTGAGGACTCTCTTCTGGAGCTCTTTCTGAGCTATGGTTTTGTTGTCTGTAGATGTTCTGACTGGTTTTATACCTAATATGATTAAATAACTGAAACAGCTAAAGATTTTTAGAAGGGGTTAAGCAGGCCAAAATTTATAAGAAATAAATCTGATGCTAAGTACCATCCTTTGGTTTTTATGAGGGCTTTACTAACTTTCCAGAGACTTGCCTGGAACATTTCACTTATAGGCATTTCTGGGGTTTAGGAGACACAGAAAAACCTAAGCCACCTAAAGAAACTCTTTGTCTTTATTGAACCTTCTTCTCTCTACAAGTTGCGAGTAGTGCAGATGGACCACCAGATGCAGTCAGTATACAAAGAAGAAAAAGGCACTTCACCATTAGTCAGCATTAGTAGTCTGAAGTTTTAAGAGGCCTCTGTTCAAAGTGCTTGAACCTTTTTTAAAATAGGCAGAGGAAGAGGAACAGAAAAGTGTCTGTATTCTAGAATTTTGGCAGCTCATCAGAAGCTGATGTTCTTATGCAATGTGAGTTCCATAAGAATATTTTGGAGTATTTCTTCTTCAGTCCTCTTATACTGCAAAGCTGTGTCACAGACTTTAAAATACCCTTGTTCTTCTTTGATATCTTTTAGTGTTAATTTTGTTGCCTTTTGCTTATTCTTAAACTTTCTAAATCCCACTACTTTTCTTTGTAGGTTCTGATATCATTCAATGGAAGAGAACCCTTGCACACTATGCAGTGGTGCTTCATGATAAAGAAAGATATCCAAGGCTACACAAAGCCCATAATTATGGTCAAAGGACATTAGGGAAGATTTCTTTACATTATTTTTTAAATAGTGACATTGTTGAGTTCTCTCCTTCCAAACCAAGTTAAAATATTATAAACTTGTAAAAGAATAAGTGTGATATCCTGTTTCATTTAGGACAAAGTTACTTTTCTTCTTGTCATTGCTCCAATACGTGGGGGCATTTGGTAGATAATGACGAAGGATGGGGAAATCTGGTGTGTGCCTTAAGGGGATTTGATTTCTGGTGATAATAGCCAATGAATAACATTGCATAATGTTGCTTGCCATATAATACGGGGTAATATCACTTCTATGGCCTGACACCACACTGAGTGACTCACAGTGTCTGTTTCTGCCACTCTAGATCCAAGGATCAGAACCAGACTGCTCATTGATTGCCATGTCAGCGAAGAATGAACTTTGATGAAACCAAAGAAGCGAAGACTTTGACTGAGAGGGTCCTCATCAAAATCTGTATCAGAAGGGAAGGTGCTAAGAGAATGGAGTCAGGCTCTTAGTGTTACCAAGCAATAGGACAAGGCGCAACAGACAGAAATTTATGCACAGAAAGTTCTACCTGAATATGAGGAGGAACTTCATTGTGCAGGTGTCTTGAGCACTGGAACAGATTGTCTAGATATGTTGCAGAGTCTCCTTCACTGGAGATATTCATGAACCATCTGGAGGCAATCCTGAGCAATATGCTCTAGAATGACCCTGCCTGAGCAGAGGTGGGACCTGACGATCCACCCTAATCCCACCCAGCCCTGCCCATTCTGTGATTCTGCAACTCCCTAAAAGGTCATAGGGTACTGGGAAGTGTGGGATCTGGCATGATGTAAATGATTTAGAATAAGGGCTGGATGCTATGTTAGTTTTGGCTGGGACAGAGTTTCTTTTCTTAGTAGCTGCTACAATTTTGATTTCAGCATGAGGATATGTTGATGTTTGGTTGTTGCTTACAGTGCTTACCTCAAGTCGAGGACTTTTCAGTGTTCCAGGCCAGTGATGAAGAGCACATGAAGCTGTGAGGTACCATGGCCAGGACAGCTGGCCTGAACTGGCCAAAGGGATGTTCCATAGCATGGAATGTCATGCTCAGGACATAAACTGGCTGAAGTTGGCTGAGAGACACCTGTGGCTGCTGTGAGAGGGAGTGAGGGGAATGAGTGAGCCACTGCACAGTATTTAGCTGCCAGCTGGGGCTAAACTACAGCACATGGGAGTGGAAGGAAGAGAGAGAGACGCTGCTGAGAGTAGTGATGAGCATTAACTTGAAAAGTAATATGGGCTTTACCTGAAGCACAACTCAAGAGTATTTATATCTGATTCTAAATGTGTTTTGCAAACTTCTTCCCACTGTATTTTGTTTCCCTGTCATTATATCTCTTTCTGCTTTTGATCCTCATAACTTCTCTTCTTATTTTTGCCTCAGGATTTTCCCCCCATTTTTCCAGGGTTTTGACAACTCCACTAGAAAATTCTGTGAGAAAAGCTGCTCTTAGAAACACCTTTTTATATTACTCTGAATTTTTACAACTTGTCAAGCAATTCAGGTCATTTTTTGCTGATAGTGTATAAATGACTGCCAAAAACATTCTTTGTGGGTTGGGTAATGATAAATTTGGATTCCAGTATTTTAAACTCAAATACATGCTAAAAATAAGCAGAGTGAACATCTGTGACAAGCAGGTAATTTTTAATAATATCAGACAGTTCCTTTCTGTGGAGAATTACTACTCTCTCATCTCTAATCAACCTCTGCTGTAACAGCAGCTGCCAATTAGGGATGTTGTCTCTTGACAAAATGCTCAGCCCATGTTTAATTTATTTTAAATGTATTGTGGTTTTCCATGGAAGGTGAGGGGTGTTTTTTCAGAATTTTATGCCATCAGAGGCTCATGTCATGTTATAAAAAGTGGTGAGATATGCAGATCACAGTGGAGCACCTACAGATTCAAGCAGATTCTCAGGGGACAATTCCTCTCATCTCCTGATGGTGTTAGAGAAGGAGGAATACTTAATTTTCCTTTTTTTCTATATATACAGCAAAACCCACATTCCTTTCCATTGAGACACCTTTACTGATTTCCATGAGAATTTTGATATTACTAAACATATTGATCTAAAAGTTAGCTAGTTGTGTTAGCTACCTACTATATTACAAAAAATAGAGAATCCTGTGGAGCATCTCCCTAATTTAAACTACAAGGTTTGAAAGAGTGAATCTATTAATGTAAATACACCTTATATTGTTGTTGTTAAATTTTAGCTGTGTATTTTAGAGTATAAAAAACCTATATGTATAATATTTATATTGCATTTTATTAAATGTCTTCCCTTTGCCTAAACCTTTCTTTTTCCACATCCAATCATATATGTACAGGTTTATCATAATAAATTTCTAGTAATCATGGAAGTATTGATTCAAATATGAATAAATATTACTGAAAGCAATTTTAAGACCTTATCTTACGTTGATCAGATATTAAAATTTCTGGAAAGAAGGAAACTCACCACCTTATTTGTCATTCTTCTTCATTCAGTTATTCTTTTATTTCTAAAGGGCAGCTAAGGAATATTGAATAACTTCATAACCAGACAGGCAGAGACTGGCAAAGATTTTCCTTTTTTTTTTCTGAAACAATTTCCTAGTTTCCTTGAGTGGTGTGAGAAACTGAATAGTTAAATAACAATTCTTGCGACCTGCAAAATAAGACATATAAATTAGCCTGTAAATCAGGCAGTATGCTCCTAATCTTCACAAAGTATAAGCTTGAAAAGACCATCAACTAATACTTAGAGAGACTGTACAGTTCTCATGCTATTTTGATTCTAGACTTTTGTTTGGCTTAAGAACCACATTCATGGCTGCAAGAATGTCTGGATAATTAAGAGACTTGGAAAAAATCTCATCTCCTGGGACTTTAAACAGTATTTAGCTTGTTTTATTTTGTTGATGAGCAAGGCTTTTTCTACAAAGAGCAAAAGAAAAATAGCCATGACCAGAATAGCATAAAAATGGATATATTTAACCATTCAAAAGATTAATTTATGGCTTGAACTTCAATTTATAAAACAAAGAATTTGTCATTTTGTTATTTAGAGGTTTTTTTTATTGTTTGATTTGTTCTATTTCTAATTGATGGATTGCTAGATTTGCTGCACAATGTGAGGAATCAACAGCCTGTCAAAACATACAATAAAACTTTTTTTAGGTTTAAATGACTATATATAAGCATGGGCAAACATACATGTATACATGAAGCCTATTTGAATTCCCCTTTCCTTAAAAAAGTGAAACAAAACCGAAACTCTACAGAACCTTTCTGGAGTTCATAGAAAAGCTTCAAAGAACTTGAGCAGTATTCTCATTCCAGTCTGTATCAGACAATCCAGTGTGTGTGCAGTTTATGAAATCGGTATGTCTGTGCTTTGGACAACATATTCTAAAGAGAAACAAATAGAACAAAAAATGAGAAAGAGGAACAATGAGAAATAACTGAATATGAAGAATCAAAATAAAGAGGAAACACTAAGGGAAAAAATGGGAAGAGGAAAGCTGAAAAAAATGATGGAAATTTTGTCTTTTAAGAAAATGATGGATAAATGTTAAACCAGTTTCTCTTCAAGCTGTATCACTTCCTGGAAATACCACAAGACATAGGCATAGTTATTAAGATGATAGATCTCTTCTTCCCTTAGGCTTGAAGCAAGAACATTTTGTTTTACAGCATACAGTGAACCTTTGGAATTTCACTGTGGTTGTTGATGTTTCCTTTTCTATTTAGTAATGACTTAGATTTTTATCAAGCAGTCTTGCTCCTTGAAAATAATTTCTTCTATTGGTTCAGTATTTGTATTATAATAATGACCTTCCTGCCTAATTCTTCCAAGAGCAATAAACATTGTGAAAAATTCAATACTTCATCTTCAGAACTCCTTTAAGGCTGGATCTCTGAGAAATATTTGACTTCATGTGGGACACATCTTCATGATGACTTATTTTTGTTATTTTACTGTTTCACTCCATGCCTCAGCCTTTCTGAACTATACCACTTCTTTTGTCTTGAGCATAGAACTTTACTTTGTTTGGCATACCTGGATTTTTCCTCAGCTGACCATCATCACACTCAATCATCAATCAAAAGTTATTAGAGATAACTTTTGGTAGATAAATAAGCAAAAGCAAGCTCATATAAAATAACACGTTTTATCTCATAATCTTTTTAAGGCTGTTTTGTGTCAAACCAACTCTTTTCACCAGTTCTGTTTTATATGGAGTGTTATATACGCTTTTTACTAGCTTTTGCCAGGGTATGTTTTAGTATTACCATAGTGTTAAGAGAGATGAGGAATTCAAAATTTTTTCTCACCAAATAATTCCTGTTTAACATAGTATTGAAAGAAAAATGTCCCTCTTGTCCTTGGTTGCAGGGTCACATGATCCTGTTGAAATTAGTGGAAAATAATGCAGTGCATTTGTGTGTGCACACTCATAGACAAATGTACTGTATACATTGTGTTCGACCTTCATCCATTTATCAGATTCTAGAATTCAAATTAATAAAAGAGCTATTGTCTTTCTGCTTCGATCCATGACAGGAAACAACATTTGAAATTTCAAAAGTGCCAGCGTGATAGAAACAGATAATTCCCTTCTCAGCTCCAGATTTTCATCTTTGTCCTTTCTTTTCTTAATTGTTGTACCTTTTGTGCACTGATCTCACAAAAATTGCAGTGACCTGTAGTTCTATGTGTTTGACCTTCTCTTTGCACTTTTGCAGGAATGTTATTAAATAGAAATACAGTTCAGTAACTAGTGATGTTTCTAGCAGATTCCTCCTTAAGAGTATTTGAGATAAAACCAACCATTTCCAAAAATGAGAAATATTTTTCCAGTAATGCTCAGCATCTTTTTCTGCTGGACTCATTATATAACTGAAATTTCCAGGTTTTCACCTAGTCCATTTCAACAGTCCAATGGTGCTCTTAGAGAGATTAGGGCAGAAAATAGGTTTTCAATAAAAACAAGACTTTTTTCCCCCTTTTAATGTATCTACATTCATCATTTGTTTAAAACTGCACACATTCAGAAGGATAATTTTTGAGGCGAAAAAACGGTTGCATCTATATTTTTGGAAGTAAGTCAGAGCTTTGATAGAGCGATAGAGATGAGATAAACCCATAGGAACTCAGCTTTATGCCAACGGGCTTTTTTGTTGAAATATACCAGCTGTAAAGTCTGTGGCCACACACAGCATCTGCAGACTTAAAGGTAATCTTTCTTTTGGTCATCTGCTGATTCTGTAATCCAGACCTATCTTGGAGGGAGGCTGCCCCTACATGTTTAAAAAAAAGTATTCAGTATAATAACAATAGCACCTTTGAGTTCAGCAAAGTATCTGTCTCTGTCCTTGTAATCCCTTTTTCCCCCCTGTAGTTGTTATAATTTATCAAAATTTAGCTGCTAAAAATTACTGGATGATTTTTATAAACTGGGCGAGTTTCAGAGTCACAGAAAAAAATCCTTGTAAAGAGGATGCAACACATTCATTCCACAGGATGATAACAGACTGAGCAATGGATTAAACCCAATGCATTGAGATTAACAGGACTATCTCCATTTTCCTGATACAAATTCTTATTCAAATTCATAATTTCCAGTTTTTTATAATGAAAATGGAAAATGTTCTTTTATGGATGCTGGATTGCACCTAATTGAATTTTTCTGAAAATTTTTAGTATTTAAAATGATTAATCTTATTTTTTTCACCCAACTCCAAATTCAGCAAATAAACAGGCAAATAAAAAATATCAATAAAAGAAAAATATATATGTTTGTGGCACTTCATTTCACACTGCAGTCACCAGGCAACCCCTTACTACAGATAGTGGGATTAGAATTTGTAGTTTGGCACCAAAATATAGGCTGCTAACCAGAAGGGGAGACATCTGTCTGTGTAAGATGAGCTAGCCAAGAAAACAAAGAAAAATATTCTGTATGAGGTAGTCTGACATGGGTATACTAAAGTAAAGGGTAGTGGTCCACATTCATCCATCATATAAAAGTCAACCTTCATGAGTCAGGCTCAATGATTGAGAAAGGATCTTTTTTTATGCCCCACAAAGTTTTCATTTAGGCTTTATAGCTTTTACTTCTCACCTTTTCTGTATGAACTTATCTCTTTCATGGCAGGTAAATCATTGAAGAATAATAGATGTGTAGTTGCCCATGGACTTGGCATTTTGTGACTTATATCCAGTGAAATAGCCTGCATATAATTAGATTGAAATAACTCCCCAGTTTTTTTGCAGCTTTTAGTTACATTTAAAGGTTCATAAATACTACCTTTAGCTTCTCTGACCTGGGATTAAGGCCTGCAGAAGCAGATGCCACCTCCTCTTCCACCATGCATTAGAAAGCTTACTGGAAGTCCTCTAAGTAGGAATAAATTACTGGAAGTGGCCACCTCAAAACAGACAAAATGCTGTCCACACTTACTGGATTTTGTATTTTTTAATGGTGCCATGAACAAGAGGAAAACTTTTTGACTGCTTCCGAAAGCTTGCTTTAGAAAGTGTCTCAGTTTTATTAGGGGTGACATCATTGTAAGTTAGTAGAGATAACATCACAAATTTTGTTATGTTTGTTATGTATGACTGTAGTACAAGGGAATTTATGAGTCAGGAGTTCAAAAAATATCTGCCTCCTATCTTTGTGAGCCAAAAAGCTTAAAAGGCAATTTTGATTAATTGTTTACTTATGAAGTAAATAACGAGATCTCCAGTGGAGATGTGCTGGTATCAGTATCAGAATTGTTCCTGGAAATGAAAAGTAGTTCAAGTCTTGGCAGAGTTTTCTGATCAGGTTACTCTTTAGTGACTCAACTTGTTTAACTGCATGAACCAAATACACAAGTCTCTTTTCCCACTCAGAATTACTCTGTTCTCTTTAAGGGCAGTTCTGATGAATAGTAAAGATGTCTTTGGTCCACAAGGGCCAGTTATGTGTTTATGTTCAACAGTGCAGTAGCATGTTCAACAAAGACGCAGACTACTATACTTAAGGGTTGTGCATACTGGTTCCAAAGACTGATATGTTTCTAATTTCTCTATTAGGTTTCTTACTGCCTCTTCTTCTAGATTTCATTTCCATGGTTTTCTGTTTCATAAAAGTGAGTATAGCAGGTGAGCAATAATAAAATATCTAGGCACAAGTTTTCTCCAATATCTTAAAGTTCACATTACCTCTTTTAATTCTTTCCTACATGGAGTCATCTGCAGCTGTTTCATTTTTCTTAAGGTATCTGGAGGAATCACCATGTGGTCTGCTATAAATCAAGTATCCAAACCCTGTATGTCTTGGTCTTGATGTTTCTCAGGTGGAATCTCAACTTCTGTTTTATGGAGTGCATGCCACACTGTATAACTGCTCCCCCCACCTTTTCAGGGGACTCTCCTTGAATTATTTAACCTATTAATCAATATTTGTCATCTTGATAAAATTTCACATCTTGAGGGAGTGAGACCTTCTGTAAAAATTCAGCAAGCACAGCATGAGCAGTCACAGGTGAGTGGTTATCCCCCTGTGGGAATCTGGTAATTATATACTGTATACCTTCACAAGGCAAAGCAAATTTATTTTTATCTTTATCTTGTAAGGGGACCATAAAGGACATATCTTTTATATCTAGCACTGCCATATGTGGGTGTGCAAGTGCTTGTAGTGTGGCTGTTAGGTTTGCAATATTGGGTATTGCAGCTGTTTATGGGGCTCTGTTGCTACTTAACACTGTTAGCTGCCATCTTCTGTCCAGTTTTTGGACTGGCCAAATCAGTGAATTTGGGGAATGGGTTCTGGAGAGGATTTCATATTCACATATTTCTTATGCTAATTAATAACAGTGTGAACTTCCACTGCATAGTCAAAACTCTATGAGCAGCTGCCTGTCTCCTTGCAGTGTTCTGTTCCCTGACCAATTAATCAGAAATTTACAATAAGGAGGAAATGCATGTGAAGGAAAGAGATTGCTAAATCCTTCAGAGAATAAAGTAGAATGCTTAGAAGAGAGTTATGCAATACAAGTGAGGATAAATAGATATTTATTTAGGGCATTTCAAGCCTTTTCAGTTCCTCTGTACCATGTAGTTGCCTGCTCATTTAGGCCTTAGGGATAAGTTCTGCAGTCCATTAACAGGGTTTATTGACAAGCTTGAAATTTTACCTTTTTCTTTTATCTGATTTCTGTTGGCAAACTGTAGTTACTTAGAACTGGAGTTATGAGGGGAACAGCTGGTGTTTGAGAAATTCCAGCAGGAATTTACTTCTCCATATCTGTTTGGCACATGAAAACATGCACACTGCAGGAGAAAAAAAGCAAAGCTGTCCCAAAACCTGTTTGTGTTATTGTACATACATTGAAAATTATAGAGAAATAAGGATGTGTGAAAACCATCACATTGTGATTTTCATGTAAGTTATTTAGACTAAGACTAAATCCTCAATTAAATAATTAGTGGTTGCATAAACAGAAAACTTTAAATAGAGGAGCTTTGTCCTCCACACTGAAGGGAAATTCAAATTCACAATCTCTCACTTAAAGATACTTGGCTCTTCTTCTTAAATGTGCAAATCTGTACATCAAGCATCTTTACTGAGTGAATTATAAAGGGAGAAATACCTCAGACAATACTATACAGATTAGCATTTAAACACGTCCTTAACCCACAGCAAGACTATGTCAATTCTGTCCTTGTGAAAGCAACCCTTTTATACCCCTTTTAAGCGTCTTTTCACTTACAAGGTCCTCATCTATTCATGGATTTTAAATACTAGGGAGACGCATCTAATATGTGATTTTAAGTCCTGAAAGTGACACCTCTACATGATTCAGTTGTGATGTTGTAAAATAATGTGCAGTTATACAGAAATGCCTTATTACCTGAGGAAGTACTTCTCTGTGTGAGAGGAATGTGCTATCTTGGCACAGAAATATAATTATGCCCTTTCTTTCCTTCTCTGCACTTCAACAGAATTTGCTGGAGAGTGGTTGTTTTCAGCTGTCATGTCTTTCTTGGAAGTCATATCATTACATATTTTCAGACATTTGAAAAAAAAGCCCACAGTAGGGATTACAATTCAGCCAGTGGTATTTAATGAACACTAAAAATGCCAAATCAAATGCATAATGAGACTTCTCAATTCAAGCGCCCTTATATCTGTTTTGTCTCTGATTTTTACAACCTAGAGTGAAGACTGGCCTTTCAAATTCCCTTTCTGTATGCATCCTATGATACACCACTGCTCTGATTTAGTGGAGCGTAGTCTGCTAAATTGCACTAAATGACAGAAATTTCACTTCAGTGCATTTTTTTCCTTTCTACAGAACATCTTAGTGTTGATTACCCTGTTGTGCTATTCTCTTAGAGTTATGAAACTATGAAGGCGAATTCTTTCACATAGTCCCATCACTGTCCCATTTCTTTAATTCCTAAACTGCAAGAAGAGTCCTTAGGAAGGGGGATTCCTAGACCACTGTTGTATTTTTCTCCAGCAGAGCAGCATTCCACCCAGGCTGTGAAAGTAAAACACTGTCCCAAATCAAGATCTTAGTTCAACTTCAAACTGGAAAGGAGGCTCAATTTTAGTCTCTAACATGTTCTGTCCTTTTTATATGCTGGTGTTGCCAGATTGGCTGCAAGACTTAGATTGTGAGCAGCAGTAGCAGAAGAGCATGTTCCACCCTGCAAAGAAAATCATACCAAAGAAAACATGAGAGGGACATCGGCCCATTGAACATAAGCTGATAGGGAGGAAGAAGAAAAAGAGATAGAATGGCAACCAGGGACTCCCCAAAAGTGAGGGTTTTTTGTGATAAAAAGTTATAAGATTTGATATAAAGATCACATTTTACAGTAGAACATGGCTCTCATTTGTATAATCTAATGCTTGACTTTACCGTGTTACCCTGAATATTTTCCTCTCCTGGTCATTTAACCACTTTTCTCCCCTGTTCAAATATTTTTGCTGGCTGGCTCTAGCTTTCCACAATGCTGTGAAGCTCCTGGGACTTGTCTATGGCTTAGTACAACTTCATGCTCTGTACAACTCCAAATGCATATTTTCTCCATCTCTTCTCTTCTGTTTTCCTCTGTAGAGATGATTTGATATAGTTGCTAATAATTTATCTGACTATTCAGAAGACTTTAACATAAAAGATATTAACATCGTTGATCAAATAGAGAGACAAACGTTGATCAATGCAAAAGAAGGTGAAGAATTATCTAAATTGATTAAACAGACTACAGTATCTCTTCATTACTCCAGCTCCCTGCTTACCTCTGCCTTTTTTTGTTGTTGTTGTTTTAGTTTTTATAATTCATGAACAAACTCCACAATAATCCTTATGAGTAGAATGACAATGTATTTGCTACCTTTCTGCTTAAAGCTTAGTACTTCTGCAAAAAATTATTAGCAACTCCACAGGACAGTCTTTGCAAGGTAAATTCACTTGCAGTGAACTTTATGGCTGAAATGCAACCAGTACAAAATGAGAGTAATTTACAGCTAGATTAGGTATCTTAAAGTTGCTGTGCACTTACTGAGACTTTATCACATCCCCATTTTTCTCAGTGGGAAACAAAATCCTATAAGGCCTGTCTGTCCCTTTTATTTTATGGTGACCTTTATGAGCCAGACTTTTTCTACATCCCTAGATCTCTTTTTTTCACTCTTGCACAACCAGCCTAGTTGTAAAAAAAATGTAAATTGGGAAGTGATGGTTATACCAGCTGAAGTGATGGCTGGATCTCTCTAAGCTTTATCAGCCTTTGCACTACTCCTCTCAGGTCCTTGACCTCCCTCCTAGTTTCGTTTTTACAATCTTCATACCATCTGCTGTTTGTGGAAGGACTCATTGATGACATCTTTCTAAATGCAGGAGCAGGAAGCCTTTTCTCTAAAGCATAAGCACCACATTTTCTGTATGTCAAACCTTCTCTGGAGAGCCCTCTACTACTGGGATAGTATTAGCACTAGTCTATGCTAATTTACAGAACTTTTGTCTTCACCCACACCACTCTGCTGTGCAGTGGTACTGGAGCTGAACTGATTGCTCTGGTGTTTACAATACTTCACAGTTATGATTTTTACAATGAGTCAAAAGGAGAGCAGTTATCTTAGCCTACTCCAGAGTTCATGATAAAATTGGGGCTTCTGCTGAATATGACAATATTGGTAATTTTATGCAGACATATTTCTGATTGTCCAGTGGTACCTTTACAAAAATAAAATGAAATCTTTCATTTCTTTATTTTAACTCTCAAAGTGAAGTTTCCGAAAGAAAGAGCGTGTGTTTATTATGGTAAAAATTGAAAGAGAGAATTACATAGAAGGCAAGAATATATTAGGTGAGATTTTGCCAGTAGCAAATGTTTGCTTGCAAATAATAAACCCTGCACAAAGGAAAACTGTAAAGAATTTCCCGGAAAAGTCCATATTTCCATGGACATGTTTTAAGTGCTTTTGTGAAATAAGATCAGTTATTTAACAAATTAAGATACAGAAATGCAAGTCTAATTTACTGAACAAAATATGTGTTTGGCTCTTTGTCAAAATTAAATGTTTAAGGAAGATGGAAGCTGCATTTAACATATGACATACCAACACTAGCAATTAGAAAAAATTACCAGTGTGTAACTAAATTTGACAGTGTTTCAGAATTTGTGGTTCTTATATACCATGCATTTACAATGACCAGGAAGAGTAATAGCTTCCTCATACAAAAAGGTCTATTGGGAAATTGGGGTAAACCCAGGCAGAACAACTAAATTCTGTCCTGGTAAAGTCAGTATCTTTACTCCAACAAAAAAGATTGTGCAATCACTGTTAAATTTATGGTTAGAAAAGCTGCAACTAAATGAAAATGATTTAGTGGTTTTGAGACAGCAGTGAATTGCATAAAATGAAATGGACTACAACTTTTTTTTTTTTTTTTTTTTTTTTTATTGCCTGGGTATAAGATTTGAGAGTCATATCATCATGTGTGTTTGTATAATGCCTATAAGAACGTGTCTTCACTAGTGACTGTGGTTTCTGGAAAGTCTTTTTTAAAATGTATAATACTAATATCAGTACTTAGACATTTCTGAAGAGAAAACTGCATTATGAAGGAAATTTAGTAAGATACCTCCTACTCATTTAAAAGGGAATATGAAGCTTAAACCCTTACTAAAAATACTGTGCAATGCTGTGGAACAAAGGGAACTTGCTAAGGCTATTTAGACAGGGACATATCATAACTCCCTGTTACTATTTTCATTATAATGATTTTAGAGGGAAAATGCTTTCTATTCACCAATGTTTTCATAATCTGGAAGTCTTGACCATTTCTTTAGAAAAGGTGAGAAGTAAGGCACGTTCCTTAATAGAAGGGAAATAAGAAAGCTGTACTGCAAGTAGCAATTTGAAAATGTTCCCACAAATCTTTGAGATAAACCTACAAATGACATCCCATTTGCTTTATGTGCCAGTTGACATTATAGGCCAAATCTTGCCCTGTCCATAAAATATGGCTCAATGCAATAAGGCAGGAATAATTTGTGGCAAGATTTCAACTTAAAACATAAAATGGATGAAGGAGTAAATGAGGAGAAGCACATGGTGCTGAACAACAGAACATAGAGACAAAGGAAGCTAAGAGAGTTTTTGAACCAGAAAAGTAAATTGCATGCCAGGCAAAATAGTAAGTGCCTACTCACAAGTTTGAGAATATTCGATTACGTTTATTTGTCATTGACTTTCCTCCTGAGAAATACACGCACAGATGGTAAGTTACTCAGTTGAAAAATATTATATTAAAACTAATATCTCTAAACTCAAGATGAGTGGGGAGGTTGTCAGTCTCATATAATTTTTTTGATTGAATTATCAACTTTCGAAGAAAATTATAGTTTAAGCAGGCAAGAAGCAGACACAGAATTTATGTTTTTTTGGTACTGTGACTATGGAATCAAAGGGTATTAGTACTCTGCTTATATTCCAGAGGGCATTATTATTTTTCAGGGTAAATTTCCCTAACTGAAAGGCCATAATGCAAAAACACAGCAACTGTTTTGTTCAATTCATTTTACTGACAGAGAGTACAACTCAGCTAAATTCTTCCTATGAATTAGAATTTCCAGTCAGTCCATTGCTGGTTCAGAGTGAACCTCTGCAAATCTATAGATGATAACCAGAGCTTAATGACATTTGGCAGTTTCATGGAGCTGTATATTTTTTTTTGTTTTAGTTTATGGTATCTCAAATAGAAATGCACTAGAAACTTAAGTACAATTCTAACACTGGCCACAAAGTCTCTTGAAGGAAAATTTTAAATTAATCTGGTAAAACGCCAAAGCATATTTCTTTGTGCAGAGCAATTTTGGTGGGCTAACTTTTGAATAGAGACTTGTTGTGTTTATTTTTAGCATCTCATTTACATATGCAGTTCAGCTAATGCTGTGTGGAAATGTCTTTCAGAATGTGCTTTTGCAAACATGCATTTCTTCAAGACCCGTAGATATAAGCATTAACTAAAATACTGTCTGTTTGCCTGCAATGCTTGCAGTCAGACTTCTAGAACAGTCATGTTAGAATATTTTTCTAAGTAATTATGGAAAGAAAAATAGAAAGTTCCAACTCTTTAGCAGAATTAAAATTGGAATAAAAAGACCCAATAGGGATTAGGTAAAAAACTATTAAAGCATTCTACATTGCCAGTTTGCTCCTATAAATGAGACCCGTAGTGAGACTGAAAGGCCTAGAATTTGCCAGCAGTAAGAAAATTCACAGAAAAGTAGAGTAATCTGTTGCTATTTTTGTCGTTAGCATTTCTTAAGACTAATTCTAAAATTCCTGAGGTTAACCTTGTCTGAACAACAAAGATATGAGTAAGGCATGCTTTGACAGTAGATTTAGTGAAAGGATGTATCTGTTCTGAAGTCATACACGTAACTTGCAAGATAAGTAATTTATCTGCTGCTGTACCTGGGCTGTTGCTCAGAGCTAAGCCTGGCTCAATGAGGCCCAGCTTTGGCATCTCTATAGCACTCTTCCATTTATTGCTGTGACTACACACAAGCTGTCAGTACTGCAGTTCAGATTTTTTTTTTAGATAAGAATGCAAATCCATCTAACCTCCATCACTTTCCCATATCTTTGTAGACTGATGCCTGGAGCCTTCTGATCTGCAGATTTTAACAGCTGTCCTTTGAGCCTGTCCATAGCACAAGGTGAGAGCCAGTAAGACGACATGTTTGGAAATGATCTTACACTTACGCACTTAAGGGTGAACAAGCTATATAAAAACACTACATTAAATTTCTGGCAACATGGGGAATTATATAACAAACAGGTACAACCATTCTATATGAGAACAGATGAGATTTCCTACAGCTTGTACAAGGATAAAAATAATTATATGAAGGCAAAAAAGTAAAAGAAAAGGTTTTTTTACCTTTCAGTCATTTCCACTTGTGACATTAGGCAGAAATTACTGGCAAAGCCTGAGAGGTATATGGAGCCATAGTTTTCTTAGGCTGACTTGATGTACACCAATGACTCTCTGCGCAGATCTTGTTGCTGTCATGTGATGCAGAAAACCTATGTGTTGCACAGTCCTGGAAATGGTGCAGTTGTATATATGCCTGGTATCACAAACTAAATAAGTTCATTAAGCATGTCCTGAGCATATCAGTTGTCTATTGTAAAAGCAAAAAATAGTACAAGCCATTTTAGTAGTTAGAAAAAAACCACCTTTTTGTTTGTTTGTTTTTACACAATACTTTAACAATAAGATTCTGGAATTAAGCTGAAAACATGGTGTTTGGTTTAGTAACAAAATCAGTGCTTCAGCTCACTGTCTGGTCACAACATAGCTGTTCACAGAGCTCCATTTTCCAGCATAAAGAATGGTTTTGGCTAAAAACCACAGTTCTGGAACTGAATGGTATATTGAGTGGGTGGCTTTTCTTTTTTCTTTGGGGAAGTTCAGTCTCTTTGTTTTATCTGGCAGAAGGAAATTGATATCTGGAAACAGTATGACAATATGACATAATGTCTTGAATGCAAAAATTCCAGGAGATATTTACATGCACTGAAGGATTTTTACTAAGAATGGGCTAGATCTATGCTGCTAAGCAAAGGAAATCACTTTTAAGTGCCTTTTGCTCAGATAGATTCCAGTACATCACACAACTAGAACATCTTGAACTCCACAACCAAAGTCTTATTAAAAAGTTTGTTTGGTTCAATGTTTCTACATAGGTGTATGTTTTTGTATACACATACAGACACTGGCCTGCTGTGTTTAAAATTAGCAACTGAATATCAAATGCATTCTGAAAGTCATAGACAGCCCAGACTTGCATCATATGTAGTACAATTATAGACCTATTCATCATTAATTTATTCTCTTGACTCTCTCCCAGCAACTGCATTTGTCATAGCATTTCTATAAAGTTTGGGATATGAAGGAGATGAGGGACTTGAAGGCTGAAAATACAGTTTTACAAATTGCCTGACTGACAGTAGGTAGACCCAGGAAATTATGTATACTAAGAGACTCTACATAAAAGGAATCCTTTTTCTTTTTAAAAACTCTTTGCTTATTCAAATATATTCCCATAGTCTGTGTTTCAACTTGCCATGCTTCAATAGGGTTAATGCTTCTCTCAAGCAAAGTATTTCAATAATTCAATTCATGTGTTTAAAATTTATCAAAAGCCATTTGAAGGCATTTAAAAACAAGACTTATAAAAAGGTAATTACCTATGGTCACTGCTTCTAGTACAGTCTTGTTTTCATGTTGACATTGTCTTGATTTATCTGTCTTTTGCCTATTTGTTCACATTTATATGGCAAGTAGCTCGTATTTATTAATGAGTATTTTTTTGGGGGTCAATGAAAACGCTACAGATGTATATGTAGTATAAATTAGATGCATTAGAAACAAGTAGAATTTCCCCTTGCTCTATGTACTATCATTAGAGTTCTTTTTATTTACAGAACAAGAAAGGAAAATGGTGCAGAGTTGAGAATATTTGTGAATGCCTTTGCAGACCATGATTCAATATCCTAATTAGACCTTTGGGAAAGAAAACAAAACTGATAGCACACCTTATATTCCCAGTAAAAAAAAAAACATTCAGAACCTGTTCTTTACATCTGGATAAACCTGACAAAATATTCCTTGTTATTATTTTTGGACAGTATACATATACATTAAAGGTAGCATAAACAGTTTAAATTACTTTCTTAAGTAATGTAACATCCTGAACATTGTTTCTACATCCTGAAAAATTAACCTAACTAACCAACATGCTAGGTCTAAAACTTGTATGCCATTGTTAGCATGTTATGACAAAGAAAATAATTTAAAAGTTTAATGCAAACCAAGGGATGTGTTCCGAGATAATAGTTACTCAGTGCTTCACACTGAGATACCGAACAGATCCCGTGAATTTAAATTATCAGAATTCTGGTGACCAATTCTACTTCAGCACATAGAGTTTTACTGTACTTTTCTTATATAATAACTTTAAAGTTTATCTCATTTGATTGGCCATTGATTATTTTTCAGTTTCTTCAGTGTTCCTTACACCCTGAGACATGGTTAGATTCTATTTAGATAAGTATTAAACTGGATATGTGCTTTGGTACAGGAAATACACGATTTTGTTCAAAGTTCAAAGTTTGCAAAAAAGGAAAAAACAACTTCAACTTTTGGACAAGTTTTAGGAGATGCAGAAAGAGACTGAAGACAGTCAAGTTTTATTCCTGACTTCCATTTACTATTCTGATATGGACTTTTCTGAAGTGTTAGTCAAGCATCATCATGACACATTCTGCTATCTCTTTGTTGTTGTTTTTTTTTTTTTGAGGCAATAAGTACTTATACTTTGATTAACTTTAGCCAACATTGGTTAACAATTGTTAATGTACATTTTTTATAGCTGCTTTGAATGCCATATTGCAAAATGTGAATCAGTTAATATATTTAGTTATAAATAGATGATTTACCAAAAGAAAATATAGCCCACACTTTGAGCTATTTATTTTAGGTAACAGCGAGGCCTTTTATAATACTGCTACAACAGTTGGAAAAAAAACCCAGACACTTCTTCTATGTGTACTTCAAATTGTAGTATGGAATCCCTGGTAGTAATGATCTTTACCTTTTTTGAGATCAGACAAGTCCAGTGCTGAGAGTGTCTTAAAAGTTATCTGAAAGAGGACCATTTTCAGAGTCATTGGGTAAGTGTACCATCCCTCTAATAATTTTACAACTTGAAATCTTGAGCTACTGTTTTGTAATTACCTCCTTTTATAAATTTACATACAGGAAAAACTATTGTCTGTGTTACAGGTTATTCTATTCTAGTTTGGCTCCATACCCTAGCACAAGGTTCACAGACAAGATGTGCATTGTTTGCTACCGTCTTTATAAATTAGTCTGAAATATTTTGATGAAATGCAAAAAAATGACATAATTTTTGAAAGAAAATTTTATGATCCATTTATAAACATTTTGCAGAATAAAGAAAAAATAAAACAGACAAGCAAGACATGAAAATTATCTGCTGAGTTATATTATTACTTCCATGAATTCTATTTGCTGTCATTACTCTTCAGACAATGCGTAAAACCAACTCATTAACTTCATAACAGTGAAGACCAAGAAGGTAATGTATAAGCAGTTCACTCCTTAGACTCACTCATTTTTGCCAATTGTAGGAATAAGAGTTAAGAAATAAAGGACAAATCCTAATTCACCTGAGTGAAGGAGCATGTTGTCCTTCTAAGACCAAAATAGAATTGTTGCTTTTAAGCACAAAGATTAAACATGTTAGAATCTAAGCAGGATAGCTTTTGGTGATACGACAACAACGACAGTGGAGGTACCCTGACACCTGTGTGGAGAAGCAGTGGCACAGCAGCATCCCTGGGGACGATTGCTCTCTCAAAATTGCTCTGTGTCTGTGAGCAACCCCACAGAAATCTCTAGGAAACAAAGGAGGAAGTGGGTACACGTCTGAGTCAAGAAGTGACCGCATAATTTTTAGGCAGCTGTCACATTTTTTAACCTTCCAAGTGGACAGGATAATGGGAACCTCCAATATTCCCTGAAATAAATGGCAAAGAGGAAACAGTGTTAAAAGTCTTGGTTCTATTTCCATGCCCGTCAAATGTAACACTTAACAGATGCAAGCTGGAGGACAAGAAAGGAAGAGGTCAGATTCCATCTTCTAACAAATCTGCAGAACTTTCTACTTTACAGGAGTGAAATATTTCTTTATGTTTACAACGTACTCTGTAAGGATGGCTGGGCTTCTGCTTATCCTTTCAACATATTTTCTCCTGAAAAATGTTGTTTCAGCTTGCTACTACTGGCAGTACTCCTTCCCCTTTCCTCTCAGATATTATGTGATGCTGAAGACTCAAGTGACTAATAACTAGGTCTTTGTGGATGTTGTTGGCAGTGGAGTTTCATATAATTTGGTAGAGCTCAGATAGCAGTGATTCACAGTGTGTTGCTTCTCCAATTTCCTGGTCTCCTGAGATCCCAAAATCTCCAGCAAGGGCCAGTAGCAGTAGATAAGATGGCATAAATGCATATGTCTATCACAGCTTCCCCTGGGACAATTTGGGTTTTGACTGTAGAATGAAAGAGACACTGGAAACTTTATTTCTTTCTGAAATTGAACTGGCTTGAACCACACAATAAGTAGCTGTTTACAGTCCTCACACAATAGAACAGCAGCAACAGCTTGGGAACGTGTGCTTACTGCTGTGCTTCCCCCACTGCATCTTAAACCCCTAAACATGAAACCATTTAACATCGGTTTAAGCTTGATAAGAACAGAGTAGTGTCTGGTTTTGCCATTAAATTACAGTGAAGTTGACTCTACTTCTCTGAGGGAGAATACGAAGGGATTAGTATCTAACTTAATAGATAGATAAGAAAGTGAAATATTTTGAATTATCCATACTGCACAGGTGAGAAGATAACACATCAGATATGAACACTGATTCAAGAACAGATATGGTTCCAAATCTTCTCTACAATGCAACAGCAAAACAGAAATGTCTTTGAGGAGAAAGCACTTTTTGTCTCAGAATCACAGGACAGTCATGACTAGGATGTGTCTTGAACTAAACTGTCAAGTGTTGCTTCTGTCCCGTCTGGGGGAAAAAAGTAAGAAAAAATTTAAAAAAAGAAAAAAGACAAAAACAAAGAAAAAGAAAAAGATCCACAGGCAGTTTTGCTCACATTTCACTCAACTTTAAACTTTTAATTACTCTGTAGTGTGTGGAAAATGGCAAGGGAATGCTAAATGAAAATTGCCATGATTACAGAAAAATTTGCAAATACAGAAGCTGTAGATCAGTAACTCTCTCAAACAAGAACTTAGAAGTAACTATTTTCTGCAGAAGCATAATGAAAGACTGGACAAAGGAATATGTACCTTCAACATGATGTCAAAATATATTAAAGGTGTAAATTTATGATATGTCCTGTTTAATACTAGTACTTATCAGCTCAGAAATCATCCAAAGATCTTTTAAATAGTCAAGCAGCCCATCTCAACATAAATTTGATGCATTTTACTTTGTAAATATCTCTCATTTTCCTTTCTTTTTTTCCTTTAGCTCTATTAAAGTTTTTCACTTGAATCACTAATATATGAAGATTCTTATGTATTGTCATACTAAGAACATTGCTTGCAAAAATCAACTTTTATGGGGAGGTTTGTAACCACCAGGAATATATAGAATGTTCCTTGATATGTCAGACATAGAGGTACAGAAACAGCAAAAATGTACCTTGATTTGTTGATGTCTTGTTTTCACTGCATAGGGAAATGTCAGATTACCCTTATGTAAAGTTGTTGAGAAATGCTGGAAGATAGAGACAGGAGATTTCTGAAAGTACTTGCATCATCTCGGATAAGGATACTATCATCATCTCTGAGAGTAGATGATAACCCCTTTCTAGAACAATTTCTAGAGAATGGCTCATATTCAAAAACCATAAACAATATCCCCTACAAATACAAAGTCATTTATTGTCAAAACTGTTAAACTGTCTTCAGTACTAAAGGTTCTAAAAATGAAAAGTCTTTGGAGAAGAATCCTTCACACAAACATAAATAATACTTATATAATTAAAAAAAACAAACAAAAACCAACAAGATGGATAGTATTAAAAGTTAATACAGTCATGCAGTAACTTTGGAAGATGCAAATTTTAAGTTCATCCATAACAGAAAAAGATCAGATAACTGAAAAACTTTTCAGGACTTCTCTTTTCTTGTGCTTCTGTTGTCTTACCTTTCCCTCTCTTTTATAAAACTTACTATGTTTTGGGCATCTGCAATAAATGTTCTCTGAAAATTGTCTGTAATAGATACACAGCTTAGGGATAGAAGTATTTTGAATGATCAATTTCCTGTTGCATCAGGCAAGCAATCAGGAGATAGGAGCTCCAGAAGATGAAGACAGTATACAAGTATCATATTCATCTGCCATTGGGTGGATTTTTCTCCATTAATTTATTTCTTGTTGTAAATACCTCTATTTTCATCTTCACAATGCCATGTGCCAACAAGTTCATAATTTATTTACAATTACTAAAAACAATCCCACCATTTACAGAGAATTTTTCTTTGTGTTCATTTTCTTTTCTTGATATTCCTTACGTTCTTGCCTATTCAGAGAACTATTCTGCTAAGCTAATGGCAAAACATTTTGTTGTATGAGTGAATCCTGGTGAGCCCATCATTCTGGAGCACAGTGTTACTAAGCTCTGCAGAGCTGACTAGTTTGGCCTTGTGTAGTTTTAGAATAAAGCTGCAGGTCTCTGCTGTTAACTATGGGGTGTAGGTGTCTCATGATAAAAGTAGCAGAGAGGACACACCATTCTGTTTGCCCTTCCTAGTATGGCTTTAGGTCTCACCCTTCATGGTCTCTGTTGCCTTTGCAGATTTAGTTTTTCCTGTTTGTTTCCTCTGCTCACTTTATTTTCTACCCAGCGTTTCCTGGGAATTCCTCTTCTTCACACACTGTGACTATTACATTGCCTTCTTTGCTTTATGAGCTGAAACAATAGCTAACAAGTATTCAGCTTGTGTCAAAAGCTGTAATTAACAACAAACCTCATACACTTACAGAAAGTACTACAGGTTTTCCTACATCCCCATAGTGAAAAAATCCAAAGCTGAGAATGCTGTAGCGGCTTCAATGAAGCAAATTGCAACCTTCCATAGATTTCAATTAGAGGGCAATTTATCCCTCTCTGTTCAGCTGTGCACAATGATTTGCATGGTATCATGTGCCTGGAAAGTGTTGAGTTAAGCAGTTTAAAATTTGAGTGTGTAGCAACATAGGAATCCTAGAGGATTTCTTTTGACCACAGATCTAAATTTGTGAATGTTTTAACACAGGTAGTTTAGACAGCTATTTATTTATGCCTAGTCTAAACAGAGCTGGGAGATCTTAGACCTTTCCTATATATGTTGTATCAAGTTGTATCTTTTTGCTCTATAAATGCACAGACTCAAAAGATACACAAAAATACACAAAAGCAAAACTCATTAATCCGGAAAGTTTGGAGACTTCGAAAAAATTATAGGTAATAAGATAATTTGTTGGAATGCCTCTGGTCTCCATTTAATGTTTTATATGTTCTTTTTAGGTAATTTTAATTAAGAGGGGAAAATAGCAATAAATGTTAACAATCTGATTTAGTTTTATTAGAGAAAAACTGAATGCAATTAAATTTCTTAAAATAGTATTAAGCTGAAGCCTGTATAAAGGTCCCAAAAAAATATTCCTATTTGAAATCTGATTGAGGGCAACGTGCTTCTTACAGTGGCCAGGATTTGGGATAAATTTTATATAAGTGGCAACAAATACAAACCACAAAATTTTTAAGTTCAAAACTTCTACTGAATTGCTACTATTAAGGATCTCGATGGAGTTAAACAGATCTCCCCACATGTTTTTGGACTGTGAAGGAAGTTAAGCAGGAACTTAGCTCAACTTCTCCAGAGCCAAAAAGGCTGTTTCTTAAACAGCTCTAAAGTCTAAAATAAGTACTGGGACACCTTCACAGCCAGGTAACTCTTGTCACATGAGATTTCAGTCTTTTTTATTGCTGTTAAGTATTTAATGTCTGGTTACCCCACTATATGCCCTATTGTGAGGGTACCATATTGCTCATATATCAAGTGTCAAGTTCCCATTTCAATGGAATTAGTGTGGTTGGGTGCAATTTTGAAAGCACTCCTAGCGGAGCTCTGTAAGTGTTCACATATTTCTGTAAATTACTCTAAAATTGATTTTAAGCACATTAATGGGAGTTTCACTGAATACATTCTAGTAGAGATAAGGATTTGAAGTTATTCAGCCACAAGTAGTGTAATCATAAATGATTTTGATGTATGAAATCAACTAACAAAGACTGTACCATCACTGTCTCTCCATCGATAGAAGTCTTCAGAGGTCTTCATTTCCCAGCCATTCAGATCACAGATGACCAAATAGGGTGTATCATTCCATTTTGGTTTGCTCATATGACTTGATGGCATTTCTCCATGACACTGGCTAGCAGCAGAAGATTTTACATTTGGTTGGTTGTTTTTTTAACATGAAACATCTACTCAATAGGTATGGTCCCTGTTCTTTCTTATATTGAACTTAATTTTAAATTTTTATGCTTTCATGGAATTATGCTGGGAAAGTAAAATTTTATCTGTTCTTGCTTCCCTCTAACCACTATATGTTAATAAAATAAAGATTATTTCATTCTTTCAAGGCACAGACTTCATACATGGATAGATAATTAAAACTTAGGCACAGCCCACAAACCTCTGAATCATATATCTCTTTTCTCAGTTCAACATTTCCTTTTTTCTCACTGTGCACATTTCAGCCTAGTTTTATGTTAAGTTCATTGTATGGCATTGGTCAGGAATGTTATTTATTATAGTGATAATTTTTGTAATAACTCTATGTAGGAGAATAACTCTTCACAAATTTTAAATTATGCTTTTTTCATGCTTGCTTCTAAAGCTAAGAAAATTCTGTAAATTATAGTGATTATTTATGATTTTCATAAATGGAGATGTCTCGTCTTCAATAAAATCAATACAGCAAAAAATTTTCCCATATTTTCTCTTTGCTGGATGTATGTGATTATGTTAAATACTACTGAGGAGTACTTCATCAGTGTGCACTATCCCAGGGCATATTAACCTGGAATGTTACTGCATGGATGCAGTACTCATGCATGTCAATGCACGGATATCTTGAATTTACTTGATCTGTTCTTATTCTCTTCTGATTTTTTTAGCTTTTATTTTTTTTGTTTTCCCAATGACTACATTCTTATACTTTTCTGTGAATGAAACTTTGAAGAGATAAGAAGACGAAGTAGAAATGGAAAAAGATTCCTTCAGCAAATAAGCTTGCTATTACCCCTTCTTTGATGAATTGTAGTTATCATCAAATACAAACCACCTTAATGCATAGCAGTCTGCCACTGTGTCCTGAGTTTTGATGTATGTCTTCCTATATTTTCTCTGCATCAGAAACCTCCTGTATTTAGTTTGAAGTATGAAATTATGGGCTGGAAAATATTCTGCAGGTTTTTATTCATTACTGGTCCATCCACACTGAAAAAAGGATTTGAAGCTATCTTGAATGTGGTCCTGTGCTGTACAAGTTATATTCACAATATTTCACTCCAGTTCCCTGCTCATGTCTCCCAACCTGCTCCAAATCTTAATGCCTTGGTTTTATCTCTTAAAAAAAAAATCCATTTTCTTTCTAAAACGAAAGCCCTAAGATGTAGGCAAGAAATATATTAAGCTATACAGACAAAGGATGGCAAAAACTTATGATAGCAGGTTGCACTCACGGTCTGAATTTTGGTACTAGATGATTACTACATTTCTGTCCTATAGGCCACTCTTCAACAAAACAACCCTAAAAAATGAACAAAAAACCAGCAAAACAATATGTTCTCTTTATGAGTCAACAAAGCATGCAGGATAGAATGACTGAAATTTCTGCTAAAACAAAGAATTTAAGCTCCAATATTTACTTAAAAATTAACTTTTCCCCAGACACACGAGCAATCCTGGCATACTGGTGGCCTTTCTTGCCCCTTAATCTAAACTGCTACGGCCTATTGTAGTTCTTTATTCCCAGCTAACAATGACCTACTTTAAGCTACAGATTTCGGTTAAGTAAAAACCCATTAAAAGGAAAAAAGTTCCCTCCAGGCCATCTGTTGTTTATTTTTCTATTAGCAGCAAACTGTTCTCTTGGAGAGCAAGGGTCAGGCAGCTCCACAAGAAATGGGAACATTTTGCCCTTTCATTTGCTGCTTTGTAAATAGTAGCAGGTATTACTTTTCCCTCAAAATGTTTAAACAGGTAGAAGTGGGTAATGTGATAATGCAGTCTTTGCAACTATTCGTATTTGAATTCACTATAACACATCAGCTGAATGTGGATTTATGAACTCCTACTCCATGACACTTCTTTTGAAAAAGGGTGCAATTTTCTGATTAAAAGTTTTTTTTCATTGCATGTTTAAGCTTCTGACAAGATAATGGCATGACACATATTATCCTACTGGCATTTCTAATATTTGTATTTTTTCTTTAGTTTAACTAACTCATTTTTTTTTAGCTAAGAATATATTTTCTTTCATAAATTAAAAATACCACAATTAAGATAAAAATAAGCAGTTCAGGTATTGTTTTTCCTTCTGAAAACTCACAGCTATTAGCCAGCTGTGGAGAAAAGGGTGAGGAACCTTATCCCATGCATTTTCTGTAGCATTAAGAAGAAAAAGAAAAAAAGTAGAAATATGCTGGATTTGTGATGACAATTACAAACACTGCAGATATGAATGGGCTTATTTTTTAAGTAAATATGTACATATCCAGCTCTTTTTACAAAATCATCTTTTGCAGCCTCTAAAGTTAAGGAAGGACAGAGCAGTAGGTGGTATTTGAAGATAAGGACAGGGAATCATACAGTTGCAGTGAGTAAAATGTTGAGCTTTTAATGAGACATAAATAATTGGTAACACAGCCAATAAGATCCTTTCCCCCTCATTTTCATTTTCTAAAATTGGAATTGTGTGAGGAGCAGTAAATTTTTCTTTTCATTTATTGTCATGATTAATAGTAAATTATCTTTATAATGTTCCTCAATCTATTTAGAAGCTAGACATGAGTCATAATTCTTTTGGCAAGGAAGAAAGATAGACAAAAAATGCATTATATCTTTTGGTTGCACTCCTCATAATTGTGTTGATTCACTTTAACTTCATTAAAAGCAAGCCCACATTTCTTTAATTCATACAATGTAATCCAAGTTGAACAATGCATAAGATGAAAAATATTCTTTAGAAATAAAATAGGAGACTCTGACAGCAATCATTTGTAACTCTATTCATTTCTATAAGCATTTTGTGATGAGCATACTTATATAAAAACTTGGGGAGGTTTGGGGATTTTGATGGTTAATTGATTCTACCAGCCAGTCTATGCTCATGCTGATTATAGAGAAGATTGTCTCCTCTGAGGAACAGACATTATTTTGAAGGAATTATGAAACCGCTCTCAGTCAAGCTTTACTGTTGTGTTATCTATTTTGGTGCCAATACTAACTGATTCACTCTGTAAGCGAAGTATCCAAACAATCATTTCCATTCTACTCAAATACTGTCCCAGTAAGCATTTGCTTGTTCTGGTTATTTTTTCACATTTTGCATTTGCAGGATAAGCTGGAACCATAATGTGACCGTTTCAGATTATTTTACTACACTGATGCCAGCACAATTTATTTAAGCTACTTTTTTGCATCTGTTCCATAAGACGTGCTTCAAAATATTCATCATACTGAAATACGGAAAGCAGAAAGGTCATTGCTTTTGTTTTGATTTCCTCAGCTTCCCTGCCAAAATGTAAAGTCAAACCACATGGATTCTAGAGAATCATAAACCTATTTCATAAATTTTGATGCAGGATTATAACCAGTGCTACAATGAGCAGATTTGAAATAAAGGAACCCTGTTTTAGGAAAGGCATGCATGTAGGTCAGAGAAAAACCTTTCTGTTTGAACATATGCTACCACTATTTTTCTTAATATAAAACTTTATTGAATATAAAAATTGTGAAAATGTAGCCTAATAGTGTAGAAAAATAGCAGTCACCTCCCTATATGCCTTCATTCACCTTGCTCAGGTCTGATGAGCATTCTAGCCTTACATTGTTGCACCACTGATGAGGCAAGGAGGAAAGGCTCTCTCCTGGCTGAAACTGCTTACAGACCACCCTGAATGGAACCAGAAGGTATGTTTGCAAGCTTTTCACTGGAGCCAGGCTTAAAACAGTGCTATGGGTTAAAGTTTACAATCTATTTATAAAATATCATGGTAATTTTTTTCTTATTATTCTGAAACCTTTCTTTATTCATACTATGATACTGTTTGCTTTGACCCCAGTACTAAGTTTTAAGCATAGCTTTTCACTGAGCTCCCCTAATGGCACTCTTGTCACCTTATTTTCTTTTTTCATGTGAGTTGACATGTAAATTAATGGGAATCATCAAATTAAGGAAAAAATGTGGTGTTATGAAGGGAAGACATTCAGTGAGAGTAAGAAGAAGAAAAATATTTCTGATTTTTCCTTAGTCATAATTTTGTAAGCAACAAGAAATAATAATGGACATTTTTTACCAAAATTATAGGTAAATGGATCAGTGCGCTCTAGGATATTATCAAAGACAAACTGAAGAACATTAGCAGTTCATCTGTGACAGCACTTCAAATTATTCTCCATAAAAATAATTAGGACTTCTAAAATTATGTTATAATTCTTGGAAATCTCTTTATTTTTATCAGAGAAACTGAAAAAAATATAATAAAATATTTTCAAATTTAGGCTTATATATCTCACAGCCATACAACAAAGTCAACAATTTTTCAATTGAAAATATCTTTAAGGCCAAAGCTACAAACTGGGATATTCAAGCAGACACTAGAAAACTGAAGACTGATTTATTTATATTGCTGATTGTTTGCCCCTTCCTTTCTGTTCCCTTCCTGGCTGTCCTAGAGATAGGTCTAGCATGCACTTTTTCTCATAATTGAAAACTCACAAAAGACTTTGACTTTTGACTAAAACAGGAGACATTTTCAGAGGTATTCTCAATAGGCTTTTTTGGAAGAAACAATTGTTTTCAATTTTTTTAATTTGATATAAAAATATAGTTTTTTTATAATTAATGGGGTAAAAGACAAGAGATCTAGAACATCTTAGTCACAGGATGAAAATGATGATTAAATGTTAATTATGTATAATTTTGACAATTCATTACTTAAGTTGCAACTTATTTTTTTTACTTTAGCTCAATGAAATAGAAAATTAAACAGTGTATGATTTTATAATGAAATAAAATTTTAAACCAGAGTTACAATTGTTAGACACTACAGTGAGAGAAAAAAAGAAGTGAGCAGGTTTAGAAAATCCTGCTATTACTGTCCTTACAATATCACTAAACAGATTCAAAACAAGTGGCTGTAGTTGCAGTGCCTTTATGATTGCATTAGTATTCTGTACTTAGACTCAGGATAAAGGTCAAATGCAATTCAATCAGCTGTATTTCTCATCTTTCATAGCAGGTAGTACATGAATGAATGTGTTCGACCTATTATTTTTTTTAAACTCAAAACACTGAAAAAATCCGCGCTGAGATGGAAGCTGGATAATGTAAAGCACTGTTCAAATGGGGATAGGTGAGAAATTTTTATTGTGAACTTGCCATCCTTGGACTTCATCACATTCATTAAAGGTATCAGATAAACTTTCCAGATATGAATCAAAATTTGTATTTACTTCTAAATTACTTCTAAAAGCAACTTCAGATATCCTTTTCCATAAGTACTCTCAGAACAGCTAACTACTGCTTCAAATTTATGTAATTCCCCCTTGGAGAGTATAGGCAATGTTCCAGTCTTCACATAGGATGGTGTTTGTAGAGATCTTCAAAGGCATGCAGTCTCTTTCCGAGTGAAATGCACCATTTCTGATACTGCTAGCTCCCATTGTCAAAGTTAGCTTTAAGCAAATCCACACGTGGATGACCATATCACAGGTTTTCAGTTCAAGTGGTAATTGCTCTTTGCATGGAAAATATTAAACAATACCTATACTGGTTCACTGGATGGTTCTCATTTCCAGAGTATCTGGTATTTTGTTTTAGGGAATGTTTTCTTCCCCATTCATTCTTTTGCTTCTTTAGTACTCTACCCAATTTTAAGCATTTTAAATTATAATTTTAAATATTAGTCCACTTTCAATAGTCTGGAAGGGCAGACAATGACATTCAATCTCCTTTCTTAACCTTTCTTTTCATTATATAATCCACTTGTAATAAAAAGAATCAAAACACTTTTGAAAACAAACACTACTGTGATTCCCATGGAATGAGGAAGCTTTCTACTAACTTCAACTCATCAAAGACAATAAGATGAAATAAGAAGGACTTTTATCATGAGGATCATCACAGAAAGAAGAGAGAAGTTCGTGGTGGTGAGTAGACACTAAGGCTACTAAACAGCAGGGTTTTCTCTTTTTGGATGTCAGGTCTTCCCTAGGAAACAGTTTGTTTCAGCTGAAGGGGCAAGAATTCAGTCATAAAGAACAACATATCAGAATTTGATCCATCAATTCAAAGAAATCCTCAGTGGGATTGTAGTATCTTTCATTACATACCTGTTTGGTTTTGGGTTTTATTACAGATGATATTATTATAGATTTTCATAATGTAAGGGGAGTGAGATTTCTCAGTTGTGATTAATATTAATCTCTGCTTATATGGGAGGATAAACTTGTAAGAAAAGACCACCATTAGGATAGAACAATAAAAATCTTATATTAAGAAAAGCAAAAATTCATTTCCAAGCTCTGGCCAGGAGGTGACTTGATCATTGAAAAAAGTGTGGAACTTATCCAGCCACCAAATCCTTCTGTCATGTTCAGTTTCATTAATGCCTCGACCTTGGTTCTCAATAGCCACTGCCCAGGCACAGGTCAAGCAAGCCTGCCATGCAGGACTGTTTGTGCCAAGTGCTCCAAATCCAGCCAGTAGATATTCTGAGGGGTTTGTTAACCCAGTAACAGCTGATCCTATAAAATGAGAATCCATTAGCAGCTGGAGAATATTAATTGGAAAATATGAATCATGCCTTCTTGGTTATTGCACTGCTAGAAACCTGGGTCATGAGACAGTTCCACCATGCAAATACCTTGTGGTAAATGAGAATAAACAGGATTCATTTCAAAATAGATTCCTTATCAAAAGTAAAATCCTAATGCAGGTACATGTTGTGAGTCTCTTTATTTGGAAGTAACTTAAATTTTTTGTCTTCATATAGAATTAAAACCAAAAAACTAGCCCACCTAATAACTGCAAGTATATATTTCTTTCAGTCATTTACTTGCTACTGGAGACTTGAAAAATAGTTCTGGAAACAGAAAATAGTTTTCACAAGAAGAAAACTTCTCTTTTATGAAATGTTGTGCTATTCAGTCATAGATGATGGTTGTAAAATATGTCATTGACCTAATCCTAAATAAAACATACACCCTGGATTTTCACCTTTTTCACTACATAAAAAAGTGCAAAAAGCACTGTAACATATTGATTTACTGACTGAACTCTTTATGTCACTAGTTGTTTAAAGCAAAAAAGTTAAGAAAAAAACTTGCTAGCACAGTAGAAAACACAAGTGATCACAATGATCAATGTCATCCATCTTAAGTCACAAGTCTGTGATTCTTTTAATATTGTTTGTAAAATCTATTCTTTGGATCTTGTAATAATCTCTTCCTATCTAACAAATACGTAGAGAAACTTGAGCTTGATATTTGAAATAATGGATATGCACTGAAGGTTCATTATCAGTGATGCTGTTTCTAAATTTAGTTTGGGTGCCATTGTTGCCTCAGTGATGACATTGATTCTCTTGCAGAGGGAGTCATGTTGTTTCTGGAGATACCACTCATACCATACTGATACATCTAGCTGCTCTACCCTGAGGATGGATATTTTAATCTCCAAGGCATTTATTGATTTTTCCCAGAGTAAAGAATCTTTAGGCTGTGAATTCAGCCCTACAGAACTGATTGCCACCTCTGTGTTGATACTATTGATTCCCCTGAAGAGTTTACTGACGCAGTTCATCTGATGAGCAGCGATTGCTCCTGTGAACATGAGGAAAAATTCTATTCCAAGCAAGATCACCTTTCACCCATGACAAGTTTTAATGCTACATGGATGTAGGGCAACCCAAAAATGTGTTTTTAGACCAAAAGCACTTTTTTCCAAGCATATCCACTAGCCCAAGTACATATGGTGTTGACACTGCTGGGCACAAGTTTGTGCTAGCAAAGCCACATAAGTCATCTAATGTGGAGATCACCTGTGACTTGTGATTAGTTTCAACTTCATTTTGTGCTATAGTGCAGTGATTATTCTACAAAACCTATGCTCAGTAAAGATAAGTAATCTTTGCACGGCTTAATTTACAAACAGAGCAGTGTTTGCATCAGATTTCTGGAAAGTTTTTGAAAGTGTTGATAAATGAAACAAAGTGGAAGAACATCCATATACAGAAATAAACGTCCCATTGACAGAGTTCTCTTCCTGGCAAGGCCGGCTTCCCCAGCACCTGGGAGTAGAGGGGCTCTCAGCTTTAGCCCCTGCCTTTTTTGAGACTATGAGACAAACAGCAGAGAAGAGGGCAGATGCTTTTTGCTAAAAGCAATTGCACTTCAAGTAAAGAACTATAAGGCTTGATACTGCAATCATTTTTGTATTAACTGACAATAATAAATTATTGGACAGATATGGACTATGTAGTTAAATAAAGGTCTCAGTTTTCCACCTATGATGATATTGCAGCTTGCAGGAAATATATTTTAGCTTATCAGGTTCAGCCTCAAAGTGATGAAATAAATTAAACTTGTAAACCATTTCTACTTAAAAGACTGTAAGAAATATTTAATATTCCTTCTGTCAATATTAATAATCAACTAGGTTAAAAATAAAACTGAGATCTGATTTCCAATTTGTTAAACGGAAAATGGTTCATAAAAAGAAAAATATCTTCAAAAATCCCTAACATCTGAGTTCTTAATAATGAAGTCCAAAACATCCTGGGTAACTTCAAAATCCTTTCATGATTGTTAGGAAGACAAAGGAATTTGATTTTTTTTAGCTAAAATTATTAAAATGATAATAATATAGTTCACAAAACATTTATTTTAAGTTCAAATACATCTTCAGCTATTTATATTAAAGTATATGTATGTATAAGAAAGGATATAAGACTCTAAAGTTCGTCTTTGCAAATGGTAAAGGGATTGTTTGCTGAAACTAGAAAGAAGCTAACTAAACTAGCATGTTAGAAAAAGCAAACATGGCATATTTACATATTAAAAATATAATTTATATCTTAGCCACTGAATGTCAGACAGAACAATTAAAATTCCACCTTAATGGTAAGATAATTAGTGGGATCAGGATGCCAACAGTTCAGACTTGAGTCTTGTGACTAACTGAAATTATCTGATCTAATTTCTTTCAACTGAGAAATAGTCAGAGATTTTAAACCTATTTTGGGATTCTTTACATGTGATATAAAATTACAGATTAATTGCCTAAGGTATTTCTGGTACAATAAGCTTTAAGTGTTGTACAACTCTAATGAATTAATGAACTGGAAATTAAAAAATGGAGAATATATTCCAAGTCTTTCCATAAGCACCCAGGCTGTTTTGGGACAAGAAATAATCACAGTTCTTCTGTACATTTGTGAGCAATGAGAACGAGACTTTCACATCTTCTTGTGCTCTTTAGATGTCAAAAGCCAAAGCTTTCAGCAAATTTCAATTTCTAAAGGTTAATTTAATTCATTAGAAGGAATCTGCAGGAGTAAGTATCCCAGCTTACTTGCTTTTCTACCCTTCTTTCCTGTCAGAGTAGCACACCAGGAAAAGACAAAGGAAAAGGTGAAATGTGGTCGAAGAGCACATGGTCATTGCAATACTGTCTTCGAGGGAATACTGTGCATATTTAAACTGATGTTTAGAGTCTTTGCAATTCAGTGACTCCTTAAGAACCACAAGGCTGGACCCGACATGGTTTTGCTCCTTTGAATCTTGCCCATTAATGTTTACATATATAAAGGAGAAATTGTGATTACTTTCAAGTATTTAAGGCCAAATGAGGTCAGTTTTTCTCGTCCTCTAAACTGTAAAATCAGAGCGCATTAAGTCCTTCTTAAGGCTGTAGGTAGAGAAAACCATCTCAGTCTTCAGGATGTTAAACTCTGGGGCTACAGAAGGAAAATAATAAAATCTAAGTCCTGCCATTAGTCTTATCTTATAGAAGTCTTAGGAAATTAATTTCTTAAACAAACTCAAGTGGTCTTATTTTGTCAAGCCTCATCATAATCTCTAAAGTGAAAAAAAATTATGTACACATGTTACTAGTGTAAGGAAGGAAAATATCTTCTGAACATTTAATGAAATATGTTGATATTGCTATAAGAATGTAAGCAATTCCCCCTTTTACCTGTCCATTCAAAATAAAATTGTGGATGGACTTTCTCTGTGTGGGACCTAGAATTTACAGAACATAAAATTCTCTCCCGTTCAGTAATAACAGTAATATTGGTCATGTTTTTTTCCCAGATCTGGGAAAGAGCGTATTTGCAAAGTATGCTGCAGAGTATGCCACTGTGTGTTATGAGGCATCATGGTAAGAAGGTGTGTATACCACATCAGTTCAACTTTTTTAACTGCTTTTGCTGGTACGTTATCTTTAGACTGCATTAGACTGAGTATAACAACCAAATACTGCATTTTACATTTTCTTTTTAAATTTGGAAATAGTTGCCTTATTGGCTAGTTTTATAAGTATCCATGCTGTAAGTGACAGAGGTTTTCAAAGTTTTAAACTATTCTAACTCCAATTTGATAAGCCAAATTGCTTGAAAAGGATGAGTGCTTATTTTTTCTTCCTTTAATTGCTTTGTGTGGTACCTTTGAGGTTTTTCCAGTGTACAGGTATCTTTTGTGAAATGTGATCTTCAAACTTGGAGTATTTTCACAGCCAGCAATACTCACAACATTACCAGTAGAGGCAGGATAGCTTTCGTATTTCAAATGGAGGTTCCCCATTTTATTTAACTAAGAAATGCAACAAGCATTTTTACTGGAACACTGCATAAAAAGGTCATGTAGAGATGATTCCTCAGGGTGACCTCCTAGCTCTTTCTGAATCACTGCTCCACCATCTGGTACATGCTCCAGATATATGTCCCTGTGCATTTCTTTAGTAATTTTGGATTAATAATTACTATGATTTGCTGAATATTTTGTGTATTTTTAAATTCTGAAAGAGAAACATTGAATGTACTCTGCAGAGTATTCTCTTGGACAATGCATTACTAAATATTTACCCAATATTCTAAAAATTTAAACTTTAAAAATTGTAGACATTTCCCTTTTTAGCAAGTTAGTGTATTTTCAGATGGCAACCAGTCAGTGTAGTGGTATTAATAAATTCATTGCTTTCTAAGAAATTTGACTGTGAATATTGGAAGTAATTCCATTGATGTTAATACAATTAAATAGATTAAACAAAATCAAACAAAAAGAATATTATGCTAGAGATCACTTGTATGATCTTCCACTCGTATTTTCAGTACTGGAATTTACAGGTTCCCCTTAATGTTCCCAAGACTTAGAAGTGCCTATCAATGGAAATTGGAAGTTGGATGTGAGATAGGTGTGCATTTTCTTTCATACAATACTTTGGTGGACACCAAAGTAGCCCTGGAGGTCTTGAAAGGAGTATTCATCACTAGATTTAAACCTGCTGACTGTTTTCAGTAAATTGAAGGAAAAGCAGAAGTTAATTTTCTCTTCATCTTTCTTCTCTTGACACTTCACTTCTTTGGAGGAAATGTGTAAATAAAGAATGCTAACGCTGTCTCTGTTGCTGTCCTTGAGTGATTTTTATCCTCATGCACTTCTTCACCATGTTGGATTACAAAGTAAGTCACATGGAGACTAGCATTTTTAAGGCATGGACAATTAGGTAAATGTTAAGAATTGCAAGAATTTTAGCTGTGCTAGGCTATCTTCTAGGTACTTCTGGATTTATGGGCCATGTTTATAATAAGCTTAGTAGTGAATATCTCTGAAATTAAAAATAGAACAGCAAGAAACATATTCCCGAAAATATTGAAAATTTACATTTCAGCTGATATTCAGGAAAAGTTAAATGAGAATCTGCGGTCGCTCTTGCGATTGGCCCGGCAGCTCCACAGAGCTGAGACTCCGTTAGGAGAGACAGAGCGGCCACAGCCTGTCTTGGCCAGAGCCTGGCAGGCTACCTAACGGTAGAGCCAAAGCCCCAGCCACTCAGGTCCCCTGGGCGGTATGAGCCTCAGGATGCGACCTGACGAAGGCCGAACAAGGACAAAGGCAGCAGCACCTTTGAGAGCGGTGGAGCACGAAGGAGAAGCGCGAGTCGATCAATCTTCCGTGAGCAGGGACGGGTTTATTAAAGGTAAAGGAGAAACGAGGGGGTGAGGGGTCACAGAAGACTGACCACGAACCTCCCCCTGGTCTGGCTTTTTATCACCGACCCCAGGGGGAGGGAGAACAGAATACAACCAATGACAAAGACATTACATAATTACAAAGAACAAATCAAGAGACAACATAGGAGTGGCCTCCCCCCCTGACCCAATCACCTCCCAGACCCCGGGGAACTTTCCAGATCTGGGGAGTGGGCTGGGGGTGATGGACAAGGGGGTCGCCAGGGGAACACGAGGACTGACAAGTAAATTAACATAAACTGAGGAGGGCCCGGCAAGATTGACAAGTAACGGACAAGGGGGTGAGGAGGGGGCACTGGAAATCCCCTTTGCTCAGGTCGCCATCTTGGGATAATACAAACTAATGGGAATTAAATTTAAAACTCATAAAACTTAACTTTAGAACAGCAGAAAAGGGTAAAAACAAGGTGCGGAACACAGCACAAACACAAACGCACCCCAACAAGAATCTATCTGCACTGTAGCTTGAGACAAATTCTCCTACCAAGAGCCAGAAATAAAATATTTTCTGTATGATAAGGCAGTCTAAAGCAAATAGTACTAGCCCTGAAGAGTAGAAACATGCTCAGGTTAATACACCAAAAACTGAATTACAATGTAGGACAGTAGGGAATAAGTAGTCTTTTGAGTTTAGAGAGTAACTGCTTCTGTTAGTATGGAAAACAATTTTGAATAACAAGTAGTGGATTCTCCCCCTCTTATCAGCTCCTAATATTTTTTCTTTTCTCTTTTTATACATTATTCTTTATAATCAATCATCTCTGCTGAAAAAATATTTTCTGAAACCTTGTCCTTAGAATTTTTCTGATCAGTTGACTCATACACTTCCACAAAATAAATGTGAAAAAATAATCAAAAATTCTGATTTCCATCTCATCAGTCTCTGTTCTCAAACATTGACCTATGTATTTGTTATTTTTATATATAGTGAATACATAATCATCTTGTTAGTTATGGTTGTCTGTAGGGACTTCATGCCACTCAGTAAAAAACCACCCAAATACACTTTATATAGGCATGAATTTCAAATAACACAGAATGAAGAAACAAACACAGAAATATGAAAATTCACAATACTGGTTTCTTTAATTTACATAGGCTGTAGTAAATTTGTGTGCGCTATGCAAATTATGTGTAGGGAGAGGAAGTAATATCTCCACCTAATTTTATAAACACTTTCAAATATTTGCTTCAGGCTTTTCCAAACCTCCCCAAAAGCTTCCTTCACTCTGTTTCACCTATTTCTTTGATACTTCCTAGCACATCAGACATTTCACTGGAAAACCTTATCACATACTATTTTCCCATTTAATTTTCTGTTGTCACACTGTAAAGAAATACAGCAAGTGGTGCAATGAAGTGATTTCTATTTTCCTCCTTTTCCTTTCCCTCTGTACAGAGGTATGGGCAAAGTACCATTCATCCTTTTTTTCCAGTTATGTAACATAGGTATATAACTGATAGAGCTTCTTTGTATAACACTGGCGAGTTTTTGCTAATCTAGGCAACTGAAATTACTTGTCACACTTCAGTACACCTCCTTTGATCCTAAAGATTTGCCGTTATAAAGTATCACAGAGATAGAAGTAAATATGTTTTGTAAGAAAAAAAAAACTGTTCTTTTTTGTTATGACAAAATATTTTGGACTATGCTCTATGATTTTATATGGATTTTATATCACGGAGAAAATTCAATGCATATTAAACTTTTCTTTGTTCGTTTCTCCCGCCTTTCTTTTTCTCTTTTTACTTGCAGTACAATGTATTCATTAAACAGCAAACGTGTTCACAGAGCTGTGACTGAAACTTTGTTAAACCATTCAGCGAGTTTTATCTAAGTCATTCTTCCAGCACCTTGTGAAACCTTGCTAAACCTTGCAAAAGATCTTGCTAAAAACTTTTGCATGTTAATTGTATGATGAAGCTGCGAGGATACTTATATAGCTGGAATTAAGTATATGCTTTCAGACTTTGCTCAAAGGTACATTTTAATTGTTAAATCTTTATTTCTGCAACCTCATCTGTTTTTGTATTTTAAGTAGTCGTTCCTCTGGACCCATCTCAAGTTAAATTGTGTATCTTCAATCATACCAGCTGGTTGATTATCTATCTCCAGCTTATTATTTTAAGTATTTTGATAGCTAAAAGTAATTCTGTGCATTTCATAAATTTATCATTGCTTTTCAGTAGCATAAGTGCATTTCAATTAGCTTGCTTAGGAAGTGTTAAATTGCAAGTCCCTGTCAAAATAAAGGGAATTTTCTATCATTCCAGCTCATTCTGAGGTGAAATTCATTGATTTGGATTAAAACACATGTAATCCCAAGTGTATTTGCATATAAAATGCCCCAGGGCCTATAGGACCTAATGTGAATGGTTGAGTGTTTTTATCTTCTGGTAGCACAGGGCTTCCATATAATCAGCTCTGTGCTGTACAAGGAAGAAGGCTGGAATTTGACTGTGGTTAAGCACTGCAAAAAAAGGGGTTGGATTTTGTCCATGAGCTCAGCACTGCTGCCCGGTGATTGATACTGCACATCCTGGGATAACCAACAGCAGCATGTCATTGGTGCTGTGGATGGCTTCCATTTAAATCCCTTCATTTGGATTTTATTAGAATGGTACTAAAATGGGAAAGCAGTTTAGTTTTAGAAGCATTAGTGCCTGGATTTTTAGCCACAGAACTGATAATAACTCTAATGGGAATGGTAAATCCCTTGCATTTTGTTACAAATATCCTTTAGTGATTTCCTGTGACTGCTACTGATGTTTAATATCCATTCACTCTGTTTATTTTCAGATTAGTGTGGTTTGAGGTCTGACATTGATACAGAGACAGTGAACACACTGCAAACAGAGAACATGCTCTGTTGCATGAGAGCTCTGTGGTGAATGCCAGCCCTGCTCCCAAAGCTGGCCAAATTGAGTCATGTATGGTGCTGTTCAGCACCTCCTGTATCTGATGAGGGACACGAGGGACAGACTTTGACAGGTTTTGGAAGTGCAAACCTCTTGCTGGTGCCATAGTGAAGTCATAGGGTCATGGAGGGGAAGGGAAAGATTGGACTGAAACTGTAAGTGAAGAATACTAAACCCCTACTAGTGCTATGCTGATAGGAGCAGTGTCTACAGAAATGTTTCTGCTGATTATTTTCAGCAGACATTTGGATTCTGTTTTTAGCACAAAGATGCATTTCTTGTGTGACCTTGAAAAAGATATCTCATAAAGTTGTTGCCAGATTTGAGCTGACTGTAAAACGTCCATTCATTTCAATGAGTTATGCTGTGGATAAGGAGAGCTGCAGCCTGCCCTGATTAGCTCATGTGCTGTACAGACATAATTCCAGTGGGCAAAACAGAGTTAGTATAGCACTAATGTAGCATTATAGATGTTGACAAATATAATAACTTTAGCTGGTGAACAGCAGCTCAGAGTGACAGCAATATTTTTGTTCACTTCATAATAGCTGACATTTCTCCAATACCGTTTCCTATATAGCCCCTGTATGAATCCATTGTTACTACATTAAAATAATTGTCCATAACTGAGGCCTTTTTGCTCATGGAATAATGAAATCTGTATGTAACATATAGGCTAATTAAATACACTTTTGTACCTGGAAGTTTTGCTGAGTGAACATTTTCACAATGGATATCTTCATGTTGCAATCAAAGATGATGATCTCTACAACTCCAGAGAGAGAAACAGTTGATTGAGAAAGTCCACAGATTTTCAAGGCAAAATAACCCCAAACCCATAACTTGCCAGAATGCACAAAATTTTGGTAGAGAGCAGAGAAGGGAACATCAAAATATATAGAATCTTTGAAGGAATGGATAATGCTAAAATAAATGCTTGAGCTTGATGGTATCAGTGAAATCACAATCTATGCCTTTATTATAATGATGTAGGAGTGGAGTAGCTGCCCCTCAGCATCCCCACTGAGGGCCCTAGTGGTGAATTCCTGAAGTCACACTTCCTGCTTTCCTTGTATCTCATGACAATTCAGGGAGCACACAATTCAGGGAGCAAGGTGTTCCTTGGTTTGTTAAGGTAGGTAGATATAGGTAAAATGTAATGTTGTATAGTGTTCTTTAGAACAGTAAAAATAATATCTTTTTCTTAATTTTCCTTGGAAAGAAGTCTAAATGGCAAATACAGTAATTCAAATCAGATTTCCCTACTGAAAGCAGCCCTGTAGTCTGTGTGTCTGCTTTTCTGCATTGAGATCATAACATCCTTTCTCCTTTTGTCTGCTTCAAAGAATTCATGCATTCTGTGAAAACTGGCTGGAGAAAGCAGGTTTTCAAACAGTCTGAGCTGCTCAGACAGCCTGTCTTTTCTACAGATGCAACAGTGTTAGCTCAAGAATAAAACAGCGCAATCTCCCAGTCCGAGCAAGGTGTTAATAGAAATACCTGCAGACACAGCCATCAATTAAACTGTTGAGTCCCTCAAAATCAAACCATGGGATAATTTGTGTCTCAGTCCAGAGCTGGGGATTTGATTCCATTCCTGTTTCCAAAAGATACTTTCTGACCTTTTTGACAGTGGTAGTAAGTCTAGTTTCTTTTGCTTTCCTGGAACCTATTGCTTCTTTCAATGAGCACCATCTGAAAAAAACCCAAACAAACCAACTTCAAAATCACCGCATTGAACATCTTCTTCTTTCTGAAACATGAAGAATTTCTTCTAGATTAATATTTAGGGATTATCAGTCAGCCTTTACTTTTCTTTGTCTACTCCCACAATTAATCACATAACAGTTTCTTATAAAAAACAGAAGCATGCTAAAATAAGTAAAAAATTCTAAACAAAAGAATGGGATTATCCTACCCATTAGACAGAACATCTGTGCACAGGTTCTTTGGAAGGTCAAATGCTGAGTTAAATACTGTGAAGGACTGCTTCTGTCATGGTAGCTAGATAGATGCACATCTAAAAAAGCAGGAATAATCAAATTTCATACTTTAATAAGCAGATTACATATGAAGGTTAGGAAATAATTTTATAGAGGAAATATTTCAATTTGCTATAGTGGGTTCTAAATGAAACCAGCACAGAAAAAATTATATTATATTGTGTTTATTCCCTCAGTAAAACTGTTTTGAGCTTTATAAGATCACAGTCAATAGCCTGGTCAGTCATAATATTTGTTTGAACTCAACAGCTACACATTATTACTTCTACATGCATAGTAGCTTTAATTTAAGGATTACATTTTTCTTTCAGTCTCTCAGCAGTCCTATGCTTCAACATCAAGTTGGAGTTTTCGAGGGGTATGGACATATGGGCAAAGAAGGTGTTCTCTGGCATTTTAATGAAATTTACTGAGATGGTGAACTGAAGGCACTTGAGGATACATTGATGCCTGCTGAAGCACTGTGAGGAGACAGCAGTTTATGCCAATGTCAGCTGCCAACTAGGAGGGGCAGCAGCACGGCATGGGGAAGGGGACAGTGCCCTGCAGGGACCAGGGAATGCATCCAGGCTGGATGGAGACACCCAGGGGGTACTCAGGCTGCTGCTGTGAAGGGAAGAACTGACTGGCCACTGCAAGGGGATCCTCCTGCACAGAACTGCAGCTACAAAACACAGCTGCCTTAACAGGTAGGAAGAGCAGCCTAAAGAGTAAAAAAGTCTTCTAGAATTTTTGTTGCTGGTAGTGATGGTGGTTTTTTTGCTGGCCTTTGGTGTAGGTTTGTTTGGGGTTTTTTGGTTCTTTTTTTTGTGTGTGTGGGGTTTTTTTTACCTTTTTTTTTCCAATATCATTGGTAGCTCTGGATGTTTACTAAGACTGTCAATAAAAAAAGTAAGAGTTGTTTTTGTTTTTTTTTAACTGACACCTCTATACTAAAAAATACCCACTAAAAATGAAATAAAGGCATGAATCTGGAAGAAAACTCTTTTCCTACTTATTCTCACTCACAATGATTTTCAACCCATCTTGAGTTTTTGTTGTCGTAGAGTACTTTGTTCCTACATAGGAACAAAGTACTTTCAGTACTTAAAGTTCCTACATAGGTAATTTAGTTTACTGAAACTTCAAAAAGAAGGCAGGTTCAGATGCGTGAAATGTTTCCTGATTATTACAGTGATACTCGCTGCATTTAAGAGTCACCTGTGCAATATTCAGTCAGAAGAGTTAGCTCCAGAAGGCTACCTATCTATATCCTCAAATAATTCCATCAAGAAACATTAAGTATGTGATGGGTGAATCTCCATGCCTCAAGAGGGAAAAAGGACAATGATATATTTTAAGGCTTTTGTGAAAGCATATTTCCCAGGAATGTTTGTGGAGTTACTTCTATATAAAGTCTACAAACCTAGATGTTGAAACTCAGAACCAACCAGAAATTCTACATTCAGATCAATATCAGTTTCTTGTTTGCAATCAGTGTGAGGTCCCACTGATGACATTATAAAACTTAAAATGACAGCTTCATCTTCAAGAAATTGAAGACAATGTATGATATGCTAGGATACAAGAATTTCCTCTGTGACCTGTGTAGAGTTTAATTAAATAAATAATGGTAATGTATTTATATTTAAAATATAATCTAACCACACTATTTATACTGCTTATTAATATATAATTTATGAAAATGTGCATCAAGTCATCATTTATGAAACATTTATGTTTGATTGTATATATACATACATCGATATAATTCCACATCTAGGAAAAGTATGTTGGTGGTGTAATTAGCATTTGCTACTCCTGCAGTTGAAGCTGGTGATTTGCTTACTTGTCTGCCTGTAATTCCTCCATCTATTGCTCATTTGACAGCATATTTCAGCTAATTTCAGTTTTATCTGCTCAACTTTGGCTGCTTGCTCCAATGTATTATATTTTCAATGACAGTTAAATGACTCTTTTCTCAACATGCAGTTTAGTATGCAGGATGATGATTTGGCAGTTAAATAGTACACTGCGATACGTAGCAGTCCTGATGAAAGTTTTAGTATGAATTATGCTATGGAGTAAAATTTACCCTAATTACATATCCAAAAGCTGTGGAAAATACAATGCAGATGTTTAGATGTAGGGGTTGGGAGGTTTCAGCTTTACTTTTTTCTCTGCCAAAGGAATAAATATCTGCTATCCTTTTGTTTATTTATTTATTTATCTCCTGCAAAATAGAGTTGAATTTTGCTCCATGGGAAATAAGAGATAATAGAGCATACATAGCTTTTAAAAAGTTATTACTTTATATGTTCATTAAAGCATAAAGTTACAAGAATAGCTTATCAAGGGCCATGCTGTTCAGCTTAAGTACAGCACTCCTAAATCTTCCCCAAAATCTCTTTAAAGGTTTGTATTTTATTTTATCTTTTCCCAGGCTGCTACTTGAATTAATTTTCTACACAGATCAGCTAATACAGAAAGTACACTTGTCGGTGTGCTCAGAAATGCCCCGCTAGCTCCACAGGCACGCCAGCAGCTTCTTTGGGCAGTCGCGTCGCTTTCCGGCAAGTGCCGAGGTTGTGGCTGCCTAGGCCGAGCTCTCCCCGGCGGAAGGGGGAGAATGCCTCGACCCGGTCTGAAGATGGCAGGATTCTAGCTCCAACGAGCAGGGTCGCGGAATGATGGTCCAGAGGCGAGACAGATTCCAGCAGCAAGGAGGTCTATTGAGAGGAGAGCTGAGGGTCACAGACACGGAATGAAACTCCATCGGCCCCTGAGGGCGGTGACTGTTACAACTTATAAAGAGGGGTTGGGGGGGGGGGGAATAAACCCGCCCCCAGACCAATAACAGAACAATACAACATAACTGACAAAACATAACAACCAATTGGGGTAGAGCATGGGTGGGGACTTAAGGGATTGCCCAATCACCCTCAGCCCTAGATGGAAGATTCTGGGGCTAGGGGAGTGGGCAGAGGGTGACGGGCAGGGGGGTTGGCATGACAACATAGGAGGGGTCAGGGGGTAACTGTAGGAACCAAGGCAGGGTTTAAGGAAATACACAAAACTTATAACAAAAAGGCGGGAGTTGCTAGGAAACTAAAGGATTGACAGTGGCAGTTTAGAAAAGGTGGAGGAGGGAGCCCAGGGCAGGCGCCATCTTCATAAGTACATTGAACTTAATATGAAATAAACTTGAACTGTGAAATAAACTTGAACTGTGCAAAAACATTTAACACTTAACATAAAACTGAAACTCGTGAACTCGCAACACACGTGCCACAATATACACTGATGCTAAATCAAACAACAGGTATTTTATATATGAGAGCAGCAGAACTGTGTTGTTTGTCAAGTGGATCAGAATCTCTCTTAATCCAATAAGAAGCCTTTAAAGACCAGTAGGCAGCCCATATCCCTCTATTGCTGTTTAAAGACTAATTTAAATGGTGGTGATTGCTGCTAGTTTTTAGATGTAATCAAGAAAATCGCAACAATAATTTGTTGTGAAATTTATATTTCCATTTTCAGGTTGCAAAACATTTCCAGGGACTCAACCAATATTCCTTTTCCTTCTAACTCCCTGATTGCTTTCTTAACCTCATAGTTTATTGTGATTTTTCTGTGTAGTTCAAATGTAGATGTTAATTTTCTTTAATGTTCATTATAGTTAAAAGATAATTTTGTTATACAAATAATGACTACTAAGAAAAGAATGGCTCTTTTGAAAATATGATTCAAAATGGAGTTAAATAGAAACCTGCAAAACATCACCATAAATCTGGTTTTCAAAATAGATATTCACATGTGAAAGCAAGAGATTTTTTTAAAGATCTATTTCAATTTTTCTTATCATCTTTAAGAATTAGTATAATTTTAAGGAATAGTAAGTAACAGTTAAAGGCTGTCCTGTCTGACAGTAATCTCCAGAGGTTAATTTCCTTTTAAGACTAGCCGTAAAAAAAGCAATCAGCTTTAACAATTGGACATTTAATTCCTTTATTTTTTTAACAGGAATAATTTGCTAATAGTTAATGGTTTCCAAATTTATACCAGACAGCTCAGAATCATCTCTCCAAAGAAAAAACCTTTTCTACCATCCTGTCAATGTCCACCAGTATTGTAGTATACAATCTACTTGCAATTTTTATTTTTCAGTTTAAATGAATAATTCCATTTAAATTGCTAAAATTGCTGTGATTCTCTTGGTCTTGAACCAGTACAGGTAACAATTAAAAAGACCTCCTCTACCCACCAATACACACTATCATATTTCTAAGATGACAAAAGGCATTCCGAGGAAAGAAGTACATAAGCACTGCAATAAAACTATCAGCAATGTCCAATAAAGTTGTTTCTTATGATGACTCATGACAGTGAGATCAAAATAAATATGTATACACACACACATATATATGTGTGTATGTAGGTATGTATGCATTAATATATATGTATTTAAAGACCAAACAAACATTTGGCATAGCTCTGAAGTAAAAATGTTGATGGAAGAAGACAATATTTAAACTTTACCTCTGACAAAAATGGGATTGCAGATGAATTTTCAATATATTGACTCAGTGTTACTGCCTTGCAGCTTTGGAGCTATGGGGCAAGGCAGTTTATTGTCAGGAAAAGAATGTAACAGATAGGAAACAAGATGTGTTGGAAAATCAGAATTATTTTAATTTGTGCAGTAACAGCAAAGTAGGATGCAATTAAAGCAGTACATCTGTACCACCATTATTTTAATTGTTGTGCCATTAACTGTAAAATGCTGTGTAGCATACACAGGTGTGAAGGTGAATGAGGAATAATTTTTGCTCAAGACTGCTACTGAGCAGTAAATATATTACTATATTGAAATGGTTTTATGATCACAGTTGACTGTGGAGAGAGACTCTTTACAAGAGCATGTAGTGACAGGACAAAGGGGAACGCCTTCAGACTTAAAAGGAGTAGGTTTGTATTAGATATTAATGAATTTTTTTTTACTCACAGATCAAAAAAGAGCAAAGACAAACTATTGATAATAATGCTGAGCTCAGGATCAAGAACTTGGTCATCACAAAGTGATCCAACAGAAACTGGAATAATTTTCTATTATGCCAAGCATGATCTGCCTTCCTTTTTTAATTTTAGTGCTAAGACAGCAGTGAGATTAAAGACATCGAGAAAATAAAGCAATTAATGTAGTGCTGGAGAAAGATCATCCTTTATCAGTGGGACAAACTAAGCTGATATTTAGAGGTGGGTGTTATGAGTGTTAGCAATGATGCTCAGTCAGATAAACTTGACACTTTAATATTTTTTCCATTTTGATGCTGAGAAAATGTTAAGTATAGATACTGATAAGGATAAAACAAATTTTTAGATACTTTTACTGAGTATAGTTCTACAACTATGTGTTAGAGAACTTTTACTGTTAAAAACTGGATTGCTTACAAGTATTCATAGTAGTAGAGCTATTTTCCAGAAAATGTATGTTTTGTTTAGATTCACCTGCTTTCTCATGTCAGTGGCACTTTTAATACAGAGAATAAAAGAATCTAATATGTGCATAGCAGACTGCTAGCAGCATTGTTACTAGCTATTTTCTAATGTTTAGATTGAGGACTACACTGAAGCATGAGGGGAAAATGCTGTGTTGTTAGAAGACAAATTCTAATGCTCTAACTGTGAATGATCAGAAGATTGCTGCTCTTTGCCTTTTCATTCATAAAGCAGCCAAAACTCACCATGAGTTTGCAAGTTGAGAGTTACTGAACAGCAGTCAGAATATAAAACATGCCCCTAGATAGCTGTCTGCAGCAACTCACAAATATTATGCTTATGCCACAAATAAATGTCTTCACTTCTCCTATAGTGGGTAAGGGTAATGTGCTCTTTGGAGTTGGAGCTTGGTAAGCAAGAATGGAAGTGTGTTTACTCTTTTTATGAGTTTCCAAATTCCTGTTTCATTTACAGGTAAGTTCAGCATAAATGCCCAGATGCTTATAAGTTTTTTCTTGGGATCTGTAACCAATTTTCTTTCCCTGACCAGTGTCTTGAATAAATAAATAAAAAAAAACAACCCCAAACAACAACAACAGCAACAACAACAACAACAAAACAAAACAAAAAAACCCAAAAAACAAACTTGGCGCATTGCTTACCATAATTCAAAGTTTAGATCACCTAGCTATTACACTGCTGTGTTTTGTATCTGCCAATACTAGCACACATAAATGTGCTATGTGTATATATCCAAAAATAGATGGTAGGGTTTTACATTTAAACTGACTTTCCTTAACTCCCTGGCTAGAACTTTGAAAGCAAGCTTTATCCTGCAAGAGACTGATCACTTTGCAAGGCAAAGCTGGTCTTTCATATGTATGTGTATGTGTACTGTTCATGTCTTAAGACATTCAACAGTCACAGTGTTTTTTCCCTTAATTTTCGTGGAAAATGGAAAAGGGTACAAGTCTGGCCCAACAGTGTCACATATCTGGCTAGAAAGTTTGCATGCCTTCCTATTTTTGTACGAATTCCATTAATCTCTGCAGATTGCTGCCAAATAACTGCTAAATCTACACTAACAATGGCCTTATTTGTAATGTAGCAGAGCAGACAATGTGAAGGCTGAGGGAGCCTGTCACTGTTGGGTGACAAAGGTGCAAATTTTCAAGATATGGAAAAGGATATGTTTTTGGCAATGGAATGCAGACTATGTGAAGCAGGGTTCTATACCCTCTGAGGACTCCAGCTCTGGAAAAACCGTGAGAGATGTACAGTGGTTCCTCCAGATGCACTGGAATTAATTAGTAAAAAACTAACATGGAGTATGAATGCAAAATGGCCATGGCCTGGAAAGCTGTGCTCAGTAAAGCCCTAGATGAATAATGCCAGCCTTATATTTTGTAGAAAAATTTCTGAGGTGCTCACCACCTTATTAATATGGCATCAGAAAAGGGTGAATACCATTATGACAATAGGAGTATTTTACACAGCAAAACCTGAAATTATTCAGAATTTTTCAAGATAAAGCAGCACTTTGAGTAGATGAGAAATTACTGGAAGTAAGAAATAGTTTGATGCATGACATGAAAGACTGCAGCCATATGGACAGGAGAAATGAAAATATGGATAAAACAATAAGCATAGGCATTGTAAGGACACCTAAATAGTGGTTACCTCCAAATCTGTAACACCTATGAATTTGGGGAAATATCTCTTCATCTTTTCTTCCACTCTAAGAAGTTTTCAATAAAGTCTGTGTTACTTGCTGTTTCATCTGCAGGAGAACCTGCTTTGCGCTTTTCCTCAAGATTTCCTTGAAGTCTTTCTAATAATGGCCCAGACCAGCTCTGGCCCAGACCAGTGCAGAGGTTAAGACAAATTCCATCTAAGAAAGTGGCCGAGATTTTATAATACTTAAGCAAAGGCCATATATTATGTCATCAAAGTGCTTATGATTATGACAGACTTTTTTCTTTTCTTTAGGTAGTATTAATTAGGGGGAGGGGGGCTGCTGCTTTTGGTTTTTTTTGGTTGGTTCGTTGGATTGGAGTTTTTTGTTTGTTTGTTTAGACCATTGTATTTTCAGCAGTTAAGTTTGGGCTTTCACCCTTATTTAGTTTTGATGTGGCTATACCTAAGCACATCTGTGGGATTATTTACAGTTTCTAGTAAAGTCCAAACGTTTGGAGGCATGTTGTAAAGTGGGAAAATAACTGAAAATATCCCTTAAGACTGAACTTGGAAAATAGCTTTTGAATTACAAAACTCATTTCAAACCTTGGTATTTTGTGGTATTTTCCCCATCAGTAATGTGCTTTAATTGTCTAAAACTCAAAAATGTCCCAAGAAAACTTTTGAGAATTAATAGAAAGAGTGCAATCAAAACAGCTTTGAACAATTTAGCAATTCCTTTACATAGAAAGGTAACCATAAGACACAAATTTTCCTATCTGGTGTTACTTTGTTGATAAATTCATGTGCTAAAAAGCAACTGGCAAAAATCGAGAAGGTTAGTTGCTTTACTTTTTTTAATTTTTTTGACAATCACATTTATATGCATAATGTATGTGTGGTTTTGTTATCAGTACCTTTCTTATTAAATTTAACTACTAAGGCAAATAGAAACTTTTATTTTTCATGCTGCTTGATTTTTTCTGACCTTTACAGCTTGTACAGTGAAAGGCAGACTGCTCTCCTCTTAAAAGGAATATTTATAGTGAGTTGATTTTACATTTTTTTGTATGTTGACTCACTGCTGTATAGTCTAAATTGTACATAATTGTGAATGTGTGAAGTCTTGTAACGGACCGACTCACCACATGCAGGATGTGCATTCCAGTGGCTTTGGGAGCCTTAACAGTTCGCAGCAACTGTTGAGTATGTCTTGGTCTTTGCCCTGTCTGCCAGTGATCTTTGAATCAGGGTATCTTAAAGAGGTGATTGAAATAACTCTTGCAAGAAGCCATTTGCCTCCTGTATCTCATAACTTCTGCCATCTGACCTTGGTATCAAAGCACAGGCAGACAGGAATGCCTTTAAATAAAACTGAGTTCTTGCATTGGAATAAAGACATAGGACTGTATGAGGTAGCTTAGTAGTGGGATGAAGATAGCTAAGTTCAAGTATTTAAAAATATTTTCCATTTAAAACATCTAAAGCAGATGGTCAGTAACCTCTCCAGGAAAGCTGAAGGACTCTTTGGATCCTCTCATGAACAGACTTTGTGCACAAAGAGTGTGGGAGACACATTAGGCACTGAGGTGAAGAGACTTTAAAAAAATGAACTTCTATATTCAGTACTGTATCATGTCCACTTGAATTATCATGGTTTACTTGAGAACAGTCAAGCATGCCTCTTTTCCATTTAGCATCCCTGTCTGCCCTTACATGTCCCTCTTTGAGGATTTCCATGAAGTGGAGAGGTCCAGAAAGCTGGAAGAATGGAATTGCAAAAAGCCACATTGCAATTGCTCAGAGCTAAGGTCAGAAAGATTAACATCTCCAGTGCTACAGGCAAGACCACTGCAAGCTAGTTAAATCCTTTCCATAATGTCAGTTGTGCTATAAAATGCAGATATATTGAGTAGGGCCTTCTGGGAAGCAAAAATAAAATTTGAGAAAAGAAGTCACTTTTCAATGATTTAGATTAATAGGTTGCAGAGCCAGAAAACACCACTGTGATCACTGAATGAATCAGTTGCATAATGCTGCATAAAATTGCTTTTAAATGTTGGGGTTTTTTTTTTTTTTTTTTTTTTTTTTTGTGTAAGAAACGTATTCCGTCAAGTCTTAATTTCTAATATGTTTGTAATTGAAAACTCTACCATACCTCAAAAGTCTGCACTGAGATCAAGTTTAAACCCTTTGAACTTTTCCAAGAAAAGCAATAATAGATAACCAATCACTTTCAAAATCAAGTCGTTTGACAGGCAAAGCTCTGTTAACTGGTCTGTAGATATGATGGATTCAAAGTTGTTCAGTAAACAGAGAAAAACCAGAAACCTTTGCGCTTACATTCTTTGTCAAAATTGTAAGGTATATATAAATCTTTCCTGTAAATTACTATTTGGAAAATGAGCAATTGCCTTGATTAATGCCCTTTCTAAATATTGCAAGCATCCAGAAATTTCCATGGATTCATGGATGAATACCAAATATTAGATATGTATGGTAAAAGAATTAATCTGTTAAAAGTTAAATGTTCTGATAATTAGCCATTCACCAATCTTCATTGCTAAGGGAGATGTTCTTTTCCTTCTCTGATTAATGGGTTATATAAATATTTAAATATATCCTTTTTTAGCAAGAATTGTACATAATCTGCTAAGATAATGTAATTCCATATGAATAAAATATGTAGTTCCTCTTTTGACATATTTTACAATATTTCAGGCTTCTCTGCTTTTTTTCTGAATTTCCATACATAAAATATTCTATATTGTGTAGCTGTAATACTTTGCAGGTGTTAGATAGAGTGTAAAAATCCATTGTGTTCTTTAAAAAGGCTGGTATTTGATGATTGTTTTCCTGCCGGCACCCGCATAGCATTACTCAATTGCTCAGATGGCAGGACCACAGTTTGCTAATGACATCTTTATTTTATTTGAACAGCAAACATCACCAAATCTCAGCCACAACAGCCTCCTTTGCAAAATGTCAGTCGTATGTTTAACGCTTCACACCTGGCACACAAGGGGTGCTGATCCCAGTGCCAGAGAGTCCCCCAGTACTCTGCGCATCACTTGGCACACTGTTTTCAGACCCTCTTGGGAAAGCAAAGAGAGGACTATTTTACTAGGTACTTGAACAGTACTTTGCAAGAAGGTAGTTTGGATGTTCAGAGGATTCAGTCGCACATAAGCCAGTGACTTGTGGCCCCACAGCACCGGTGGCAGGCAGAAAAGGTCATCAGCAAAGATCACCACTGGAAAAGCCTCTCTGCATCAGGTACAGACCAGCTGGAATGTCTCTCTTAAAATTGTTAACACACAATAACAAATCATCTGGCTATATTTTTTCTTTTAATGAATGATTTCTGGGTAACATCAAGCTTTCTTCCCAGTTCATAGAGGGTATCATTATTTGATACCATCAATGTGCAGTGAGGTGCATCCTGAAAGAAGTGGGACCTTCTTCTGTCTGTAAAGGTTTTTTTCTTTTCCACATCAGATTGAAAAGCATAAAGTTGGGGAAGATGGCTCAGAAAAATATATTCATTTTGTTGTGTATATGGGGGGCTTTCTACATGTCAGTTAGGCTTTCATTCTTTGAGTAAAGATTTTTAAGAAAAAAAACCCTTCACTAATAAAAACAAATCACTTTTAAAATTAACTTAAAATTGTAGGCAAATTTGAAATTAGCTATCACTTTGTCTTTAAATAATGGTGTTTATGAAGCTATGGCTAAGTTCACTAGTTCACTCTAAACCATTTGCCATTCACATTATAGTATACATTTTTTGTTTCAAGTAGGTAGAACAGCCTGTATTTATCATGTTGATTCTATAAGTATAGCCAAAGGGAATTTTTTTTTTTCAAAACAAAGGCTGGTTTTGACATTAGATTATTTCTTTTGGCAGTATATTTAGCTGAAATGACATGATTTGGCACTGTCAATGATTTTGACTCATGATGTAGGATGAAGCATTTTGAAAATAATCTCTTCTCTCTCTAATATATTTAGAAAAAATCAAACATTATCTGAACTTCATTTTTAAGTGCTTAAAACAGCAGTAACCCTTAGAGAAATTAGGCAGTGTTAAACTGTGTTTGCTAGTAACAAACTGCTGAACTTTTTGTAGTATATGAAGGACAAATAGTGTAGATTTGGACAACTTATTTACATGGCTTCTTGGAATTCACACAAACCCATGACTGCGTATTTCTTTTGGCAAGGGCTGCTAAAGTCACAATTCCTATTACAGCTGTGCATGTACTAGTGTCAGCACAAAAATGTGGGCAAAAATAAATAGGTCTTGGTGAAACAGAGGATGAGATCTCCTTTGCCATTGAATTCATGCAGAAGTGAAGTTGTCCAGGTTTCTATCTGGTCAATGTAAAAAATAATTTACAGGGAAATAAAGCAGCAGTCACAAAACAATGTATGTTCCCAACACATATTTTTTAATTTCCATTTTCTAGACCCTTCTATCTGTCTGCTTTATAATGTAAGATGTGTATACCAGGCCTATAGAAGCAATCTGCTACCATTCGTAGTGCTAAAATTAAGATAAAATTTTTGAAAATATGAAGCCAGGAATAAATGATGAGCAAATTTAGACACAAAAGGTGAAAATATTGTCAAAGACAGTATTTTCTGCACTGAATCAGGAAACATTTTGCAACCTTTTTGAATCACTGCCTCTGATGGCTCATCTGCCTTTAGGAAAAAGAGCTCTATGCTCTAGGAAAAACAGACACAGCATTTCATAGCATAATAAATTTTTATGACTGTTATAACAGAAAATTTTGACATTTTGAACACTTGAAAATGTTTAATCTCTGAAGACTACAAATTATTACTGTTGATCATTTCATATTGTTTTCCTTAAAAATGTTACTGTACCTTGCCTGGCTTGGCAGGGAGTGTGAAGAGGACCTCGGCCTGCTCATCCACAGTGCTGGACTCACGTCCAAGGAAAGCAACGGAATTGTGACCACACTTTAATCTTCCCTCACACCTTTGCACAAGCAGATATCCATATGTTCTTGTCTAAGTTCTTGAAAATGCAAAGTGACATGAAGATAAATTTTGTCCGTCTGTATCACATGGTCTTCACTTTGAATATTGCTCTCCCTAGAACAGAAAGTTGAGTCAAAGCACTCTATTCTGGTTTGCAAAACTGGTTTATCATTGCTTAAGTGCCAGATTTCCGGAGCAACAAAATGTCTATACAGCAAACGCTTCAGCATAACCGACAAAAATTACTGATATATTACTCATGGGTAAATATTTGCACAGTATTCAAATATACCATGCATGTGTAGTTCCAAATAGCTGGCCCTGAAACGATCCATATTTCAAGGAAACTTCTCCCAAATGTTCTAATGTAATTTCCAGGCAATATAAATGCTCGTTATATTGGGCAGCTTTCCCAATCCTGGAGAAGAAAGAAGTGTTTCTTCAGTGAGGCTTCATAACTCCTAAATGCTGATTCCTTTTGCTTCTGGAGTAAGAATTCCCCTTTCTGCTCATCACAGTCTTTCTTTGTCCACTATAGGTGTTGAAGGGGAAGCAGTTCAAAGAGGAGATATGTATTTCAGAAGTGACAGCATTTGCTGTCAGACTGAATTAAATATATTTATCTTTTCATTATTACGGAAGGCCCTGCCTCCTTTAAGATGTAAATATATGGTCTATACTGCTTTGTCCTTTCTTAGTGCAGCTGTGTGAAAATACTTCAAATGAGAAGGGAAGATGGAAGGGAGAAGGGAAAGATAAGTAGGAGTGAAGGATTTGAATAAAAAATCTGTGGTTGAGTTCATATGTTTCAAATGCTAATTGCAGCTATGCAACTTTTCTTTGTCAACGACTTTCTGAAAAAGAAAAACTTCTTTAGCCTACTAGAATAGAGCAATTTTATAGAATTAGTAGATATTAATATGACATCATGAATAATTTTATTGTCTTATTTTCTCTTATGTCTTGTTGGCTGCTGGGTTCAACATAGATACCTGGGGCAACAGAAAATTCTACTTTGCAGTAAAAACTGTAAAGCATCCAAAGACCCTTATAAACAGAATTTACTGATGTCATTATTGTTCAAACCAAAGTAGTGTCTAATGGCTGCTGTATTTTTAGTGTCCTTGTTGTGTTCTGTACTGCACAACCAATACTCTCTATATGCTTTATATTCTATGTAAAGATCACAGATGGCTATAGGAATAAAGATAAAATAAGCACAGAAAGAAAAGCAAGTACAAGGTCACAAATGTTATCAAATGTACATTCTGATAGTAACATAAGGTTGTCGTTTTTGTTAGCGTTTCTTCTATTGACATATTAGAGCAAGCAAATAGTTGTTCTGTTTTGGTAATTGGGCTTTCTTCATTAATGCAGCTGGTGGGAGAAAGAAAACTACAATCCACTGTAGCTCAAAAGAAACAAAAAAGGGAACTGAGGCTTGATGAAAGTCTTGTAAAGGAAGCCAAATTTTTATATTAACAGTTCAATTAATGTAAAAGTTTGCATATGTTATATTTCATCAGCAAAGCAGAAAATACAATTTAAAAGTGGAAATTACTTTTTTTTAAAAAATTATCTTTAATTAGGTTTGCCACTGATGTTTTCCTTTTTGTCCTAGATGTATGTGAGAATTAACAAAACATGTTAGAAAACTTCAATCAATAGGTAGCATCAGAGGTGCTGTTTGCTGCCCAAAATTCCAGACATAAGCCTACCTTTTTCTTAGTTCATGCCCTAGAAAAGTCTAAACAGATCTGCTAGATAACTAGCAATATTAATACAAATAATTTTTTCTAAGCTTCATTTTTAGGGTACTTAGTCTTATTTAAATTCTTTGGGGATATTTTCTCTGTGTGTGAAACTGTCTTTGTTCTTATGCAATAGCCTCACTAACATTGAAACAAGAGATTCTGGAGTTTTGAAAATAACTTCACATGCCTATTTTGGTTAGGCTTTAGGATGGTTTTTAAGGTTGCATTAATATGGCAGAATGAACTCCCTTTGACTTGGTGTGGTGCTTACTCTAAAGATTTCTAACTTCAAAAGTTGTTCTCCATTAAAGCCCTTGTATCTCCACTTCTGCATTTAAAGCAGCATTGCTTTATAACCTACAGGTAGCGAATACAGTTGACCGATAAAAATCTAAAGCAATACAATAGGGATTATAGAACGTTCATGGTCTGCTTTTACTGATCCTCCCTATCATTCAGAATCCAAGTTGGCATCTTCCAAATCTGAGATGATATCCAAAGAGAACAGATTGACCTATAGACTCTACCCTGCGGTGTTTTGGGCCAGGTTGCTTTTCAAAGTGTGCTCTTTCTGCCCCGTGTATGACCTGAACAGGTGTTCCACTGAAGTTTGAATGATGGCCAGCTAGCTCAAAACCAACTAGGGAGCAGAGGTGAAGGGAATCAAGGGACTGAAGGCAGAAATATGGATAGGAGTAAATGAAAAACAGAAAGGAAAACGTTACACTGAAGTAGATATGGGTGAATAAGTACAAGCAAAACTTGGGAAGAGATAAGGTAGAAAATATTGCAAGTAGAAAAGAAAGACACAGAAAGCAAGAAAACATAGGAATAAATAAATAAATAAAAACGAAAGGGGGAAAAAGACAGAAAAGGGATAAAAATATGAAACTATGAGAATAGGACTTTTACTTTTCTATAAAGCTAGAAAAAGGATGATGAAATCATCTATTTATTATTGTATGTAATGGCGAGGGATTCTTGTGACTGAAGTATTTCCGTTAGTTGTATGGATATGCATTATAGCTGTGATTTTACTAAAATAATCCATATAATTCCCATTTAAACCAATACAGATTCAGATGTGTATCACTCAAGTAACTCAAGATAAAAGCACATTCTCTATATAGAATATTACCTCTTTTTTTATATATATAAGAAAGACTGTACATTGAAATAACTGGAAAGATGAAGCTATTGAGGTAACTGGAGCAAAAGACTGAATATGGATAAAATAATAACAAATGTGAACAAGAAATTAAGAACTATTTTAACTAAGACATATTGCAGTCATATTTATCCAAGCAGTTTGAGACATTTAAATCTAAACTGGCAGAATTGTTTTGAAATGAATGCACAATAAACAGAATGCATGCTCAATCTTTGTGTGCTCAATAAACAGAAAGTAAGTACAGCATCCTCGAGTAATTTATAGTAAAAGGTAAAGACTGGAGTTGTTAATGAATGTTTAAGTCTAGAGAAAAGAGAAATAAAGCTAACTTTACTAATTTTAAGACACAAGACTTTGTCTAAATTACAGTTAGTTTCAAATTACCCTTGAAACATTTATAAATTGCATTATAAAACTCAGGGTGCGTATAACTATGTGGCTGGATCTTAGGTTTAGTGGAACAATACAGTTCTGATTGGAAGGAAACACATTTCCTCTTCTAAAACTTTTTTTATGTCATTTCTGGTCCAAAATATAAAATAGTATTCAACCAGCTTTCACCAAATGAAGAAAACACAGGAAAGTACAGGACTCTGCCAGGAATTCACAGTGTCTGGATCTCACCTCTTATGTAACAAGAGAATACTTACCTTAGGGAAGCTAATTTTCCCTTGTAAAATTGGACTATAATTGTGAAAGCCAAAAATGTAAAATAAGTGAGACAGTTCCCACTAACAGAAAGAAATATAGGAAATCACATTGCCAGGATCAGTCAGACATGGAGGCAACAGGATTTTTCCCCCACCTCATTTTTATAGCTAGGAACTTAACTAAAATAGTACCATTACTCAGGGATCCTAAGGAATAGTTTTTTTTTTTTAATGTATTCTGCTAGGATGAACATCTTGATAACATGTCAAATTCTGTGATAGAGTTGCACAGAAGGGACAGCAGGTGACTTGCCTTGGACATACTACCCATAGAAAACTAGATTTGTTGTGTTCTCTTTGAGCAGAGGGCTCATTTTGTTGTTAAATAGCCTTCCATTGCTTTCTCTAGTTCACAGTGTAGTTTGTATAGTTTCTTGGGTTTTTCCTTATAATTCCATAAGACAGAGAGTTTCAATAGATAGGCTGGTGATTTTTGATATTGTCTATAAAGACCAAAGCCCCTTAGAGTGAAATGAAAAGGGTTTTATTGAAAGACTTTTAAGAATGGTGTTGGATATTACATTACCATCATATATTTGGATTCCTAAATATTAATAAAAACCATATTAGGCTCTCTTATTAGGTTCACCATAAAAATAAAGACTGATTGATTTTTTTAATTGTGGTTGTTTTTAATGTAACTTGTTCCCTTGCTCCAGGATACTTTCATCCTTCATCAAGTATTTTATGAAAGCCACAGATGTGATACTAAAAGATCCAAAGTGACTGAAACTGGACAGAATATTAGTGCAGTAGATGTGCATACCTAGTTCAAGAAGACATTTGTAAAGCAACTTTCCTTTCAAGTAGCAACCAGAGTGTATGATCCCAGCGATATTACAACTTGCTCTTTGCCCCAGGAAAGATAAAACTTCTAAATATTAATTCTTTGAGAAAGACACAATCCTTAAAAATTTGAGGAAGGCCAAAATACAGCAGTAAATTCAAGTCCCCCTCTCAAAAGCCATAATATGACTTACGATGGATGCTACTAATAAATAAAAATTTTGTCTGTTTTTCAGAAGGTTACTGGCAGTCCCATTATACTTCCAAACAAGCATTTAAACACACATCACATATCTTCCTTCTATGGCAGCATGATTTAAAACAAACTACAGAACTCTTCTTGTAAGATACTACTTTATGCTGTTAAAGCAGAAATCTGATTAATTAACTCTCAATTTAGGAGAAAATTACAAAAACCTGTAAAAATATAAACCTCATGACTGGTATTTACACAGATCCCAGAATTAAAAATAACTGCCTTTCCATTTAATTACTTTGGCTATTAGTTTGTTAGACTTTCTGCACATTTCTAAAATATAAGTATCAGAGCTAGACAACATAGTTTGAAAGCCATGACAGCCAGATTTGGCAGTCAGTTCATCCATTCTGCTTTCCCTTACCATTCATCTAGTCCTGAGTCTACCTTGGAAAAATAAACCAATATTTCTTGTGATTTTGTTTGTCTGGTATATCGGTTTTATTAATTTGAGTAAATATGAGGAAAAATAACATTTTTATGTTTTGTTTGAATAATAATTTTATCAACAAATAAAATTAATAATTAATTGTCTTGAATTAATAGCTATTAAAATATTAATGTAATTTAAGACATTCTTTTACAATATTCTAGCTACCTTTTTCAGGTTTATATTATGACTTTTGGTTTAAAGATGGAAAATATTCAAATAATGGAGCTTGGGATTTCTTTTAAATATTTTTTTCCTATATAATATCTTAAAGTTTGATCACAGTGAGCTTGTTTCATTATGGTTTTTTTCAGACTTGCCTAAGATCAAAGGATTAGCTATTACTAGATTTTCTAGCAATGAAATATACTCTGATATGTGTATGTATTTTAGAACTTCAGTTAAAAATATCAAGTCAAATGCCACATCTTAGCATTTGCTTGTTAAGCCCATCCAGAGAGCAGGTGACAGTCTAAAAAATAATAATTCAGATTTTTCTTTACTTAACAATTCACTTCATCTTACTATCTACATCAGACACTGTATACATTCCTACAAATGTAAAGAGATTAAATAACTAAAAGATTTAAGCTAAGATGTCTAGGGCAAAAAAGACTGAAATATTATTTTACAACATATGCTATAAGTCCTTGCAAGTGTTCCTGCAAATTGTTTCCCTCCTATTCAAGCCCGATGTCAGGATGTGAGGAATGAACAGAAGGAATATTATTTACAAACTTTTAATGGGAGATGGAGCTACAAAAAATACCCTTTTACATATTTAAGTGATAGTCAAGGAACATTCCTGATCAGGCCTTGTACTCAACATTTTTTTGTAACATTCATGCTATTTTGTGGAGTTTCAACAAAATATTCCTGAGTTGTGCTCTTGGAAATGAGAGTCTGAAAAATGGACTTTAGTATTAAATTAGATACATTTCTTTAGGCACAAAGTTTAACTGTTTTAAAGATCTTTTTGAGGATCAAGAGCAAGTTAAACTTTTCATTCAAAGTCCCACAAGTGATTGGAATTAATTTATGCCATTAAAAAGAGCAATATAAATACATTCATTCAAGTTCTTTTGTCAAATGTCTTTCGCAAATAATAGCAGGAAATAAAGGGCTTATTAAAAAAAACATAAAATGATAAAAAGAAAGTGAGTTTTTTGCCACTAATGCAAACTGAAGACACAAGTTAAGTCTAGGAAACCATCACATGGCAAAAAGTACTTTGCATCCATCTATTTTACTCTAATCTCACAATATTTCTGTCCTCCTGCAATATTTTCATTAAAATTTAGGCTTACATTTTCCTACATTGGACAGGGTAGAAGAGTTTTGACCTTGTAATTTTTTTTTAATTTTGACTGGTTGTCTCTGCTAACTTTTGCTTCCACCACCCTGATAAAATGTAAAAAGGGATAAAATTGCCAGCCTACTAAAATACAGAAGACCTGAAAGGTTAACACAGTACATCAGTGAATAATATATTATACATGAAAATTTTAATGTCTTATTCACAGTGCAGGAATTAGTAATAAGGACAGAGAATTACAGAAAATTATTTAGTCCTCATGATAATGTTTGTAATAAGAACAGAAAGTGCTACTGAAAAAAAAATCTTTTGAAGTGCATGGTTGAAATTGTAATCCAGAGCTTAAATTGTGAGAGTAGACTATGGATATCAAATGAAAAACACGTGCAAGAGAAACCAAAACCAAGGAAAAATTAAGAACTTTGATAAATGTTTATTATAAGTTATGAAACATTCTAAGAGATTGGCTTATGGGAATAATCTATGATTTTAAAGAAATCACAGATCACATAAAGAATTTTTATTTTTAGGTACTTTTTTTATAGCTAATCATTAACAAAATCTCTGTATCTATGTATGAAGAACCATTTTCCAGCAGAAAAGCAGAATAAAGAGTAGAATTTTCTGTTATTTTGTCAAAATTTGAGTATATGCAGCTGCTGTTCTGAAACATATATATTAAAAAAATTTGTAAATTCTGATGATTCAAGCAAAGAATAGAATGTTAGAATTGCTTCAAAAGGCAATTTTGTGCCTGGTCAAAGTATTTAGTAGCAGTCTCATCTTAAAATAGTGATTGTCTTCTGTGACCTGAAGGTAGAATACTCTACCAAAACTTAACTATCTCATTTTTTTCTTCAGCCTTATTTCCTAAGTAGCTTAGTCTAAAACTGGAAACTAGTAACAGTGAGAGAAAGTTAAATGTTGTCCAACTCATTAATTGAACTGAAAGTTCTGTAAAATGAAGCACTTTTCCTGTGCCTGAATTCAGTGGAAAACCACAGTGCATATGAAAAACTTAGTCACTAGTTTGTTTCAGCCATTAAAAAAAACTTCATCAAATACTTCCATGGTAACTTCTTATGACACTCTACTCCCAATGGAGAAATAAAGTGGTACTCTGTTCAAGGCTGAATATTCAATTTAGCTTGTGGCTTATGAACGTCATTATGCCAGTTTAACAATGGGCTCTCAGACTCTCTCGTGAAGTGACTGACAGTGGGAACAATTTAGCTGCTACTTGGCCAAAAAAGAAAAGGGGAAAAAAATAGAAAGAACAGTCCTGTGTTACTCGGATATTTGCCTGCATCTGCTTTAGTGAGCAGTTCAGTTGATGGTAAGGTTGTGACTCAAAGACTAAGAGTACCCATTTTATCATATCATCCTTCTTCCTTTTTTCACCCTCCACAGTAGATGAATCCTAGCTGTGTTCCATCGATTGAATGCCCATTTGCAAGCAGAGTGCATCAGCTTGATAATACAAACACATCTTCTAGATTACATTAATGAAAAAAGAATCCAGTTCATGCACTCCAAGACCACTCTAATACATTAATATTGTTTCAGCTCTATCTTCAAAAGAGAACCTACAGTAGCAATAACTGAAAAATAGTCTTCATAGATATCATAAAAGTTATTTATAATTAAGTTTCCATCTATCACTGACAGTGGTTATAGCTGTTCTGTATCAATTTCAAAATGATGACAATTTTTAAAACTAATGCACCACAAAAAAACTATTTTGATCTTTGCATATTAACATCTTTACAAATTGGACTGTGGCAAATTTGAAATTACCCAGTTCAATTAAAAATATATAGAATTATATAGAATATATATAATTTTTCTGGTGAAAATTATATTAAAGAAGTATGCAAATAATTCTATAATAATTTTCCTATAAATAGCTGTTGGCTAATGCATTTTAAAAATTGTTTAATAATGCAATACAAGACAGGAAGAATTTATCTAGCTTCTGCATGAAAAATATTTGTCAGTGTTATCTGCCTCCTGCCAGTACATACTGAGGAAAGGATCAAAATAAATATTGAGTGTCCAGGTTTCTTTCAAACTGTTAATCAGAAAGTTAAAGAATATTCTTAAAGAGGAATGAGTGTTTTTTCACCATTCTGGCCTTGAGTGGGAAATGGATTGAATTACCAAAGTGGAAATAAGAAATCGGCACCAATGTAATTTGCCTGTCTTACCACTCAAGTCCTGCTGCAAAATCACTTTAGCTGCCTCGAGGCAAGAGAGAAGATACAAGCAGTTAACTGTTCCTGCAATTCAAGGGAAGACAGAATCTCCTGTTGTTAAAAAAAACTGAAGAAGAAGTTCCTCTAAATTTACAGTTCCAAGCAACTAGTTTAAATGTGTAAATGAGGCTGAATATTACTCTTGTCATACATACTTCATATAAACCTAATGGCATAATGAAATATATTCTGCTTTCCAAGTTTCTGTAACTTCATATAAATTACCTACATATCTCCTTTATACAGTTTTGACAAAATGTCTACAGAGTTCCTACGGTAATTTTGACTCCTTTTGAAAAGTCAGTTTAAAAATTTCTTATTGCTTACCATGTGACTTTGGACAGAAAATGGCCTGACACATACTGGGGATGTCACTGTTACTTAATGACTCAGGATATTAAAAAACTAGTGTATTGGCCACATAACATAAAAAAATCCTTTGGTGGATATAAAATGATGGTGTGATCCATTAATAAATAATGGTAATCTTTTATTACCCTGTGGATCTGCAATATGCTGAACAAAATTAAAAAAACACGTGAATTAGGTCTTGAAACTTCAAATTATAATTCAAAATTCCAAGCATGTGAAAATGGAGAGTGCTATGGTCTCCATATTTGATGAGTACATTGAGGTATATATACAGGAGGAGTTTGATTTGTATAAAATTTTCTTTGCACTATTGCTTCAGTGGTAGTTTGCAGTCACTGCAGCTACCCACCTACACTTTGACTGGTTTTAAAGTCAGCATTAGATACTTATCTGAAGGATATGACTTGGTAGCACACATGTCCTCTGCTACTTGTTGTCTGAGTATCTGCTTAGTGTTCACTTCAAAAACCTGAGAGTAGAAGAGAGGAGTCTCTAAATTATCCTAGGCCTGTTCTTAAAATTTTACTAAGAATAGTGCCTACAGGTTCTTCTGTCTCTGGTTACTGTTCACAGATGCTCTAGGGCTGTTGAAAGATCTTTTTAAAAATAAATGACTGAAAACAATCAGAGAGATTAGAGTATGACTCTGGAGTGAAGAGAAACACTTTCCCCAAGCCCTCTGTAGCTTAAGGGCTTACTAGAGAGCAGGTCAGTTTTTGTAAATTCAGGATGATCAGTTCTGCCTGGAAAGATTTTTGCCCCTCCCTTGCAACAGGATGTTGAAAGATGTATGAAAGTCACTCATTTTTTGATATAGTACGTGTGCAAATAGTGAAATCTTCCTGTGAAGTTTTACAGGAAATGTATTTAGGAGCCTCAAAGGTTCACCATAAGAGCTTCAAATGGAAGCCTGTTAGAGAAACCCATGATTACTCAGACTGACTAGGGCTCTTGAAGGCAAAAAACAAACAAACAAAGAAAACTGCCATAAAGTATACAAGAACTTATGTGCCTACTGAGGTGCTTATCAGTCAGGACTTCAATTATTCATGGCAGTCACGTTACTGCAAGAAAAAATTTAAATGCAAACCAGTCTACAGCTCCCTGAAGCCCCTTCTTTCAGTTTCTTCAAATTTTTTTGTTTTCCACTGTTATTTTAGTTTACTATTTCAGCTGGACGCTATGCTTCAATTCCAAAGGGCAGTTCTATTTAGAACATAAAAGGAGGAACAAATGGAGCTCAAATAGCAAAACATACCTGCAGCAACCAACACCATACATGTGCTTGCCATTGTCAGGTTCTCTTTCCTTTGAGCCCTAAATGAATGGAGTTTGCAACTGTATATTGACTTTAACTAATCTTAATTACTTCTTTAAAATGTGTATGAAGCCAGTTGGAAGCAATGAAGAAAAATTCTGAAATAACAAACAAGAAACTCTTGCTGAAGTGTCCTGCATTTTCACAAAATGACACCATTCTTTCCTTTCCTTTCAAACAAACATGTCATGCCTTCTTAATTCCAGGCAGGATATTTCATTTTAACACTGACATCTAACAATGGAGCTTCTGATGATCTTTGAATGAAAAGTGAACATACAAAGGAGATTTCCCAGGCTTCTAGAAGTTTACATCATGAACATGTTTAAAAAATTAGACTTTAATTTTTTTTTATGGGAGTAATTTATTGATCTTATTGTCAATTGAAATCAATATTTTCTTATTCTTGAAGTCACATGCCTTTGCCAAAGAGGAACAGGCTTTTAAAATTTATGTTTCCTCTCACAATTCTTTATATAGTCTGCATTCTGCATGCTTTTACTGTTGCTGCTTTCACTTCCAACTTGTCTCTCTTTTTGCACTCGCCCTCGTGCTGCCCGTTAAGGTGCTCTGAATTTTAATAATCAGTTTTTATACTGAAATTTTATCATTGGGATTTTAAGCTCAGATACCACTGAGATTAATGGGATAAAGGTGAGCTTTTGGTTAAGACTGCCAGTTTTAAAATATTTGTATAAGTGCCCATGAATAAAACTGTTAAAAAGTAAGATATTCAGAGCAAACTGAACAGATTATGTGATCAATTTAAGTATATTTATGGATTATATTTTTGTCACTTGCCTTAGGATTCATGTAATGAAGTCATTCATCTGATGACTCACACAATTATAAACTAATAAAACACCTGTAGCAAAACAAAAATCTCAGTGAATGACTGATCATCTCTCAGCAACATTATTATTTCTATATGTTGCAACCACCAACCATTACAACAGGACAAACTAGTACACGCATTTTTTATTCCCTTTAATGCCCTTACTTTTTCACAGTTTTTATCCAGAAATCAATTTCAGACTAAAATCTTCAAGTAAATTATTAATTTGTCTTGCTATGAGAAGACTATGATGTTGCTTAGAAGCCATCTGCTTTCCTACTCTCAATTTCTAGCATCTGCTAGGGTTCTTGGCATAAAGATTAAATGTTACTTCAGTCATCTAATTTCTGAATTATTCTTTCTAATATTCTAATTTTACACTCAGTCTATACTCTTCTGTCTGTAAGGATTATGCATCTATAAGTCCTTTCAAAAAGCTATAGTATTAAGCATTTTTGTCTGACTTTTGCACAATTAGGTGCTGAGTTATTTATGACCAGTGATGCTAAGCGCTGCTTTCTAGTGAAGTTGGCCCTCGTGTGACAAACTCCATTTTCACAAAATACGTTTTCCCAAGGTAACCAGTAAACTTTCATCTAAATTTTAGGTTAGACCTTGGGGGAACAAAGTAACAAAGGCATGTTTTTCATTGAAATAAAGCTTTTTTTTGCTGTATATAAATTTGAGTCCTTTGTCATTTAACATTCTCAGAAAAAAATGACTCAATTTTAGCCACATTTCTCTTATTGACACTAATGGGAATTGTACAAGTAGTAAAGTTTACAACCCATTAAATATCCAGAGGAAAACATAAAACACTTCTGCTTCCTACTGCTGTACCCTAATTCAATAAAATTTGCTGAACTTTTGCTATGCTGATGTCAGTGGCAGTGGTGTCAGAGGGGATGAATTTTACTCATCATATCAATTACCTTTATAGAAACATTTACTATGTTTTTGGTGAGTTGTTTAGCTCCTTAAACAGGAACAAACTGAACCTGCAGACTTTTGGGCCAGGTGGACCATGAACTAACCCAGCTGTATGGCAGCAAACTCAGCCTTGATTCTTTGGCAAGAAAAGGTTCAGCATGGACACGTGGGTGGTACTGTTGGAAGGTACAGCGAGTCCACAGCATGGTGCAAACAAAGAAAAAAATAATTTCTTCTTAAATAATTTTGAAGTCAACCTAAATCACTCCAAACCTCAGAAGAAGATACATTTTGGAGGAAAAATGTATGCATTTGTGTAATGATCGTCAGATATGATACATTTTAAAATGCATGTATTATCAGTTTAAACACAAAAATAAGTCCTTTATCACCTTTTCTCCTTTCAAAAGACAAGGCTTGTTCACCCATCAATACATGAGGTACACTTGAGAATCAATTAAATTTCAGATTTCTGTAAGAAAAACAATATATGACAGATAACCTGCTCAAACAGTATCATAAAATATTATATTGTTATTGTATTATTAACCATAGCTCATAAATCATTCACTCGGTTTCTCTTCATATACACATGACTAACAAATAACCAGAGAAATTGAAAGGTTAGAGATTAGATGGATCTTAAATGAAATTTTATAATCTAAGGAAAAAAAGACTGTGCATTTCACACAGTGTTATTATGATTATCCTGGAATACATTTGATGTTGATAAAGTTTGGATTGATTTGAAATAAAAAGCTAGAGCTGCAAATGGTGGAATATTTCAGCAATTTTCTCAGTTTATAAACTGGTGTGGCAGATAATTTATTAACCAACTTAGGTAGTGGCTGTTTGATGAATTATTGGGATATTTTTACTCTTTTTCTCCAAGTAAATGTTTTTCTCTCTTTGGACAGCATTAATCTTTATTTTTTATTCTGTGATATTTTGCTCCTGGGTCAAAGGCAAAATTTAGGTGAAACAGGTAGGAGAAGAGAACCTTGGAAATGTTTAGAAGTATAATCCAAAGACATTTTAGTTGCAGAATAGAAATAAATTTAAAATATTTTCTTCTGTAATATCATGCTCATTCTTTTAATATAAAGTCACATTTTGAAAGATTTTGTCCTAGAGGAAGCCTAAGATTGCATCGGTTTTGTGGTCACAGGACTGGATGCATATTCTGCCTTTCATAGCAGTGCCAGAGGAATAAAGGGAAAAAAATTAACAAGAAATATTTCTGTTGCAGGCAAGTTTATTGACTTTGTTTTTAAATCAGCCTGGTGATCCATGGAAAATATACCTACTTTAACATTCACATTCTCCATCGGAGCTACAGTGAAATGTCATAACTGGAGAAAACTTTGCAATAATACTGCATCTTCAAAACAAACACCAGAAAGTTCTTTTTTTTATTGCTTCCAGTATTTTCTCCAAAGTGGAGATTTAAGAGGCCTGTGAGGCATTTGTCACTGCAGGGCTTGGTCAGGCTAATGATTGGTACCAAGCAGTGGCAGCTCCATCGCCTGCCTGTCCCTCTGCCAACTCAAGGGCATGAGCACAGAGAGCCTGCGCCCAGGTCAGGTGTATTTTGTCCCTTTGTCCCACACCCAAAAGAGAGCAAAGGGTTGGGATATCTAACAATCATCAGATATGGGGCCTGTAATAAGGCAGATCAAAGAGGGAAAATTATTCTGCTTTTGTTTAAGGACATCTTTGTGAAAAAAAAAAAAAAGTAAAGCAGAGCTTGTGTTATGGGCTGCCCTTGCTTCTATGGCTGTATGCATATCCTCTGACATAGAAATACAATACTGATGTCACTAAGTGAAAATTTTAATGAAGAAAGGTTTTTTAAATGTTGTTCTCCCCTTTACATAAGACACTTGCAAGATTCAGCACTGCAGAAAACTATAAATGTTCAAATGTCTATCAGCCTCTGTACAAATGTAGAAATTTTCTGTCTGTATAGCACCTTTAACCATTATGTAGACACCAGCCAAGACTGAGAGTAGTATTAATTATTGTCTTTTTCTCAGTTCTTATTTCTTAGGACAGAAAGAAAGTGTGTATTCCAATACAGTATGTGTATTTCAAATCCATTCTCTTTCTGTAACAGCCACACAATAATAGATCAAATGTATTTTTCATTTACCCCAGATGAATTCAGTGAAGTTACCTAAAATTCAGTATCTAAATAACAATACCTGAATAGTTGTATTTTAAACCCTATTTTGCATTATGGGCTAATTTGAATTATTCAAGAATACTCAAGTAGTATAAAATGATATTGCAATATTTGTGTTCTTGTCTTTCTAAAAGTTAAATATGTACACACATACCTATGATTCCTTCATTTGCTGATGCTTTCCTGTGAAAAATATACATGCACGGTTGTAAAGTGTGAATTATGTCTAACTACAGGTACGCTGGCAATAAAGATACACACAAATACCTCACATACTACCTTCCTATTTATATATTTCTCTAATCCATATTTTTATTTTGTACATGTATATTAATGAGCATGTATGCACATTCAGAAAAAAGTTGCCAATCTAAACATAAACATTGTCTAACAGTTAAGAAGATCTTTTTAATTGCAAAAAACCTGCCTGTTGGCATTTCCTAAGTAGTTTGGACTGCCTCATTTGCATTTCTCTAGAACTGACAAGCTGGAATTACCAACTAGGTTTTGGGTTTAAGTGTAAATAAATATAGCCTTAGGTTATCACTTACCAGATCATTCTGAATCTCTTAAAAGTTAAATTATTCTGTAATCAAAGCTCACATCTTAAAACAATTTATACAAGTGCATATATATTGTTTTAAAAGATGAAATTAAAATAATAAAAATTTGCATGTTTTCTTTGTGCACTATTATTTTGCTTCTTGAAGACATATCCTGGCATTTGTTTTTACTTTGTATCCTTCCACTTGAGTTTATGGTTGAAAATTTCCAAACATGCAGAACTCTCAGGAGAATGAGTTCACCTGAAGAAATGAGGCCCAATCTGCAAATAATGCGAACAATAATCATTCCTTCCCCACACAGGAGCAAATTCAGCAATTTTGACTACAACTCAGTGACAATGAATGGTGCCAGGGTCATACACTGTTTCACAGAGGAATCACAGTTATTGAAGCAGCAGTTCCCTGTCGCTAAGTTGGTTTGGCTATTGGGAGTAACATTAGAAACTGAACTCTTTCCTGAAAATGCCTGTGCTTAGCAACTAACTCTATTAAACTCTGCATGGCCTGCATTTTCCACATACCTTTCATATTTTTCCCTTTCAATATGTTCTGCAGCTAAGAAAAGTCTCATCCACTCAGCCCACAGCTACAAGCTACTAGTCTGGAACCAAGATCAAATCTAAAAAATGTCAAATATAATTAAAAAGAGCAGAGGATGAGACTGGATAGCTTAGTGGAATGGAAATGGTTTATGAAGTCTCTCACCTCTAACTACTGCTCTGAATCTTCTGCCGTCAATAGTTACTGGAACTTTGGAGTATTTCACAATTGTTCAGTGACCTATGCTAAAGAAGTTGTTAGTCTCGGCTGAGCTCCTTGTGACTGCTGTCCACATCCCAGAAAAAACATAACATCTGATATTGAGAGAATTTTACACTGTCATTTAGTAAAGAACTAAAGGTCAGAGGATGATGTATATCCAAAAGGAATTTGTACATCCATTTCTCTAGGATGTTATTAGCAATTGCTGAACATTATTGATATTATTTAGACATCCTTTTCTGCTCTTAGTAAATAATGTTTAAAAAGACCCGATACCCATTTTGCATTTCATAAGAATTCGAGAATTTTAGAAGAGTGTGAAACTATTTTTTTCCCTCTGACTGTCTTTGTAGTCTCAAACAAAACACCAAGATAGAGGTGGCCATTATCCAGAATTTCTGCAATGTAAAGTTCAATTTGTGTAAAAATATTTATATGATGGAAATGAAAATATTTGCCATCATTTATCATTTACCAGCCATTAAAATTATTTACAACATTTGCTTCAGATGCAACATTCTGAAAAATTCCCTGACTCTACCTTTTCTGATTTCATCCCTTTTCACTTAATAAGCATTATTGTTGCAAATAGAATAGATTCTTCAGCTTTAAAAGTAACACATTGCAAAGTTTGCATAAACAGGAGTTTTAAAGTTTTTCATTATCCCTTGATACTTTCAGTTATCTCAAGTTATCCCTTGATTCTACAGAAATTTGAGTTTCATTTAGTTAGGTTAAGGAACAGTAGAGCAGACCAACACAATCATAACATTTTTAATAATATTTTCAGAAACTTTCCAAATGCCTAAGGTGTGCAAATATTACATATCTTTTTCTATATTAGTGCCAGTACTTCTGCCTTTTCTCCTCCTCCTAGTGTTCTCTTTCCTTTTTTGGTTGCTCTCTTAAAATGTCAAAACTAATCACTTTTTAAGATTTATAACTCAGTTAAGATTGGCAAGGAAGTTCTTCTAATTGTTTGCCATTGGCCCAGGTAAATTTCTTTATTTACTCTGCACTTTCTAGAGGAAGCATGTAGCAAGTCTGTAGCATACAAACAGGAAACATTTCATCAGCCAGTAAGTAGAGTACTTTCATTGAAAGGATAATGGAAATAATTTTTTCACTCATATTTTAACAAAAATATACTGTGTGCATTCATCTGCTGTAAAGACTATTTTTTCAGTAATTGAAATAGATGTCTGGATGTTATGATAAGTACAGAGGCCCTCTTAAAGAAATTAATCTTTAAATTGCGGTTCTGTCATGTTTTGCTGTCGCATGTGGTGTGTCATAGAAAGCAGGAAAATAAATGCAATTTTCTTATTTGTTGGCGGTTCCATTTTCACTTAGTTTCTTTGTGAGAGATTTAGTTCATGGTAGATAAGAAATGCCTGAAGGTCAGAAGCCAAAAGTAGTAAAAGCAACTACAAAAAAATTAATAAATTAATTAAATTATATTAAATTAAATATATTATTTAAAGATTTGTATTTGCATGCATTTTACTAGGATGTGTTCTAATGTAAAAGCTCATAATATCAGCAAATATGCAAAGCATTGAACTATGCTAATATGCCTAATTGGTCTCCAGAGGGAAAGATTTTATATTAAAGGATTTTTCCTGGGGAAAATACCATCACAAGCATAGGCTATCAATTACATCTAGAAAGACAATACTTTTTAAAAAACATCATGTCCCAAATCTAACAAAGATTCACAGGCACTAATAAAATATGTCACATTTCTATCACATAAGACAGTTGGTGTAGTTGTCATTTCATAGTTTGCTAAAGCAACACTGATGCCTGAATTATGTATGGTCCTGAGGTCTACAAAAGTGATACAGGTGGGTAGCACAGGTAATGTGTCACTTCAGAATTAAAAATTAAGTCGTGTTTTTAATCCACCGTCCCCCTTTTTATATTTCTTTTTTCAACTTTTTTTGGTTGATATGAGGTGCAGCACTACTCTTCTTACTCATCGACGGCTCAGCTGAAGGGGCAGATGCCCCTCTCAGCACACTCACTGATGACACAAACCTGTGAAGAGTGGCCAATGCTCCAGAGGGCTGTGTAGCCCTTCAGAAGAACCTCAACAAGCTGGAGATGGGCAGAGAAGAACCATTTGAAATTCAACAAAGGCAAGTGCAGGGTCCTGCAGCTGGGGAGGAATAGCCCCCTGCACCAGCATAGGCTTGACCTGCTGGAAAGCAGCTGTACAGGGAAGGACCTGGGGGTCCTGGTGGATAACAAACTGTCCATGAGGCAGCAGCATGTCCTTGTGGCCCAGAACATCAGTGGGATCCTGTGGGGCTTTAGGAAGAGCATTGTCTGCAGGCTGAGGGAGGTGATCCTCCCCTCTATTCAAGCCTGGTGGGGTCACATCAGGAGTGGCAGGTTCAACTCTGGGCTCTTCAGGACAAGAGAGATGCGGAGCTCCTGGAGAGGGTCCAGAGGAGAACTATGAAGATGGGGCATCTCTCTTATGAGGAAAAGCTTAGAGAGCTGGGTCTGTTCAGCCTCGAGAAAGCTGAGGAGGGATCTTATCAATTCCTCTAAGTCCTTAAAAGGAGGTTGACAAGAGATTGGAGCCAGACTCTTGGTGGTGGTGACGACCAGAAGCAACAGACATGAACTGGAACACCTGAACATGAGGGAGAACTTCTTCACTGAGAGGATTACTGAGCATGGAAACAGATTGCCTGGAGAGGTTGTGGAGTCTCCTTTTCCAGAGATATTCAAAAGCTGCCAGGACACAATCCTGAGCAATGTACTTACGGGACTGCTTGAGAAGTGAGGTGGAACTCGCCTCCAGTGATCCCTTCCAATTTGTGACTCATTTCAGGATTTTCCTTCCTTCTCTCTTCCATTCTGGCTTTCCTTTCCATTTTCCCTTCTTCTTCCCTTCTGTTAACACATTCAATTCCACATTGCACCGTAAATTGGCAATGGAGAACATCTCCCTGTACCCAGCAACTTTCTCCCAAGATTATCCCCCTTGCTGAATTCTGCTGAATCTTTGAGTTACATTGTGTTAATTATTTGTGGAATTACTTTGTTTTGTTTTATTTACTTTTCTCTCCTTCTTTTTTTTAATTTCTTCATGTTTTCCCTCCTCTTTTTTCCATTAGAAGAGCTGTAGTTTCATATCTGCACTACTACCATGGGCATTATGTTATTTTATGGTCTATTGTTAAAAAAAAAAGGGGTTGACACTTGAATAAGTAGAGAAATGGAAACATCTATCAAAGAACAGCTCTGGAGGACCTATCCCAGTAGCAGTAGGAATTACAAGATAAAATGATAATGAAATTCTTAAAAAGAGACAGGACATTTTCCTCACCCTGAAGAATATTTTGTAGGTGAGTCTTGAGCCTTGAGACAGCAAACGCAACTCATTGGGCAGTTGGTGATGCTTTTTCTTTTCTTGATGATCTGCAGTTTTGTATTTTTTTGCATATTATATTCTATTTCCTATTATAAAATTTATATGTATAACTATATATTATTTACACTCATGAGGTCCTTAACAGTATGAATTGTCTGACCTGAAAAAATCTCTGGTTTACAAAGGACTGTTTAGAAAGCGGAATAAAAAGGATGAAGTACCATCAATCATAATTCCAGATACATATGTTCACATGTGTGAATGGGTGATATTTTTAGACTAGTTAATGACCTTTAAATCGTAACTTATGTCATTCTTTTCTGTGTTTCTCCACTAAAACTTATAATTTGTAGAAAATATTTGACTAAGCTTCATTAGGTGGAATCTTGAAGAGTTAACATGACAGCTTTGGATGCTATTTGTGAAAGGAAGTAGAAGCTTCCTTTTTGAAAGAAAAATATGATCAACACTAACAATAAACTCATCATTTCCGATTCCTTGTTCTCTGCACTGCCTCATCACTCCTTTGTGCTATTGAAAGGTTCAGAAGTTATCTCAGTCTTTTGATCTGGAGCATTCAAATAAAATACAGGATGTTTTGCATGCAGTAAACAGCATGTTATTGACAAGACAAGTGTACAAGTGTATTTTATCCATGTTACCTTGCACTAGAGCTAGCATTCAGCATCCAGCTAGGAGCAAAATAAACCCTGGACCCAGAGAATTCATACCAACCAGTTGTTCAACCTTGTAATGCCTTGTTATATAGAAATGGATTGTTGCACATTTAGGTTGTTTTATATGCATCTAGTAGTCAATTTTCAAATCATGGGTTTCAAGCTGATATATTAGAACCATCCATGCTACAGCACCTAAGAGAAGGAAAAAATTGAAATTCTTCTTCAGTACTGGGTAAACACTTCCGTGTGGCCTGACTCCAACATCAGCACTTCATTTTAATGATAACGACAGCTCTGGTGTTCATTCTAAAATCCTTAAATGTACTTAACAACCTGTTTATGCTTGGAGAGCAGGGAGTTTATGAGGACAGCCAAATGAAACAGATAAGAGTATTACGTAAAACCATATTCTGAAATGTTTATTCTAGCAGTTAGTATGCATCTGGAGTAAATTTGTAGACTCTTATCCTCAGGTTTCATGCATATTAAATAGACCATATTTATTTTAATTCAGAAGCAGACAATTATGTGGGAAATAGAAAGGTTTTGACAGCACAACCACAAATTAGGCATTGTTTGAAAAGGTACAGTCGTCTTAGAATCATCATTAATATTTCATGTACCTGAATTTCTCCCACATGCACGTTGTATGCTGTTTCAGCCATGGATCAGCAGCTGCAGCTATTAAAGCTTTATTTTCATTCAGATATTAAAACTGCTTTTTAACACAATGCATTTCCCCCCTTATCCAAAAAACCACTTTCTGCAATGAAATCAATGAATCAGTCTGACTTATACTGAATGTGCATGTGTGTAGCAAGGAATTTATCTTTTTGCCACCATTAACACTTAAAAAATGTCTATCACTATTCTACTTGAAAATACTCTTTTTAAATGGCTAGTCACTATTAGAGGCACTGTCAGTTTGATTTTTATAGCTGTGAAATTATTTTTACACAGTTTCTAATAATTTTTTGCAACCTCATAACAAAATTACTTTTCTTTGTAAATACTTTCTCACTATAATATATTTACTACATGTGAATTTAGTGGATATGAGAATTCTTCTCCTTTTAGTACCAGTTTAATTGTGAAAAGTACCTAGATTTTTACCAAAGAGTTTTATAAAGAGATGTAAGGACAGGGAATGGTAGCATTTGTAATACTTTTTTTCCTAGATTTAAATAATTTTTTGAAGAAAAATAATTAAGTTTAATTAAGTTAACTTAGTTAAGTTAGTTCTTTTTCTATTAAATCAGGAGATTTCAGGCTATATTTTGAGATGAGTAAAGACTAATCTGTATCTTTTGACTTAAACAGCATATTAAAACCCAGAAGTGTTCATAGGTAAAACCAAATCAGTCTCATTTTTCTCATTTCCATCACATTCTATCCACACTTACTACTCTCATGCCCAAAAATGTCCTTATAGAATAAGCTAAAACTAGCAGAGTTTTAAAACTGAGTTAGAATATTATGCACTTTATATACTGTTATAAAATCACTAATCTTTTGACAATACATGCTATCCTGAAGTAAGCAGAAGGAATTTTTTAACTAGACATTTTTTTTCTACAGGAAATAGATTTATGACCTTGAATGGGGGCTCTGAGAAATCCAAAGAAAGTATGAATGCAAGTATACTACCTGGGACATATATTTTTTCATGGTAAATAGCTTCAAGAAAACACTCATATCAACTACACAAGCAGCCAGTAGAAAGGACCATGAGAACACAGCTTTTGCTTCAAAACTTTTATTTCCCAATCGCAAGAAAATTATTTCAGGGCAGAACTCAACTTCTCTCCAACATTTTCTCTCTCTGAAGAACACAGCTTGATTTTATGCTACAGAAGTTGTGACTTTTACCCCTAAGGCACAAAAACAACTTCGATAAATGAGAAATATGAATACTTAAGGGACAGAACAACTAGTTCCCTTTCATTAAGAAACTGCCTTGCATATAATGGAAATCTCCTGTGGGTTTGCATGCATCTTGTTCTCAATGAGAAAATAGTGTGCAAGCCTCTTTAAATGAAGAAAAGAATCAGAAAACAGCATCTGAGGGCAATGGGTAGCAGCTATGGCTCATCACCCATCATAAATGACACGACAGATTCAGAAATTTGTATCAGCCTGATTTTCTCTTCCAACTGTCAATACAGGATTGATGCTACTCATCACCCGATTCTACAATAATGAAAGGAAGGAGAAAAAGAGACTTACAATCTTATATATACATATACACCTTTAGTCTTCATTTGCAAATCAACCATAGATTTCAGTAAGGTCACTGTTAAAATAAAACAAGGGAATGAGAGCAGCTTAAACCACCCCAAGGCTAAAAGCAGTACCCAAGCCTCCTCAGAATAAAAAACACTTAGTGAAGCAGAATATGAAGTAGATCTGTATTTTAGTTACAGGTATATAAAACAATTTAAGTGTTCTAATTTAAGAATTTGAATCACAAATCAATATCTAACCTTAAGGAAAATCATGGAGTGGAATTTTTGAGACTGTATCAACAAATATCTACATGGAGGTTTTTACGCCAGGCATTATTATTTTGCTAGTCTACTCAGTTTAAATAATTAAAATTCAGGTCTTCTTTCAACAATTGTGGAGGGGGAATGCCAGTTAAGCATAAAAGTTTCAAAAAGGTCTGGAAACCAAAGCTCTTTAATGTTCACTGTTTTCCAAATGTCACAGATTTTAGAACATCTTTTATGAAGTCACAAGATGAGTTCAAATTCAGTGAATCCTTTCTTCCATGAATAATTCCCTTGTTGCTTTCTGGAGACCTTGGATTACACGACATGGTTTTCCACCTGGGGAAGTACCCGCTATGAAAACAATGAAGAATAGTAAGAAAGAAAATTTTGTATGCTGTTGTTGCTCTTTCCAGAAAAATAAAAATCCCCAGCTATTCACCAGTTACCTTAGCGACAAAGTAGCCACTAAACCATCAGGGAAATTAATTATCCACTTGTAGACATTAAGTTCTGGGGGAAGATGTACTACAGTATTCCAGTGGTTAAGACAAATCTACCTGCTTCATTAAAGGAAAAATAAATTATTTTCTAGGTATTACAATGTTTATATAAGGCGGGATATTATCTTTCTGCAATAAGGCCAGGGGAAAATGTCTGATTTTACCCAGAAGATTTTTACTGTGATTTCCTCTTACCAACTGTCTATATTGGGGCCACAGTTTCACCCAAACGTAGCTTCTTATGCAAACTAGAAGTAGAATCCCAAAGAACAAGGGAGCACCATACTGGTCCAGAGTATATTTACCTGCCCTGATACTGAGGAAAACTCACTTGAGCACACAAGTCACAGAAGAAAAAAAATTAATTGGCAATTTAACAGTGACCAAGAAAGCAAAACACCAACAATGGAGAAACTAAGCTTGGTGGAAATTACTGACATGAATCAAACACGATTAGCAAGTACTTCTGTGATTTTAATCAAATGCTAGGAAATTAGAATGGTCCAATGTTATTTTTCAAATTTGAATTTTGAATTTTTGAAAGTAGGGCACACTCGAGGCACAGAAGGTCAAAATTGAAGACAAGTATCTTTGCGGAGCATTAAAATTTTAAAAGAAAGAGCTATCTTTATCTACATTTTCATAGCATTAGAAGGAAGTAGGTTACATTTAAACTATATTAAAAAAAACTTTCTATTTTTTTGCTGTTTCTGCTAAGATTTTTTTTCCTGCAGTCCTTAGACTTTGTTTTGAATTACTCAGAGAAAACCAATTGATTTAAATTATGAAAACAGGGAGCCACCAGACTGACATTTTCCCTTAAAAAACTTTGCTTGTTCACTGAGCTAGGAGAAACACTTTGAAAAGCGCAATTGCTTGAGCCCATGACTGTGTTTGTAATTTCTTGTGCAAGCTTTTCAATGTTTCTAAATAGTCATGAACAGGGCTGCAACTTCAGCACCTGGCAATGGTGCTGCCCTTGGACTTAGCAAAATAGGTGTTTGCATAGAGCAACATCCCATGGGCGAGCTGTCCTGTACTCCCACTCTCTTATTTTTATGATGCAAGAAGTTGTATAGACTAGTTAATTTGAAAACGGACAGTTTGGGTAGTGGAGAGGGTAGTGGGTAGATAGTAGGGAGATAGAAAGGATGTGTGGCCTAAGGGTTTGGGCCTTGGTTTTTTGTTTTTTGGGTTTGTTTTTTGGGTTTTGTTTGTTTGTTTGTTTGTTTGTTTGGGTTTTTTTTTTTTGGGGGAAGGGGGAATTGGATTTTTTGGTTTGTTCGTTTGGGTTTTTTTCAGTAGAAATTACTGCTATTTCTCTCATCTTTCCCAAGAAAAGTCTAATTGCCCACATGATATCCAGCTGCATAGTGCTAGGAATGCCTTCAGGAAAGGGAGCCTGAACCTAGAGACCAGACCAGTATAAGGGTGTATTCACTCAAAATACAAACCTCCCACTGTCTCTCTCTCAGTTTTCAAACCCTAGCATTTCTGTTCCCCCTCATCAAGCATCAAGATTTTGTTGAGTTCTCCCAGTCCCTCCCCCATTATCCCCAAACTATGATTTTTCTGCGTCTGCCTAGAGTCACTCTTCCATCTTAGCTCCATTCTCCATCTCAGATCACTTACTTTCATAAAATTAATTCTTGCCAATCCACGGACACATAATTTTTTCTTGACTTCTGAGATAATGGAATTCAAATTTGGTTACTGGGGACTAGCTTGACGCCCACTGTAATTGGAAAATGCCAAATGACACACTGCATTTGGCAGCAAAATGGATACAGTTAACATGAGCAGAGATGCCCCATGAGTGAAACTGGAATTCATTAGACAGGAAAGATGGGCCCTGTTCTTTGTGAATATAAGAGAAGTTGAGCTTACCAGGGAAGAGTTACGATAGGGAGCTGTAAGGATGTGAAAAGTCATATCTTTGCCCAACAAAGCCCATTTTCTATCAGCTGGTATTGGACCTTACTGGTAGTGGATCAGACTATGAATCTTTATTTTAAATGTGTCAGCTGCTTCTGAATATAAGACTATTTGCACCTCAATACAATAAATCAAAGGCATGCTGAGCTTAATGAGCTCCAAATATTCTGTTATTCTTTCTATTATTCATTATTCTGATACCACTAAGGGTAGTGAATACACAAACTCTTTTTAATACACCTACCTAAGATTTATAAACAGACACTATTCCCATTTTATGTCAGACGTAACTGAGACGCAAAAGCTGAATCACAGCCAGAGGATTCATGTTATGGTCCATCAATTTGTCTACATGAAATGTTCTGTCAAGTTCAGAGTTCTAAATTCAAAACACTGGACTAGTTGGCAAGCGAGATGTCTGCACACGATTGTGTTCGAGTAGCTGAGCCAAGACAGAGTGAATAGGAGCTGACAGTCTGAAAGCTAGCTAGTGTCAGCCTTATTCAGCTAGGTTTCTCTGAAGTTCTTTAGGTAAACTCTCATGGATTTTCTCATTTGCCTAATATGTTTTTTAAATATTCTGAGTACAAATGCTATGTGTTCCAGAAACTAATCTCTCTTTTGTCTTATAGCACCATGGAAAGTAAGGACATGGTCTTGAACTCAATGGATGATTTTGCCTATTCAATAGGAACATGTAACAGGCCAAATTCCTTGCTGTTTTAGTTTTGTTGTTTTTTTTTTTTCCAGAGGACAAAAACCCCAAGAAGTAATAAAAAGATAATCTAGTGTTCCAAATAAAATACTGTAAAACAAACTTCAGTCTCTGAGTCATTGGAAAACATTGCTTACAGTACAGAACACAAAACATCCTGAAGTGGCCATCTATCATTACTCCAGATTGCTGGAGGAAATAGTAATAAAATGAGAAAACAGCATGAATTTATATTAATTGCAACTCAAAAATGGTCTTACCACAATCAAAATAAGACCAGTGTGATGGAATTTATAGATAGGTAATATTGAAAACATATTTTGCGCTTCATTTGATGTCAAGATACAAAAATCAGATTTCAGATCAATGGTGTAATAAAATGGTACAAAGTAGCTGATGAAAGCTAACTTGGTTCCAACACAGGAATTCATCATGATAAACATATCTCTCATTTCCACATCTGTCATCCATTTTTAAAACCAATAAATCATTTAAATATGGATTTAACTGTTCCTACAACTTGTTACAGTGTTATGCGCTGCACTGAAAGAGACCTTTAACGATAATTCACTTTTCTGAATTCAGAAGTATAAAAAATGAATTAGAAGGTTAAGTTGTGCTCACATAATTACTGTGCCCAAACACAACTTACAGTAAAACAGCTGGGCTTTTTCTGGCTTGCATGTCTGTCTTCCCTGGGCCTGCATTCACCTAACAGACCCTTCTTTGAGCGGGAATGAGTGACTAGTTCAGATTAAAACCTGCCTGAGCAAGCAAAATGATGGAATCTGAGGACAGAATGCAGATATCTATGAGCTGGATTGGACTGCCACCAGACGCTGAGGGCAAGGCTGAGGCTTGTTTCATCCTAAGCACAGCTTGAGCCCTGCAGGGCATGGAAGGAATGTCGGCTGCAAGGCCCTTAATGAGCGTTAAAAAATGCCCGGCAGAATGGTCTTAAAGGCCTGGCCAAACCCCCCACGTGAAAACATCCACAAATATTGGACTGATCTGCTGATTTTTTCCTTCTTTTTTGTGATGAAGGGGTTGGGTGACAAAGAAAGGGCTTTGGAGGAAAGCAAAAAGAGGGAGTAATGTTAAAAGGCTCATAATTTTCATCCTTGATCATACTGAAGGAAAGTCTGGCACCGTCTAAAGGATCACAAGTCCCAGCAAACATAATCAGATTCTGATTTCATTATTAAGCTTTACACAACCTTGATAAGAGAGATGATTAGAGTCTCAGTGATAAACTCATTTTATGGATGTGTATTTCAGCATTCATTTACTCTAGTAAACATTAACCTTTGCTTCAATATATGTATATCTAAGAAAAATTTCTAAGAAAATCTTCAAGATCTCATTCAGAATTATACTAAAATTTAAAAATATTGTGATAGTGATTATAAAAGTGCTTATATATAGGCTTTAGCACACATACATAAAAATTTGGCAATACAGTAGCTGTAATTAAATTACTTTTAATTTTGCAATTATTGTATTTTAACTGTTTAATGTGCTCTTCTCACATTGGAATCATGAAGTCAGTCCAACACTGCAGACAGTATTCACCACTGTAAGAGCCAATGGAAAAAATCCTACAATCTCTCTAGTTGTTACAATAATGATGTTGGTTTCCTTTCACTACAAGAGTAATTAATGAAGAATTTGGCTGAACTGCACATACCAGGCAGCTAAGGTAATACTTTATGTATACATTGCACTGGAGCATAGCGCATAATACAGGGCTTGCTTTCTTATTTCTTATTTTTAAAATCAACTAGGTCATTAGACAACTAAAATTGCAGGCTATAACCATTAGCACTTTGCTGAAGCTGTGTGTAATTTCATTAATTCTTCTGCTAGTGCTGTCCATCTGAGATAGTAAAAATTTCATTAGTCACTGAATACAGTTCATGCATAACAAATGAAAAATCAATTAAACATGATTTTTTGAATTCTTTTTTGTCTCATTTACTGCTAAAGTTGATTAATGTTCTACATGACATTTACTCTTCCCTTCAGATTTTAAGTAATTGTTGGTCTTTTAATAACATTCACCTTTTCCTAGACTAGAACAAGCTCACAAACTAAAAATTAAAGTATTACCAGTTATTTCCACAGTATTTTGCCTGATTGCAAGCTTTCTTATATGCTTAGAGATCTAGATTTTGTTTTGTTTCTTGTATCTGTTTGCACAGTTACCAAACACATCTATTCAAAATGTTAACACTGACTTATAGTTGAAACAAACCATTAAACAGGAGAAAAGTAAAAATTTTGACTGACTGTGGTTGAGAACTAATGTGAGTGACTTTGGGTCTTTCATTTCTCATGAGCTCCTGCCTGTTTTTTCTCTTGTGTGGAGCATTTCCATCTCAGTTGTGCAGCAGCAGGGTTCCTCCTTACCCACACTCAGCTCTTATCATGGCAGCGCATCTCCCGCCACAGAGAAGAGCTCCAGGAAGGATATTCTTTTCTTACACACCTGCAGATGGCTTGATATGCTTAAAAGATCTCTCAAGCTTCAGCCTTCTACAGTGCAATACCAGAGAGACTAATACATGGAGACTGGCTAATCTGGAAATTAAGACTCTCCACTTCAACAGACTGATAGGTAATGTTGTATCATTCACATATTATAAGGAGACTGGAAAAAAATGGAATGGAATACAGAGATAGTAGATTTGTGTTCTTCTGAAACTCCTTGTGGTTTTTTAATAAGTACACTATTAACAAGTAAAGCTTCCAATTATTTTCAGTATCTGGCACCACATGGATTTACAACAAACTAACCACTCTCCAAGAAGTATTCACCCATGGGATCTAATCAACCATCTTTTCAGAGAACAGAAAAAACAAGGATGTACTAAGGGAAGGAAGATCCACTTACCATGGACTTATAACTATGGATACTTAGTTAGAAACATTTATAAACTGCTTCAAAACACGTCTGCTGGTGTGCAGAACAAATCAAATCGATGTTATGCAGATGAGCCTGAACAGTCTGCTAGCAGAATTCACTCAAAATATTGAAATAATAGCTAAGACTGCATAATGTTTGAGTTCAATCATGCATATACATTTGCAGTACAACCAATATAAAATATGTGCATCTAGAAGAGAATGAAAGATACAAGCAAATCTTCTCCGTGCAAAACAACATTAAACTCTTTCCATGTAAATTTTTTGTTTGTCATATGTGCACTCTGGTTAAAGTTCCCCAGGCTGTAAAACTGGTCTTCATGAGCTACTTGCCATTAATGTTGCACTTCTCACATTTTTTAGGATGGGTGAAATACAAAATGTGCCTTGAATGAAAAAAAATGTGTAGCTTCATTTTATATCCCGGTTAAAAACCACAGGAAAAATGCCGTATAAGGTTCTTTGATATCATAAAAGAAAATTACTTTTTAAGGAGTTGTTGATGATACGATAGCTCTGTGTATACATATGTTCTACCATTGTGCCAAAACTAGCAGCTCATTTAATTTTCAACCCTTTTGAACTGTAAATGCAATTTACAATACAAAAACAATTACAAGATCAACAAAGGGATCTGTGAACTATCCACCCAAAATCAAGCAATCCCACTTCACATAAAATGATTCCATTTACTTGTAATAGAATACACATTTTGCTCAGCCATGGAGAAGCTCCCTCTTTCCTCTCCTTACTTCCCTTTACAAAATCTTGTCCTTCCACCCTCTGGGAGGAAGGTTTTGTCCACGGTGAATAGAACAATTGACACACAGCAAGATAGGTATTTGGGACAACATCTGGCAGAAGTACCCTGCCCCTTGCTGCTGCTCAGCAAAGATAACAGAGGCTCCTCTGCGGGGGAACAAGGATTCTTCATGCAGAAAGACTTTTTTCTAGGTGGATATATGAGGGATACAGGGTTGCAAGAGGCATTCAAAGGTCTGAAAGGACGTAGTGTTGGTAGAGGAGGTGCTTCTGGAAATTTAGCCTACCTGCTTTAGTCTGCCACTTAGATTCCGTAAAGTAGCAGGCAGAATACCTTTAAATTCTGGTTCATCAAAATTGTTTATATATTATTTTGCCACTTATAATATAAAACCTACAATAAAGTGGAGCCATCTTCAGCCTTCAGACCAAATATTCCCCGAGGGGCATTGAGTTCCATGATTGTGATTGCCAAAGAGTATGTGAATAATTCACTTAGTACTTGATTTTAATAATGGGGACTTAATTTTAGTTTAGTTCTAATTTTCAGAAATTAACTAGGGTTCGCTGTGAGGTTCTGCTAAGGACAGTTTCTATCACCACTGTCACCACCACTACTTTCTGGAAAAGCTAGCATTAAACACTTTCTTGTAGCAGCAATTTATTTCAGGAAACAAGGAAGGGATAGCTTGTTCTCTATATTTTACTTTTCTGCTGAAGTGAGGATGGGAAGAAAATGCTGTCTATTTGAACACATTTCACATTTAAGGGAGAAGAGATGAAAAGTTCATGGTGTTTATGAAATAAAATGGTGAAAATGGCATCCTGCAGCAGGAAAAACCTGGCAACTGGCAGCCCTGAACTATGCTGTCTGCTCTGCATTAGTTTAGCTGGTAGATGAGATCAGGGGAAAGGAACACAGACCACTTAGGCCATATAAAGGAAAACAATTCCTCATAACAAGAAAATTAATACAACTAAAGAAATTTTCTTGTTCATATCTGGGAATAGTGGGAAGGCAGGTTTGAAACACTTAATCAAAAAACTTTTTGTAGTTAAAGATGTAAGCGATTCCCTATATCTTCAAAATTCCCACTGACTTTGATAGGAAATTTGCATGAGCAAGTGATGCAAGCCAAGACATGAATTTACATGCTTAGGGTAAACACAAGAGTGTGGGAAAGCCACACTTTGTGTGTGTTGTTGTTCCTTGCAAGGCAAAGCAGCCAGTGAGTCACAATTCCCATATTTACTGTGAGCCTCCTCCCTATCGTTAAGAATCAGTTTACTCTGAAGGAAGTGTTTGGACATAGCTGCATTTCCCCTGTCTCAGACCACCATCAATTTGTCCCAGTGAGGAAGGACACCACATCTATATCTCTTCCAATTACTTTGTAATATGTGGTGAAATGAGTGCAATATTCAGTGGGTAATGTAACTTCTCATGACTCTTTTTTATTCTGTGCTATTTTGCATGATGTGAATACAAATTTGAAGTTATGGTCTCTAATATGCAATTTTAATCAACCGATAATCACTTTTATAAAATGTGGGGTTAGTAAAGTTTTAGCTGCATATATTATATCAGTCCTAAAACCCAGTATAAAACACAGTGTCATTATTTCTTTCAGCTGTAACAATTTTGGATGAAGTATTCATACTTTTTCTCATCTAGATTCCTGTCCCAAAGGTACTTGAGGGCTGTTATTTTTGTTGTATTCCTCCAAAAATTAAATTGAAGGTGCTCCAAACAGATCAAATGCAAATAATATATGTGTCTATGTATATTATGTGATATTTAATTTCCTACTACAGGGAATTAAAAGAGTTGCTTTCCAGAGGGGAAAATTCCTATGCCTTCCATATTCATACTGTGCCATTTGCTATAAGAAGTATTCTAGGATCCACAGACTGTAGGAACAATAATTCCTTTGTACTACCTAAGCTTACTTTTAAACACTTTGGCAATAAATTTTATATATTGTATTTTAAACTCTACTTTACTGATGGGAGGATAAACATATCTATGTATTTGTGATGAGATAATTTTTTTTCTATTCCCTTACTGATACAAATGCTTTGTTTTTTTATGACTCTGGTGTTAAATTATTCTTGTAGTAAGATTCCCTAGTTTTACAACTCCAGTTGACCTAGTCTCATCAGTAATTTTTCACACAGTTCACCTATCTGATCAGTTGAAAACATCTACCAATTAGGGTTGAAGCCAACTTGCTAAGTTATCCACCAAACATTTTCCAAAAGATTATGCTATTTTTTATAAACATAGGAAACTGGTGAGAAAGTGTTGCGATATAGTGTGCTAATTAGTGGTAATGTGCTAATTTATTAAATTTTCTTAAGGAAAAACCAACCCTCTCCCCATCCATCAAAGGTAATTTTGTGCAGAGAGAGACTGGAGTTTTAAATGCAAAGAGGACCTCTAAGTAACAGTTACTGAATCATATTATGTATATATCTAAGAATAAATTACTGGTTTATGAACAAGGAAAAGGGCTAATTAAAAGAAGATGTAAGTAAACAATTTTTGAAAGATTCAGGTTGCAGACCTGTTTGTTGGAACTTGGTTTGATTCTACCCCAGGTAGAACATCTTGAAGTGATAATATTCTGCATGGACTTCTGCTGGATTCCCACAAATAAAGTCACAAAGTACAGAAAAAAAATCACAGCTGGGCCAGCAGCATGCCACCTGTGAGAGCTAAAGGCTCTGAGCTGGCTGCTTCTACCAGGGACAGTGTGCTTTTTAGTTAGTGCTGAAGAAACCAATGAAAGCCAAAAATGGGCTGGTAGCTATGCTCATTAATGTTCCCTGACACTTTCCATTATAAAATGCTGATTTTAGACCTTTTCAGTTTGCCAATTGGTAGACATTTGGGCTCAAATGTTCCTTAGTGTCTGCTCTGAGGTTTTAAAATATGTGTTAGAATGCCTTTTTTGCCAAAACAATCCAGTCATTTCTGAGAATGAGGCAAAAGATATGTTAACGCATGATAGAAATTCAAAAAGGAGCGGGGAGGGTTGAAGATGATAAGGAAAGAAATTATTTAAATAGTTAATATAATTTAAAGCTGCAGACTGATATTTGACAGCTGGCGATAACAATGTGGGATGAAAACTGAAATTTGGCTTTCATTGCCACTTTAAATTATAAGGCCTTGAAAAACATATTCAGGCTCAGCAAAGATTTCTGATGTCCTATCCATAGAATATTAGTCAGGCAAGGAGTTGAGAGGTTCATCTTATGGCTGTGTTACATTTTTCTTATATATGCAGCTTTGTGATATTTTAAGGCCAGAGGCACAAGTAGATAAACTGAACAGAGTGTACTGAGTTCAGCAGTATTAACATCTACTTCAGCCACGAAGTGGCAGAGGATCTGCAGAGAATAGCTGCAGTGAGAGACAATGTCAAAGGGTTCAGGCACTGGGAGACTAGGACTCTATTATGTAAAAAGAGGACAAAAAGTAAGATTTTTATTGGGGAATGTAAAGGAATGTCAGGAATTTAAGGAATAAAGATTGTACTTGATGTGATGTAGAAATGGGGCTTAGGTGAGAACCTAAATCTTCACAAGATGATAAGGTCAGTGGGTAAAGTCTTTGAAGAATTGGCAGGACAATCTGTGAAAATAAAAACCTACTGTCTTATTGGAACTTAGAGGGGACCCTGGCAGCCCTGAACTGCTCCATGACTATATTAGCTGAAGTTATTAGTAGTCTGTAAAATGATTCAGTATTTCCATTCATAGATATCAGTATTCTTAATAAATGTGTGGGACAATTTTCTGGTGGCATATTGCAATTAGTTATGGTGGAAATCCAAATTTGATAATACATGAGTAAAAGCCGCTTAAGCCATCTTAATTGTACAATCCCTATGAGCATACACTAAGAAAAAAACAATTATTGCATAACAATATATTTTTTTCTTTCAGGAGGCATATCTCATGGGGGACCAAAACAAGACTATACAGCACAGATACTTGCTGTGGCCTGGATCCCCCCATTTGCAGCAGAAGTTGAAGCAAGAGTGGTTGAAGCAAAGATGGAGGGGCAAAGATGGAAAGAATGGTTTAATTAGTTCAGTCAATGCCGCCTTGGAGAACAGACTAATCCTCTGCTAACTTTTTATAGGTGGCCACAAGTCATGTGCTCACCAGTTTCCCATGGCCTGGCTTCAGACTGTGGCCTGCTTTGCAGAAGGACTTTTGAACCCATCCAGTGGCAGCTGAAGGTAATAGTGGAAAATATCTGAATATAGCGGGAGCTGTACAATGACAGTTTTTCTAAAAAAACATGCTTACTTGTCTTAGAAAAGCATAGCTGAAACTTCAACCTCAAAGAAAACTCAGTCCATCAGTCCTTTTCCTATTTGTGCTGTGGCCAGACAAGGTTATTGGAGCAACTTAATTTATAACTTTGAAGAACTCAGAAGTAAATTTTAAACTCTGTAGATTTTCTATACTATGATTACCCAGAGAACATCAAACAAAGTAACAGATATATCCAGAATTCTTCCTTTATCTTCCTAGAAGAAAGAACGTCTGAGGTGTTTTATTTTAAGTTTTTAAACATGATTGATTCATAATGTATGTGGTTATTTGCTTTAGAGAAGAAAAAAATTGAATAACAGAAAGGGGAGAGCTAGAGATTTCTTCAAGTTGTACACAGTCTTATGCAAAGTTTAGGAAGGTCTGCCTCAGTTTAAAGACATTTCTGTTCTCTACAAAGAATGAACTCAATTTGAAGCAGCAATATTTATCATCTTGTCCATGTCTTCTCCTAGAACTTCATGGTCTATTTTATCAGTATGCTGTGTATGACGGTGTGCATCAAGTCCTGATATTTCTTCTCCTCTTTCTTCTCTGGCTAGATTGCCATGAGTCTTACACAGTCATGTTTCTTTCAGATCTAAAATTTAGAAGGAAGGAGATTTAGCTTGATGATGAAAAGGAATCAAACTTAGCTTAAAAGTCTACTGTCCTGAAGAGATACACTGCAAGGATCACATATACTTGAAAATCCCAGATGCTGCAGACTTTCAGGCCGCATAAATGGCAATAATACAGTTCAGCTGGGACAGATAGAAGATGATTATTCCAGACCAGGGAAAATACTCAACTTTGTAATCTTGATTTATATTCTACAGGGGAAAAAAAAGAAAAGAGACAAAGTGAGAGAGATAAATAAAATCTGGTGCTAGAAGGAAAGTTTAGAAAAGTTTGTCATTTGGAAAATATTCTACTGTTGGATTAGTTTTTATGTCGGTATAAATTTTCTTTGGTTATTGCCAACACAAGTGATGGCAAGAATGGAGAGACTAAAAATCATTGAGAATTTGGGAAGAACATAACATCCATCATTTTTATTATAGAGTTTTAAATGGGATAAATTAAAAAAAAAACCCTGACCAAACATTTGCCAATTAATTTAGTTAATTAATTGTCATCACTAGAAATGAAAGCAGTTTTTAAATAGTTAAATTTAAATAACTTACAAATAAATTAATGGATGTCTCTACAAAAAAAAGTGAAATATATAAATTCCAGCTTAAGAAATGATGACATGAAGAACTTAGGATAGTGATGTAGACTATCAAGCTGGAGAGAAAAAGGGTAATGGAAATGCAGAGGAAAAAAAACCAGAAGACTCATATAAGTTCTGTAACGAAGGCAGTTTTGTCACATAGAAGAGTAAGGCTATGAGAGCAATTCCATAACTTTAGAATGTGATAGCCTTAAAGATGTAAGGAGGAGCGTACGAATTTTCATGCTGAACTTTTATAATGATGGCAAATATTACATGTATTGGAGGGGAAAAGGTAAAAAAAATTAATGGTGTCCACTATAGTTCATGTTTGCATATAGAAAGACATCTGGAAATACTACCAGAAACTGTCACTAAAAGTAATTTGAACTTCCCAGAGATATACTGCAGAACAAATTCTAAAATGAAATTAGTGTTGGTGTTGTCTCAGACTCAGTAACCAAAAAGTTTATACACCAGAAAGGAACATGCTTTGTTATTGAAGATTTTGGTAGCTAACAAGCACGTTGCATAAAAACAGAGCTATAGGAAACAACCTTTGGAAAAAAAAATCACGAGATAATTCACTTTAAATGAAATAGAAGGAAAACCACAAACTAGTCTTTAAAGCTTCTGATTTAAAGCGAAGACTTGAACAAAATAATCTTCTGTGACGGTGTTCATAGGGGTTCTTAAATTAGGGAAGAGACGAAGATCTGATTCCATGTTTCAGAAGGCTTGATTTATTATTTTATGATATATATTACATTAAAACTATACTAAAAGAATAGAAAAAAGGTTTCATCAAAAGGCTAGCTAAGAATAGAATTGCAAAGAATGATAACAAAAGCTTCTGTCTCAGACAGAGAGTCGAAGCCAGTTGACTGTGATTGGCCATTAATTACAAACAAACCAACATGAGCCAATCACAGATCCACTTGTTGCATTCCACAGCAGCAGATAAACATTGTTTACATTTTGTCCCTGAGGCCTCTCAGCTTCTCAGGAGGAAAATCCTAAGAAAAGGATTTTTCATAAAAGTTGTCTGTGACAATCTTCTGTTAAGTCAAGCTAGCAGGGTGAAACTCTGCTTTTCATTCACAGTTCACTATAGAAGGTACCTTAATACTTAAAAAGTAGCGATCAACAAAAAATCAAAAATGAAAAAGTTGTAGAAACCAAAAGGAACAAAATAAAAGAAAAATGAATTAATGTATAAATGAATAAAAAAATGCATGGGCATAATCAAAGAAGAATGGAAAGTCTAAAGGAATTTAAAACAGACCTAATTAGAAAATTATCATTTAAAGATTACTACTTTTAGGATAAGTGATCAAGTTTTCGTTTGTTTTGTTGTTTTTTTTTTTAATTAAACATAATGGTACTTCTATAAATGAAGGAGAATTCAGATGAAGTGAAAACAATGTCTGGGAAAGAGGAGATAAGAATTAAGAAAGGTCTATGCTGAAGTCCGCTTTTTAGTGAAGCCACAGGGATGATATAGGACACAAATGACCATTTGCTATGGTAATTTACTACTTACTTACTCATTTACTAAAACACACTTACTACTTCACATTCAAAAACTGAGATGGATTGCTGCTGTTCCAGAATCACTAGAATACTGGCACAATGTTGCAGGTCTGCTAGCAGAGGAGCAAAGTCCATCAATTTCCATTAAATGCTAAAACAGAGAAAAAATATTAAATGTTACACATATTTAAGACACTAAAATAGGGTTATCATTACAAGTTTGGCTCTGTCTGGGCTATATTTTACAACAGGAAAGAATGAAGGCATAGAGGTACAGCAAAAATATTGTAAAATGGAGCCTCACTTTGACAAAGACAAATTGTGCCAGACTAATCTGATAGCCTTCATTGGGAAGATAATTGCTTTTCTAGACAAGGGAAATACTTCTAATCTAGATATAATCTGCTTGGAAGATGGGAAAATATTTGATGCTGAATAGGAAATTATTAGTTAAACTAGAGGAGATGATTATTAGGGTAGGAACTGAGAAGTGGATAAATAGGAAGCTGACAGATCATTGACAACAGAGCAGCACAGAGAAGCTACCGTGGAATGCATGATCAGTCCTTAGGCTGATATTAGTATTTTCAGCTGTGATCTTCACTTAAAAATGAAAAAAATGCTGATGAATTCCTCTAAATGCAGGAGTCTGAGAAGCTTCACAAGTCCTGAAGAAGAAATAGTCTCAGGTACAGGAAGGTTAGAGATAGCCTGTAGTATTTCCAGAGGAATTTCAGAGATTCAGAGATCTAAACAGTTATCTGTGCTGAAACCTTTAATGGTTTTGGTGTTGTACCTCCATGAATTTGTACATTGTACATCAGTAACCCCCATTAACATTGAAAAAAATTGCACCTATAGAAACTAATTACAGAGTAACAGAAGTGGAATTCTGATTACAGAAATTTTCATAAAATAGTTCACAATTAGGCACATTAGCAATTGCATTTCATTCCAATCCCGTTTAATTACGTGCTTTCTGCTTTTTATACTGCTTTTACTGTAAGACATTTTCTGCCTTGTTTTGGGCTTCTTGTACTGTAAGATATAGCTTCCCTTTCCCTTTTCTTTTAACCTACATTTGAATTGACACCAAGTCTTAAACCAAGAAGGCAGGCCAGTAGCTAGCTCAAAAGCAGAAAACAATTAACAAAAATATAGGAAACATAACATGATGCTAATAAAAAATGCAATAGCTATTCATACTCTTGGAATCTGATTTTATCATCATTAATTTGGCAATATGCAAAATCTCCCAGTAGGAGTGAAGCAGGAAGCTGCTGTTTGCTTGAAACAGGATTGTAATTGCACCTGAAGAAATTTCAGTTTCAACAGACCAACTATTTATGCACACTCTGTAATTTTACACCAAATATAATTTTTAAATGGTTTCTATTTAATATTACTTGAGATGAGTTTAAATAAATGATCTGCTTTCATCTGGCCCCTTTGTATGTTTCCTTGTTTCTAGCAACACTATTCCTTATACACTTCTGTTGTCTGTGGGATGATTTCATAGCAACAATACTGTCATTATAAAGTCATAATCAAATCAAAAAAAGTCATTTTGGGAAATGTTATGATTCATGATGAATTTAAATAAAATCAAGCTTACCATTGAGCTATATATTTAGTGCACATAAATATTTTATCTAAACAGGTGTTACATTTATTTTGATCCATCTCATAATACAGATGCCCTCAGAATGAAAATATTATCCTTTTATTTCCAAATTTTAAAGTTTTTGTATATCTAGCTTCCAAAGACTTTAACATTTCTAATCCCTTAAAAATACTTAGCAGTCATCTATTTTTTTGCTATAGGTATATGAATGAGAGTCAGATTAAAATCAAATGTTAGTTTGAAAGTATTACAGTGAAACCACATGCTACTCTAACAAGTGACATTTAGAACAAATCAACATCGTTCACAAATTTGATTAGATTTTAAATAGTGTGTATAAACAACTGTAGCTGAAGTGACTCACCTGATATATATGTATATATACATATATAGATTGTTTTAATACAATACAGCATCCATAGGAAATGCTAGAGCATTTCTCTGATTTGTCAATCACAGTCCAAACAACATTTTCAAATGAAAGGCTACTGTCTAAATATTTTTGGGATGCTTAAACAGTGTATAGATGGATTTAGATAAAGATGCCAATATAATTATAAGTTAGGATATCACAGAGTCCTTGATGCAGAAAGAAAAATTATAACTTCTCAGGTAATCTATGGAATCAATTGTTTGTTCAGTATAGTGATGTAGTCCACATTACAAATAAATTCCAGATATTTAAGAATATTTCTTAAAAAATAAATAAGAAATTGCTAAGGGGATAAAAAAAAGCCATTGTATGAATCAGTTTTGCTGAATTCTATGATAATTTTTTTTGTATATTTCACTCTCTTTTAAAATTAGAGAATACTTTTCTACAGGAAAATGGCCCTTATCAAGCAATAAAATTGAAAACCATTTCTTTGATATGGAAGATAAGACACATCCATACAGATTTGTGGAGGTGTAATGTAACTGACTGTCATAAACAGGTCATTCATTTATATACACTATAGTAGTGACTTCCAAAGCACCCCAGTAAAGCTAGATGCCCAGTTAATTTTAATGAGTATTAGGCTTCCAGATCCCTCAGGCAGCTTTGAAAATGTCAGCCTATAATTACAAACAGCTTGGACAAAAGCCCATTGAATTTAATGGAAAGTCTCCCATTGATTTCAATGAGCTTTTGGATCATTGACTTTCCTCTTTCCACAAATATTTCTAAAGGGCTTGGATAGTAAATACCACATACTTTAGAAACACTACAATGCGTATAATATCTTCACTTTTCAGTATATTGAACTATTTGTAAAGTAAAAAAAAAACCAAAAACAAGAAAACCAAAGCAAACCAAAAAATCTATGAGAAGCCATAAAACTGCAGAGCTATTATAAAATTTGATGGGAAATGTAAGGAAACATAATATTAAAAATAGAGAAAAGCAATTCCACTTCTGAGTTGCTCAGGACTGTTTTACAGAATTGTGTAAGCTGACAAAAGCAAATGAACCAAAACAGAGACTTTTGCAAGGAATGACTGACTTTGAGGAATGCAACTGTTGGTAAGGAATGTTTTTTAAGGTTCTGAAATTTTAAGACTTGTTCCTTTCAACATTTTCTAAGTAACGAATATTTGTTTCAGTTTCTTCTACTTGGAACTTTATTCTAATTGTAGCAAAATGGGTTATTAAAAGGAATTTTTTCAATTATTGAAACAAAAGGAACAGAAAGTGTAAAGTTTAATTTATCATGAGAGAGGAAAAGTTTCCTTACATAGCACTCATCAAAAGTTTATCTGTCTCTATCACCAAGCTATATTTTAACTGCTTACACATCTACCTTTCCATACCTAGATATTCAGGAGTAATTTTGCTACAGACACACTAAAAGCTTTAGGCAGGAATTGTTGGTTAAGCCACAAACAATACAAACAAAGGTTATTATATTGTGGAGGTCCTCATGAGACAGCAATCCAAGCAGGTGGCTCAGCCCCCAGAGCACAAAATGAGGCCATGACACCTGGTTTATCACCATGCTATAATAAAATGCTGGTAGCCAAAAGCAGAGTCCCAAACAGAGAGATCACGTGAGGGAGCAGGGAGGGCCTTACTTACTATGGGGGAAGAAAAAGGAGTCAAAAAAGCAGGTCATAGGGTGAAAATACCACAAATAATTGTTAGATGTAATTATTATAGAAATAAGCTATATGAGAAGAATCACAAATTTCATCTAGTCACAGTGAGAAACCCCTCATTTAGAAATTAGCTTATATTATGGGACATAGTGCATAGTAGTGGGAGGGAGGTAAGGAGAGACAATCTTCTGTGTCTCTTCCCTTGACACTGGTAATTCTGAAAGCAGATAATAATTTAAATAATGTAACAGACAAATCTGAACATTTTTTCTAAAACATAGCCTTGTAATTAGCTTTGCCTTACAATTAGCTCATGCAAATGTACACACACACATACACACTAACACATACACACATGCACAATACACACAAACAGTTGAATCTGCATTAAAACAGAATTAATGCAATGACACAAGTTGAGCTGCTAAACCTCAGGGATTTAACCAGTGTTTGTCATTTAACATAGCTGTAAGAGGCCCTGAAGCTATAATTCTACTCTACACAAAATGAAATGCAGATCTATTAAGAAACTGAAAATCTGGACTAGAGTTTGCTGTGCATTGTGGAGCGTTCCAGGAGTGCAGGAGCAGATAAGGTTGAACCAAAACTTCTCCCTGGGGTGTGCAAAATGAGATTGAACTGCAAGTGGGCTTTTAGTCCTGGTGACCAGAAGAGAGCCAGTGCAAAATCTGGAAAATCATAGGCAGCTGGATGATGGCTTCTCCACACCAGCTCTTTCAGTCTCTAGACTAGCTCCTGCTACGTCACCCCACTTGCTAGTGTAGGCATGGCCTTGGAATTCCATCCAAAATCTTTTAATCTGATTGGCAATTAATATATGTTATTGCACAGTGTTCAGTATGAACGTCAATTAAATTCTCTCTCTACTGAACAGAGGTGCAGGAGTTGGCTTTCAGTTTAATGTTTCCACAACGTGCTCATAGTGGCTTTAAAACAAGAAGAATAAAACGGGAAGAAATAATCTACTTTTACATTGTTGCGTTTTACCATTCACTTAAATAAATGAGAGATTAATTCTGAACACTCAGTTCAAATACAAATTAACTGCAATTTTAATATTTCTCTTATTTAATCAAAGAAATATTGGTTCTGATGTTTCTGTCTCTTCCAACAGTAAAAAAAAAAAGTTGCTTTGTCTGCACTCTGCATGTGTTTATGAGTGAGAAAGATAAGTTTTCCAAATGATTATTTTCCATTATTTAGGCAAAGACAGGGGAAACACCAAACTCAGATTTGTTTCTTCACTTCTACTTCAGTCAAGTATCTTCACTTCTACGATACAATCAAGATTATTTTCCCAAAATACAGCAGATTTCTACCTAATTAAAAAATTGCTGAGGAAAATAATTATAAAATTACCATGACAGATTTGAAAATCTTCCATCTATTCACAATAAATCACAGGGAGAGAAGTGAAGGCAGTTTACTAGAGATTATTTTTCTTCCGAGATAGAAAGTTCTATGTTCACATAATTACTTCTTTGCAGTAAACGGTCAATTTTGACATAATTTTGTTAAGAATGAGTATAAAATTAGGAGTTCCAAACATAATAAAATAATACTGTTATATTTCTATTAAAAAGCTGCTTCAAAATTTAAAACAGATACTGATAATAAAAGTAAAATACACAAGTCAGTGAAATTTTATTTACATAAAAATGTAACATATGGCTACTTAAAAGATATTTTTCCCCAAATGATTCATTAGTAGAAATTGTTCTATTTCTTGCCAGATCAGAGCGAAACTATATATAATTCTTTTCTACAATACAGAAATTCCAGATTCCTTCAGGCATATATTTTAATTGCTCTCCATTTAAGAATGCGTTGTTTTAAAACACTTACATGAGAATTTTTTTGGTGTGCCTCATAATTATTTAAAGTTTATGTATCAGCATATTTGTTCTAGATGCAAAATAGCAGCTGGTGATCATGGCTTCTAATAAGTTCCTTTGTTCTAAATTTTTTCTGTTCATTTTGTTCATGGGCCATAGTGCATAGAGTCTTTTAGCAACAATTTTCTTGCCACTAAATTCCTTTCTACCTACTCTTTCCAGTTTAATGATTAATGTTTTCATGAAGTAAAAGAGATTGCATTGGACACGCCATCCTGCTAGAAACAGACATGGACTGCCCAGTTAGTCCACAGGTGGTGGACTAACTGTCCATACAGATGATACAATGTAAACAAGTGATTCAACATCACATCTTTCCTGGCTCTTGATATTATTATGTAAAACCAAGCAGAATCCCAATGTTCCACATATTATTTTTGATCTAACAATCTTATGGAATGTTATTTGAATTGATATTGTCATGCAAATCAAGTTATTCAGTTTATGCAGCTTTTCTTTTCACTCTCAACTATAGAGAGCTGCATACTCATTCGGACCTTATCTTGTTCCTTATTTTATGTGTCATTCTCAAATGTGATTTTATTTTGGTCATTGTCCACTGACTTTTGCTTTACAATATCCTCTTTTGATTGCGGCTATATGCCATGTCCAGTGTTAAAGAGAGGAAAAGACCCTCGGGAAAACCTATAACCCAGCTGATTATTGTTCCCAATATGTTGGAATTCCAGGGTCAGCCTATACAACTTATGGTACAGTAAATCCTGAGCATGTAGATTTTAAAGAGCTTATTTGGCACTAACTCAGAGATAATTTAAGTTAAAAGGCCAGCTCTGCTCTCAATTATACCTGTTAAACAGAAGAGTCTCATAGCCCTCAGGTAGTCTTACAACATGAACCAAGCAATATCAAAATCCTTGGATTTAGTTTTGGGTTTTTCTGAGGAGCTTTTTTGTAGCCTAGGAGAAAACTGCTTTCACAATAATGTAGCAGATCTTCTGTGAAATTAATTTCCAGTTCCCTCATTAAGAAATTATCAGTTAGGAAATGCCTATTGGTATATCTAGGCTCCAGTTTGGTACAAAAACATAACTTCATCTTTATTTTCCATTTAACTTTGATGGGAATAATCCCATGAACAAAGCATGTGCCCAAGTGTCTTCCTGGGCTTCAGTCAGGGCCAAAAGTCATTCAAAGCAACTGGATCCTTTTCACTGAGATAAAATAGATTTTGAACCAAGATCCACTTATGTCAACAAGTATTGTGTTGATCAAGTGAAAGGTAAAGTAGCATGTGTGAAAGTCAGTTGAAAGTCACCTGGTCGCCTACATTTTGAACTGGGTAACTGGGTATTAGGAAAATTAGGAATCTCATCATTGAGAGTGTGGTTTAGTTCTGGAACAAGGTCCCCAGAGAAAGTGGTCATGGCCCCAAGCCTGTCAGTGTTTCAGAACACAAGAAGATAGGTAGAAAATTAGAGTAGACTTGTAGCATGGAGTCAGAATTTTCTGAGACAAACGAATGTATCAGTTGCTAAGGTTAATGCAACCATTCTTTACTCTTTGTTTTGGAAACTGATACAGGGGCTTAAACCTGAAATATCTGACAATAAAGGAAAAGAAGATAGAGAGTAACTGCTTAACCACATGGAATACCATTTCATCATTTCTTCCAGGATCAGTCAGAAGCAAAAGAAAATAATGTGGCTGAACAAACTGAACTCTGTATTTGTGTGCTCACAGTATGGTACTTACTGTTATATATGACAGGACAGGGGTCACTTTTTTAAAAAATCTTGCTTATTTCTGTTTCATAGTTGGGGATAAACAAGACCATTTTTTGAGCTAAATGTACTAAACAAGGGAAAAATTTCAGACATACCAATCTTTGGAGTTCTCAGTCCTGCTATGTAGTTGCAGTCTTCATTTTATGAATGAATAATTTTGTTATCTAACATTTAATAGCCTCTTATCTACTGGATTAAATATAATTTTCATTTATTGAAGACTACTTCCTCAACCTGCTGAACATGACATTGTTGTTCTCACAATCATACTACTGTGTGGCACCTGCTGAATTGCTGTAGAGACTAGAGGTACTGCCCTGTTTCCATCTGCTTTCCCACAAACACTCATTTTTACAAAATGGGCTTCAGACTCCAGGATTTGTACCCTACAGGGAATTTTCAGATGTTTGTGAATATGCTCTATTCCTTTTGCGAGAAACAGTGAGTGAAGTAAAATGGTCTGGAAGTAAAAATCATACAAGAACAGATGGGCACCATTCTTATTGTTTTCTTACTTACAAAGTAGTGTGGGAAAGCACTTAGGAAGCAATGAAAACTACAATGTTAATAGGGATTTGAATAATGGTTATGATATAGGTTTTCAAATTTGCATGAGATGAAATTCACACATTGACAATTTAAATTGTAAATACAAGCCTTTTCCAGGATGTATATGGCTCATGGAGAATAAACACAAACACACAGCAATCTGTAAAGGGTATGATTTACACTGGCAGCTTCTCATAGAAAATATCATCTGTCCACTGGGACTTTTGCCATTTTATTGCTCAGACTATTCTCATATCATATAACTTCTGCAAAAAGAAATAAGGTTTTCTCTGGGGGACAGATATGCTAAGATGTTTGCTTTTTTTTATTTTATTGACAGTGTATGTGTACATTTTGTCAATAGGAAACTGTTAGGCTTTTTTTTCTTTTACAAGATGGTGTTAAACTAGGAAGCATGTTACATCTGCTGACAACTTTCGCTTTTTCATTCACACTGATTATTTACACCTAATCCATTTTTTACCTGAATGAACATCTTACCTGGAAATTTTTGTGTCCTGATCTTTTGCTAGCATAATCCTTGAACTTTTCATGCTGTAGAAATTGTGGAAACTGCATTTATTATTTGAGAGAGTAGAGAATTTTAATATGCACTTTTAATAGAGAATTATAGAATTTACAAGATTTGTGAAGGTTTTTTAATATATGGTTGGGTAAAGATGACTTGCTATTACAGGCACTCATGATTTCAATTTCATAACCAAAGAATACTAGAAGCTGAAATGTAATACATCTGCTTAGATATACTGCAATAATTACAAGACACACATTTCATACTGGTTTTATTTTTGATTGTTACATATATAATGGAATCATATACCTAAAAACAGTTCTAAGTCAATTTTATCCTTGGACAGTTGCATATTTTTAATAGCTATGAATCTCAAAATCTTTCTTTCCTTTTCTTTCATCTATGGGTTTGTAGTGTAATGCTACAAAGATGTGCAATAATATAATGCAGTAACCCTCCTGCCTGTGAAGGACATCATTGACCTCAATGGTCCTACTTGCATAAGAACTTACCTGCTGGGACCTCATTATGAAACTAGTACCATAAACTTCCTGAATAGATATTACTAACTGATTATTAACTACTCATTAACAAGCAAATGACATTAATAGATGTGATTAACTAGTTCCATTAACAGCCTGAATGATTCCATGAGGCACATTCTACTATGACATTCTTTTGTAATAATGACAACCTATGGGACCTATAAATTAGAATTATTTTATAGTTATCCATTAAGGAATTATGGTGCTAATCAAAGTGATGGTTATTATCAGACCTACAAAAAATTACCCAAGACCATCACTGGTAAAGAATTCTACTCCTTGTCCACAAGATTTGTACCTATACCTAAAAAATTCACTCATGAGTGGGAGGACATAAACCTATTAGTGCTATCAGAAAAATTAATAAGGAGAAGATGTGTCAATAGTCTAGAATGACAGTGCTTCAGAGACCTGGCAAATATTAGCTAATAAAAGCATGGGGTAAACTTAACTTGCAAATCTGGGCAAGTGTTTGTTCTCAGTTACAATAAATTCTAGGATAAAACTAGTAAACATTCTCACTATTTCTTTAAAGATTTGATACAGCTAAAAAATACTTTGTGACACAAGTTTTTAAAGGATTATGTTTGCTTGTTATTTTCTTTTTGCATTGGTGAAATGGCACACTTTTATAGTTTCATTTTTATATATGATACACTCCTGTGTGTAAGAGAGGCAAGAGACGCTTGGTAATGAAATGTGAAGTGTTTAAAAAAGCAAATTCCTCATAGGCAGAAACTACAGTGCAGTTTGAATAACAAAAAGCATAACCAGAAATCAAAACATTTCTTAATTGTTTATTTATTATACAAGTGTTAATTGCCTTGCACCTTACATGGGCTGTACAATAGGACAGGTTAATTAGGCTGAGAAATGGCTAGCTCTAAAGGTGCAAGCTCAGAATAATTAAAACTCCTGCATCATGTTAACACAACTCTCCTGTCATTTGGGCTCCAAGGATACGTCTTTGCATTTTCTTTTCTTTTCTTCCCATTGAATAGTATGTGATTTCTACTGTAAATGCAGAAATCCAAGGACAGAGCTTTGGCTCACTACTGATATCATGTGAGACAGATTTTCATGTGGATTTGACTTCATTGTGGGGAATGAAAGGACTACATAAGTCTGAATGACTTACAGTGATCCTTTAAAAGCCTTATTTGCATCTGCCAGTACTAAACCAAACAGCAGGAGCCCTTAACACTGCCAGGAAATAAAGTGGCCTCTAATTGCTTGTATGTTGATTGCAAGCTTTTCAGAAACAAATCCATCACATAAAATGTCTCCTAGGTGCTGAACAGTGCGATGGTCACATGCCTTCTTTAAAGAAGGTCAGCTGAAGAGAAAGATGAGGGCTTACCAGGGGGAGGCTGGGCTGAAAATAAATAGTTTTAAAATTGGAATCAAATTCTCACTGATTCTTATTCATATCAAGGCTTCTCAGAACACCAGCAGCACAAAAACATGAAGCAGGTGTAAATTACAGTTATAACTATAGTATGACAATCCAGTGGTGTCAAAGCAGCAAAAAGAGCTTTATTGCAGACAAAGGTTTGATGACTGCTGTTCTTGTAGTTGTACCTGAGTAACCCTGAAACCACCTGTAGTAAAATAGAGCTCAGGGAGGCTAACACTGGCCACTTCCCAGGCAGCACTTTGCTAATGCTTTGCAATAGCTCACCTCCTACTAACTCTGGCAAGTTTGTTTAAAACCGATAGAAGCTGCATTGCATAAGCTCTAGCAAATGATTTTTCCAAAAGTGGATTGTTCTCATTGTGCATCAGGACCAGGTCCATTAAGTGACAACAGATATTTGAGCTGAAGAGGCATGAAGAAGAAAATCGAACAGAACATTGGATTGGAATAAAAAAATTAAACAAGGGATAAAAAGAATTACTATAAAGAGGTGAAATGCAATTCTCATGAGGAGCTGTGGGTAAGTCAACTGTTTCACACAGGATTCTATCCCTCATGGGATACATTCACCTTGATAGGAGTGCCTGTAGGTCTCTGGACGTAGCACTCTCTCAGAATGTAAATGGAAACAACTTCAAGAGATAAACTGGCATAAGGAATTAAATTAGGAGATTTTAAACATTTCCTGTCACATTTTTCCACAAGACAGAGCAGTCTATTCTGGTTTAACATAAATTAGAAATTATCTTCATTCTGGAAAGGACAGAGAGGGAAGCCAGATTTACGTGTAGCTGAGAAAACTACATTTTCTCTTGTCACATTAAGAGAAACTTATTGTATTCACAAGTTTTTATTCCTTCCTGGTACTAAAGGACATAGTTACATAGAGTTTTATAGTCCATTTTGTTAATTAGCTCACTGTTTTCCATATTTCTTCTCAGAACATGAAACACTGTGAGGAACCACTAAGTCTAGTGTACACTTTTGTAAATAGTGATGTCCCATACACAAAGCTATAAACTATGCATTTGCTGATTTGGCTTCTTGATTGTATGCAGAATAATAAATTTCTTGGGTTTATGTTCACATATTACTGGGCTTAAAAATGAAGTTAATGTTCAAGCATTCTCATTTACAACTTCTGATGAAAGCTGCTTCCCGGAGATGTACACAGCTCTTTCTGAACATTGTTCTTCTCGGTATGTGCCATTTTGTGATCATTCAAAGCTTATCATTATTTTATGCAAAGAATTCCAAGTACACAATCAAAAGTGTAGTCCCCAGACATCCCCTCAGGTTCCAACTCTGTAAAAATGGGAGATAAGGTACAAATGTTCATCAGTTTACTTGGGCTGGTATTTCTCTTTTCCATTCATGTACAAATTTGTTGAATAACCATCTTCAGGTGTGTCTATGATGTGCTCATTATGAAGACCATTTCAGACTTCCTATACTATCATCAGCCAGATTAGAGAAGACTTTTTCTTGTTAATTTATTTAGTTCTGTAGAGAGGAGTTGTCTTCACATGAAAATCAAAATACAGGAGAAAGAATGCTGTTTGACTGCTTTTTTTCCCAGGATAGCATTGTGATCAGGCCACTGTTTTTCTTTTGGGAACACTTATACTCTGTAGAGTTGGATGCTAAAAATAGACTCAGGTAACTCTGGCAAACTTAAGTATGAAATATCAATATTGAAGTTCTGGGACTTGTAGGTGACTCCTTTTCTACTCAAGTTTCAAAGCTTTTTGGAAGAAAAACACTTTTTCCTGCACATACTTGTGGTCACTGGGAGGTTTAAGTAGAAATGCAGGTATTTTATGTGCGTTTTCAACGTAGCATCCAATTCCTGTCTGTTTTGACTAGTCAATTAGACAAAGACTTCTTAGGCAAAGACTGTTGAGCATCGCAGCAGCTACAAACTTTTGTCTCCATAGTTAGAAAGTGTGAGCCACTCATTTCCTCAGAAGTGACACCAAATCATATGGCACGCACAGATATTCCAGAAAGGCAGATTTTCTTGTGCACATAGGTCTAATTCCAAGGGAAAAGAATTGCTTGAATATGAAAAGCTGAACAAATCATCTGCTTTTGTGGAGAAGATACTGTCCTGATAAAAAAGAAAAAAATATATGCTGTCAGTTTTTCTACATTAATACTGGGTTTGCATTTTTAATCATTCTGTAATCAAGCAGAACACTTGGTGCTTGTTTACATTTTGGTGCTTGTTTACATTTTTTTCCTGGATTCCTGTAACTTAGCTGTTTCCTTCTCAGCCACTTTCAACCCATATTTCCCAGTACAGAGACTGTAAAATAGAGCAGGGAATATTTCTCTTACCAATCATGGGTATAAAAAATTAAAAAAAAAAATTATGCTTTCAAGAAAATATCCTCAAGAACAGAATTTAAATGAATGACAATGCATTTTGTCTATTTTGAAATAATAATGAGGGTTTTTCCTGTTCATTTCATACCAGTACCTATTTTTGAAATAAAATGTGAAATGAGCTAGTTAATATATGTTTGTAAAATGCTGAATTTAGAAACTTCAAATTAGAACCATAACAGATAATTTCAAATTTATGTAACTCTTGACTTTTAAAGTATTACTTGACCTCATTTTTTTGGTGTAGTCTCACAGAAAAAATATAATACTGCAGAGCTTAGAGAATTGAATAACAAGAACTTGATATCAAGTACCACTCCTTCAGCAGACGTACTGTCTTACGAGGAAAATCCGTGTTGTGCTATGGATTTCTGAAGTAGTTGCTTAAACATACCTGTGTGAGATTTCACTGGATTTGCTATTTGTCTTGCTTTAATGCAGTCAGCTGTGGAAATGAATTACACATTTGCTTCAAGAAACTTAATATTTTGTTCCAGTGTATCTAAGTGAACAATCTGCATGGAAAGCCCCTGACTTTTGCTGTTACATCACTATGTAGCAGACACAAGAAGAGCAGAAATAAATTTTGTGATTTCTCAGCACTGGTAACATTTAATTAACATTTCACTGTGTGAACTACAGTGCATCTGCACACATGCAGCCGTCTCATTATTTCCATTATCTAGCATTAATTTAGGCTGCAAAACATAGCATACAAGCATTACAATACTAATTTTTAAATGAAACCCAAAGGCAAATTTAATTTTAAACAGTATTAATTTACACAGTGAAAAACTTCAGTGGCTTGTCTTATGCATGAATGTTGATATTAAATTTGCTATTTAATAAAGACTGATGAACAAATGGAGGGAAGTTTGTCAATGAGGATTTGTCAGTTTTGCTTCCTTTCCTCACAAGTTAATGACATTTGCTTCACAGACCATCCCTAATGATGCAAGGGAGATCTGGCATTGTACAATGCTGGTGTCTTAGTTCAGCAGTATTAGTCAATCATACAAGTGTAGCACGTTAGAAAGAGATGAGCAAGTCTTATTGAACTAAAATACAAAGTTGTCAACTTTTTAAATTAAATTATGCCTATGTGATTTTTTTTTTTTTTGTGCACAGTCACGCTTCAGGAAGGGTTCTGCATTACAGAGACTAAATAAAAACTCCCAATGGGAAAAACATGGAAGCAAAGCACTCTACATCAGTTGACATCAGTTGAATGTGAAAGACCATAAAGGGTGTGTCTACGCCAGTCATATTCCAGTCATAATAGCCCCAAAATGTATATTTTAGGTTAAAATCTCAGTCATGAAAAATCCCCTTTGGCTTTTTCAGTTTAAGCCTTCAACAAGATCAATGATACAAAGACTATACTGAGGTAAGTTTGCTTTAGCTGGACCTAAAAAAAACCCTCCATATTTACGTCCTATAGCAAAAAGGAAAAAGAAGGTGTTTCTTATTTTCTCTCACTTTATATTCTTCCAAATCAACCATCTATGGGGAAAAAAATTATAACTGTTCCCATATGAACTTCATCCTAGACAGCTGAGATCTCATAGGAATTTATTCGTTGAGTATGTCCAGTTTAAGCCATAGCTTCATAAAGAATAATTGTGAGTCTCTGATACTCCCAAATACAATGTAAAACCATATTCCTAATGTCTCTTGGGACAGATTGTAAGCTAACTTTGGAACTCATTTGATTGATCTCCAACTAAGCCAATTAATCTCCAATTAATATTCTGCCTGTATGTACTGTATATACTTTGATCTGCATTACCCTCTCTGTGTAGGTAAGATAAGACATCAGAGAAAGCCTTTGAATTGAGAATGTTTTGTAAGTAAATTTTATTTTTTCAGCTACTGTGCTAGGAGGGCCTGCTATACATCACATCTCATGCCAGACCCATTGTTGTGGTTAAGCCCCACTACACACTCACTCCCCTCCAGTGGGATGGGGGAGAAAATTGGAAGAATAAAAGTAGGAAATAAAGACAGTTTAAGAGATAAAGAAAAAGTTGTGCAAACTAAGCAAAAAAAGGAATCCATTCACCTCTTCCCATGGGTAGGCAGGTGTTCAGCCAGCTCCAGCAGAACAGGGTTCTATCACACATAACGCTGTCTTGGGAAGACAAACACCATCGCTCTGAATGTTCCTCCCTCCCCTCCTCCTTCATCCCCAGTTTTTTATGTTGAGCATGATGCAATATGGCATGGAACATCCCTTTGATTCAGTGGGGGTCAGCTGTTCCAGCTGTGTTCCCCCCCAGTTCCTTACGCACCCTCAATCTCCTGGCAGGTGGGGTGAGGTGAGGAGCAAAGTCCTTCACTCTGTGCAAGTGATGCTCAGCAATAACAAAGACATCCCTGTATCATCAACATTGTTTTCAGACCCCACATGGCCTCTCCCTTTATTAGAATTAAATTTACATGGCTCCTCTGTAGACAAAAAACCACTGACATCATGGATTAATTTTCCTGAAAAGTACAAATAAAAATTACAGCCCCATACCAGATACCGTGAAGTAAATTAACTCTACCCAAGCCAAATCCAGCACATATGGAAACAGATGGCAAGGTATTACAAACACTTCAAGTGGCATTACAGGATAATATTTTGGCCCTTAATTTTCCCACAGACACAACTGAAGTTTCACCAATGACAGTGGGAACTATTCACTGATATGGATGCCTGGAATGTTGCTGATTGCTTATGTGATAGTTGCTTTGTATTACTTCCGAAAATGAAGGAGATATTGCAGTTTTTTCTATCAGTCTTTAATATATACTGACTTCTTTTTTTTTTTTTTAACCTTGTTACTCTAATAATTTTAATTGCTCCTGTAAGGCTTTTTGCAATAATTTTTTAAAGAGACAATCACTAGTTAAACTCAAAGGCCCTGTAAAGAAGTTACCACATGGCAGTTTCCTTCCGTAAGGGTGTTTATGACCATGTTATAAAACCAAGATAAACAAGACCTCTCATCTGAAATGATAGAAATGTTGATGTTTGTTTTCCTGACTTTACTTATATTACACACAATCAACTCAATCCAGCCATGAAGTGATATGCTCTTTTCAGATCTTTAAAGAATGATGCTCAAGTGATTAAGATCTTTACAGAATGATGTTAAGTGACAATTTGTTCTTGTTTAGACTATTCTCATGCTACTGGAACCCCATATATTTAGTGAATGTGAGATAGATAGGTAGGGGACATGAGCTGAGATAATGGCTGTGTGCTTGGAGTCTGGAATGAGAGCAACACTTTAAGTTGTTGGGTGGCATAGATAAAAACCAGACAGGTTTTATACATTGTACTGCTATGGAGGTATAATGTCACAGGACTTGTGCACAACTTCTGAAAAGCAGGACATTAAGTTATGCAGATACCTTGCATAAAGAAAAAGAAAGAAAGATGAATAGGTGAAAGGAAGCTTAAAAATAGGAAATCTGACTTTTTTCCCCCTTTCTGTATGAAAGGAAAGCTCCCTGATGCTGAGGTTATTCATTACACCAGGACAGAAGCAATTTATTCAACTACAGCTCAGGTAGTGTCAGCAGTTTCATTAAATCCACTTCTAAGAGGTCCAAAGCCTGACTGCAATAATTTTTTCAGGCCTGAAATGTTTCCTTAAAGGTCTTTCCCTGTGCACCAAAAAATATCATAGACTTATGTGCAACTGTTTCTCTCATTTTCTGGTTAAAAGAAATCCATTTTAATGATAGCACTTTGCAATATCTAGGAAGTTTCCTTCACTCATTCTTTTAAACTTGTTTTAGCTGACACAAGTTTTTCCTTACGGGGTTTCCCAGTGGCTTTATTTTTTCAAGCAAAGAAATCTTAGAAGCAGAAAGCTGCAGTTGAATTAATCTCTACCCTGCTTTCCACTTTTCCTCCTTTGCCACACAAGCTTAACTTCTTGCAAGGAGGTAGCTTACAGTGATCTTTTACCTCTCTGATGTGTGTGGTCACTCAGCATCTGCTTCTAACAATTCATAAACATCTGAGTTATTTTTTTTTAATAGACTGTAGTTTCCTGAGGTTAATAACCAAAATTATGTTTGCAAAACTCGCAGTATATTTTATTCTGTCTTCCATGACAATCTATCTAAAAGATATTAGATTTTGTTAGCGGAGGTTGAAATTTTACCTCACATGTTAATATTTAAAGCATCTAACACTTTTTTTTATTATCTTTACAGACCTAGAATAATTCATAATTTTGCACATGTAGAAAAATTGAAAGATACTATTCCTAAACTTACATTGCACTTTTCTTCATTCTACAGCTTTTTTCTCTAAAATATTCCTCAGACAATTTTGAAATTCGAGTTTGTAACATATGTTTAAAGAAACATTACACACAATTTTAACATCCTCTCAGGCAACTGTGTGGCCCATGGATAACAGCAGGTAGCTGGCTTTTAAACTGAGGGAAATATATGCATATATTCTATTTCCCATTGCTTTGCTGAAAAGCAGACACAATACAATGTGCAATTTCACAGCATAACAGAACACTAACAAAAAGCATGCATCAGGGTAAAGAGTTGTCTTAAAAATGTTCTGTCAGCATAGCAGCCTAGTGGACTATTGCTTCATCTCGCTCTAGCTCCTGTGACAGGCGAGTCCTACATTATAGTATTGTCCCTTAAATTCTCTGCAGTACCTATCCCATTTCTAGTGACTTCTTCCTCTATTTTGGCCTTATATGCTTTTTTCTATTTTCATAGTTATATCAGATAATGGAAATTGAGATTATGTGCATTAATGGGACACATATTTGATGATGTTAAAAGTGTAGATATTGCTTTCCGGAACTTAAAATTTTTTTCACTGCAATTACTTTCAACAGATTATTACTTTAACTTGTCTAGTAGTTAAACAGATTTAAACTTAATTAGTTCCCAAGAAACTCAGAAATTACTGTGGGATTTTTCAGTCAATGAAGTAAAATGGCACAGAAACATGATGTATTAAAGCAAAGACAATCTAGCTAAAGTTACTTAAATTGTGGAACCACTCAGTATCATTTGATACTACAGGAGAATATGTTGTTCACTCTTTCATAGAAATGTTAACATTAAAATAAATTTCATCTTAACAAATATCCCATGTAGAAGTAATTGGTCATTAGCCTCTATTTATAGCATTAGACAGAGCAGAATGGTAGAGAAAAAGTTTAGATTATTTACCACAGGATTTTTACTTGATTTTAGTATGAGATGCCTGATGTAATTAGTTTATTCCTCTAAGAGTCACAAAACAGCAGCAAGCTGGACTGTCACACCACACATACTGAGACATGCTGAGTGCACTGCAGTATCTTCTGAAAATGCTGACCCCAAAATGCTTTTTCAATGAATTACACCTCTCTTCTGGTTTCAAACTCCCCGAGGCTCACACACCTCTCAAAAATTAGTTTCTTTGCTTTGTAAACTGATTTTCTTCTGAAAGGTCATTAAAAAGCAGTGTTGTGCCTCCTTCTGCAGTTCATAAAAATCTTATTCTGTGCCTCAGAAGCAAGCAAAACTTGTGAGCAATTAAGTCCCCCCCGTTTTTAATTAATGGTATTTTAAAATGAAAATCCAGAGGCATGAACTGTGTCCATTGCTGATACATTGAAGGATTTGGCTGGTGTGTAGATTACCTCCACTACATTAAAATCCTTCAGCATTGCCAAGTATAGCATTAGAAAATTCCAGTGTGGGATCAGGTTGGGATTCCTGACTTCTCCCATCTGGGAACTGAAGGCCAGGTGCATTTTTTTGTTTGTTTGTCTTCATAAAAGACAGCTCTTAAAAATTGTTACAAAATCATGGGTGACATATTTCTGTGATTTTCCAGGTGCTTTTAAGCAGCTACCCAGTTATTAGTAGAAAAGTGGTGTAGTTGGTAAAGTGAGTACGAATGATTTTTTGAATTTCAGAAAATTCTTCAGATTCTGCTGACTTTCACTTCCCTGCTAAACCACGAACCTGTTCTGCAGTCTCCATTCATGGAGGGACTTTCCCTTGGAGTGAGCTGATTTTAGTGACACCAAACACAAAATTGAAGTGGCTGTCTCTCACCTGCTCTGTATATTGAAAATTTGCAAAGCCGTGAAAGTCTGGTGATTTTGAAACTTTATCTTCAGTGAACACGATCTGGGATTCAAGCTTACCAGAGAGCACCGAGAAGTCTGATTGCTTCAACTCTGCATACAACTGCTGCTCTGTGTGCAGATACTGAACTAGATTCCCTGTGTCAGTTATTTCTGTCAGCCAGTCCCAGCGATAACTGTGTGCTGTGCTCTTTAGGTTACCTATTTCCTCCTGGGAAAAATTTAACTCCTTTAGCTCCCTGCTCAGACATTGTTGTTCTGCTTTAACACATTCTCATGAAGCCAATAGCAAATGCTTAGCTTGTTGGGGTGTTGGCTTGTTTGTTACAAGGCAGAAGAGAGACTAGAGATTGCTAATCATTATGCTTGGAGTAAGGGAAACAGTGATTGCTGCCAAATTTTTATCAAGTCAGAACACTTTATCACACTGGAACATTTTGTCATCTTATCCATGACAAACTTTCCATTGCCGTACAAGGGCAACCCTGATCTACTGAATTCATGAGTGACAACAGTCTGTTGAAATACCTTTGAGATTACTCTCTTTCTCCTCCTGTGACAGTCATCTCATTGTCTGAGTTCATTATTATAAAGGACATGTGTGTCTCTATGAAACAGTGGCATTCATCTTAATAGTTTAAATACTTGTTTTACTGTATGATTTTTAAAATTTTAATAAAAGTCCAGCATATGTGTAAGACAGAGAAGAAAAAAGTGTGTGTCATCATCTGTTAACACAGAAGAAGGGACTTCCGCAATTTGTAGTCCAACATACTCTGACCAATAGTAATTCTGAGAACGGGAAAGGTCAATTGGAAGTTGCTATCTTCATTTGTACCTCATAACAGTTTACAGATGTAAATGAGACCCAGTTTTAACATTCTTTCGATTATTTCTCTACCTCATTTCCATTGTCTTTTTTTAGCCTGTCATTCTGAAAATGCCTTTTACTTAACAAACAAGATAAAGAGTGCATGAATTTAAAGTGGGCAACAGCTGGATTAAGTAGCAATAGGCAAAAATTGTTAAGTAACAATATTGCAGAGGCACACTAGAATATGAAGAAAACATATTATGTGTCTTGGGGTGGGAATGTATCAAAATTGCCCTTATATGTGAATAATACAATCTTACTGATTTATATAAACTTAGAAACTATTCCTCTTTCTCAGCATTGGGAAGACTGATAGATGTCTACCTTGGGGTGATGCAAAGAGGCAAGAGGACAGAAAATGCTTGGAAAACATGACATACATGAACAACAATCTTTTAAAAGGGTCTTAATTAGTCCAAGGGGACAAAGGGTGCAGCAAACTTTGAATACTTAAAAGACTACTGCTGATCAACCATCTCATCTACCTGTCTGTTATGAGGGGGGCAAGAACAGCTTTAAACCCCTACTTGGGGATGGTCTTTGCAGATCTTTTCAACAGAAAGGTGATAGAAACTCAATTTCATTGTCTGAGAGAATTGCGGAGTCAGTATTGCTAAGTACAAAAAAGCCTCAACAAGACAGAAGTCTGTCAGGAAGCAGAGGAGAGCAATTGCTCTCCACAGGCAGATCAACCAAATGACCCCTGGCCTTCCTTCCCCTCTGCCAGTACTGTTATTCCTGTATTTCCATTGGTCCTTATAACAGCATCTTCAAAATCCAGCTTAATGTGTAAGGTACTTTAGGGTCTTTGCTAGCTTCACAGCAGTTGAGAAGTGCTTGTGGTCATTTTCATGCCTCATGACTGAAGAGTTCTCAGGTGACCTGGTCATTTTCATGACCTGAGTTCTCATGTTCTCAGGTCATTTTCATGCCTCATGACTGAGGAGTTCTCAGGTGGCCACTGGTCAGGGGACTCCCTTCTGTCACTTGGTACTTCCTCCTTCTGGCAAAAGCATTTCCTTCTTTCTTACTATGCCCTGTCTGGATCTCATCCTTCTCCTAGAAATGTGTTTGGGTTGTTTTTATGGTTGTTTTTTGGGTTTTTTTGGGTTTTTTTTGGGGGGGGGGGGTGGATTGGTTGGTTGGTTGGTTGGTTGATTGGTTTTTCTGGGCTTTTTTTTTGTTGTTTGTTTTCTTTTGTTTTATTTAGTTGGTTTCTTTTTTCTGTAAGCCTCAGTAGAACCATTCTTTCAGCTTTAAAATGAGGGTCTTGTTTCTTTGTACTGGTGGTTGGCTGAAGCATATAAGAAATATTCTCTCCTTTATAGTATAACATGCATTAGCTGTATGGTGGTGTTAGTTAAATAATTCCAGCTAGTTCACTCTCAATAATCAATGAAGCCTAAGAACAATCAATCCAACCTAAATGAAACCAAATGACTGATAAATCAGAAATACAGGTTGCCTGGATTGGATGATATTTTCCTTATAGTTGTAAAGAACACTCTGGGATAAGAGAGAGGTTGCCATACATATGCACACTGTCATCTCTGTACAGACATTTTGCTAAATCTTCCCCATGGTGTTATTAAGCCAGTCTTGTTATTTTGGCTCCTGCAACAAATAATGACACTTTTCCTATCCTAGGGTAGTGACAGTATTGAGAATCACAAACCACTGAAAATAATGAATTAGATCTTCATAAATCATTAGTTTGATTTGTATTACAAAAAATTATTTTAAAACTACTCATGATTAAGGTTTTCCTGTTGATTTTGTGAATTTTTTTTGGTCGTCATTCATGGGATTAATTTTCAAACTGATTTTTTTATAACAAAAAAAGTACGAACTTGGCCTTTTGGTTAACTTGGCTTTTTTAATGAAGGCTGGGATTTATGCCTAACCCCAAGGTTGTAGCAGCACAGATTTTAAAAGAAATAACCTGAAACACATAGCTATCACAAAAGTTGGAATATTTGTATCACCTTTTTTCCCCAATAAAAATATTACGATACTGTAGAGAATTCCTCTAAACAGATTTTATGTTGGCTGAAGTTGGTATTTTTTCCACATATTCAAGCCACATGGATCTGATTGTCATTTGTAGTTAAGGCTCCTTTTAGATCTCTTGAGAGGAGTGTACAAAGGCCTGTATGTGAATAGATAATTATTTTATGACCAGTTTAATATTTCTTTTCTCTTTCAGGATGAGATACAGGGTTTAAAAGGAGGATTTCAGTTCCCAAATAAGAAAGTAAATTATTTGCAGCACTAAAATAATTTTTTAGTTGTGCCATTGGCTTGGGGAAAACATGTAAAGGAATTTGTGGGACTTCCCTGCTCCTTTTCCCTTCCAGAAATGGCTTCTCCTCAGTGTCTTTCTGAGATCTTTATTTATTTTGTTTGTTTGTTTTCCGAAAGAAGAAAGCAAATCAAGATTATTCCAAATATAGCAGAGATGATTCTCCTTTTTCCTTAGATTCTTTGTGTCTTCTTTGAATAGGGCTTTTGTGGTTTTATTTTGTTTTAAAATTTGGATTGATTCCTGCTCTTTCTCAAAATTTTATTTTCTGTCATACTATTTTATAAATTGTATGTTGTAAGATGGACATCTGAACCAACATATTTTCTTTCCTGTTTTTCACTTTTCCATGGGAACTGGAAAAAAAATGCATGCCATATTAATTAGTAAATGTGACAGACGTGACATTCAGGATGCTTTTTCTAAGTGTACGTGCTTTCATTTTATGTCTTATTTTAGTCTGATTCTATTTCTGGTTTTACAGCAGAATAATTAAAGTTTCTGAATTAAAACTTTATTACTGTTAGTTTGAACTTCATAATAGTATCCAAAATATTTGCAGACCTTAAGATGAAAGGATTTATTATTAGTACTTTTTTTTTTAGTTTCAGTTTAGATCGACAGAAGTTATTACATCCAGGACTGGAAAATTAGAATTGATTTCAGTTTTATCTCTTGTAAAGTTAATATTTTGAGTTTCCCAGTGTTACCCGAGCACTTCAAACTGTATTTTCCATTCCATTTTTAAATGTGTAAGGTCTGCAAAACAATGAAACACATCTCTCTTTTGGCTTTTGCTGAGGAGTTTAGAGCCCATGACACTGTGATGACTGCGGAGCTGCTTTGTCAAAGAGAGGTGACAAATTGTGTTAATTATAACAAATGTCAGTTGTTGAAGTGATTTATTGCAAGAACAAGGATTGGTTGGTTATACACTGTGGAGTAAAGGCCATGAAAGACTTTTTCATAAGTATGTAAACACACTCTATTCACAGTCACAGAAACAGCGAGTAGCTTTGCAGATCAATTAATTAAAGCAGTATAGGTAACTAATTAAGGTACTGTAAATGTAAGCATCATATTTAGGTAAAGTAAGTGGGATTCAGAGTGACATATGACTGTGACCATAAATAATTTTCAGGTTTTGAAACGTGTGATCACTGGGCTTCGTTCCAGTGCAAGAAACTGACATTTAACAAGCTATATATGTTTTAAAAGGTACATATGTGTTTGATGTGTATAAAGGTACTTAAAAATCAGTAAGCACATATTTAATTCCTTTATTTTTTTTTCCTTAAACTAAAATTTTTTTTCAAATGAAAATGGCTTATTTGATGGGTTTTCTAATGGTATTAATAAGGTATTTTACTTAGAAGAGAGGAACAGTATTTAAAGTGTATTTGAAGCTATTGTCTTTACTATTTGAGGTTCATCTTATTTTCTTGAAGACAAAACATGATAAAATTACATACATACAGAAAGAACTAGATGTAGCTCTGTTGTTTTGATTTTGGGGATTTTGTGTGTTTTGGATTTTGTTGGTTTGGTTTTGGTTTTTTTTCTGACTTAGCATACAGCCTTGCTAGTGAGGGAAAACAGAATTTAGATGTTGTCAAACTCTCCAACGTCTGTCACATTTGTACCAATATCATAGTTCCTAAACCATTTTTTTAGCTATCTTTTCACTCTTAATCTCTCAGAGATGTTGTAAAACTGAATTGTTAACTATGCAGGCAAATTATTTCTAACAGAAGACAAGGAATTTAGGAATTGGAAAAAAAAAAAGAAAAGTGAGGAAGGGAAAGTAAAATCAAAATTAGGAATAAGGATGTGATCAGAAGCAAATGTGCATTAGTACCCAAAATTGTTTCTCAGAAAAACTGAAGAATTTTTCATTAATTCTATGCAGAATACCTGCAGAAAGGGAATGACAAATGCCCAGTTACATCCAGATGGATATTAGTGCCTCATGTGATTTAGGGCATGACATCTATAAGAAACTTACTGTTTCAATTCATTTGAACTTACAGTACCAATATCACATTACGATGTGAGATCTCTTCCATTATTTTACTAGTTAGCTAAGTGTAATTCCCAGCTCCTAGTTCCTATGTAAACATCAGAATGCAGGACATATGTGAAGCCACGGTAACATTTATATGTATCCAGATGCTTCTCAAGAATGACATGGACTTTCTGTAGGTCCTGCATCAAATCATGGAAGATGGAAATACCAAATAGCTCTAAAATGGCACTATAGTCCTCTGGTGTGATATGTGAATGTGTCCCATAACTTCCATTCCTTCAGGAGGGTAAGTGCTGTACTGTCTTCCAGTTGGATTAGTGGCTCTTTTGATTCAGCAGAGTCAGGTTTTCCATCTCCATCTTTTCTTTGATTTCTGTGAGCGGCACTTTACAAGGTGAGTTGGGCCTTCTTTGGATTGAAAAATGTTGTAAATTTTTTTCCTTTTCTCTGAATTATAGCACCACAGGTTTTTAAATAAGCTCAGAATGACATGTTGGAGAGTATTTACTAAGTGTAAGTCTGTATATGATCTTCACCTGCAGGGTATAATTTTCACTACATTTCATTCCTGGAACAGGCAACACAGGACCAGGATCTTTGTGACCTAGTTTAGGATCTTAAAAAGAGAGAAATATGATGAATAAGCTAGGGGTTTTATCCACAGACTTTATTAAAATGAAGCTGATTAATGTCTCTGTTCATACACATGTGAAGGTACAGGTTCAATAGCTTTGGCTGACATTAAATGTTACTTTTCCCCTTTTCTTAATCTTACAAGAATCTCTTCAAACATTGTTTTGGGAAAGAAACTTTTGAGAAAAGATCAGAAAAAAAAGAAATCTATCTTATTGACAGCCTGGAAGGTAGAAAATTTTAGTCTTGTCAGTTATGTCCTCTTTTCTTTGTGAATATTGAAGTAGACAAAGAGAGAAGGCCAGAACCTTTTGGGTTGCCAGATGGGTTACTTATGATTAATATTCACACTTGGCTGAATATAGTGGAAGCAAAGGAAGTTTTGACCTGAATTAAGCATTTTCTGAATATTGATGTGAATTAAAATGATCCTTATTTTTGTAGGGCTCAAGAGAATACAGGGATATGATCTAGTTTTTCACTTTTTTCCACAACGCCAATGTTGACACATGAAAAAGCATTTGCACCTGGTGGGTTAATACAATGCTTATTCTTTAAAAACCCACTGGCCTATGGATGGAACTGCACAATGCCTATTCAGTAGGAAGAACTGGAAAACAACCAGCCCAGTTGTGCCAGCTTTTACCAGTTCACCAGGTGGTCAGGAATGAATTTGGGGTTGGCCACCTCCAGGGACCACCAAAGAGACCATCAGGACAGAAGAACATATCCATAAAGGGGAGAGAATATATGTTAATGATTTCAGGAAAATTATTATCATACATATGTTTATTCTGTGAAAATCAATAAACATGTATCTAAAATATAGTGTATACATTAGTGTTAAGGACTTTTCATTTTTACCAATTTTTGGTAACAGCAGGAATACTTAGAATAAAGAAGTGGAAAAAATTATTGCTCCAACACTCAAATTACCAGTTGCCCTTTGTTTTAAAAAATGCTTTTAGATAGCCATTAGCATTTCATGAAACTTACCCTCTGTGCTGAGATTATTTATTTCTTGTTAGAATTGTAACTCACACTAATTAAGATAAGCTGTTTCTATTTAATTGAAACCTGGCATTTTTAGACTAAATTCTAAATGTCTGCAAAGAGCACAGGAATCAGAGTCAGATAAGTGATATTGATTTTGCAAGTGTTGGATTTATTTTCCTGGATATGCATTACTCATATGCACATCTATGTAAAAAGGCTCCAGAAATCTATCAGAAAGTGAAAAAAATCACTTGCTAACTATTAGTGAAGCTGAAAACTAGGGATTAGTGGGACTACACACTAAAGAGGGCTATCAGTTATTTGAACAAGCTTCAGGAAGATTAATTTTCAGTTGATGATGGTTATTTATTTGACTGTAAGAGGACACAGCTATTGCCACATACAGAAAAAAGTCACAATAAATGGATGGAGTGCATGTTGAAATAAGCTCTTACTATCTTCCCTTTGACCATTTGAAGCTTGATGTGGTATTTCAAGCTGAAGAGCTTTTTTTTATGGTCTGCCAGGGATATTTATTATAACTCCAATTTATCCAAGTAATATCTCATTAGAGTGCTCTGTCGTGGAATTAATATTCACAAACCCCAACCCCTACAATCAGCGCTCTCTAGGGCAGGGCTTGGAGAATGAGAGTTTTGTTCAGAAAATAACGGTTAATCAGTATTTACCTTGCACATATCTTTGTGACAACAAAAGGATATACACTCTTTCAAATTCTACAGATGATCTATTTCAGACTGTGAGATGACAGTAGGGAAGGAGGGTGTCTTACTCAGGGGTACTATTTTTCTCACCAGGCAAAGTAGAGATGGGAATTAATCAGCAGCATGCCTGTTGACTCATTCACTTTCAAAAGTCGGAAAATAAACAATAAATGCTTAGCAACCAAAGTCATGCACAGTGACTCTGACTCATGAAAATATATACCACAGCTGTAGTCCTCACTGTTTTCCTCCCACTGTTAGTTTCAGTAACCTATTCCATGTTCTTTTTCAGGAATTAATGGCTCCAACACTGCCATCAAAGATGAGTCTAGAGATATGCTTTATATGATTATAGTAACCTAGATGACAAATGGTAGGTTTAGTGATGTTCATTAACCTAAAACACCTTACAGTGGCACTCAGCACCTTTTTATCTATATTTCTTAATACCTTTTCTCCCAGCTTACCTAGTGAGCTAAAACCATCAAGCCCTCCAATAATTCAGATTGATAGGGCTAAGAAAACACAAGCAAAATCAAGCTTGGATTCAAAAAATCTGCCCAAATTTCATTTTCTGAAGTGAAGAGTTAAAGAAAAACATTTGCCTGCTTGTGATACAGTTCCCTCTCTGGCTCTTTCCTGAGGCACACACAAGCAGCTGAATCCATGATGATATTTAAGTTCTCTTTGAACTTGGCCTCAAGTCTGTAAATGCCATTTCTCTGCTGCAGTGCCTACTTTTGCAACCTGCCAGCAATCCGCACCATCCCTAGAGAGTAGTGAAGTGGCCAAATTGACCCTGCAGGCACCAAGGTCCCAAGTATGCTGTATGTTTGGGAATATCCCCAGGCTTGTGTGCCTCAAGCATAGGCAGCTCTCTGGTGACATTGTCCAGGGCCACAGGTCCTCCCTTATCTTCCTCCCTGCTACTCCCTGGCAGATGGGAGACAGAGAACACGTAAAAATCTCCAAGAATGGACCCAGCTCCCACAGCACAAGGGTTGCACTGCGACTGAAAAACAATACATGCTGTGGGAGTGGCTTTTGAGTGGGTTTCATGTTGCAGTGTAGGTGGGAGAAATGTTACTGATGAGTGCAGCAATGATCTCAAGAAATGTAATAAAAAAATTGATGGGTTTGTTGATGCAGTTTATAAAATAGTAGGAATTCATTCTTTTTGCAGAATAGCAGGATTGGAATTGTGGGTCTGTAGGAGCCACTAAGCCCTGATGTTACAAGAGGCACTTTCTCCCAGTTCCCTTTGTTATAGAGGTTTAAGGAAAGGATATAACCATAATCTACTTCATCCACTTTAAATGAAGCTGAGCTCATGATAGCACTTAGTCTGCTGAACTCAGGACACAGCATGTGGGTTTCTTATTTTTTCCTTCTCTAAAGTATTTCTTTTTTCCAAGAATGTGCTGTAGGGTCACTCATTTGGCAGAGGTCAGTTCAGCTCTTTCCCTCAGTAGAATAGTTTGATTCCTTTAAGAGGTATAAAGAACTAGCTTTTTTATAAGTTAGATAACCATGAATGAAAAAGAAACCACAGAAATCCTTGACTGAATAGAGAAGTATGTACAGTGTTTTAAGTTGTTACTACAAATAGATATGAGCTCAGTCATTCTGGTAGTTAATGTCCATTGAGATAACTATCAAAAAGAGCTGCACTTCTTTATAGAAGTAGCCTTGTGAACAAAATGTATTTTGTGAACAAAATATTAAAGAAAGGTTGCCTGAATAGTGGCTCCAGTATGTAACCTCCTATTTGAAATAGCAGAATCAAATAAAGCATCACAAAGACACACAATGTACAATGTTTCTTTAAACACATGACAGATAAATAAATAATCCAAAATGTATCTGAAGGCTTATTATACACATAGCTAGGGGTTACAACTCAACCATGTGTACCATAAGTTATTTATTACAACATGGGACTAATATATATTTATTTCAGACACCAATTGACAAAGGAGATAAATATGGACAGAACGAACTTTTATTTTGCAGAGATTCAATTCATCATGAACTGAGGTCTTCAAAACCAAAAATCAAATTCCACTGAAGAAATAAAAGATTTTCACTAATATCTCATCCTGAATACACTAATATTTCATCTCATAGCACAGAAGTGTTCCTTTTTATGGTGTATGACACATTAAGGAAAAAAAAAGAAAACAAACCACAAAATGAACTTCCACTTTTTTTTTCTGGACAAATTAAGTATTACTTCTGTGGTTTGTTTATTTGTTTGACTTTGCTTTTTAACTCAAGAGTGGAAATTTTGGACTCTAAGTGAAATGAAAACCCATTAAAACAGACTAATTCCCTTAAGGATCAGGTCAGCTTCTCTTGAGTCTTCTGCAAGAGCAGCAAACTGTGCAGACTGCTAAAGGTAGGACATTTATTGAGAAAGCTCAGAAAAAATGTGACTCCAAAGAACATTTTTTTGCATCAACTGTACATGGGTTTGGTTCAGTTAGTCAGTAATGAACTATCAGATGACTTCATGCAGGGGTGGAAGAGATTGCATGCCTTCCCTTACACCCTTGGGGCTCTTTTCTGCGATTAGTAACTCCCATTTTTTTCAGATGACAAAATAGTTGTTCTTCCTCTGGTGTCCATTTTTTGTTTGATTAACAAAAAGACCTCAACAAAAATGGCAAATCAAAAGAGCAATTTGCAGAACTAGAACTAGACATTTTAAATTCTTATTTACACCAAGAAAGAGTATGCCTTTACATTAATAGTTAAAGAAAATGGAGTACTTGCAGTCAGGCCCGAGTAGAGTTGCAATTATCCCACTTACAGGATGCAGCCTCAGAGTTCATTCCTTGGGCTCACTTGGGTAACTCAGAAAGAGCACAAGAAATCTGGAATCCTCCTTTACCTCTCGTGCTAACTGAGTTTCTGCAGGTTGAAGAGGTTACTCTGCACTATGGAAGTGGCATAAGAGCATCAGACCTGAGAGGGCCCAATGGTTCTTGTGACATGTGTGACAGACTCAAGTTTGGTTTGTTGTCACCAGTATAAATCAACATCAGTTAAATCTTCAGTCTTTAGAATTTTTCTCTAATTTTGCTGTAATCCTAAAACTCATTGGAGAATTTAGTAAGTGAAAGGTAACAAAAATATTGTGCCAGTGTTTGAAATACAGAAATATAATTTTTGTTCTTAAAAAAGGTAACATAATCTTGTGGACTCAAAAGTATGTTTGGGTTTTAGTAGATAGACTTTCAAATACAGGAACTCCATAATGTTAAATCCATGTCTTAAGTCACTGTGCAGTAGAAATAATTTCTTGTTTAAAATAAGTATTTATTTTTAAGTGATACTTTAAATCTTGAGAGCAAACATGAACCACAGGAAAGATATAAACTCCCACTACATTCTCTGGCTTAAAAAAATATTTTTTCTGTAGATGCACTAGCAATGAAATAAGTAGCTGCTTAAATTGGAACATGGAAGCACCAGTTTGTCTGAGAAACGATTGCTGTGGGAAAAAAATCCCCTTCTAAGATAAGACCTAAATTATTTCTGCCTACTATGTTTTAATCTTCCCAAGTTAAGGAGCAAATCAGTAAAAAGCAGAGGAAAAACTATAATCCAAGACTAAAAGTAACAAAACGTTATTGAAACACTTTTTCTTATTTCCTGAGATGTCACAATCTAATTTTTTAGATTTCAGCACTTATAAATATCAATTTTATCTTCATTCTTTTTTTTTTTTTAGTCAAATATCAAGCAAATGTGGGTTTTACACAATATTTTGCTAGGGTATAACACACATAATGGTAGCACAAGCCTAAAATGCTGAAAGTAGATACCCCAAGTCTGTAGAATGCATGACTTAGAAGTCTGTAAGAAGCCATTTTTCAAGTGTCTTTCTATCTCAGAAGAGTGCAAACTGTGTCTGAGAATTTGCAGTGCATCAAAATACCATTTTCCCCCAGAAGATTACATCTATTTCTAACGTTTCTGTAATAGTTTATTAACAAAAATATGTACCATAAATATATTAATCCTGAGTATAATTTTGTGTCATTACTGTCATTTAAAACATCCATGGGAGCTGAAATTTGTTGTGTTTGCAGACCTGAAAATGACACAGGGTTCTCAAATCAGCTATGGTCACTTGGCACATCTTTAGAGGTGAATTACTATTTTCAGTACTCAGGTGCCTGGCAGGAAATGATGACAAAAAGCACTGCCTAAAACATTTATCACTATAAACCAATCCTGAGACAGCCTTTCCAAAGGTATACTTCTATTAGTGTATGAGGGCAATAAAAGATAACCAAAATAAAACCACAGAGATAAAAATAAAAATAGAAACTTGCAAATACATGCTTATCATTTATTACAATTTATTTTTTAAGATCACTCTGTGAAAAACAGAACAAAAGGCACTTCAAGAAGGTGCCCATTCAGTAATATTTGTTTTTTTCTTAAAAATTAGAGGTGTGATATTGTTCTTTCTCAAAGTTGTTGTTTTGCCTGTTTTTCACAAATAAAACTAATGTTTAATTCCAAGGAAACCTTTTAGGCATCAGACTAGCAAGGAAGAAAATCCTCCTAGACTTCTGGAGTTGTAGAAATTTGGTATATTCTTGTGAAGTGCTCTCATGTTAGTAGTCATGCTTTCTTTTCTCACTAGAATTGCTATCACCAGGAAACTGTTGGGCCCACTTCAGATGGGCAAAATGCATGTAACATTCATGTTGTCAATTTCCACCATAAAAGCAACAAGCAGCAGCAGTGAGGAAGAGTTATTAATTTAGAAGCTCCACTTTCATTCCTCATGAAGGGTCAAACACAAAAAAATCTGCCAGAAACATCTTTTGCTGTCTGAGGGATACTGCCTGAGAGAATAACAAGGAATAGATTTCTTTTACATACAGCAGAAGCTGGATTTAAAAGCAAACAATAAGGTGTCTATGGTATGCACATCTATATACACATATTTAATTTTTTTTTTTTTAATGTAGGTCTGGCATGGGAAAATAAAGGAAATTTTGGCAGGCTCTCAAGTGAAATATTCAAGTGCTCTCTCTAGGTCTTCAACTGCTTTAAAATGACAGCAACCTACTCTTGTGCTCAATCCACAAAGAACATTTTTCTACTTTGGTCCAAGTAAAATTTAATGTCCCAGCTGTACATACAAAGGCAGTATACATATATGTATATTAAAATAATTGGTAGATTTTAAAATATACACAAATCTTTGCTTTTTTTTTAACTGGGTGAGTCCTGCAATTTTTCAAAGAATAAAGTAATTCCTTTGCATACATGTTGAATGATAATGTCAACATTTTTTCCTCAAAGAAGGCTGTTGTATATTTTTTAAACATTTTTGCCTGAGTTGTCCTCTTCCTGCATACACTTTTAATTGGAAACAAAGAATGTAAGATTTAAATTATGTAGTCAACCATTAAATCATTTATTGTAAATCTGTTTTTCAGCTGAGAAGAAAATAATTCCTTCATGCATCCTCTTATATAATTGATTTTCTCTATTTTTAATATAATATATAGAGGATGATTGCAGAAAGAAATTACTGTGACAATGTTTTTGTAGCTATTATTATTATTTGGGAGTAGATGAAATCACACAGGTATATGCCTAGTCATAAAAAACCCAAAATTTGAAGTAACACACCATAATTCTGATTTTTATCTCTTTTTACTTGGTTCATCAGGTTTTTACTGGACAAACGGCAAAAAACCCCACAATTACCTACACATTTTGTCCTGAAATTAAATAATTATTTCCTAGAATAGTAAAAATAGCAGTATTCAAACCCTGTGGAGCAGTTATACTGAAATACTTCTTGTTCAAAATGAAACTAAGATTGCTTAAATGTGAGGATCAGTTTACTGGTTATTTCAAAGTTTCAAAGTTACTATGAAAACTATGAAAACCTGGTTCATCACTTTGCTGATTATTTCAAACTTTCAAAGTTACTAGTTTCAAAGTTACTACGAAAACCTCAGAAATAATGTGACCAAGTTAACAAAATTCATCTGTTTGCTATACCTGTGAACACAGTCAGTGTGAAAGACACAGTGTTACGGACCAGAGTCTAATTGAACACTGTACAATTTACAGTACTCTGCTAACATTTCACTTGGAAACCTAATTATTTTGTTGTGCATATGAAAAATTATTTTTCTAGTTTCTCTATGTTCATAAAACATTGGACAAACTTGTGATTTGATAATGATACTTTATTAAATTCTTTTTCTCCTCTATAACTTTTTGGTGGAGATGATTGCAGGAGTTGGCAATTGCCAGCCTGAGTTTGGCATGTTCCCAGATCTTACTGTCATTGTGATTTAAAACTGAAGTAAATCCTGCAAACTGACTTAAATCATGTATCCACAAAGTCTTAACTGTACTCTGTTCATTGTAAGTAGGTTTAACTTTATACTGAAATTATTTTAAATATAGACTGTATGCAAAAAGACCAAGTACTGAAAACACATTCACTTTCTTTCTGTGATTCTTACATGTCTATTTTTGGGAAAATAATCTTTTAAACATATTTGCCTGAACACTCACTGGTCCTTACCTGGTCTGTGGAACTTGAATGATGGAACCACCCTGAGCAGGAATGGTGCCCCCAGGCAGTGTCTGTGCATGCTCCTTGTGGAATTTGAAACATTGTTCTAGCTCAAAATTCCTATGACTACACACACATTTCTTTTCCTGAAACTCACCACCAGCTAAAGGGCCTTTCTTTGCTCTCAGCCAAAGTGATAAATCCTCTCCCTTAGACTTAGAAAATTTCATTTAAATTTTAATCATATTTTGGCACAATCTGAAATCAACTGGTGAACTAACGTTTGATTTTTTCTATTTTTGGGGGCAATGCACAAGCGGTGCCTGTTTTGGAGAGTCTCAGTGGGAGCACTAAACTGGGGAGTATCATTCCTAAGCCATGACATTAAGCTTGTGGCAACATGAAGGTTTTCTGTTAAGCACTTGTACACCAGGAGCCCAAATAAAAAAGAATGAATTTTTTGCATTTCAAAAATTTGCATCTGTGAGTGTACCTGTTACACATAATGCAAGTTGACACATGCCAAGTCAAGAGCAGATAATTCACCTGATACTCTGTTAACAAGAACCAGAGGGCAGTTACAGTTCAGTAACTGCAGCTTTACAAAGTTTTGCCACTGTGTACTTAGAGATACAGTGTTTTGTCTGTACCACAAACTGCTAAAATCTTGTTACTCTGAATTTCTAGTTACTGAGACAAGGTCCTCAGTCAAAAAAGAAACCCAGACCGGTGTTGCTGATGTGGAAAGTAGCAGACTTTGCAAGCCTGTTATTAGCTGTATTGGCGTGTCCATTGCTTTTTCAGAAAGAAGCCAAGATGTATCTTCAGCACAGGCTCCCTTAAAATCCTATATATTTACATGAAAGGTATTGGTTTTTCCTTCACATCTTCTTCCATCCGGAAAAAAACTAATACAAATACAACACTGGAAATAAGGGTGGGGAAAAAAATCTGTCTGTAATGCTGGTATACTAGTTCCAGATGATGACTTTATTTGCATGAAAAGATAATAAATCTACTTTTAGATGGAAAACTGTTTGTAGTTTTCTCTTGTTTATCTATTCCAACATGAAAAGTAAACAAGTAATTTAACAAGTCAGCCTCACATATCACTTATATCACTTATAAAGATATTCAAAATATTGAGGAATCTTTATCTGCCAAAACACAAAATATACGTTATTGTATTATATATGTCAAATATATAATCTTCTGTAAGATGTTCTGTCACTTCAAGAAGTTATGAAGTATTTCTGCTATGATAAAGATTACATAGGGTCCCTAACTCACTCACAAACTCAAGCATATTGAACATTGATAATTACTTAACGGGTTTTCTGTCCTGGGACTTTTTGCTGACAACCAGGTCCTACTGCCTGCTCCTGACAGTCCAAGCTGTTGAAGATGCAACTGCTCAATCACTGGCCATAAACAGATGCTGGAAAATATGTTTCCTTCATGGCTTTAAAAGGTATCAGACTCATTCAAACTTACTCAGCTATACAAACTACTCTGACACTGGATTTATCACAATTCTTAACTTCTTAACATGGCTGTAGAGAGCACGTGTAAGAAGCATGGGTGAACCAACTCCAAACAGTTCTAAAGGCCCAGTACACTGAATGGAAAAAATTATTATTTTAGGTTTCAGTAAGATATTTAGTGCCCGTGATAAGTTGTTAATTATATGGAAGGAAATACAGATTCATTCAAATGGGAAAAAATGGAATGCCTTAAAAACTAGCAGAACAATTTATTTGATAGCTTTGGAGTGACTGTTAGCTCATAAGAAAGTTTCTGTAGGAGTTCCTTCAAACCAATTTTAAGATTAGTTTTGGATAGTATCCATTATCCTTTCATTTTCATATAAGATGTTAAATGATGAAAAAATGCAAAAACCATGAACACCCTAGATGATCTAAGGACGAGGATAAAAAAGGAAAATTACTGGTCACTTTACAAGAAATTTGACTAAGAGAACATAGATTAAAATAGTCCTGTCATTGTAAGAAATGATAGTTCTAGGTTCCTATAAACAGTGCCTGTTACATCTACCCATGTGATACCAGTGAATCTCATGCGCTGTTTACATACAGCTACACCTTCCCCTTCTCCCATTGCACCCTCCCTCCCCAATTCCAATTGAGTGCTCTTGCTAAAAGTTTTTAAAGGGCATTTTCCTTACAGCCTGAACAGTTTTAAACATTTCTCAATTTAAACAAAACAAAACAAAACAAAACAAAACAAAACAAAACAAAACAAAACAAAACAAAACAAAACAAATATCTGCTGAAGAGCATCCTATCTCTTGATCCGCAACTTATTTAATAGTAACATTGCCCTTTTCTCCTCATAAACCACTGCCAGCCTTTTTTCTCAGCCATACATATTTTTTGACCAGTGACAAAATCTGGTTTGACATATTACCCTGAGACTGACAGTTCTTCAAACTACACTTCATATGGTTATGGGGAAGAGGAGAATACACTGTCCGATTCTATATCCATGAACATTTTTGCTTCATTCATTGTTTCTTTTATATTTCTATATACTGTTGTAAAAAAAAGTGCATTCTTCCATGTGAATTATTTTTCTGAGAAGAGTTTCAATCCTTTTATTTGAAGTATTTTCTTATTTGCCTGCTAGAATTACTTTCATTTTTCTGCAACAGTCTGTGCTTTCTTTTGCTTATTGTTAATACAATACTATTTTTTTAACCTAAATCTGTTTAATTTGACCCATCTTTAGGCATTTGGGATGTTTCACATTTTCCTAACAGCATGGTGCTTTACTAAATAAATAATTCAGTTTGGTTTTTTTTTTCCCAAAAGCAGAGGGAAGACAGACATTCTTTTTTCAATTACAGAATTAGAAGCATGAAGTCTAGTTGAAGGCCAGCAACTGCCTAGCCAGGGATCCTGGTTGCCCAGAGTTCAATCCTGATAAATATTTACATTAATGTAGTTTACATTTACATTAATTAAATTTCATTGATTAACATTAATGATCTGGATGATGGAGCAAAACATAGTCTCATCAGGTGACACAAATCTGGAAAGAGGGATATCCCAGAGGATCATGCTGCTATCCAGAAGAACCCCAACAAGATGAAGAAAATGGCTTACAGGAACCCCATGAAGTTCAACAAAGGACAGATTTAGAGTCCTGCACCTTGAGAGGAACAATCCACTGCACCAGTATACACAGGGGCTGCCAATCCCCTGTTGACCAAGTGGCTTGGTAAAAAAGGACCTGGCAGTCCTGCCTCCCATGGCTCCAAGTCAATCATGAGCCAGCAAAGTGTCCTTGTGCTGTATATTGGGGCACTACGTCCAGTTCCAGGTTCCACAGGATAAGAAATATTGGCATTCTGAAGAAAGTCCAAAAGAAGCCATGAAGGTTTTATGGCCTAGAGCATTTGTCCTACCAGGAAAAGCCGGGAGCAGGGATGCTGGGTGCGTGGAGTGATGAACTGGCTGAAGGGCAGAGCTCAAAGCGTTGTGGGGGTACATCTCGCTAGTGTTCTTCAGTATTCAGTTCTAGGACCAATTCTACTCTATACTTTTATCAATTATCTGAATGCAAGAGTTGAAAGAACCGTTAGCAAGTTTGGTGATGATACCAAACTGGGAAGTGCTGCTGACTGTATCGAGGGCCAGGAGTCCTTGCAGATTGATGTAGGTAGAACAGAGTTTTAGGCAATGATTTCTGGGATGAAAATTAACAACTCAAAATGCTGGATTTTGCATATAGGATAATTTAATGCCCCATAAATATTATAAATTGGAAAAGAAGTGGCTGGAGAGCAGTCTGGCAGAAAGGGATCTGGGCGTGCTGATTGTCAGCAGATTTGGTGTGTAGGCCTTGAAGCCAAGAGGGCAAACTGCATCTTGGGGTGCAATGAACACAGCTTAACCAATTGGTCAAAACGGATGATTTTTCTGCTGTATTTAGTGTTAATACAGCTTCACTTTGAGTACTGCGTGAACTTTGCAGCCCCACAATTTAAGAAGGATGTGATGGTCCTTGAGTTCATTCAGAGGAGAACAACAAAGTTGGTGAAAGGGCTGGAGAGGCTGTGCTGTGAGGAAAGGCTGAGCATTTTGGGCTTGGGTAGTTTGGAGAAAAGAGGGCCAAGGGATAGCTTTGTTGGTCCCTACAGATTCCTGAGGAAGGGATGTGAAAAAGGAGATGCTTGTCCCTTTTCCCTGGTATCTGTCCAGTGGTAGGAAGTGTGTGGGAGTGGTTCAAAGTTGCACATAGGGAAATTTAGACGTGAAATTAGGAAGCATTTCTTTACTGAGGAGGTGGGCAAGAACTGAAACAGGCTTTTTAGAGAGGTATCCTAGGCTCCAAGTCTATCAGTGTTTAGGAGGCATTTGGACTATGCCCTTGAATAACATGCTTAAACATTTGGTCAGAACTGAAGAGGTCAGGTAGTTAGACTAGAGGTGACTGTAGGTGACTATGTAAATTTTAAATGAAAAAATCTATTATATCGGTTTTATTCTTTAGTCATTTTACTACTTTGGTTTTGGAGTCATGAGTGTGTTCACATGCTTCACATAGTCTCCTGATGCCACAAAGAGCAGATTTTTTTGTGTGTCCACTTTCACTGAAGACACATACAATCTTGCTTTCATTTACAGAATTTTCTTTTGAAATTTCACTCCCTTCCCACCTAGCTCTTTTCTTTTGCACCATACGCTATAAATTCATAAAATAAGCTTTCTGTTGGTGTCACCCCAGGAGAAGGGAGCTCTGTCATATGATTCCATTGACTATAAAGCCTAATTTTATCCATTGATATCTCATGTATGAAGGCAAATGTAATTAAAGTGACACAGAGAGTATCCAATGACTCCTCAAACTCTTAAAATATCAGGATTTTTCAAAACATATTTGAATGCTAGCTCCAGTTCCTGCACTTACACTTTAAAACCTGCTTTTTTCCTTAATTTGTCCTTTGTTTTGCTTTATTCTTAGTTTAATTTCTACCTGCCACTCAGTATTGGAAGAAGAAATTTTTTCATTCCGAGAGGTCACATCAACACTCCAGTAATATTAAATAGGTCAAACTCACACTCAGGTTAAATTGATGTAGCCTAGCAAAACAAGGCAAGATTCTGATTGCCCAGAAGCAGAGAATAAATTAGCCTTTAGAGGTTTAACTATCCGAGTTACACTAAACAGAAGTAGTTTTTTGAAGGTTAATACAACTGACTAAAGTGATTAAGAAAACTACCTGACCTTATAGAAAAGGGAGCACAGAGCCATTTAAGAGCCTCTTATGTTTCAGTGTGTCAAAACCCCATAAAACTACACTATGTTTTATCTTACATCAGTAGTAATTAGGGGAAAGATTATACTCTTACCTGCAGAGAGTCTTGAAAGACGACAGAGCTGTCTTGGTTTCATGTAAGCTGCTAGGCTCCTCAAACAGATGAAGGAATGTAAAGCATCTGCTGAAAATAATTTTAAAAATTATTGGTTTAAAAAGTTATCTCCTTGCTGCAATTCTTCAGCAGAAATTACATGGCACTTTGTAAACACAGGATCTGAATTTCTGATAAGGAGGAGTAACAATTTTTTTTAAATATATGTATTTATATGTATATCCAAAAAAGTAAACAGGTTTTTTTTTTTTTTTTTTGCATTTCAAAAGAAAGAAATTCTTTCTTCTAGGAAAATCAAACAGAAAAGAAAATGCATTTTGATAATTATGGTGGTACAAGGAAAACTGTGATTTTTCTACTTTTTTTTACCTGTAAATAACTGCTGTTATTTTGTAAATTTAGGTATAATTGCCTCTGATCTCAAAGGTCTAGAAGGCTTGATTGAATGTTCAGGGGAATTATCTACCACTTCATCTGAAATATTTAGACTACATTATGTTATTATTATTCATAATAATAATAATAGCTCAGTTAAGAAAGAGATTCTTTACCTACCAATTGCAGACTTTGCCAGTTTTCAGGTGTTTCAAGGATGATTGTGTACTGTATGCAGGTACAAGAGGAGAGAAATGGACATGAAGGTAACATTTCTACAAGGATACATTTGTCACCATAAAATTAAGAAATTAATTAGGGCTTCTAACTAATCATCCAACCTGGAGGAGCTGTGAGTTACCTGTTGCCTGTGCTCAGACAGAATAAATAACATGCAAAATTTCATGGAATGTTCCTGGAAATGCATATAGTTATAAAAACCTTTTTAGTTCAATTTTTCTTCATTTAATTTTTCAAGACAGTTTTCTTTTTTTTTTTAAGTTAAGCACACTCTAGAACTTCTAGTAGGGAATTTATAATTTGCTGTACAAAGTGAATAATATTGTTGTTTATATAGTTTAGTAAAGCAATAAAATTTTAAACAGGTTTTACTTCGGCTTTCCATAGTCTGATTGTTCATTATGATACAGAGGTTTTATTTTTATTTTATTGTTACAAATAGCTTTAAAAAAGACATTTGGTTTTCATCCTCAACATCCAAATTGTAAGGTCTAGACTATTAACCATATCTGGACCTAAAGTGCAATTAGAGACACTTTTAAATAACAAACCTGTTATTGCAATGGTTTTGTTTCTCTCTGATTCCAGATTTTCTCCCTTCTTTTCAGCATCATTTGAAAATTAGATCTCAAGCATTGGATGTCAATGCAAGACTTGAATGACTTCAGTATTCATTAGGAAATAAGACTTCAGTAATTAGACTTAAATATCAAATCTTGTGTATAAACATAATACCTTAGTATGGCTCAACTTGGACTTGGAGGAAATTTTTGGGAGAGAGAACTGGTTTCTACAGGCACATGTTTTGTGATAATACTGCTACCAAAGTGCTACTTCAATGTAACACAGATATCTGCTTCTGTGATGTCTATAATCCTTGTCTTACATTGAAAGACACAAATTGCAATTATGTGGTAATGGTAATGTTTCCTTTCCAAATCACCTTCTTCTGACAGTTTTTGCCATTCTGAATGACATTCTGTAAACAGGATAAACACAACTGAGATTTCAAATGTATTTATTGACCAAGAGATAGATTAAACCACAAGGACTAGCAAACTCCTCAGCTAAGCATTATTACGTTCACCATCCTTGATGAGTGTCTGCATGCTAGGCAGCCAGAGTCAGGAGAAATTGCCAAGGGCTCTGACCTCTTGCCTTCTGGTTCTTTGACCTTATCCTTGGGATTTTTGTAAACTTTCACATCAGTGTTTCTTCTTGTGAATCGTTGCGTTGCTAATACTGTCTCAGCAATTGTACTTTTGTCTGTGCTTTTACTTGTTTTATATATCTCTTTCTTTCACAGACTTTCTCACAACTTAACTGCTAGTAAGACTGGGTCAAAGTCACAGAGCAATGTGGCACCAAACTAGGGCATAAATTACAGACATCAGAGCCCTAGGGAGAAGGGTTTCAGAAAAATGGGACAACTCTGAACCAGTTTTCTGAAAAGAAACCTATTGCCAAGTCTGGGATTGCTGTGCAAATTATGGATAATTAAGAATAATATGTTCTCCAATTGTAAAAAAATGAAAATGTAATGACATAATTGTGTACAAAATTGAAAAATATTTTTATTATATTCTTAGTAGGAAAACACTTTAATTTAGAGGAAGAGATTGAATATATATTTAACATAGTTTCAGAAAGTGGCAAAAGCTAAAATGCAAAATTAAAATTCTATAAATCTAAAATTAATAGTTTAAATACTCAACTAATTCAAAAATAAAGGCATAAATATCTTGATAAGAAAGAAAAGATTAAAATTTATGGTGTTTGTGTGGTTTTCATTACGATGTATGAATTCGGTCAATGGTGCATAAAATCACAGAGATTGACATAAACCTCCAAATGGAAGAAAATGGGAAGCTTGATTATTGAAAGAATGAGAAAAGACAACATTGGTCAGCAGTTCTGGGACCTTCTGGCTGACAATAATGTTTTGCTTTTTGGTTCTTTATAACTGATCTAAAATCCTTAAAACCTACTGAGGAATTTTATTTAAAGAAAAACGAGGCTCTACAAAAAACTATCAAGTCTTTGACCAATTTAATTCCTTATTCTGGAATAGAAAAATATACATTCTTACGTTTACTGTGGACACTACTTTATTTCATCCTCGAGGAATACCAAGACTATTGTTAATTATTAGTCCAGACAGATTACTTTGTTTGCTTGTCACTTTAATTCTAAACAAGTTGTTTTCCAGAATTAAAAAGGACAAAAAGAAGAAAGATGTTGGCCATTCTCCAATTTATGTACAAAAGCAGAGAATATTGTAGCAGTTCTGAGGGGATATTTTGTACAAACTGTTCTGATAATGTGTCTTGGGGTTGTTTTTGTGGTTTTTTGTGTGTTGTTTGTTTATTTGGTTTCTTTTGGTTTCTTTTGGTTTTGTTTTTGCTTTTTGGGGGGCTTTTTTTTCTGTTTTGGTTATAGTTTTCTTTGTTGGTTGATTGGTTAGTTTTTGTTGGTTTTTTTTTTTAAATACCTATTCTTAACCTCATAAAATTTACCCTTAAAAACTCATTTTGTGTTCTTTGGATCAGATCATTCTTTATTTGTTAGTTGCCATATTTATAGACAGAGGTAGCACATTTTTAGTCCAAAAAGTATATAATTTCATAAATATTTCATATTTACAGCCTAGAAATCAGTAAAACTAGCACAGATGAACTAAGGTTTATAACAACCTTCTGGAAAAAGGTCTTTGCCTGGCTTAATTTCTGAATATAGTGTCATATTTTTTACAGACACCAAAGACAGATTGGATGTTCAGATCTCTGCTCTTCTAAGATGTGCCTTCTCCTTTTCTCAATCACACTGAATTGAGAATTTTTATTCTAGAAATATACTACCTAAATATTGCCATCCCATAGAAACTCACCTGAGAGCTGTGCTCCACTTATCCTCAAGGTCATCCTAGAAGTAGTTCATCTGAAATACCTGAAAAATTCCTTTTAAGATGGCATGAGTGTCATCTAAGGTTTACCTGTTCCTATTGCCTATGCAGAGAGATTCACATGTATAAGGTATAAATACAAACACCAAGGTAAAATGTATATATATGAACTAAGATAATACACTTTTATATAAATCAGCATAATGGTATACCTTTCAGTTTCCTTTAATATGTCTCATTTCTCACCCTAGGTCCCTTTTTTAAAATCTTTATTACAGAAATATTATTCTGATATATACAAATACCTGCACTAGATTTACAGTAAAAATGATTTCTTCCTTCTTCCTAGTTTACAAAACTTTTTTTTATTTTATATACTCAGCAAGTGCACAGATCAGCAATGCTTTATGTTTACTTAGCACATGTTTGTGTAGCTGAACTTAGTGCATAAATCTTGAATAAAAAAGATATAATATATGACTATGCTTCCTGTTGACAATCGATATTATATCATCAAAATTTTCTGTTAAAAAGAAATTATTTAGGGAATTTAATAAATTCTATTTCAGGAGTAAAACTTCTGATTTGATTTTAAATTAGTTAGCTCCATTTGTCTAAGCTTGTATAAAAATATGAAATAACAAAAAAAGAAAGAAAATGCCACACAGGCATAAAATTTTGTGACTACAACAAAATAGCTAAACATATTTCATTATATGTCTGATTTTCCCAGAGTGTGCAGCATCAGATCTTAAGCTGGTGCCAATACATATCAGGAAATGAGCAAATTATGGAGAAAAATAACATAATTCAGAAGTGACTAAGTCTTGTAGAAAATTAAAATCCAACAGCCAGTTCAAAAAGCACTAGAAGTTTAAAAATAAAATTTCCTGTTTTCACAGTTCTGCAAAGTGTGCTATTATTATAGCTCAAGAGGTTGAGATAATGACATCAGTGAAAAACTGGTAAATACATGTGGGATTGCGCAATCTCTGCTAAAATAAATGTTAAATTTATTCCCAGTTGTTGATATTTACTGCAGCTTTCTACCTGTGGACACATCGTACTACTATAGATATGTTCATCTCCCAGCTGTCTGGAGTCAGATTAACAGATGAAGAATTCCACAGCCATGTAAGAAATTAATGTATGTGAGATAATGATAAATGGAATTTCATTGACTAAAGTTATTGTTCTGTTCATTATATCACGGTATAATGCACAACATCAGAAGTGGCAGGCATATGAAACTGCAGGTTCCTTAAACAAAAAGCATGGTTCAAAAAAATCCCAAAATATAAGAACCCTTTATGATCGTCTTAAGATCCATTAAAGTTTTATTACTTGAACTAGACTATGTTGTCCCAGTTTGAGACAAACTTGAAAGGAAAAAAAATTAGCAAAAAGTTATTAACAGAGAATGCCTGTTATAAAAATCATTTTCAGGGCTAAGAAAACCCTAGTAGTTTTCCTTGCTGATGTGTCATTGCTTTCTCTCCTATCAACAAGTTCTTTTATACACCTTAGAATTTGCAATTTCACAAATTATCAAGTAGATTTCCACTGATGAGGTGGGAAATGATGGTGCTGTACTCTGGCAATTACCATGACAATGCTACTGAGTACCTTTCACAGTGGTAGAGCAGAAAGCTTATTAGATAAGAGCTGAGGAGCTGACAGCATGCTTTTTGTGTTGTCACACAACAGTGAAGCAGCGACTAGAATACTGGCTGGCCACTGTTTTGATGCACTTCTTCTCTTTTATGATTTTCCTCTTGTCCTTGTCTCTTCTGTATTATTCCTTTGCCACCACAGAGACTACAAATACATTTAAAAAATAGCAACTCTGCCTTTAAACTGTATACAGAAACGAACTGTTTCAATGAGATTTTTGCCTGACCAAGAATCAAAAGGACACTTATCAAAATGGTGGACATTCCTTGTTTTAGTCTGTGGAAAATTTATAAAGTAATAAAACTTTTGTTGTTAAGAAAAATATGTTTAATTCCATAGGCCTTCTGTGCTACCCCCATTATTTACAGGTTCTGAGTTAAGTTCAGGCATCAGAGAGTAGATTCTAATGCAGAGCAAAGACACTTGCCATCCATCAACTGTAGGCTCTGCAGTCACCTTTTCTCTCTCTGTCTGCAGACACAGAAGAAACCTTTTCCAAACAAAATATAATTTTCTCAAAAAGAAATAATTTCCAAAACAGTTACAACAACATTAAATTTGATTTGGTTTTGCAGTGTTATGCGCTGTTCAGTGAACCTCTCTAAGGCTCTATGAGGACCACTTTTTGCCACATTACCATTAAGGTACTTACTATATATGTCCTCAGGGGTGGCATGTATCAAAGCAGCTATTTTAAGAAACTAAATAATATGTGTATGGACACATGCTTGTGCCCATGCACATGCAACAAATATGATTTTAGTTACTCAAAAGATATCGCAAAATTGTAATGCTATCTAATGCTATCTTCACCTTGCAGATTAAAATCAGAATTTTATATGAAGATTCTGTTTAATGTTCATTTTTGTGTTTTAAATTTTAAAATTATGATTTTGTATGTTGTGTTGGTCATTGAGTGAGTTAGGAAGGCTGTTCTCTAAAACTGAGCCTGACAGCGCATAAATTAAACAGTAGCTCTGCTTCTCAGCTATTAAATCTTGTATCTACACATAAATACTTGAACTGGCTCCTGAGTGTAAGTGCCATAGTTACCTACAGACAAGTACACACACATGCACTCCATCTGAGCACCTGGGCACTTAACAATTGACTAAGCTCCATCACAACTCACAAATCAACTGGAAAAGGACTAAATGACACCTGAATTCATGGTAACTACAATCCAGTAGTCATGCTCAGACCATGAATAAGCTTTGAGCTTTCTTTGAGTCACAGCAGTTGCATTGGTTTCATTGAAAAACTTCCTGGGGAAGATCAAATATGAGGCCCAAACTCATTATTCTTCCTAGTAGCAGAGGATTCAAAAGCAAAAAAGAAAGCAATATGAGCTACAAATTAACTTGGAATGCTTCCATGCTTCACTCAGTTCAGAAATACTCAACTAAAGTCATCTAAGGTGTATATAATCACATAATCACAAACAATGTAGCATTTACCACGGAAAATTCCTTTTTGCTGTGTTATACTGTAAGCAAGGAAAGATACTGTGTACTTAGAAAAGTAGGCAAAAAATATTCTTATGCTTCAAAATCTTCTAAAGAGCAAAAATAAATACAGCTCTTACAGAGAGATAAGAATTTGTTGTTAGTCCCATTCATGTTTCAGTTTAATAGTCCAGATTATTAATGCAGAAAAGCCTCATGAACAATACAACTAAAATTTTTATTTAAAAAACACACTTAGTCACTCCTAGTAGCTGTCCCTGTTCCCTGGTGTGGTAGTCACATCTAAAAAATATCCCTAAAGATCTGAAAGGCAACACTTAGTACTTTCTTGAGAAGAAGAGGGATAGCAAAGGATATTGTGATGAGCTGACAGGGCTCTAACCTCTCAGCTGGTCTCAAGGATGAGAAAAAATTGTTCAGACATAGACCTAACAATAAGCATCCACTCCCATACACAAGCCTCAAAATACTTTACAGAAAACACTGGCTTCTCTCACCATCTGGGGGATGGGCAGGAAATGTCAAAGTGTTCATTAACTGTCTTATATCATGCATTTTGGGTTATTTGAAAATGGAAATATATCTTCAAGAAGGAAAGGGAAGGTGAAGGTTCCACAGTTTGTACTGGAGTGCGTGCTAACAAGTTGAGAATAGGCTTAACATTTTATTCGGGATATTGGTTAATGCAGAGAGTTAGTTATTGGTAATGCACCACATGCAAAACTGTAATTTCTTGAAAAATAATTTTGAAATTATGTCTTGAAAATATGTGCCAAGAAATATGGAAATAATTTAGTTACCTCTGCAGGTTTTTATAACCTTGAATCCAAGGTGTTGAAGGGGAAAAAATATTGGAGCAACTCTCTACCTTGAGCATAACATGATATTTTTTGTATTTAGATAGTCCATAATTACTGTTCCCTTATATTGTTTTTTTTGGTGATAATCTGAAATAGGTCACAAGATATTTGTATTTACATTGAAGCAGCCATAATTTCCCCTCTTTTATAATATTCTTTGTTTCAATTTGAGTCATGGTGCTACTTCTGATTTTCATAAAAGAGCTCTTCCATTCACAGAATGGTAATTCTCTTTTACTTTTTTGGTTGCTACTGTAATTTTAGGATTATTCTGATTTAGTTTCATTCATTTGTTTTATGCTAAGGTAAATTAAAGCTTCATTTCTGATTCTAATTCTGCCAAATTAAAAGCAATAAAAGATAACTCCAGATATCACTAAAATAAAAGTGCTTTTTTGTAAACAGGATAATCCTCCCTGCCCCCCACCCCACATTTTTTTTAGCTGCCAGTTATTTAGATCTGGAGTCCTTCCAAAACTGAGAGTCATAGATGCATTATGCTAAATTCAGCTGCAGTACACATTTCATCTTATGTTTCCCTGTATCCTAAGCCCTCATTTGAGGAAGAACACGAAGTTTAATTAAATATGCATTGAGACTTTCCTCCACAATGTCAGCCCAGGATGATGATAAATGTGAGTAGCTTGCCAGCAGTACAGCTACTTCTTTTATCTCTCTCTATTTTTCAGCTGCCAAGAGAAAAGTCCCTCAATCTAAAGTTTATAAGCAGCAAAAAAGTACAATTAAAACACCCTATGAGCTTTTATGTACCTTTAACATTACATATATAAATATATAATTGTGCACATACTTATTGACTTGTATATGCATATTCAAATATAAGTCTGTATATATTTATGTGTACATATATAAAAGCCTTAGGAATATTTTTTCCATTAAAAATAATAAAACCTACTTGTAACAGCCTTGAATATACTGAAATGTCTTTCCTGTACCAGGGAAATGGACAACAAGCTATAGTTTCAGTAGAGCAAAACTATATACAGTTCAGACACTTCAGAAAGGGGGTTGTTGAATGTGTAAAATGAATAAAGAATTTCAAAAGGTACATTTTCTGTACAGTGTTTTTACTCCTCTACCTTTATTTGTTTATGTGACAATGTTGTTTATAAGTTTGCATGTTTTGTTTTTTGGTTTTTTTTTAATGGAATCTTACCTACAATTAATCCATTAGAAAGTTCAAATTCAGCAATATTGGCTTTCTTGATAATCACTGAAACAGTAATACTATGCCATTAGACCAACTGCTGTTTCAAATTTGAGTTTTATAAGTCTCACCCTTACAGAGCAAGAGAAAGAAGGCTTCAGGTTGGTGGATAGTTTTTTCCATGCCTCTGTCTCCCACTTCTCACTCTTCTGCTATCAAAGAAGGAATGAATCAGTCTTCAGAAAGAATGAACTATTCACTTTCTCTTCTTGTATAAAGTGTTTGGTTTTTTAGATGACACAAGCAGGAACGAAATGAAGATGTGTTTCAAATAAGTGGGTCATTCCATCTAATAGCTGCTGGCAAAAACCTGGAATTTTTATTAATCCCCATTTAGATATTGAACAGGGTGCAGGGGTGTTTTCAAATGAAAATATTTATTCATCTGTAAAATTGTATTATTAATGTTACATGTATAATTTAATACCACTTTTACACCAAAAAAATATTAAATATGAATGTTTATTTCCTTTACTTGGTAAATACACATATCCTCAAAACACCAAGGAAAGAATCATTTAAATGATCATACTACGCATTCCTTTGGTTTAAAATCCTACATATTACATAGTTAATCTTTCCAACAGTGTTAAAAAAACAGTGTACCTATCAGTGTAATGGTATACTATAGCTGTACATTGGCAATTTTGTAAGAGTACACTGATGATATAAAACCATGGAAGTCCTAAAACTATATACACATACATTCTTTCTCAGCCCACCACAAATTTTTCCTTCTAGTTTGTGCACAAGGAATGTATATCTCAATATTTCTATTTCTTTTTTGGTGACTGAAATTGCAATTCAGGCATATTGAGGCAAGAATTAAAAAATATGAATACCTAAAATAAGGAAAGATAGTAGTAGTGCAGCCTGAGCCTGTAATCAATAATATCATAAGTTATCTGTGAGATGTGAGAAAAGTTTATGTCACTCTAGTTTACCTCGGGGCTCAACCACTCAAGCTGCCTATATTTATAAGTAATGTTGGTCCGAACTACAGTCAAAAGTTCAAAAGTAATTATGACTCAGTAGCACAAACTGCAAGAGCCTTGGTCACATGGTAAGGAATCTTGTGTCAAAGTGCATGAAAAATAAGTTGTATTATTAGTTAACCTCACAAAAACTACCATAAGACTTTTACTGAAGGAAGATTTTTGAGTTAGTTAAGCTTCATCAGTTGCTATAGAACAATACAAACTTGAGCCCCTGGAAAGCAGCCAACTTTTCTCTAGAAGAGGTCAGGGACCTCTGGCCCCTGCAGCAGGGAGTCACTCACTGCTATCAGCTGTTGCTCCTTTGTGGTCCAGGGTTCATATGCACTGCAGGACAGCACAGTCAGCTTCTCCTCAACCTGAGGGCAGTGAACCTCTTCAGTAGCTGCAAATGTTCAGGAGTAGCAGGAGCCTTCTTCCCGGCACCTTCACCTTCCTTTCTCCTTCCAGTTTCCTCTTGCCGTTCTTCTAGGGACAGATTCCATATCTGATCCCATGGAAGGAACAGTGTGGCACCAGCTACACAAACGCTTACCATACATAGGTCTGCTCAGATATTTTGCACACCAGTGACCATGCTGCCATCCCTTACTGACTAATGAGAATCATTGTGGAAGGCTAATTTATGTTAGGTAACAGGGCAGAAAACCATATACTTTAATTACTTTCTGAATTCTGTAATTTAAATGCCATTGAAAAAAAGCTAAGAGGTAAAAAAAAAAAAACTAACAGGCCTCTTTTTAAACTCACAAGTTTTCTAGGCAGCTCGATTTGTACACAGGAACAACTAAAATAATACCTAAAGCTACAGATCACAAAATTTGGAAAGTAAACCACTAATGAAACTAAAAATTCTTGTAAAATTTCCAAATCACTTGTCTCCACCATTAGACTACAAAAAAACTCCTAGGTATTGAGTATCTTAAGTAATATATTTTCAGACTAACTTTTTAACAAATGTACATGAAATATTTATTGGCAAGTACTTCTTGTACTTATGCATTTGAACTGAAACGAGTACAAAACTAATGGCTGCAGCGCATCCCTCAAGCTGAAATGAAGTGATGTCTTCCCACTATATAAAATACTTTCCAAACTGTTCCCTACTTTCCATAGTTAAAAATCTGCTGTATTTATACCAAGTGGAATATGAATGAAGAAACAAAGCAAAAATTCCAGCATCAATGTGTTTATTATTTCAGCTCCCTGACATCCTCTTTGCTGATCTTCCAGGCCGCAGTGTCTTTTTCCATTCTAAATATGCAGACAAATCCTCATGGGCACACTTGCATTCAAGTTTCAGAAAAAATAAGGATCACACATATTGATGCTCTATATATGGAAATATTTCTTGTCACACAAAATGGATCTTTTCACTGTCTGACTGTCAACCCCTTCCTGATCAAACCAGACAACACCAGCTTCTGCTGCTTTTCCAGACTCTTGGCAGCCTCTCCTGACATCTGCACATCTTGCATTTACAAATACACTTATTCCAGAGCTGTCAGTGGATGGAAATAATTTTGGAATCCAGAGTGAATACAAATGGATTCCCTGTAAAAGGCTTTTATTTCTGTGTCAAGTTATAGAGTTGCTAGAACAGAAGCTTCCATTTTACACTTCCCCATTTCCAACAACATCACAGAAGACTGGAAATGTCCCAACAACAAATGGATGTAAGATTTAAAACAAAAATTCTTTGTGTATCAAATAAGCAAGTGAAAAAAAACCCTTTTTTTTTCCTTTGGATATTTTGCTACAGACAAACAAATATAATGGGGCAAATCTTTTGTACTGCTCTGTCTCTCTTCTTTTTCAAAGAAAACTTTCAAAGAACAAAAAAAAAATAGTGTTTGGTTTGTTTATACAACAGTGTCATATAAGAGTTCTTTGAGTAGCTATAGATTACAGTAGACAGTATTGGCAAGGTAATGTAATCCATCTATTCCTTTAAAAAAAAAAAAAGAAAAAATTTATAGCATTAAAGACCAATATTAGTTTGGTTTGGAACTCATTAGTCTGAACTAGTTGCTTATTTTGGATACTACAAAACTGTGATCTCACATTTGTGATGTGAGATTGAGATCTTGACAATTGAGCAGAACTTCATAACTTTTCCCCCACAATCAAGCTTTTTAAATGAAAACAGATTCCCCTTAGAATAAACTTATTTGGGGTAAAATTTAACAACTTCCAAATTTTTGCACAGAAAAATAAATGAAATTGCCAGACTTTTAACTGCTGCTTTAAAAAGGAAATTATAAGAACCAAATAAACCAAAAGAGCTAGAAAGAGACAAATGATTTCTGGTTTTGCCAACACTAGGAAACACACACTTTTATTTCTGTCCTTCAGTACTTAGAGGCCATATAAGAAAGGTGAGTACGGGTCTTTTAGCAGGGATTGTTGTGATAGGACAAGGGGTAATGGCTTCAGACTAAGAGAGGGTTGCTTTAGATTACATATAAGGAAGAAAGCTTTTATGATAAGGGTGGTGAAACACTGAAAGTGTGGCCCAGAGAGGTGGTAGATGCACCGTCCCTGGAAACATTCAGGGTTAGGTTGGACAGGGCTCTGAGCAACCTGGTCTACTTGAAGGTATCCTACTCAGTGAAGGAGGATTGGAGTAAGGCAAAGTCCCCTTCTACCCCAAACCATTCTAAGACTCTGAGATTCTGCCTTTATTTTATTTTCTGAGCAGTTGGACAAAAAGCAGAGAGGAAAAAGCCATTTCTGCTGGATCCTTTTGAGTGTAGCCCTACTAACTGCTGATTGCAGGATTGGAGTCTTCTAAAGCTGGGCCTGGCCAAAAGCAGCCATTCAGGGAATCAGATGCAATGGAGCCCTTTAAATGATCAGCAAGCACTTGGTAGTAGATTGATCCTGACCTCAGTGACAAAACTCGAGCGCTCTGTTTAGCTGAGAGGCATCCTGGAATGAAATGTCAAACTGTTATATATCTCCAGTATGCAAATCCCTTGGAACATTATCATAGATATATCAGCAGAGTGTTTTTCTAGATTATACATTTTGCAGCAGGAAGAACAAGTGCATTCATTAATAAGAAGGCATTACAGGACTGTGAGGAAAACAGTGTCAACAAAACTCAACTGGCTTTTGCTTAAAGCCTTGAGAGTGGCAAGTGTCAGCCAAACTCTCACCCCAGTCTGAACTACTGAATGTTGTCTGCATGAAAAAAGGCTGCTTGACCTACTTTTATCTTCTGGATGAAAAATAGAGGTTTCTGTCTGCTGACAGCTGTTGCACTTCCAAAATAGCAGTGATCAAGTGATTTTTTCTTCCTTCTAAAAACAGCTGTGCTGAATCTGTCCTGGAGAATGAAGGCTGAATTAGAAGTCATCCTAAGGAAATGATGAGTTATCCATTGAACACTGATTAGGAAAAGGTACAAGTTACTTAGCCACCATGTGGCATAAGATGAGCATGTCTACAATTATAAGAACATATTTGTAAAACTTTATAGAAACTGCATGTTGAGCATTTTATGACATTTTCTTGTTTTAGTTAGAATGCAAGAATGACTGGCAGTGAGTGCTGGGAGTATCCTGTGTATATGGCAGGTAGCCTCAAAAAGAAGTTCCGTTGCAAAATACTTCATTTATGACTTGGCCACTATAGTTTTTTTAAATTGTCTTAATTACCCTTTACATATCCTATATGTATTTATTTTACTCTTTTTTTTTCTTTTCTACTGTCATGGTACAGTAGTACCGGCATAACACAAAAGACAGTTTACATTTTTAAGAGCAGAATATCATTTAAATGTCTTTTCCTGCATGATCCATTCAAGCAGCAATAAAAAGTATAAAACTTTCAAGATTCTTATTTAAGGATCTCTGAC